>NC_136059.1:558177311-558790228 GCF_964261635.1 Lissotriton helveticus
ACGCCGCCTCCCCCGGGGCGCCCCACGCCGTTATTCGGAGCAGCATTGTAGGATACCAAAACCAGTGCGGCAACTTACTGGACATCACCTTGGTGCCATCGTTCTGCTGCCTTGGAACTATTCGCACAACAGTTTGCTACTGATGACCCACCCCCCGCGACGCCCCACGCCGGAAATCTGGACGTTGTGCTGCGTTGGGACTATTCGCACAGCCGACCGCTACTTCGTTGTTTTTCCCTAAAAATGTTTATATGTTATTACTGTTTTTGTTTTCTTGTATATATTTATAAGTTATTAAAGTTTTATAATCTTACTACTTTGTCGGAGTGCTATATATTTTTAATGTGACACATAATTGTAAAAACTTTGATGTACAAAGAGTCATCCCTGGAATCTTCCGCTTCAGGCTCGGTCCCCTCCCCAATCACAATACAGGATGGTTTTCAGATAATAGGAACGCGTCTGCTGTGACGGATCTCATCGAGTGTGGGCCTTGATCTACTATAACTCCTTTGAAGAGGGGTGATTCTTTACAGCTGGGGCCATAAACTACATCTGCAGGGCTAGCTGATACCCTAGGACCGGCCTGGACAATCGGACACAGAGGAAAAGGAGTGTCAGAGGGTGCGGTAGTGAATAGGGCGAAAGGGAGGTGTCGGGCGGGCACAGGGTGTGATTCTCAGGGAAGAGCAGCGCAGATGGGGGGAGGTTTATTACCCATGCATAAGACAGAGAGCGGGGGTGACCACTGCCTGGGGGAGATGCTTGCGAGGGTGGGGAGCCATGCTAAGGATCGACAGCGTGCACAGAGTGGGTCTGGTCAAGGCATCTAAAATGGCTGCCGTGCACGACAAAAGTGTGGCATTTGAAAAAAGACAAGATGGCGCAGACAATGTTTTTCAACACTTCCTGATTTCCTTCGAATCGAACGTTAACAGACGTTGGGGCATATTACCAAAGTTAAGCGATATTTATCCCTAACGATGCTTAGCAACGATTTTTTTACCGCTAAGCATCGTCAGAAATTATCGCAGATAAACCTTGCTATTATCAAGGTTTATCGCAAATACGATAAAAAACGACCGCAATGCATTAATATCGCTGAAAACTCAGCGATATTCATGCATTACCGAGCTAATGCTCTTAGCCATGTTATCCACCTCCCATTGGATAACATGGCTAAGAACTGCTCAGGGCAGGTGCTAGCTTTTGGAGATATTCGCGCTTATCGCGAATATTTCCAAAAGTTGATAATAGGAGATAGCGATGTTAGCGACTGTTTCCAGTCGCTAACATCTTGGCATGCCCACTTTGCATGTCATTAGTGATAAATATCACTCACATGCAAAGTGGGGCCCAAGATGGTCGCTATCTCCTACTAGCCGTCGCTAACTGGTGTTAGCAACAGCTAGGTAATACAGATATAATTTTATCTCCGCGAAGCGGAGCGCTGTTACAGATATATATCTTGTTTTTGAACGTTAATTTCTCAAAATCCACTGAAGCACATATATTGAGACCTAGCAAAGGCACATCGAGCTACCAGTCCCTACAATTTTGCCAAGTTTCGTACAAATCCATTCAGCCGTTCGATTATTATTATTATTTTTTTTTTTGCCCCGCGGGGCCCTTTTAAAACCTCCACATCAAACCTAAGAGGTCAAGGAGGATCTACTATGCCCCCTTATGGTCATTTGCCCCTTCGCTTTGGCCTCCTCTTGTCTCTCGATCCTACCGAGAGACAAGATGGCGGCCGCTACGGACTGTTTGCAATGTTTACAGACGCCGGAGAACCAATCAGCTTCGCAAACCTCCGTTACGCGAAGCGGAGCGCTGTTACAGATATATATCTTTTTTTGAACGTTAATTTCTCAAAATCCACTGGAGCACATATATTGAGACCTAGCAAAGGCACATCGGGCTACCAGGCCCTAATATTTTACCAAGTTTCGTGCAAATCCATTCAGCCGTTCGATTATTATTATTATTATTTTTTTTTGCCCCGCGGGACCCTTTTAAAACCTCCACATCAAACCTAGGGGGTCAGCGAGGATCTACTGTGCCCCCTTATGGTCATTTGCCCCTTCGCTTTGGCCTCCTCTTGTCTCTCGATCCTACCGAGAGACAAGATGGCGGCCGCTACGGACTGTTTGGAATGTTCACAGACGCCGGAGAACCAATCAGCTTCGCTTCACAAAGCTCCGTACCGCGAAAAGTCCGCGAACCGGAGCGCTGCCCGGTCCGCTGTTACAGATATATATCTTTTTTTGAACATTAATTTCTCAAAATCCACTGGAGCACATATATTGAGACCTAGCAAAGGCACATCGGGCTACCAGTCCCTACAATTTTGCCAAGTTTCGTGCAAATCCATTCAGCCGTTCGGGCTAAAAGTGAGGCCAACCGCCCTATGGAAAACTCAATGTTAAAAACACGTTTTGGGACCCCCCTTTTTTCTCGGCCCCCCCTTGACGAACCCCCCCCCCAAATTTTCAAGGGCTGCTCAGAAACAAAATGTGCCATTTTCCTGAAAATTTCAGCCAATTCCGTCCACAAACGCCAAAGTTATTAGACATAGAATTTTCAAAAATCCCATAGAGAAAAAATCCTAACTATATATACCTACTGG
This sequence comes from Lissotriton helveticus, assembly GCF_964261635.1. NCBI lineage: Eukaryota > Metazoa > Chordata > Amphibia > Caudata > Salamandridae > Lissotriton > Lissotriton helveticus. The sequence continues at coordinate 558,179,941 of NC_136059.1, forward strand.
CGACCGCCAGTAGGTAATATATATATATATATATATATATATATATATATATAGAAATGGACAAAATCTTTTCCATTTATACAGCAAAGTCTTTAAGCATAGGATTAGCAAAGTGCTATCCACGCCGAGCTGTAAAATGACAAAAGCCATTTATCACTCCAGGCACAATATTACAGCTTTGAATTGGTAAAATACCATCCAAGCCAACCTGAAATGAATAAAAGAAACCCCTGACTCGTGGCTCGCTGTCATTACAGCTCTTCAGAGAGGTTTAGCTTTGTCCAGACAGAAGGGAGCACCCAGTATAAGTCAAAATAATACCCTTGCAGGCATAGTGTGACGCATAAATTATGAAAAAAAGAAGGAGAGAATTCTAGGTAGTTCCCAAGTTTAGGTGGAAGGCAGCTCCTGTATAGAGCACCCTCAACACCAGCGACACTCTAAATTTGCTCACCTCAGATATCTGCTTTTCTATCAAAGTTTTTAAGCTTAGGTTTAGCACAGTGCTATCCACACCGAGATAGAAATGGACAAAGTATTTTGCCATTTATACAGCAAAGTCTTTAAGCATAGGATTAGCAAAGTGCTATCCACGCCGAGCTGTAAAATGACAAAAGCCATGCCACTCCAGGCACAATATTCCAGCTTTGAATTGGTAAAATACCATCGAAGCCAACCTGAAATGAATAAAAGCAACCCCTGACACGTGTTTCGCTGTCATTACAGCTCTTCAGGGAGGTTTAGCTTTGTCCAGACACAAGGGAGCACCCAGTATAAGTCAAAACAATACCCTTGCAGGCATAGAGTGACGTATATATATATATATATATATATATATATATATATATATATATATATATATGAAAAAAAGGGTTTTAAGTTATCTGCAGTATACTTACATTTTTGTTGTGAAGGGTTGCATGGTAAACGCATGTGTGGTAAAGGCACATGCGTGGTACTGGACACATGGTACAGGCTTGTGTGGTAATGGGATGCGTGGGTTTGTATACATCCTTTATTAACTGTCTCATGATGATTGTATTTTCACAAAAGAGTAGGAGAACAGTTTTCCATGAATACATAAAGTGTGGGCACATAGTGCCCCTCCGATCCCTCCCACTTCGACCTCTATCCAAGAGACATATTTAGTGAGCAGCATATTCTCTCGATCGCTCTCTCTCTCTCTCTCACTGCCACTGGATGAGAAATGCTGACACATAGACACTGACAATATTGCAGTTAGTGGCTCAACCTTTCAACATTCCATTTCATGTGGTTGAAAAGGAGTGGTGCTAGAGTAAGCACACTGCAGATGTAATATGAGAAAGAATAAGGTATCTACTGGGCTGATCAAGCTGCACCTTGTGTAAGTTAAATACACACCATGATCTGTAACACAGCACACACAATAAAAAAATTTGCTTCTGTTGGATTCTTCAAATTACTTTCTATTTGTCTCATACACTTAGAGGTCTATTAGTATAGTGGGCGGATTGCCACTGCCGGCATGGCGGTGGTGATCCGCCCACCAATTTCCACCGCCTGCCTCCCATTTCCCCCTGCCATATTATGATGCCGAGGAGTACCCCGGCGGATGGAAACACCATCCACCGGTTTTCTGCCCATCGATGAGTTGACTGAGCGGAAAAGGGGCTGAATATGGTGGCGGTGTCTGCAAGACACCGCCATCCATATTATTATGCAGGCGGAGATGTGCCTTTCCATGACAGGAAAGGCATGCAGTGTCTGCATGTGAGGGCCCGTGTTGGGCCCCCAGTGTGTTGGGGTGTGGGGGTTGCACATGGGGGGTACCTATGGTACCCCCCTGCATTTGCATGCACAACATGGCAGGCTCCGCATGGTGTGCATGCCACGTTGTGCATGCACAACATGCCTTTTCTACATTGCGGCGGGTGCTACTGAAAGCACCGCCCACCGCAATGTAAAAATGCGGGATGCGCCCGCCAGTGTGGTGGGCGCATTCTAATCTGCATCACAGGACCGTGGCACATATGGCGGGCGGTCTCTTTTGCTGTTACGGTGCGCCTGTCATCGTAATAGATCCCCAAGTATTCTAAATGTCAAATATATTCTTTTACTTGCAATTGTTGATGAAATAAATAGTTTAAAAAAAGGAACAGGCTTTCATGTCACATTACAAATGGCAAGATGGTCTTTCTGAATCAAAATATGACTATTTACATGAAGTCCTGGACAGTAAATGGGGCTTATTACAAATAATTCTGTGTTTGTATCAAAATCACTTGTACCAATGGCCACCTGGGAGCACAAAATAGCTAAAACATCTCTGTTTTCTTGATTTTGGTGTTTGATCACAGTGTGCAATAAACTACAACCATGAATGTGAATACATACATACAACACATTTATTGGCTTTTGATCAAAATACAACTGTGTAAATCCGTGTGGCATGTAAGCCCAGGTGTTTTAACCCTGGCTGCAAACATCTCTGTTCATAGAGCATGTCACATTTTTCACTGAACTTACCTTCTCCTCCATCCAAGGTAGCTAAAATAGGGATCAGTGAGTTTGGTAACGAGAGCCCAAATTATTTCCATATGCAAATAAGCAATTCAGTTGTAGAGCGCATGGGTAGAGATGATGAAAGCAACTGTAAACTTTATTTTGTTCTGTCCAGGGCATATTGACACTATCCTGAACAGTGCGGCCCACATTCACACCCATTTGATTTTACAGCCCCCCTCTCTGTCCCACACAGTGAAAGATCAAAGGATAAACTACTCACCCTGCAGCCGCACCTCATCTCTGATGACTTCCAGAGTATCACACGCTATGTCCTGGTGGCAAGAGCTACTGTTCTGGCACTCTTGGGGCCCATCGGGGGAGAGGGGGGGAGAGGGGGGGGGAGGAAAAAGCACCGACCAGAGACTCAAAATTAGGTGTGATAAAGGCTGCTTTATTGGAAGCAGGTGCACCTTAAACAATGAAAACCCTTGGCCTGCGCCGTACAAAACTATACCTCACTAAATATGCAATTTCCTGACAAAACCCCTCACCCCCTCCCCTAACTGGTTCCTCCAATCCACAAACAGTAAACAATTAGCAGAAACGTCAATTTGCCTCTCCACCTGGCTAAATCCTTTATTATGCTTGACCTACCCCCCGCTAATCCAACAACAGATCTCCTACACTTCCCCCATATATTAGGAAGAACCGCCCCAAGGCAGAAAATCACCTCACACCTGCTCCAGCAACACAACCAACCCCACAACCATTGAGCAAAACTAGATTTATTTATTTATTTATGAGTTTGTATAGCGCTAGAATCACTCCGCCAGGAGTATCTCTGCACTTTCTGCCCAGTAAATTAGCAACTACACAATGGAAGATGATTAGATTTCATTTTTAAACAGAATAGTTTTTAACTGTTTCCGAAAGGTTAGGTGATCTTTACATAACCTCAGGGCCAACGGGAGCTTATTCCACAACTTGGGGCCCATAGTTGACAGGGCTCTGCCTCCGTGTCTAACTTTTTTGATATGTGGAACCACAAGGAGAAAATTATTGCTAGATCTAAGAGATCGTGAGGGAACATATGGTCTAAATTTCCTTTCCAGGTAGGTGGGTCCTAGTCCATTCAAGCATTTGTGGATTAAGCAGCATATCTTAAATTTTGCCCTTTGTCTGACAGTAAGCCAGTGTAGTTGTTCAAAGAGGGGTTTGGATGCCGTTCTTGGGGGGGCATTCAGAACAAGGCGAGCCGCCGTGTTCTGAACAACTTGCAATTTATCTAGTAGCCCTTCGTTAACAGAAAATAACAACCCATTACAATAATCAATCCGGCTCAGGATAAGTGCCTGAACCAGAGTCTTTCTTGCTGAGTTGGGCAAGAGTGGGCAGATTTTTCGCAGTAAACCAATAGTATGGAAGCATATCCCTGAAATGTAGCTGACATGTTGTTTTAAGGACAGGTCGTGATCAAGTCGAATTCCAAGATTCTTCACGACCTGCTTAGGTTCAGGGACTGCTCCCAACTCAGGTGGCCACCAATCAGGAGTCCAAAGTATCTTAGCTTCCCCAAATAGCATGATCTCCGTCTTGCTGACGTTACATTGGAGATAGTTACTGGACATCCAATTAGCCACTTCCTCCATACCAGATGAAAAAGAGTTCCTAACCTCAGCGGAAAGAGTTTTAAAAGGAAACAGGAGCTGTGTGTCATCAGCGTAAGATACGGGAACAAACCCGTATCTACGCAGCACTCCTGCCAGGGGTGCCACATAGATATTAAAGAGCGTCGGGCTCAAGCATGAGCCCTGTGGCACCCCTTTAGAAATCTCTGTTTCCGCCGAGCGAAATGCACCCATGGTGACTGTCTGGGTGCGATCTGTTAGGAAACTCCTTATCCAGTCAAGGGCTTTGTTCTTCAGGCCAGCGTTCGACAACCGTTGAGTCAAGATGGAATGTGACACGGTGTCGAACGCTGCCGAAAGATCTAATAGAACAAGAATGACAGAAAAACCCTTGTCCTGGTAGGTGTGGAGGTCATCGGTAACATACAGCAAGGTGGATTCAGTACTATATCTGGGGCGAAATCCTGATTGGGATTCATCAAGGGCTTGCACTTTTTCGATGTAAACGGACAGGTGCTTGTTAACATGTTTTTCTATAACTTTCCCCAAGAAGGGTAGCAGAGAAATAGGTCTTAAATTACTCAAGTCAGACCAAGGTATGGTGTTATTTTTCCTAGTAGGTCTGACGAGTGCTCGCTTCCAATCCTTGGGGACCGTATCCGAGGTGAGTGATAGGTTTACTAATTCTGTAACCAGTGGGCTTAGATGTTCTTCCAGAATAGGCATTAGTTTAGCAGGAATAGAATCCTCTGGACTTCCACTCTTAATCCGTTTTAAAAGGGTAGAGGTTTCTAAACATGAGATAAGGGGAAAACTGTCCAGGGATTGTGTGTCCACAATGGGATTCATGGGATCAGAGGGAAATGTCTCCTTGGTGGATATGGACTGATTTGTACATAAAATCTTATCATAAATTCTGTCAATTTTGCTAGTAAAATAACAGGAAACTTCGTCACACAATTTTTGCGATGAAATGTCAGGGGCTTCACATGCTGACGGTTTAGCCAGTGTCTGCACTATCTGAAAAAGAACTCTAGGCGAGTTCCCAGCCTCCTGTATTTGGGTAGCAATGTGTGCTTTCCGTGCACCCCGTATTGCTTTGTGATAAGAAGATAGGGCAGCCCAGTATCTTTCTTTATCCTCAAGGAGATGGGAAGTTCTCCATTTTTTCTCCAGTTTCCTGGCTCCTTGTTTAAGAGTACGTAAATGGTCAGAAAACCAGACTTCATGCTTTTTTGCTGGCCTAGGTTTAAAAAACTTTAGTGGGGCAATTGTGTCAATAGTTGTCTTTATTTCGCCTCCGAATTTCGTGAGAGCTACTTCAATATCGTCCGAAGGCTGAAAGACAGGAGGATAAAAAATTTCTATAAAAGTAGACTTAGTGACTTTATGCCACTGTCTACGAGTGCAAGGCAAAATGTTGGGGTGTGTTAGACTAGGTTCTCGACGGGGTGTGGTAAACTCCACGATAAAATGATCAGTCCAGCTCACCTGGGTAGCGGGAGGGCATAATATCGCCTGAACATTGGAGAAAACTAAATCTAAAGTGTGGCCAGCCTGGTGAGTAGGGCCACTGTTTTTCAGCAATAAGCCTAAAGTAGATAAGTCGGTTATTAGTGATTGGGCGTCACAACAGTCCATTTTCTCACAATGGACATTAAAGTCTCCAACTAACGTGAACTCATCGTTATCAACAATATATGGGGCAATTAGTTCAACTAGATTATTAGTAAATTGTTTATATGGGCCCGGTGGTCTATAAACTAAGGCGCCTTTGTAGTTCTCTTTAGAAGTTGATTGTATTTTAAAAATCAAAATTTCCATATCAGGGGAACTAAGTTCCTCTAAAATCGTGGCTCTTAATTCCTCCTTATACACCACAGCAATGCCACCGCCAGTTTTCAAAGGGCGGTCCAGTCTCAAGATTTTATAATTGTCTGGTATAGCAAGAGTGATAGCAGGCGTGCAGTGTGGCTTGAGCCATGTTTCTGTGAGAAAACACAGCTCAGGTTGATTGGAAACAATCATGTCCCAAACCTCCGCGGTATGTTTGGAGAGGGACCTGATGTTACACAACAGATGTTTCCTTCCTGACAAGGTGGTATCTATAATTAGAGGTGGTGGAGATATCATCGTGTTGTGACTCAGAGTGCAGCGGGTCGTTGCCTGATCACAAGAGAATTGAATATGGCAGTGACGACATGAAAAGGGGCCTTCAACCTCAAGCTGGGCCATACAGCTAACATCAGGAGAGTAGGGAGCATTTAAGCAGCGCAGTACCTTAGAAGTATATGTAACTATCGTTGCAGCAGGGAGATGAAGAGAAGCAGCAGGGCTTGCCATAGCCCCTAGCCCGTTCTAGCGCGGACGAGCGCAGACGGGCAGGTCTTTGGCTTGTCTTCGGCGCGTCAGAAGGCGCCCCCCTGCGCGCAACTGCTGCGCGCCAGTACCGACGAGTGGCTAAGTAGCCCCTGGTGCAGCAAGGCTAGAGCGCTAACCGCTCGAATCTAGGGCGGGAACCAGGAAGTGTGTGACTCAGGCTCGTACCTGCCCCGCCCTCCGCTCAACGGTATTGGATACCGAGTCGGAACGGGGCGGGCAGGCTGTAACACAGAGCAACTGAGTGTTCAATATTCTGGAGCCCTGTTAGCGCTAAGGGACAGCGTTTAACAGCGTTTGATCTCAAATAGTAATGCACTACAATTATCAGTCAATTATAATACAATTACAATACAATTATAAAAGTTGCACCGGCCCCCAAGAAAACTCCTACCAAAAACCACCGCACACCACAAAAAACCCCTCCAACACCCTGAAGAAAAGCAATCCCCCTCCCCCTGCCCCCCAGGCCCCGTACTTGAAACCCCCCCCAATCAACTTGATCGAAACCCAGGGAGGGAGGGTGGGAAATTAATTACCTCCGCCACACCCCCGCCCGGCTACTGTATCACCAGCCACCAAAATGGTGGCCTGTGACTCAAAATGTCCGGTTTTACAGGGGACCAGCCCAAAAGCAGCCCACCCCAGCCCAAAGCTACCAAGTAGCCCAAAACCAGCCCACGTACCGTGCTGGCTCTACCCCCCCCCCTCCCCCGGCCCCAAAACCCCCTGGGGGTGGCAGGCCTCCCGCTGGTCGGCCGCCCAACAGGCCTCCCTCAAGTGTAGCACATAACTCCATTCCGTACCCACAGGTGAACCCCATCCCCCTGCAAATCCACTGTCCCGGTCCTCAGCTCTGGGTGCTCCATCCTTTCCACCTTCTATCTCCCCCGAAACCTTCACTTCCTTGTAAATTCCCTACGAATCCTATCTATGGACGCTGGCCTCTCAGCCCCCCTTCCACCCACCTGGGACCGAACTCTGACCAAATGACCTGACACCCCGCCTACCTGTGCCGTATCTCTAACAGATCCCCCTTCACTTCCTTAACCCAACGCTAGCACTTTGCACTGTACCAAGCCCACGTCTGGCCCACTCTCCCCTTTTCCACTGCACACAAAGCCTGCAACAACGCATGCCAGCTCATGCCCCTTTTCCTTGCCGCTGACAATGAAACAACCTGTCGTCCGACTCCAACCACTGATTCCGGTGCTGGACCCAGTCCCCCTTTCCGCCTGCTTTACAAATGAGTGTGCACCAACATAACTCTCCAGCGCCGCTGCAGTTGGCCCCTCCCCTGCACCTGAAAAGACACACATGTGAGAGGCGAGAAATGTCCTTCATGTCGTATGTTCACTTCCCTCCCCCGCAGCCTGACAGATGCCCGCTAACAGTCCGACCTCCAGGGCCCGCGGCCTTCCCCAACCTTGATGCGCCGCCTCCGTTGCCGCCCCCACTCAGATGTAATGCCTCCGTAACACCTTCGGGTCTTCACCCATACCATAGGGCGTGCCACAGGACCCCTAACACCTGTGCCGCATACACTCTGCCACCTCCTTATCGACCAAACCCCCCGCCCCACCTTCTCACAGCTGCGTCCCCCCATCCCCCCGCCGACGGCAAATCGTCCCCCCGAAAGCCCCCGTCCATCAACTTCCACCCGAACCGCAAGACCCGCTCCTGTGGAAGCCGCCTATCCCCCTGCCCCCACTGCTCCTGACCGCCGCAATTCCTCCCGTGCCCGCTCATATGCACACCATGGAAATGCCCCGAGAACGCCTGTCCCAAGCCAATCCCCCTTTACTCCCCACCGACAACATACTCGAGGATGCGGCCGCGCCTAACCGTATCGCGTCAGACCCAAACACAACGTTGCCGTCCCCTTGGCCTCCGGCAGGCGTGCTTCCATGGCCACGGAGTCGAGCTCTCTACCAAGGAATGACAGCACTGAACTGGGACCGTGCGTCTTCTCTGGCGCCCGGGGCACACCCAGGTAAGCCGCAAGGCCCGGAAAACCATCCAGCTCCGCTGGCAGTCCGTCGAAACCCGGCCGTCCCACCAGCAAGAAATCAACCAGATAGTGCGTCACCGACCAGAGCCTGTCCGCCAGGAAAAAACCCACTGCAAATTTCACCTAATGGCGCACCCAGCGCACACAAATTTGAACAACCCATGGGCAGTGCTGTCGCCCCCCATGCCAACCTTGCCGCCCCCTCGCCCTCTGGCAGGCGTGCTTCCATGGCCCGGAGTCGAGCTCTATACCAAACAAGGACAGCACCGTACTGGGACCGTACATCTTCTCTGGCGCCAGGGGCGCCCCCAGGCAAACCACGAGGCCCATAACGGACCAGCAACTGCCGGCAGTCCGCTGAACCCGGCCGTCCCACCAGCAAGAAGTTCTCCAGATCGTGCGTCTGTCTCAGAGCCTGTCCGCCAGGAAAAAGCCCACTGCAACAAGGAACTGAAACGCCCAAACGCGCACGCGAAATCGAACCCCCATGCTATGGTCCCCCACAAGTGCCCCCCGGTCAAACCGGGTCCCCACCGACCAGTGATCCCCCGGATGCCTCCGAAACCACCAGGACGCCAGCCTAACTTCGCACTTTGCCCAAAAACCTTCACCCACCGCCGCCGGGCTCCTCCACGCCATGTCCTTGATTGTATACGACACCAAGGGAGCTCCGCCGCCAAAGTCACCGACCGACCCACCCCCCCCCCGACCCCGCACGCTGCTGGGACAACTGAGACTGACCGGGCTCCCTCCTGAGCCCCCCCGGATAGGGGAAACACTCAAACCCCGCCGCGCGGCTCCAAACAAAAAGAGGAGGGGTGACCCCATCCCTGCCCCGCTCTCCTCCTTACACACCTGCCCCGCGCTGGCCCTGTGATCGCATTGACGGCTCAACTCCTCCACCCTCACTGGCGACGAGCCTGTGCCCAGAACCTTGATCCCCTTTCCCCCCTCCCCGCACCCCCCCTGGGACCCCCTCCATACCGCGCCATTCCCTGGCGCCCCCCCCAGGATCCCCGGTATCCGCAATAACCGACAGCCGAGGATTACTCAAACCACTCCCCTACTCCGCCACCATCCTTACCTGGCGTCAAGGCCGGCGTCGCCACTGGATCCCGCCGCCTAACCAGCGGAGGCAGGGGGGCCGTCACACTCGGCGCTCCTTGCCGTGGGCATACCTGAAACACACTACCAACATCGTTACTTTGCTCCCCCCCTTTCCGCATCTCCCCCTCCTCCTCCGAATCCTCCACATAGTTCAATTGCCCCCTCACTAAATATGCAATTTCCCACAAGTTCCAACGGCCCATGGCCTCCTGCCCATCACTGGGCCCATCCTTCCACCTTTCTCTTGTAACACACTGTTTGCTACCCCTCACATTTTGTTTTCTTTAGATACTTGCACAAGTAGCACCATTGCCCACGTAACGCTTGTTCTTGTGCCGGAGTGTCTGCCATTTATTGCAGTATTATACCTCTACTGGTACTTTGTACGTTTTTGTAACCTGCACACATATCACTTTTTTCTCCTGTAATGCACCGATTGATACCTCTTGTATTTTGGTTGCTCACTATTGTCACATTTGACCCATGTAACCCAACGTTTGCTGTTGTAATTTGTTCATTTGTAATTGTTTCCTCTTGTATCATTACTGGTCCCACTGTGAAGCGCTCTGACACCTTCGGGCAAAGTCCGCGGTATACAAAATCGCATAAATAAATAAACTCGTCCCCCAATCTCCCCCTTCATGGCTCCGTCCTACTCCACCCTGCCACCTGCTGACACAACCACATTATTATTATTATTATTATTAAAGGCTTTTATAGCGCGCTCTATTACTAAAAAATAGTATCCTGGCGCGGATCAAATCCCCCGATCCAAGTCCTCTCTCCTCTCCCCTCCTCCTCCACTCCTCCTTACTGTCTCCTCCACTGGTGCAATCATGGATGGACCAGCCGACTCTATGAGACGACACACCCATCATTGTCGACAGCGCAAAACCCTGGAGTCCTAATCGGCACCCAACATAATCTAACCCCCTATGACTACCATTGCCAAGCCTGCTCGCACCAACTGTGCCCTCTTAGTGGGATCCATCGCTTCTTCCCGCAGCATGACCTCAACAACCCTGGTCCCATCGCTGGTCCTCACCAAGACTGGACTACTGCAATTCTCCCCACCCTCCAAGCCTCCCACTCCTCCTCCCCCGCTATCTAGCGACCCAACCAACTCCTCCCCGGCTTCCCAAACGGACCTCAAAGTTCCCCTCCCACAAGGCCCTTCCAAAGTTAAATCATGCCCCACTATTACCTGCAGGCAGACCCTTTTGTATAGAAAATTCCTTGTCCCACCAACTATGGAAGTACCGTTCCAGTGGGTACTCGTGGTCCGTGAGACTGCCATTATTGCAGTACTACTCAGCACCCGTTATTGGGACTCTTATTAACATGCACACATCACGGGTCCAGTGTAACACCCCGTTTGCCCCCTCCCACATTTGTTCATTTCCAATACCTTCACAGGGGCCACCATGCCCACGTAACTCTCACTCTTGTGTTCGAGTGTCCTCCATTTATTTTCTGCAGTATTACCTCTACTAGTACATCGCTTTTGTAACCCGCACACATGCCACTATCCCTCATGTGATGCACCGATTGCTACCTCCTGTATTTCGTTTGCACACGCTTGTCACTTATGCCTCATGTACTGTAACCTTGCTTAAGCAATTCATTCACTGGTAATGCTCCTGTATCCGGTCTGTTCTTATTATAAAATGTATAAATAAATAAATAATAATCCGCATCTGATCTACAGCCTCATGCCTTCCTCCCCAACCCCCGGCGGCCGTCCTGACCCTTCGAGGTGGGAGTGGCGGGGGCGCACCGCCCCGCTACCCCTCGCGGTCCAAGAATGGTCCCTCGTGGGAGCACGACCGCACGTACCAGGCAGAGCCGGCCCATCCCCTCGGTCGAGTGGAGCCGCATGCTGCTCTCCCGAGCGCCTATCTCAGCGTCCCTGCCCAGAACAAGAGGTGTGGTCCAGCATGCCGGGGAACAAACCCCCCCTACTCCCGCCCCCGAAAGCCCCCAACCCCCTGCCAAACCCCCCCTACTCGCTCTCCGTGCCTCCAAACACCCCCCGCACCTGCCCAACCTCCGTTCTCCGCCGGAAACCCCCCCCACTCGAAAGCCTCCCCCCACCCAGGCCCTCCAGCCCCCCCACTCGCCCCGCACCCCTTCCCTCAACCCCGTCCTCCCCCCGTCGCACACTCGCCGCAGAACACTCCCCCGCCAGCCCCACCATCACCCCCAGGCTCTCAACCCCTGCCCCCCCCGCCCGCATAGACGGAGACTCGCGAGGGCCCCACCATGCTCACCTCCCCCTCGGGGATACCCCCCCGCGTAAATCCAACTACCGAGATTCTTACACGACATGCCGTTTAATAACACTTCGTCACGCAGCATGAAAGCCGAAGTGTCACAAGAGAACCGGTGCCTCGCGAGAGTCTTGTGCCTCCGATCGCACTCACTGAACCGGCTATGGGGTATAAGACCAGCGGCGAGGCCGCACAGCGGAAGCAAGCTCCAGAGCCAAGACACTCCCAGAAGATGTAACCGAGGCCGAGCCCCCCAGCATCTAATCCATTCCGCCGACCTGAGCCACCGCATCTTCCGAAAAGGGGGCGTGGGGGGCCACCAGAAAAATAGACTCCCTCGGAGGCCCCCCATGTACCGCACACCCCGGCCACAAACATCACCACCGCGCCTCCCCCCGCACGAACACAATGCCGCAAGACCCAAACCTCTCATGCGCCCCCGCAAATATGAATCCGCCTTACAACCGCCATCAACAATTAATGTACTAGCGTAACAATCGCGCTTATTGCGCACCCAATGGACAAGAAAATTATCACCTTCGATTGTCACAAGTACACGAACGCACGCATCCTCAATAGATGCACAATCATCGTGCAGTATCCTTAAGGCCGAAAATAATTACCAAATTAATTACCTTCGCCACACCCCCGCCCGGCTGCTGTGTCACCAGCCACCAAAATGGTGGCCTGTGACTCAAAATGTCCGGTTTTACAGGGGACCAGCTCAAAACCAGCCCAAAACCAGCCCACCCCAGCCCAAAGCTACCAAGTAGCCCAAAACCAGCCCACAAACTGCTGGCTCTACCCCCCTCCCCTCCCCCGGCCCCAAAACCCCCCGGGGGTGGCAGGCCTCCCGCTGGTCGGCCGCCCCCCCCCCCCAAAGCCCTATTGTTCCAGCTGATCCAGGCTTTTTAACGTGATTAAATCCGTGCAGAGCATGTTGAAGGTGCTGCCGAGGTACCTGTTGATTGATGAAGGGAGCGCTGCCTGTGTCGAAGTTTGGCCCCCATAAGTACCACTACTCTGTTTGTTCTACAAAAATTGCTGGTACTCAAGGGGAGAAAACAAAAAAAGTGCCAGTGCTCAGTGTGAGTGCTCAGTACCATTGTGCACCGGCCCATTTACAGCACTGCTGTACATCAAGCAAAGAGTTTTGTTTTCATCTCTCTGCCTCGCCTTGGAAAATAGATGAGAAAATGCAAGGCTCACTCCTAGGACCAGAGCCCCTCGGGTGGATGAAAAAACAGAAAAGTCCTGTGACATGGACACCAAGGGCCCTAATACATATAAGGCACATTTTCCCTGTTTGCGTCGCGGCGCACCTTCAGACAGGTGCGCTGTGCACCAACAGGGAAAGTGCACCCAATTATATTGAATGAGCAGCCCTCAGGTCAGGGCAGCCATGAACTTGTGCTGCCCTGGGAGCAGCATATTCAAGTGAAATGCAGAGCGGCTTTGAAGCAGCCGCTCCGTGTTTCACTGTACAGGCGGCAACCTACTTGCACGTTTAAGAGATGAGAGAGATCGCCTGGCAGGCGGGTGTAATGGGTGACTGCATCTGCCTGCAAGGGGATGTCTGAGGGGTCTATAGAAACCTATTCATTCTCTCCATCAATGACAGTGCACCACTTTTTTGTGGCGCACTGTCAGTGCGCCGCCTGACAGCTTCCTTTGTGCCCATGTATGGTGAGAGCGCAGAGGTAAAAAGATCCCCTCATTGAAGAAACACCCTCTTGAGACAGTGCTACGTGCGCCAGCGCCGTCTGTATTAGAGAAGGGGTCCACAAGCGTTTTTGCATTTATCACCCCGAGTGGGACGGGTATGCTCAGACGCGAGTCCCATGCTCTCCACGCCACTGGAGTCAAGCTATCCTGGCTGAAGGCACTGTTAGTGCGCCGCCTGACAGCTTCTTTGCCTTTGTGCCCATGTATGGTGAGAGCGCAGAGGTAAAAAGATTCCGTCATTGAAGGAACACCCTCTTGAGACAGTGCTACGTGCTCCAGCGCAGTCTGTATTAGAGAAGGGGGCCACAAGCGTTGGTGGCCCTTTTTGTAATACCAAAGTGACTCGGGTGCACAAATAGGGTGCCCACAGCCGTTGCACCCTGGAGGCACTTTCTATAATACAGTCCCAGGTGTGCACCATGACTGAGAACCAGCCACACACACACACACACACATACGAGAAAACCAAGCCAGAGAATATATAAAAACATGTGGGCTAGCCATCCAATTAACAGGGAGAGCTGAGCCAGATCTGAGACAAGGTTCTGGTTCGGATCGGAGAGCCCATGCACAGTGTGGGGAGTAGGTGGAGCCATTGGGGGAAGTGGGCGGTGCTAGTGGTGGAAGTTGGCAGCCTAGAAAGGTGAATGAGCAATAAAGAGACCTTTAAGTTTTGTATGTATCTTTTCACATTTGTTGTGTGTTCAACAACAAAGGTCAAATGTCAGGCTATGTCTTTCGACAAATTGCTGCTTATTCAGAAGTTGGTGGTTACTATTATTTCTCTGACTGTAAAATGAGGATTTTGTAAAAGTGATCTAGGTAGCAATCCTGCTGGGGTACAGGAAACAAAAGAAAAGGCACTAGGATGTCAGTTTGTTTCTAACACACAACCACATTTGAATATCAGTAAATAACCTACAGACATTTCAAATTATATAATCAATTAGGAAAGCACAAATGAAGCACTTTTTTGTGATTGTGATGTGCCATGGAAAGAAAGATGTTGATAGGGCCAAAAGAAATCAAGACACTTTACTTGGTGTTGCACAAGAGATAAATAGTCACTGAAACCAATTTCATGTGTGCCTTTGCAAATGTATTGTCTGTTTCAAAGAAAAACATGCTGTGTATAAATGACAGAGTACTATCTCACCAGTGTTCCATATTGCACCAGTGGATACATACCACACCCTCACCACTCTCCTGCCGAATGGGCGTGGCCACTTTGCTGCACTTATTTAGTGTGTGTCGTTTACATCTTTCACAGTCCCTATGGCTTCTGTGATATAACATTAATGGCACCCACATTCTAAAAATAGTTCCAGCACCCCTGACCAGCACTTATATTTTTACAAATTAAGTGCTGGACAAACTACCAGTAACGTTTAACAGCACTGTTAAATAAGACTGTACTTATCCAAAAGGTGGAAAACTGCATGTAACAAGCAATGTTGAGTAAAAACAGCCCACCTTTTACTTCAAAACAATCTGTAGAGTAGACCGAGATGAAGTGCAGCTGGTTGCAACAGTGCATAAAACAGAAGTGATAGCATCTATGTTATCAAAGTAATATGATGTTACGTTATACTTTAACATATCGCATTATATTATAGTTTGATAGCACAGAATGTGTCGTGAAAGATCCAAGTAAGAGACATGTATTACAGGGAGTGAATTCATCTTAAGAAAGGATAATGATTCTAGGCTTAGTACCGTTTGGTGGTGGCCGAGAAGACAGAATATAAGTTGCTACCCCTTTTATGCAAAATAAACATTAATATGAAGAAAATGGAGGTGGGTTTAATTAAAACTCTAAGATGGATTGATTAAATGCACATCATATAGACAAAATAGAGGTAGTCAGTGTGGTACTAATCCTTCTATCAAGAAGAGCATTAAATAAAGCCACAGTACCTTGAAAATACAATATTAAAATGCATGATGCATGCCTGAAATGAGCACTGATAGTAAAATATATGTGTACCTTTTAACTGTTATATTTTACTTCTTAATACAGCCCTTCCCTTTTTCTAAGGTAAAGCCCTGACTGGACATGGATATTATTGTATGTTGTGTATCTTGTCATACTGGCTCTGTTTGTAACCCCCTCGGACTCCTGAAGAAATTCTGTCTGGCTTCTCTTGCTACTTTGAGAAAGTCAAGTCCCTGAAGGGAGTGAAGTGGTTATCCAGTTGGAGTGCACCAGTGTCGTGGCCATGAGACATAAGGGGTAAACAACAGCACTCCTACAGCATGCTGAGCAGTCACCACTGAATGCCCAGGATCGTAAGATTTGTTGGGCAAGAGGCTGGATTGTGTCTCAAACTAGTGGGTGAGGAGCACTGTGCATTGAGCGCGGTAGGCGTACTGCACAGGTAATGGGGCAGTGAGGCATTAGGACTGGGCAATTGTGAGAGGCGCACAAGCAGTTGGAAGTCAGTATTTTTTTTAGAAAGGCCCTCCCTTTTCTCAGTGTGGCGCACAGCAAAAGCCAAAAGAAGTCACTTGCAAAGTTGATTGGGCCGCATTGCCTATTGGGAATGTCTTAATAGCCTCTGCTAAAACAATCTAAGATATACCCCTACAGCCACAACCTTTAAAAAAAGATAATGATCGTGATGGAGGGTTTAATGTCACTACTACGGACGTTCAGGACAATTCCAAATGGTCAATCAATGTCTCGAGGCGGTTGTAATTAGCAGACGGAGTAGTTCAGGCTGGGGCCCACTGGCCTCAACTCAGAACTCGCCAACCAGAACCAGAAGTAAACTGGGGCACTTGATTCACAAAAAACAGGCGAGTCCCTAACCACTAACTCCACATTCATTTATCATCAGTACTGAATCCAAGCTTGGTATCAGGATCGTTTACTATCAGAATAGCGAGGTTAAGTGCTGACCTGCAAAAATACTGCGGCCAAAATGTCGACGACCAGAATATCATGAAGGGAAGAAGAAAAATAAGAAGATTAATTGATTGAATGCAGAGCATAGAGATATGATATAGGTATTGCATGAGGTAGTATGTCTTCTATCATGAAAAGCATTACAAAAAGCCACGGTTCTTTGAAAGTACTCTATAAAAAGCATGAAACATTCCTGGAATGAGCACTTTTATTAGCAATAGAAAAAGTAATACATAAATACATGCTATGGATTCCGACCTTAAGGAACGTATATAATTAATATCTCCAACATACATACCTCGATGTGTATGTATGTATGTATGTATATATATATACATCAAAATACTTTCTCTTGCTTAGACGTGGAGTTAAGAAAGGTAAATAGGTTTATCCTTATAATATTGTACCTGTCAATATTTTGGCCAAGATATTTTTGAATGCCAATGTGTTTTTTCTTGACATCCTTGCATGAAACCTATTGCGTCACCTGTCCCACTGTGCAGTGTTTGGCTATCACTTACAATTAATCGTCCAGGCAGCATAGGGCAGTGACGTGGGCAGCTCTACTTAATCTTCCAAGTGGTATTCCATGTCCCAAGGATAAAGGTTCAGATACAACAGATATTTAGTGTGGAAATTTTGAAAAGACAACCAATTGATAGCTCCCCACAAAACATTTTAAATGGTTTACTGTGGACTCTTTGAGCCTGTAAGCGAACCTTCTGAGCCAAGCCTCCGTCATCTGTACGCAATTCTTGCATTCCTGGGGCACCGGAGGATTGAAAGGCAAGGCAAGATGGCTATTATATAGAAAGGGTTTCAGGCATAGCACAGTCATTAGAGGCGATTAGAAAGATCAATACAGCCTCAGGTACTACAGCAGTGGATGCACCCATTAGAGAATAAAAACCCTAGCAGCAGGTAACTATTCGGAGAGCTGGAGACAATATTAATGGTCAAAAACTGAAACTCAATCAATCTGACATTTAAGAATAGATAACATTCCAGTGCACAGAAACAGACTGGGAATGGTGCGTTGTGTAGGATGTTGAGAAAGAGAGAACAGAAAGGGCTGTTTGCCAAGTGGAAACAATGACGAAGAGATTGCAAACTAGGAACTTTGTAAACATTCTTTGTAATGCTTTCCCTGTTCTTTCCTAGCACTCTGTACAGCCTGCTCAACTGTACAAGCACATTAATCCAAAATGGAACCTAGAATGATTTATTTACTACGAGCACAGAAAATTGTAGCTTGAGGTTTGCATAAGTGGCATGGAAAATGTGTTATGGTAATGTGCGTTATGTGGCTGTGTGTAGAGTGGAGCATTTGTGTGGTGCTACAGTGTTTTCGGCACCAGGCCACCATTTGTGGTTCTAGTGCCCCTTTGCAGAGTCAAGTGGTTTGATTATCTTTTGTAATGTTCAGAGTTTAATCTTACTGGCTGGTGGCTGGCCAGGGCGGAAAAGACTCATTCATTGATTAGTACATATATATATATATATTGATGTATCTATCTTCAAATTTTAAATCATTTGATGAGCAGAGATTGTTTATTTCTTTACCACAGAAAATAGTTCAGTACTCTTTCTCCTGGGCATAAACAGTGATGATTTTTACAAGACAGAATAGAAGAGTAGGCTGGTGCATATATTTGGATATTTTAGGCAGATGGCTGACTTCTGTGTCGAATGTATCAGCAGAATAATGCTGGTCATTCTACAAGAGCTTTATTGCATTACGAAACTGGCTATCTTTGGGCTTCAAGACTTAATCTTTCAAGGTGTACCGTTTGTCTGTCAATCTTTGTATCTGTTCCCAAATATTGGCAATTCTTTCCTTTCGCAAATAGTGTTTCTTCCTAACTATCAAAAATATTCTCCTATCTCATACTACAGGTTGTAAAACGGCTGTTCAGGCTTAAGTAAGTTAACTCAATTTAAAATACAAAACGTTTTTGTTTTGTGTTTTTAAAAATGTTTTGGGTGTCCATCGTGGTGCTTAATATGGCAGAGGAAGTGGGGTTCAATTTGGTTACTTGAGTGTGATATATTTTCGACCGGAGTCACTTGTCTTGTCTACCTTGGTTGAGCACAATAGTCTTAAGTCATTTCCAAACAAAGGAAATTGCTTGATAAACTATTCCTTTTTGAATCATATTTGATTGATTTGAGTTTGAAAAATTTGTTTTTTATGGTTAAAGTAGGTATATAGATAATCCAGTGCAGACATGTTAACTCTACTGATTTACTCACTATCTTAATGCACTGCTGCCAGAGCTGAACTGTAGCACAGAATTATCCCCAGATGCCATCACTTAGAACACAGACCTTTATTAAAGGCATATTGCTAAGTGCAGGACTTTAGTAGAGCCAAATATCTAGAGGATCCATCAAAGTTAAAACTCTACTTTCAGATAAATGACCGAAGCCCATATTTTACTCAGTCACATGTAATAATCACTCCTGGGCTTTAGGGATTGGCTTTTTAAAATGCGCACTGCAGTTATAGGGTACCAACTTTAATTGGACAGTAGGTGGGATGGTAGCCTCCCAGATCAAGGATCCCAGCAGACAATGTATCTCTGAGTTTAGGTTGCTCCTTGGTCCACAATTCATTGATCTCACAGTGTGTCTGAGGTGTGGTGTAATGAGGCGACTGACATTGACCAACGATGGTCAACAGTGTTCCACATAATCAGTCAATTCATGCAGGCAACCCACCTGCAACCCCAAACATGTCACATCTATTCTTATTGCTACACTGTAGGACTCCAACCCACTCACCGCAAACACATGCTCTCTGAATTCATCTCCTGAGTCATTATGCCAGGTGGATGGCTTGCTGACAGCTGTGCCACTCTATGCCATCCAGCTGCAGTGGCTCGAGGAGGAAGGCATGTCATTAAGGTCAGTTTAAGCCTGCTTGCATGTTCAATAACAGTCTCGAGAGGTGAATGGAACCTTTAGGAGTCCTTCTAGTAAATTGGGAGTCAAATATGAATAATATATCTGAATCTTACAAGGAATTTTGCACTAGAGCGAGCCTCACTTTCCAACCTCTGCTCTACATACTGCTGATCATTTGGCACACTATGGATATTTACATGCCTGACATAAATGCTTTTTGGCATTGAATGATTGATAGAGGATCTCTAGCAAATGTAAGGCATTGGTGGCGGGTTTATTTAGCTTAATAATAATCAGACGGTGACAGATGGTTGCCCTGCATGTCATTGTAGTCTTGCTTCATCATCTTTTTTGGAGATTACACAGTCCTCATCTTCCTTTGAGCTAGAGTTATCCAATTCTTAACATGATAATGTCATCATATACAAGAATCATATTTTCTTCACAT
The DNA here is from genome assembly GCF_964261635.1 of Lissotriton helveticus. Lineage (NCBI taxonomy): Eukaryota > Metazoa > Chordata > Amphibia > Caudata > Salamandridae > Lissotriton > Lissotriton helveticus. Next base: position 558,199,811 of record NC_136059.1, read on the forward strand.
ATTTCAGCTTATTCTTTACAAAGTGAGAATACTTCTGCCGTCATGTGACATTAAGGCATGGTTTTTACAAGACTTCAGTCTATCAATTAAAGTGAAGGTTCATTCGTGAAATGTTGTTGTGATGGGGATTGTTCACCTCTGGTCTCTGGATGTCTAAGTTGTTTGTACTTACTGTGGAATGTCATGTGGTTGAGAGGGTTCTCCTCTGTTTTCTGGTCACCCATTGAAGTCTGTTTGTCCCCGCCCATGGTCCAAACCTTTATGTGTGGATTGGAGAAGGCTCTACACAAAAGACACATTTATCAGTGGATCTATCCAGGATAGTAGTCTTTTCTTATAGGGACTGATTTATTTTTGTGTCATATTTTATTGATCTGATTTTTTAAATGACTTTTTATTGGTCAAACTCAGCAAATAGAAGATACGTCGCAAAATATAAATCGTATCATGTAACAGGGACTGATTTTTAATTTTTTTTTACGTTCATAAGAGTAACTTTGTTTAAAAAAAATGCAATTTGCTAATTCAATATTCTACTTCTGATTCCATTCCTCATTCATCCATTGTCCTTTCAGATGAGACTTGCGCACATGGAATTCGACAAAATAGTGTACACATCTTGTTGCGTTGGTAGGTTTGTTGGAGTACTTCAATGGGCCCATTTGCCAAGGATGGCAAACACCACAAACTCATAAGATTATGGGCATTTACCTATACCGTCACATTTTCGTCACATTTGCGCATGCGTAAATATACACTAGTGGCACTTCGATGTGCAGGAAGTTGTACATTTGTGTACTCATGGCATTTACGATTTGCATAGCATTTCTGAAAGCTTTTCAGAATTCCAAAAAGTAAGACATTTCCTCGGAGCAGAGATGTCATTTACGGCTTTCTCTGAATCTTCGGGTAGTAATGCGGGTTTGTATAGCTACTCTTTTGTATACCAGCTCAAGGGGAAGAGTAAAACTTGAGCCAGACTAATGAGCTCGCAAGTGAATATTTATTATTGCAGTGCTTCTTAGGACCTTTTGTCCAGTTTCCTTGGTTGGCAGTTTTGAGCCTTGTTAACATTTGGGCTGGCATCCACAAACGAATTTACAAATACCAGGCCCACTCAATCCAGTGTATAGACCCAGCGACAGTCTCTCTTTCTTCTCTCTGCAGGGCCTCTCCCACTCCAACTCCACTGCCTTCGCCAACTCCCAACTCCAACCCGTTCAACTGAATGAGTGACTTGAATCCCTCTCTGTGTATCACATTTTGATATGAGTATCCCTTCAGCCACATGTATTGTACTGTAAGTATTCTTATATAGCGCTACTACCACCCTACGGGTATCCTGGCGCTCAGATATAGGAACACACAGCCATCATGGTGAAAGAATCAAAAGAGAGAACACGGAGGATAAAGCTTTAGGAAAGAGCCATGTTTTTAAGCTCTTTCTGAATTCAATTAGAGAATCAATCTGTCTAATCCTCTGTGGGTACTCATTCCACAGATGAGCACCGACCACACTAAAAGCCCCCCCCAACCTTTTGCATTTAAATCTCGGAATTACCAGCAAACTGGCTCCAGAGGAGCGAAGCTGCCTCCGAGGGAGATACCAGCGAACCTTTCCTGTAGTGGGACTGGACCCAATTCGTTTATAGCTCTGTACACCAGGCAGAGAGATTTAAAAAGGACCCTTTCTTTGATTGGCAACTAGTGGAGTTCTCTCAGGGCGTAAGTAGATGATGAATTACGTCACAGGTTCAGCACCAGTTTTGCCACAGCAGACTGGACTCTCTGCAGACCCTGAAAGATGTACTGAGGGGCCCCCAGATGCAAGGAGTTACAATAGTCCAGTCTGCTCATCACTGTGCTGCTTACTACCAGGGAGCACAGATACTTCGGTAGAAATAGAAGTATCCTGCGCAGCAAACGCAACAGGCTGATTTGTTTGCCTGCGACTCCATTTGGAGGTTCTTATCTATTAGGACCCCCAGATTGCGTATCATACTGGCCGGAGCCAGCGGATCCTCCTCGGGGGTAAGCCTAAACTCCACCGGTATATGCGTAGGCAGCTTCGCCGATGCGCAGTATAACACCTCGGTCTTCCCTCCATTGAACTGCAGGAAGTTCCTCCGCAGCCAATCTGCAGTCTGCCGCATACACTCTTGGTCTATTAATTTCACTCCAGGTGGACAGCCTAGTTTGTTAACGAATGTTTATATGAATTCATATGAATTATAAATCAAAATATTTGAAGGTGCTCCACGGGTGGCGTCCTCCGACCATTGACGTCTAATATAATAACTTCGAATGTGCTCCTAATGACTCATTAGAGGCATCCCCATGGGCACACTGTCTCTCCTCTAATTATAAAATGAGGATTCCACTCAATTAGATATATTCATTAATTCCTTTATTCATTATTTTCATGAATTATTTGTTTAATTTTTTTTCTTATTTCATCAAACAATTCTTTTTTTGCGTCAGCATTGATTACGGCATCATTGCTATGATCACTCCTATGCATTTCGGGCATTTAGGAAGCCCTTCCTCAGGGAGTAGCACTATAAATTCAATACATGAAATCAGCCTAATTGTAACATGTATGTGAAAAAACACAGTGAATGATGGAACCCTTAGTGCAACACACAAGTGTTATAAACACGTATTCACAAAAAATTTGCTCAAGTGCTTCGTGTTGAAAAAAACGAAATAAGCCTATCTTAAAGTGCAAACACACTTACATGAACTCCCTATATGCCATAACACTCCAATCTCAATCTAAAAAAAACAAAGATTAACAGATAAATATGTAACAAGCAATGTCATCATGCTTGTCTCGAGATATTTAACCTCATGTTGCCCCAACACTAACCTGGTTAAGACAAATATTGTTCGCGCTCGTCGAGTCGCTCCAAATGTGAAAGAACAGATTTATTTGCGTTCGTGTAGTTACTCCGAACTTAAAAACGGGATGCTCTCCGCGCTTCCGTGTGTACAAACACAGGGTTCCTGATTGGTTATAATCGCGATCATCTGATAATCAGAGCTAAAAGAAAACTACGGACATATCCATAGAGACTGCCTGTTTTCCTTCCAAGGAAAACGTCAATTGCGTATCGTCCGCGTAGTTGACCAAGTCAACCCCGAACGATTTAATAATGGGAAATAGCAGCTGCAAATAAGTGTTTAAGAGGAAAGAGCTGATGGCAGAGCCCTGCGGTACCCCGTAGACTATAGGTGATTTGCGGGATGCAAACGGTGCCAAGGTAGCTGTCTCCCTGTCAAATAAGACCGCAGCCATTGCAAGGCCCGTCCCTTCACAGCTATACTCTCCAGTCTCTCCAGCAGGATTGAGTGGCTCACTGTGTCGAACGCGGCCGATATATCGAGAAGCACTAAAACAGTGGCATTCCCGTTGTTGGCCCGCATCCGCAAATTATCCATCATAGTGGACAGAGCTGACTCCGTCCCATGCCCGGGCCGGAATCCGAACTGGTCCTTGTCCAACAGATTATGTTTCCCCAAGAAGCAGGATAAAGACCTGCTTACGGACTTTTCCAGAATTTTAATTGGAAAGGGAAGGAGGGAAATTGGTCGGAAATTTACCGGATTTGTCGGATCCAAAGAGGGCTTCTTAATCAGGGGCGTCACCACTGCCTGCTTCCATCCCTCCGGGACGGTGCCTTCTACCAGGGACTGATTGCATATCTGTCGTAACCAGGGAAAGGTCATTTGGCCATAGGTCTTCCACACTTTTTGAGGCAGGGGGTCAAAGGGAGATCCTGAGGATATGCTTTGCGCCAGGTTGTTAAAAGTGAGATCGGTAAAGATCTGAAAGCTATTCAGGTTACTCAACTGACCCAGATCCCCTTCCGTCGCCTGTGGATCGGAGACCTGGAGGACAGTTTCGTTATCCACAAAGGAGCCAACAATCTTCGCCACTTTATCCAAGAAATGGAAAGCAATCTCATCACACAGTTTCTGTGAGGCCACCCCTAAGTTGCCCAAGCAGGTTGGAGCGGAGATGTCCCTAGCTGTCTTAAAAAGTTATTTAGTCCTATTAGAGGCTTGTAAGATAGAGTTGGCATAAAAGTTTGCTTTACACTCTAGGATGAGCACCTTGTATTTAGTCTGTGCCGCCCTCAGTTCTAGCTTGTCCACCTATAGGTACCTCTTCTTCCATTTCCTCTCAGCCTTTTTACATAGTAAACGTAACTGTTTCAGTTCGTCGTTATACCATGATGCTGAGATTTTGTTTCTATTTCTTAGTTTTTTAATTGGGATTAATTGATCTAAAGCATCCGTGATGTATTTCTGGTAGATGTTATAGTTCTCCTCTACTGTAGCAGTGGCACAGAAGGGATCAATGGGTGGTGTTAAAAGGGCACCCGTCCTACCTAATTTCGCCCATTCCCTGCCTTTCCGGTAGGCCGCTGGAGTTTTGGAATGGTCCCCCAGACCAGGTAGCATGATTTTAAAATGAATTAAATAGTGGTCTGTCCAATTTTGAGGTATAATGTTCAATGCCTCGGTTTCCAGAACGTTGGCAAACAGCAGGTCAAGAGTGTGTCCTCCCTGATGGGTCGGAGATTTAACCAGTTGTTGAAGGCTAAAATTAGCACAGGTACAATTCAAATCTCTCAAATAATTTCCCAGGTTAGCAGATTAAAATCTCTCAAGATAATCATTCTGGAGTGTGCTAGGGATAGATTAATGGAGGTGTCTAAAAATGAATGATACTGGATGGCACTCATTGGGGGTCTATAACAGACCATTCCTGCCTCTAGGTTCCTGCAGCGAAAACCCCATGAGTTCAATCCCGTCTACCTCATCAACCTTCAGGGGAGCAAAATTTCCTCCCTGAATATCACTCCAACCCCTCCTCCTCTGCCCTCTGTTCTTGGGTTGTGCATAATTTTAAATCCTGCGGCACAGGCAAATCCTATTTCTACCGCGGACTCGGCTCTGCTCCAAGTTTCTGTTAAAAACAGTACATCAAGATTCATATCTTCAATCAGCACTGAGATTTCCACATAATACTTAACTAGCGACCGAATATTAATCAGTCCACATATCAAGGTGTTATTCAAAGTAATAATCGCATCATTCACAGAGGGTCCCTGATAGACGGAGTCATTGTGTACCCTCTTACCTAGTTCCAATAGCTGTTCTCTTGTGTAGGTAACGCGGCATTCCTCTCTGCCTAAACGGCAGCATAACTAGCACTAGGCACGTCTGAGGCGCGGACGAGCGCAAATGGGCTTGCCTATGGCACGCCTCCGGCTCGCCATTAGCGCGCCTGCTGTGCGCGCACTGCGCCCTTTCATTTCCCGAGATTAAATAGGCAAGCAAGCGTGGATGCGGGTATGCGGAACTAATGTAACCAAGAAACTATTATACAAGCAAGTTTAAAAATCTCAATCTACGAGATTAAAAGTTTTCATGCTACAACAATTCATAGCAGCTAAGCAGCCTAAAAAAGACTGCTTCGATGTCCCTTCTCAAACTCGACACCAGGACCAGTCAGTACCTTATCTTAGTTGTTGCGCGCTTGCATTGCCCGAGATTAAATAGGCAAGCAAGCGTGGCCCTCCTTGCCACTAGTGCACTCACCAAAATGGTGCCCCAAAGTGGCAAATCCTCATCCAAGATGGCACTAGAGAAGAAAGTGCAAAAGCCCCACTCGAGCAGCAGGTGAGCAAAGTTCTTTTTTTTAATGTGCGGGTATGTGGAAATAAGGTAACCAAGAAACTATTATAAAAGCAAGTTTAAAAATCTCAATCTACAAGATTACAAATTTTCATGCTACAACAATTCACAGCAGCTAAGCACCCTAAAAAAGACCGCTCCGATGTCCCTTCTCAAACTCGACACCAGGACCAGTCAGTACCTTATCTTAGTTGTTGCGTGGTTGCATTGCCCGAGATTAATTAGGCAAGCAAGCGTGGCCCCCCTTGCCATTAAGTGCGCTCACCAAAATGGCGCCCCAAAGTGGCAAATCCTCATCCAAGATGGCGCTAGAGAAGAAAGTGCAAAAGCCCCACTCGAGCAGCTGGTGAGCAAAGATATTTTCTTTTATTGTGCGGCTATGCGGAAATAATGTAACCAAGAAACTATTATAAAAGCAAGTTTAAAAATCTCAATCTACGAGATTAAAGGCTTTCATGCTACAACAATTCACAGCAGCTAAGCAGCCTAAAAAAGACCGCTTCGATGTCCCTTCTCAAACTCGTCACCAGGACCAGTTAGTACCTTATCTTAGTAAATCACCCGTGGTGCCCTAGTATTGCAGATCTGCAACTGCCTCTACACAATGGGTTGTATTCACTGCATAGTAAACTCGTACCTTGTAACACACAAGAATGTGCTGTCTAGCACTTTCTTTGTACTTATGTCCTATGAGACAGAGACTGAATTTGTTATGAAACTCTTTTTGTTAGTGCATCATAGTCTTTTAGCCACATACCAACTATCAACCCTCCATGCTAAAACCCAAATTTATCATATTTAAATTCTTAAATGCAAAAGATACCTGTATCTCACTGTCTACAGCTGTTAGCTTTTGTCCTTTCATATTATGAAAATATATTCTAATATAGGAGAAGTGTGGCACAGTGGCCAGAGTGGGTGACTCCGGAGCATGGGGCTCACGGTTTGATCACGGCGGCAGCTCAGCTTATCATCGTATAATTCTGGGCAATATCGCACTTAATTTACCCGACGGCCTCCAGTGCCTTGAAACCCTTAAGGGGTTGATATGTTTGAGCTTCACAAAATAGGAATTATTTGTGCACTTTAGAAAAAAGATAAACTTCTCTCCAAGTCAGTATCAAAATGCACGTACGCAAATATTCATTGTACAAATATTTGTTTACAAACATTGTTTACTATAAACCAATTCTTCTCTTTGAACACATACATTACTGGTTATAAAGGCCTTTTTTCCTCTATAATAGAGAGTTTTTGAACCTAAAAGAAACTCAGGTTAGTTTCACTTCTCATGGGCCTTCGCTGACCATCCACCTTGCTTTTTTATGTTATTATTTTAATTTCTACTTACTCTTATTTAATTGTTCTCCCAATCAGCAAACAGACATGAAAAGCTACTGTAAACTGCATTTTTTACCTCAGGAACTCAATATTCGACCAATATACTCAAATACAATTTTCATACACCTGACTAGTTTCACCCATACCAGTCTTGTAAAGATACCAGTTTTACCACCTAGCAAGAGTCCAGAAATATATGAGATTTGCTCAGTGACAAATAGTTAAATATTCAATCTAGGACAATCGATCAACTAGAAATAGTTCTTTTTCCAGGGGCAGTGAGTTAAGTCCATGTTTTATCGGGTGACCTCATAGTTCCCATTTGATCATTAAGTAACGTTGCTAGCACTGTTTAAAGTGTATTTTCTTCCTTTGGTATTTCTTTTTTTTTGTTTAATAAATTGTTATTGAAAATTTTTGCAAGTAAAACAGAGTACATGCCATAAAATGGAAACATATGAACGAAAAGAGGGCGATACTATCAGGCATAACATATGTGAAGAAATACAGCAAAACGGGAGATGCAGAGGAAGGGGAAGGATTTGGTATTTCTAACAGAGTTCTTGGAAGTCTGCTTCGACATCTACGTGGCTGACTCACATCGTTCTTAAGAGCCCCTTTCCCTCAGATTTCAGTCAATTTTTCAATTGCGGCTCGGGAGCCACTGATGAATGAACGACAACCAGCAAAGACCAATATCCTCACAGAAGGGTCTTACTCATACATCAGGCCCACTGACATCTCAGAAAGTACCTCCTTCAGGCCCTGTCCTCACCAGTACAGCATAATTGAGAGTCTAGTGTGTCTATATTGATGTCTCCTTTACACTCACTCCTAAAATTAATAGCGTCTACAAAAAGACACTAAGGGGCATATCAGCAACAGCCGGCGATAATTATCGCTAAGCGCGCTTTGCGCGAGGATAATTATTGCTGGCTATCGCTGGATTATTTCGCCGAGATAGCGTGCTATGAGCAACGCTTATCTCCAATGCGATATATAATCCAGCGATAGTTGCAAAAAGGGTGATTATCGCTGGAAATCCGGCGATAATCGCACAGCGATAGGCAAAACCTTGTTGATAGGGCTGGGTGGTCTCAGCCTTATAATCCACCACCCCATAAGCTATTATGGTTTAGTCAGTTGAAAAGCAGGCGTAATGAAGCCTGTGTTAGGCGCAGTTATCGCTACTTTTTTAATCGCTATGCAGGTTAGCGTGCAGCTTGCTGATAGGAGAAATGACTGTTAGTGACATTTCTCACGTTATTTGGGTGAGGAACGCCCACTTTACATATCATTAGAGATGAAAAGCTGGGCGTTAAGGGAAAGGGCGCAGAGGCATAGAAACACGCGCTAGCGTGCTCTTGCTGATAGTGCAATAAGATTATCGCCGCTTTTCGCCCTAAAACGGACGCTAAAGCGGCGATAATTTTATCTCTTCCCCTTGATGATATGTCCCTTGATTCTCTCCTTTCATTGCATGGTTTTAGGCATGGTTAGCATTGGCTTTTTCCAGGGTAGATTATGCCAATACTATATATACCTAAGCAATGCAGCGGGTTGGATTTTGCTGTGTTTAAGATAGACGTTGGTGCTATGATAGCCCTCCCTCCTTTCGCTTCCGGTGAAGCAGCACACCCAACTCAAGGAGCTATGCTTAGTCGACAGGGCCTTGAGTTCTTAGAAATACAATAAGTCACCCTACTTCATTCACTGAGTTTTGGACTCCTCGTTCTGCCCAGATTAAACAGGCACTGACGAAGCCAAAATGGCTGGCCCTGCCAGTGTGCTTTGTTTATGTTTATGTATAGTTCTCCAAATGCAATAAATTCAAGAAAATTGGGGTTGTTGCAATAAGTTCTACTGAAGTTTAAATTTGAATGTAAATATTTTTGTTATATTTTTGATTTTCTATGAACGTTGAAATGGTAAAGAAAAACGTACCTGTTAAAATTGGGCTTTTTTAACTCTAAATTTTTTCAAAAAATGCAAAACATAATTTCTCTTTTAAATATGTTCGTGTTATCTAGTAAAAACACCAATGCATAAATAAAAAGTTGATTTTAAAACTGTGGAAAGCAGAAACCTGTAAGTTAGCTATTCTAATTATATTTGTAAAAACAATATGCTGTTGTTAGTAAATGAAAGTATGTCATGTCTAGGTGAGACGTATGATAGAAAGAGAGCTACACAGACAGATACATGAGTCAAAGAGAAAGCTAGCTAGATAAAGAAGTAATGACCGAGACATAAACATACATATACATAGATGAATCCGACTGATACACACAGATAGGTAGAGATACATGCAGATGGAGACAGCTAGATCAAAGCAAATAGAAACAAGCATTGGAAATGCAATAGGTCTCAGATTTATTTGAGTTAGAGCTAATGGCATTGTAAATGGGAATGTCTTTTAGCCATGTGTTATGGAGTGTATGCATGTGGTGTGTTGTGGAATTATGTGGGTTGATTGGAATTGTAAAAAGGAAGAACTAGGTGGTGCACTGCTGGCGTAATCACTTATATGTGTGGGTAAAGAGTGTGGGTGCACTCAAGGGTAGCGTTACCGTCAACGCTTAACAAATCCGAACATGTAGTGTCTGCATGGGACATGCAGGAACATCCCCTGATGAGGCACTCCAAAGGAGGATCAAATGAATGATTCCAGAGTTTCTTAGGAAATTTGAGAAGTTTTAATGTTCAAAAAGTAATGCGGTTGCAGTTTCTCACTGATATTAAATCATATCAATGGTAGTAGTTAGATGCATACATATCAAAGTTGTTGGACACGAACTCCAATGCATTTCGGGTGTTAACGCCCTTTATCAAGGAGAGCTGAAAGAATGAAAACGAGCCCGAATTAGGATGAGAAAAACGAATGAACTGAAAAGGTGATGGAACACAGATGATGGGGGACAAATAAAACAATCATTTACAATGCAACGGTCTCGGCATTGCAAAAGTTAGAGCTATTAGCATTGTACATGACACGAGTAAATAAACGAGCCCAGCAGCCTCGCCGGAAGTCAGGCAAAGTCGCCTGTGACGGGGGCGGGGCTGCATCCGGACCGAAAGAGAAGGCGGAGTGAAAGCGTCTTGCGACGCCAGAAGGAGAGCGGAGTCCCTCAGAATTCACCAGGTAAGTTGAAAAGGGCTGGGGGGGGGACTCCGTTCCCTCGTTGTGTGTGTGTGTGTGTGTGTGTATGCGTGCGCGTGTGTGTGTATGCATGTGTGCGACGGCGGGCTGGGGGGGGACTCTGTTCCCTCGTTGTGTGTGTGCGTGCGCGTGTGTGTGTATGCATGTGTGCGACGGCGGCGGGGGAGAGGGAAGGTGCACTCGTGTGTGTATGTGAGCTGGGGGGTGTCTGTATGTATGTGCGTGCGTGCGTGGGCGCTTGTGCGTGTGTGTATGCGCATGCGTGTGTGCTTCTCAGGAGACAGCGCCTGGCCACAGCGCTCGTTCGCGTGCGCGTGTCACTTTGAAATCGCCTCAAAGGAGATGCGCTCGGCCAGGATTGTCTCCTGGGAAGCACACACGCCGACAAAAGAGCTTCGGCGGAGACGTGCTTCCGCACGTTCAGCCGAGCCCTAAAAACTGTGACAGCGCAATAGGTCTCACATAGGGGAAACCTATTGACTTTCCCATAGCTTGTTATTTCTCTTCAAACTTTGACCCAGTCAAGAGTGAAAACCACAGAAAGGGGAAAGAAGGAAGAAGAAAAAGACTGAAAAACTGTGACAAAGAAAGAAAGCAGGGGTGAAACAAAACCTGAAAGAGGGATGAAGGGGCAGGGAATGTCTGTTGGTGGATGCAAGAAGCATGAGATGGAATCAAGACTACACAGCCTTGTTGTTTGGGACACTGGCAGTCAATAGCGCCGGCTATGTGCTTTCGAGCAAACCTTTGAGCCCAGAAAAATGAATTATTTTACAAATTAATCATGGAGCGAGCCAGTGATTCTATTTGTGCTTTATTGTGCACAAACCCTGTGTGTTATTCCTAGGCATTGTGTCCTTTCTTTCAATCCTGTATGGTCTTGTTGAATTTTAATAGAGGCAGAAATAATGGTGTCTAGGCAGGGGCTGGAATGAAGGGCCGAAAATATCCTAAGGGGTCTGTTTGATGGAATTAGGAAGTGCAGTGGAATGATGTACTGTGGGGGGGGGGAGTGGGGGGTGCAGGAGGGGGACGGATATGTCTGCGGGTATGTACACCTGTATGAGTGTGTGTTGTTGGTAGGGGGTGTTTGAGTACTTAAGAAATTGATTGAACATGTTTGGCTGATGGCTGTAGGGCATGCAGAGATTCGCCATAGAAAGGGGTGCAGATTTTAGTGTGTGTGGGAGAAAGAGGGCAGGAGGTGTTGCATAACAAAACAAATATATCCGTGTAGGCTGAGGGGCGCTTAGAGATTAGATGGGAATTTGCTGTTTAATTGTTGGCACATAAATTCATTATTTTTCTACTGAGCGTTCCTTTTCAATTGCAGCTCACTGCTAATAAGTTGACAATTATGCTGCCACAGCACGTTAGCAACGCTGTATGGAGTGCACCGGCCTGGAAACAAAGCTGCTGGTAGGAACAGGATTTCGACGGCTTATTATCACGCGTCCTCTAACTGCCCAGATAATCTTTTGACTGATTTCCGTGTACGGCATGCAGTTTAAACATCAAACAATGTCGCAGGATCTTTCCACTTAATGTACTATCATTATAGAAGCAAAACACTTTCTCATTCGTTTTACTTCATTATCTTCTCCAATTAATTTGCCCATAATCGTGATTTCACTTTAACCCTATGGAGTGTAATGGCTGAGCTATTGCAATTCTGTAATGAAACCTTCAAGACTGATCTAGCAATCAGTAATTTGTGGTGGTTTCTTAGGAATTGTCGCACGTACCCAGGACGCCTGCCACTTTAATGGGAAAATGTCTCATCCTAGTTAATGGGAGTAATTGAAATATTCCCTTACCCAGTCAGAAGGAAGCCTTAGTTCAGAGACTACCGCTCAGAATACCATGTCACCTGAAATGTTAGATTGGAGTCCGAGAAGCGCCGCCCAAGCTTTCATCTTCCTCAGTAGGTGTCAATGGGTCAACGACGGTTCTCTGTGAATGGATGACAGAGGAGAGGTCTCGGCATTGCAAAAGTTAGAGCATGAACGCGAGTAAATAAACGAGCCCAGCAGCCTCGCCGGAAGTCAGGCAAAGTCGCCTGTGACGGGGGCGGGGCTGCATCCGGACCGGAAGAGAAGGCGGAGTGAAGGCGTCTTGCGAGTTGCGACGCCAGAAGGAGAGCGGAGTCCCTCAGAATTCACCAGGTAAGTTGAAAAGGGCGAGGGGGCGGGGGGGACTCCGTTCCCTCGTTGTGTGTGTGTGTGTGTGTGCGTGTGTGTGCGTGTGTGTGTATGCATGTGTGGGACGGCGGCGACGGCGGGGCAGAGGGAAGGTGCACTCGTGTGTGTATGTGAGCTGGGGGGGTGTCTCTGTATGTATGTGCGGGCGTGCGTGGGCGCTTGTGCGTGTGTGTATGCTCATGCGTGTGTGCTTCTCAGGAGACAGCGCCTGGCCACAGCGCTCGTTCGCGTGCGCGTGTCACTTTGAAATTGCCTCAAAGGCGATGCGCGCGGCCAGGATTGTCTCCTGGGAAGCACACACGCCGACAAAAGAGCTTCGGCGGAGACGCGCTTCCGCGCGTTCAGCCGAGCCCTATAAACGAATGTGCTCAGATAACACAGTGCAATACTGAATGTAAAATGAAAATGAAATAGATATAAGTGGTTATGTGCGAGTGAGATCTATGATTATAAGTGCTAGATTAAGGGAAGTGCAAGGTACGTGAAAGAGGAGGTGCAGGAGGTGAAGGACATTAGCTACCGCGTCGTGACGGGCAAGTGCAAGGACAAGTTAAAGAAGCGTGGTGCATATGCGCTAGAACAAAACAGAAATGACTTCAGTGCGGTCTTTAAGCAAACCGTGAGCGAAAGGGAAGGTGAAGGGAGTGTGAGAAATTAACTGCCGCGTCGTGGCAGGCAAGTGCTAGAAACGCGTTACAGAAGCGTGGTGCTCAAACGCTAAACAAGCAGGACTTACTGCAGCAGAGTCGCGAGAGCGCTCGCTGTTCCGATCTGTCGGTCTGAGGTTGTCAAAGGGAATACATCCTTGTGATTAGACGCGTCGGTAACATAAACGTGGTGTGACGGAGGGTAAACATGAAGGGAGGCACAGCGTGATAAGTTAAACAAGGGCGGCATAGAAAGAGGACTACTTAAAAAAGGGGTGAAAAGATATGGAGGTAGGAAAAGTGTGGAGGACATCTTAAAGAGGTGAAATACCATATGACATAGAAAAAGGACTGCTAAGGAAGAGTGAAAGGGAATGGGGGACATCTTGGAATGGTGAAATCAAGAAATAAGATAAGGGAACAGAAAAAAAAATAAGATAAGGGAACAGAAAAAAAGCAAAGAGTTGACAGTTACTCAATTAACAACAAGCATATGGCGATTATTTATAGGTAACAGCTGTATTCAACACGATCATTTAACCCCTTTAAGATGTCCTCCACACTTTTCCTACCTCCATATCTTTTCACCCCTTTTTTAAGTAGTCCTCTTTCTATGCCGCCCTTGTTTAACTTATCACGCTGTGCCTCCCTTCATGTTTACCCTCCGTCACACCACGTTTATGTTACCGACGCGTCTAATCACAAGGATGTATTCCCTTTGACAACCTCAGACCGACAGATCGGAACAGCGAGCGCTCTCGCGACTCTGCTGCAGTAAGTCCTGTTTGTTTAGCGTTTGAGCACCACGCTTCTGTAACGCGTTTCTAGCACTTGCCTGCCACGACGCGGCAGTTAATTTCTCACACTCCCTTCACCTTCCCTTTCGTTCACCGTTTGCTTAAAGACCGCACTGAAGTCATTTCTGTTTTGTTCTAGCGCATATGCACCACGCTTCTTTAACTTGTCCTTGCACTTGCCCGTCACGACGCGGTAGCTAATGTCCTTCACCTCCTGCACCTCCTCTTTCACGTACCTTGCACTTCCCTTAATCTAGCACTTATAATCATAGATCTCACTCGCACATAACCACTTATATCTATTTCATTTTCATTTTACATTCAGTATTGCACTGTGTTATCTGAGCACATTCGTTTTTTTATTTGTCCCCCATCATCTGTGTTCCATCACCTTTTCAGTTCATTCGTTTTTCTCATCCTAATTCGGGCTCGTTTTAATTCTTTCAGCTCTCCTTGATAAAGGGCGTTAACGCCCGAAATGCATTGGAGTTCGTGTCCAACAACATTGATATGTATGCATCTAACTACTACCATTGATATGATTTAATATCAGTGAGAAACTGCAACCGCATTATTTTTTGAACATTAAAACTTCTCAAATTTCCTAAGAAACTCTGGAATCATTCATTTGATCCTCCTTTGGAGTGCCTCATCAGGGGATGTTCCTGCATGTCCCATGCAGACACTACATGTTTTGATTGGAATTGTAGCAATAGTGGCATGCTGCACTTTAGATGAATATGTTTAAAAGTAAAATGCACCATACTGCGATTGCTACAATAGTTAATTGTGGATGCGTTAACAATTGATGTGTGCACTGATCGCTGGTGGTGTGTGTGCCTGGTGGAAGCGTGCACTGCCGGCTGGAGGTGTGTGTGCCTGGTGGAAGCGTGCACTGCCAGCTGGTGGTGTGTGTACCTGGTAAAAGCGTGCACTGACGGCTGGTGGTGTGTGTGCCTGGTGAAAGTGTGCACTGACGGCTGGTGGTGTGTGTGCCTGGTGAAAGCGTGCACTGATTGCTGGTGGTGTGTGTGCCTGGTGAAAGCGTGCATAGACGACTTATTGTGTCTGTGTCTGGTGAAAGTTTGCACTGACGGTGTGGTTGTGTGTGTGTGTGGTTGCGTGTGTGGTTAGTGTTTGGTGGTGAGTGTGTGTAAGTTTGCACTGAGTGTGTGGTGGTGAGTGTGTGGTGGTGAGTGTGTGGGGTCTTATGTGTGGGGTCTTATGTGTGGGGTGTTATGTGTGTGGTCTTATGTGTGTGGTGTTATGTGTGTGTGTGTGGTGAACTTAGTTCGAGTTTTCGTACCCTGCACACTCACACACTGTTCACCCTACACACTCACACAATGTTCACCCTGCACACTCACACACTGTTCACCCTACACACTCACACACTGTTCACCCTACACACTCACACACTGCTCACCCTACACACACACACACTGTTCACCCTACACACACACTGCTCACCCTACACACTCACACACTGCTCACCCTACACACACACACTGCGCACCCTACACACACACACACTGCTCACCCTACACACACACACACTGCTCACCCTACACACACACACTGTTCACCGCACACTCTCACACTGCTCACCCTGCACACACTGCTCACCCTGCACACTCACACACTGCTCACCCTGCACACTCACACACTGCTCATTCTACACACTTACACACTGCTCACCCTACACACTCACAATGCTCACCCTACACACTCACAATGCTCACCCTACACACTCACACACTGTTAACCCTGCACGCTCACACACTGCTCACCCTGCATACTCACACACTGCTCACCCTGCATGCTCACACACTGCTCAGCCTGCACGCTCACACACTGTTCACCCTGAATGCTCACACACTGCTCACCCTACGTAATGCGAAAAGACCTAGCTCTGCCCTTTGGCCTGTGTTGTAATCGTACAGTAGGTTGTGAGTAGTTGCACTTGATTGGTTGGGGCGTTCCCTCCTTGCTGCTCCCCTCACAGAGGGCCGGCTGCCTCCATGAAGCTCCCAAGACATGTGTTCAGCTGTTCTTTGTTTTAGCTTCTGTGTGTCAGTGCACCGTGTAAGTGCACAAGCATACCCTGCTCTCTCTGCACTCACTCTCACTCTGCACTCACTCTCACTCTGCACTCACAGTCACTCTGGCACGCACTCTGCACTCTGCACTCACAGTCACTCTCGCACTCACTCTGCACTCACAGTCACTCTCGCACTTACTCTGCACTCACAGTCACTCTCGCACTCACAGTCACTCTCGCACTCACTCTGCACTCACAGTCACTCTCACACTCACTCTGCACTCACACTGCACTCACAGTCACTCTTGCACTCACTTCTCACTCACTCTGCACTCACAGTCACTCTCACACTCACTCTGCACTCACAGTCACTCTCACACTCATCCTGCACTCACTCTGTACTCACAGTCACTCTCGCACTCACTCTGCACTCACTCTGCACTCACTCTGCACTCACAGTCACTCTGGCACTCACTCTGCACTCACAGTCACTCTGCACTCACTCTGCACTCACAGTCACAGTCACTCTGCACTCACTCTGCACTCACAGTCACTCTCGCACTCACTCTGCACTCACTGTCACTCTTCACTCACTCTGCACTCACTGTCACTCTGCAATCAGTCTGCACTCACTGTCACTCTGCACTCACTCTGCACTCACTGTCACTCTGGCACTCACTCTGCACTCAGTCACTCTCACACTCACTCTGCACTCACTCTGCACTCACAGTCACTCTCGCACTCACTCTGCACCCACTCTGCACTCACTGTCACTCTCGCACTCACTCTGTGCTCACTGTCACTCTCGCACTCACTCTGCACTCACTGTCACTCTCGCACTCACTCTGCGCTCACTCTGCACTCAGTCACTCTCACACTCACTCTGCACTCACAGTCACTCGCACTCACTCTGCACTCACTCTGCACTCACAGTCACTCTGGCACTCACTCTGCACTCACAGTCACTCTGCACTCACAGTCACAGTCACTCTGCACTCACAGTCACTCTGGCACTCACTCTGCACTCACAGTCACTCTGCACTCACTCTGCACTCACTGTCACTCTGCACTCACTGTCACTCTGCACTCACTGTCACTCTGGCACTTACTCTGCACTCCCTGTCACTCTCACACTCACTCTGCACTCACTCTGCACTCACAGTCACTCTTGCATTCACTCTCGCACTCACTCTGCACTCACTGTCACTCTAGCACTCACTCTGCACTCACTGTCACTCTCACACTCACTCTGCACTCACTGTCACTCACTGTCACTCTGCACTCACTCTGCACTCACTATCACTCTGCACTCACTCTGCACTCACAGTCACTCTCGCCCTCACTCTGCTCTCACTCTGCACTCACTGTCACTCTTGCACTCACTGTCACTCCTGCACTCACTCTGAACTCACTGTCATTCTCGCACTCACTCTGCACTCACTCTGCACTCAGTCACTCTCGCACTCACTCTGCACTCACAGTCACTCTCACACTCACTCTGCACTCACAGTCACTCTCGCACTCACTCTGCACTCACTTTGCACTCACAGTCACTCTCACACTGACTCTGCACTCACTGTCACTCTCGCACTCACTCTGCACTCACTATACACTCACTGTCACTCTGCACTCACTCTGCACTCACTGTCACTCTACACTCACTCTGCACTCACTGTCACTCTGCACTCAATGTCACTCTGGCACTCACTGTAACTCTGGCACTCACTCTGCACTCAGTCACTCTCACACTCACTCTGCACTCACAGTCACTCTCGCACTCACTCTGCACTCACTGTCACTCTCGCACTCCCTCTGCACTCACTGTCACTCTCGCACTCTGCACTCACTGTCACTCACACTCACTCTGCACTCACTGTCACTCTCGCACTCACTCTGCACTCACTGCCGCTCTCGCACTCACTCTGCACTCACACTCACTCTGCACTCACTGTCACTCTGCACTCACTCTGCACTCACTGTCACTCTGCACTCTCACTGTCACTCTCGCACTCATTCTGCACTCACTGTCACACTGTCACTCTCGCACTCACTCTGCACTCACTGTCACTCGCGCACTCACTCTGCACTCACTGTCGTTCTCGCACTCACTGTCACTCTCATGCGCACGGACAGAATTCATATCCGTATTACTTCATATAGCACACTTTTTGTGCATTCATGCGTGCAGCATGGCACCGCCCTTTGCCACTAACATGAGGTTTAAGTTCTCTTTCCTGGCCATCACCTTCCAGGTCATTCTTATAATTTTGTTTGCTATTTTTGTCACCTATGACACCCCTCCCCATGACAACCATGGGAATAGCACACACGCCGAAGAGGACGATTTCATCAAGCTGTACCCATGTAAGTATTTGTTTTTGGTGTGCATGTATTTACTGGGAGCTGTATAAAGCGCCGCGAGGTGCCTGGGCGACTTTACGGCGCTATTACAATAAAGATGATGTGGATTGTTAGAACCCACTGCTTTGAGTTAGACCTAGGTGAACAACCCTTCCTGCATAAAGCGCTACGAAGCTACATGGTAGGACATGTAATGTAGTAATGCTGGTAACTTCACATTTTGTAGCATTTTGCAGTTTGCTTGTGTTTTCTGACACTGAACAACGAGTCCCTAATAACACTGCCTGCCTTTCGAGCGCTTCTGCTCGACTAAGCATTAACTTGAATTCTTTAAAAAAACATAGGGGGTGGTCTGTTGTTCCTCACAAGAGTCCAATCACGAAGATGATATTCCTATTCACAGAGAATGTGCGCGCGCATTTTTTATTCTCGCTGAGGAAAGGGCATTTGGAAGTGACCACGGAGAGCATCTCGCGGAGGTAGTTGTTTTCGTCACACACAGGCGTTCGGAGGCAGAGTTGTTTTGTCTTTGGAAGAATGTAACGAGTCCGGACGAGGCGCTATCTTGTTCTCCAAGACACAGTGCGTTTAGGGCAGCTCCTTGTCATCCAGCTGGCGCGCGCGATATGACTCCCGCTTCTTGTAAATGAGCGCAGCTTGTTTCCCGTGCTGGAAATGCTGGGAGTCACCGAGTGCAGACAAACACACCCGAGGCAGCCCGTGACCATCTCCAGTGCAGTTTCAGGCGAGGCTCCGGAAATATTTTTTTTAAATAGGGCATAATGGTTCGCATTGCAACACTCCAATACACAATCTTCCTGCACATTAAATGGGCTATTATTTTTCTGCGACAGTACATCATGAACATGCAGATCGAAAAGTGAGCCCTCGAGGGTATATGTGATTATCAGCAGCATGCACGTAACTCAATGAGCCATCTTGCTGACAGGGAGAGCTCCGTGAAATGGATTAAAAAAAACAAGCAGCACTGAAAAACCACCGGCTAGTGGTGTACGCGCGCGCGCCACTGCCACCATATGTCTTGAATTATCTCCGCCGTGACGGCCGAGATAAATAAAGATATATGGCCTTCTGGTGCGTGTAACAGACACCAATATGCCATAGGCGGAGCTACTCTACCGCCTATGGCCTATTGCGTGTTCTGTTTCTAAAGCACACACACACGAAGGCCAATAGCAATGCAGCTAGCAAAAAAAAAGCACGAAAAACCATGAGCAGCCAGGAATTCGTAGGTACGTTTTCGGAAGCCCTGAGAAAAGGACTCGGGCCACGCCCACTGCTGACGCAGTGGGACGGTAGGCCCGAGCCTATAAAAAGATAGAGAAGAGACATAGACAGCTTGAGAGAGATATAGAGATAGAGGCAGATACAGTGGGAAAGTAGAGATAGCGATATATCTAAATACATACAGATAAAAAGATATAGAGCTAGGGATAGAGAGATAGAGCCAGAGACAAAGTGATAGAGTTAGAGATAGCTTGCGATATAGAAAGGGACGAATAGAGACAGATAGATGGGCGTGGGGGCAACTTTTTTGCGGCTAATAGCTAGAGAATGGCAGGCAAAGACATATAGTTACAGATAGGCAGAGAAAGATAGATAGAGATGCACAGAAACATATAGATAGAGGTAGAGATAGAAAGGCAGAGATAGAAAAAGATAGATTCTCATAGATAGAGGCAGTTAGAAACAGATACAAAGTGGCAGATAGAGATAGATACAGATACAGATGTATGGAGACAATCAGAGAATATAGATAAAGAAGGACAGATAGAATGAGGAAAATAAAGACATATAGATACAGACAGATTGAGAAAGGTATAAAAAGATAGAAACACATGGAGAGACAGATAGAGATACATAGAGACAGCTAAAGAGAGACCAGACGACAAGAATAGACCTAGATAGAGGTAGTCAAAGATCAAGAGAGATAGAGCTAGAGACAGGTAGATCTAGAGACAGAGACAGAGGCAGATAGACAGAAACACATATTTTAAAGTTAATATATCTAGCCACAGAGAATGCAACAGATAGATAAGGAAAAATAGATAAATCAATATGAACAGATAGGGGCATAAAATGACAGATACCGATACAGATACAGATATATAGACATAGAGACATGTATAGATAGGGATAGACAAAGATAAAATAGAAACACGAATATAGAGACAAATAGAGCTAGTCAGATAGTGCCAGATATACAAACACAAATATATTTCGACAGAGAAAGATTTAGATAGATAGATATATAGATAGATATATAGATAGATAGATAGATAGATAGATAGATAGATAGATAGATAGATAGATAGATAGATAGATAGATAGATAGATAGATAGATAGATAGATAGATAGATAGATAGATAGATAGATAGATAGATATACAGACGGACGGACGGACGGACGGACGGACAGACAGACAGACAGACAGACAGACAGACAGACAGACAGACAGACAGAAAGAAAGACAGACAGACAGACAGACAGACAGACAGACAGACAGAAAGATAGATAGATAGATAGATAGATATGGGAAGTAATAAAGATGACACATAGACAAAGAGATATATCAAGACAGAAACAGACATAGAGACAGACAGACAGATACAAATAAAGATGGAGTGAAATAGAAAGGAATATAGATAGATATAGAGAGAGATCAATACTGAGAGACAAAGACAGAATGATTGAGAAAACAAGATTTAGACAGATATAGGCAGCTAGAGATAGATGTCAACAGTTAGAGATCGATAGAGACAGTGGTGGAGTCAGAGAAATAGACAGATGGAGGTAGGAATATATAGATATACATAGAGATGGAGACTTATAGAGCTAGATAGATAGAGACAGATAGAAAGCGACATAGACAGACAGAAATAGAGACAGGCAGATAAATTGATGAAACTAGAATTATGCTTTATAAGTCAGACCCTCGATTCAGTGCAAGAGGCCACTTGTGGTCACCTGTGCTATACAAAAGCTACTTAACATTATATAACATGGAATAAAGGTTCAGATTCTATACCACTGGTGAAACAAACTGGTAGCAATTCCTAAACCATTGTTGAATTTTACCAATAAGTTGTTTCCAAAAATTACAAATTGGAGTGGGTTGTATTCCAATCAACCTAATTTTTATGAGGTATGTCATAAATTGCACCAAATGCAATTCGCTGTGTATGGCCTCAATCATTGGGGATGTTGGGGTGCAAGGGTCTGATGACCACCATATCTGTCATGTCTTTGCGTTTAAATAAAGAAAACATTGAGGAAATGGGACTGAGTTTAATTAAAAAAAATATTTTGTATTTTTTTTAAATCTTCACTGACTTGCTGTTCCTGAAACGTTTTTCAACAGTCACAAGGGGGAATGGATACAAAGGGGGCCCTTCCCTTTTGTGAATGAGGGTTGGTAATTTTCAGTGACTTGTGACTGGAATTTTGGTGGCAAATCATTGTTTATGTCTCACTGAATCTCTTTTTGGAAAGATGGCCACAACAAACCCCTTCCAAAGAGTCATTTGGTATAGAGTCACAAACCCATTTTAGGAATTATTTACCAACTCCTAAAATGTCTTTAGAACATGGTAAACAAAAGTTTCTCTGCTCACAAACAGCGAAAGCGAGGAAGTTTAGTACATTTGGCCCTTAATTACATTACAAACTACATAATATTCCTCTTTCCAGAATCAGGCATTACTAATCAGTTTAATCATATATGGTCCTGAGGCACAGGCATCATATGTTTTTATATTTTAGGCAAATACCAACTCAACACAACAGAACAGCCTGTCTCTCTCAGAAACCTGAGAGAACTGAACATAGCAGAACATTCAAGGGCATCGCCTTATTATTTCTCAGAACGCCAGGCTTCATGAAAATAACCACCACCAAATTCTGTTTCTTAGGATAGGCTAAAAAATGTGTAACTCCCTCCCATCTCACATTTGAAAGATCTAAAACTAATGCATCCCACCATCTAATTAATATCATTTTATTGGTTAATTCTCTCTGCGTGTCTGGATTACCTGTTGGTAAATACACTGTACCTATAAATGTGAACTACAAATTGTAAACACAGAAGCATGTAAAGCTTTTTGTAACCCTATGGGGGAAACAGTGATACGTCAAAATCATTTAAAAAAATGTAAAATGCTCACGAGCTTATACATGAACTTATTTATTTATTTTATATATTTATTTATTTTAAAGGTTTTATATAGGGCTGGCTGGGCCCAAGGGTATCAGAGCGCTTTACATGGGTCACATGAATAGATATAAAAATAAAATAAAAGATATCAAAAATACAAGGTAGCAAACAAGTCCAATAAAACAATAGATAACAGCGCAATTTAAACAATCTGGTTAAAACAAAGTGTGAAATTCAACAGCAAGTCAAGAGAATAGAGGATTGTCATGGAGAAAGGGGGGATAGAAAAGAGGGGGGCAGGATGTAAGAATGTTGAGAGGCTGTGAGGGGGGTTAAGGAAAAATTAAGTGTATCAGTAAGGGCCTATGAAAGTGATTAGTGAGATAGAGGGAGAAGAAAAGAAGGAATTAAAAAAAGGAGGTGGAGAAAGGGAATCTGGAGTCACACTGGGGTATCCTAAACAGTAGGAAATCGGGTTGCGATAATAACCCAGCGAAGGGCTTAAGGGCCCCAGAATGTGCAGAGAAGGTGTAGTTTGAGGTCTTTTTTTAAGCTGAAGTAGGAAAAGTTTCACCAAAGTTCTTTAGGGAGTGCATTCCAGATGGTAGGCGCATTTCCGGAGAAGGAGCGTGATTGAGCGGATTTCTTGTTTAACAGAGGAGGGACAAGAACGAGTGTGTTTGAGCTCCTCAGTGTTCGAGAGCAGCCCACTTTGATGAGTTTATCTGCGAGGTACAGCGGGGTGTGTTGATGCTGGGCTTTGTGCGTAATGCAGGCGGTCCCATAGGTAGATCTGCCTTCAATGGGAAGCCAATTGTGGGCTTTAAGGGTAGGGGAGATGTGATCGAACCGTTTGAGGTCTGTGATGACCCAGCAGCTAGTTAAGAATGGATTTGAATGGGGCTAAGTGGACTTTAGGTGTTCCAGATAGAATGGCGTTACCATAGTCAATTTTAGACAGGACCAGAGATTGGACAGCTGATCTAAAGTCATCAGCAGGAATGAAGGGTTTTAGTTTCTTGAGGTGATAGAGAGTGAAGAGTGCACTTTTGGCTGAGTTTTTTATGTGGGGGATAAGAGAAAGGTTCTGGTCAATGTTAATTCCGATGGATTTAACTGAATTGGCTAAGGAGAGAGAGTAGTTGAGGTCCGAGAGCCAAGATTGGATGGGGAGCGAGCTGTTTTTAGGGGAGAAAAGAATGATTTCAGTTTTTTGGGTTGAGCTTGAGGTGGTTGAAGAGGAACCAGGATTGAATCTTAGTCAAGGCGTCATTGAGGTGCAGCACGTCAGAGCGGGATTGAATCTCATGATAAAGTTGCATGTCATCGGCGTGGAGGTGATACTTGATTCCTGCATGCTTAAGAATGAGGGTGAGGGGTTCCATAAAGAGGTTGAAAAGAGAGGGCGAGAGAATAGAGCCCTGGGGGACACCCAGCGAGACAGGCACTGGTTTGGAAAGGTAGTCGTACATTTTAATTTGCTGGGTTCTGTGCTGGAAAAAGGAGGAGAACCATTTGAGAACTGAGCCGTTGAGGCCAAAACGATCTTTAAGAGTGGTAAGTAAAGTATAGTGGTTCATGGTATCGATAGCAGAAGAGAGATCAAGGAGAATGAGAAGAGAGGACTCGCCCTTGTCGAGGAAGTGATAATGTCATCAATTATATTGAGCATCGCCGTTTCCGTACTACAGTCTTTTCTGAAACCTGATTGCAAAGAGTCCAACAAATTGAATGTGTCGATGTGTGTGTCAAATTGGCGAAGGGCACATTTTTCAAGGGCTTTAGAGAGGAGAGGAATGTTAGAGATAGGCTGCAGGATTTTTGAGGATGTGAGTGATTTGTCCAAGTTGGAGGGAAACAGGGACACATCCCATGGACAAGGTCATGAACTCCATCCACTCACGATCCCCGACAGACCCCTGCCCCCACCACATATTCAACAAGGCAAACACAGTCATCTCCCCCCAACTACGTAAGATCATCAACGTCTCCTTTGAAACAGCGAAATTCCCGGAAAGCTGGAAGCACGCCGAAATCAACGCCCTCCTCAAGAAGCCCAAGGCAGACCCCAAGGACCTCAAAAACCTCCGACCGATCTCCCTACTCCCGTTCCTGGTGAAGGTCGCCGAGAAAATCGTCAACATACAACTAACCCGCCACCTTGAAGACAACAATATCCTGGACCCGTCCCAATCTGGATTCAGACGGAACCACAGCACCGAGACCGCACTCATCGCCGCCAGAGACGACATCAGGCGCCAACTAGACAACGGCAAAACTTCTGCCCTCATCCTCCTGGACCTCTCAGCAGCCTTTGACACGGTATGCCATCACACCCTGAAGACACGCCTCCAAGAAGCCGGAATTCAGGAAAATGCCCTAGACTGGACCACATCCTTCCTCTCCGGCAGACCCCAGAGCGTCCGCCTACCACCCTTCCGCTCAGAAGCCACCGACATCATCTGCGGCGTTCCCCAGGGCTCTTCCCTCAGCCCGACGCTGTTCAACGTCTACATGGCCCCCCTCGCACAAGTGGCCCGCCACCACGACCTCAACATCATCTCCTATGCTGACGACACCCAGCTCATCCTCTCCCTCACCAAGGACCCCCACATCGCCAAAACCAACCTCCACGAGGGAATGAAGGCCGTCGCAGACTGGATGAGGAGCAGCTGTCTGAAACTGAACTCTGACAAGACGGAGGTTCTCATCCTCGGACCCTCCCCCTCAGCCTGGGACGACTCCTGGTGGCCTACCACACTGGGAACAGCACCAAGCCCCACCGACCATGCACGCAACCTGGGATTCATCCTCGACTCTTCCCTCTCCATGTCCAAGCATGTCAATGCTGTCTAAAAGTGGATCCCGACGGAAACCAGAAGAACAGTGACACAGGCCCTCGTCAGCAGCAGGCTGGACTACGGCAACACACTCTACGCAGGAATCCCAGCCAAGCACCTACAACGACTACAACGCATCCAAAACGCCTCCGCCTGACTGATCGTCAACGCCCCCCGCCGCAGCCACCTCACCCCCCATTTGAGAGACCTACACTGGCTCCCCGTCGACAAGAGGCTCACCTTCAAGCTCCTCACCCACGCACACAAAGCACTCCACAACGCCGGACCAGCCTACCTAAACAGCAGACTCAGCTTCTACACCCCCACCCGCCAGCTCCACTCCGCCAGCCTCGCTCTCGCCACTGTCCCCCGCATCCAATGAACCACCTCCGGCGGCAGATCCTTCTTCTACCTCGCCGCCAAAACCTGGAACACCCTCCCCACCCACCTGCGACAGACCCAAGACCTACTCGCCTTCAGAAGACTCCTTAAGACCTGGCTCTTCGAGCAGTAGCAGCCCCCCCCTCCCCATAGCGCCTTGAGACCCTTGCGGGCAACTGCGCGCTTTACAAATCCTATGATTGATTGATTTATTATAGAGGTCCAGAAAGGGACAATGATTGGGCATGTTAACAAGGGCTTTATATCCGCTTTTTGGCTTTAAAAGCCAAAAAAGCAGAGATAAAACTATGCCCTATTTACAAGAGGGTTCTAACATGCATAATCGCATGTTAGCACCCTTTTTCCCGACGCCTCCCTTTGCATCTCTAATGAGATGCAAAGTGGGTGTCACTGGGCAGTACAGCCTTGCAAATATCGCTGATGTGCACACTGCGATATTTACAAGGCTGTCCCAGCATTTTAGCAGACGTTAGTTTTTGGAGAAAACTTCTGTTTTCTCCAAAAACGAATGCCTGCTAAAATCCTGACTTACCCATCCCTAACATAGGCGGTGGATTATGCTGCTACGACCACAGGGTAGTATCAGCAATGTTGTTACCCTTTTGCAGGGAACATCGCTGGACAACCAGCGATGTTCCCTGCAAAACGGCGATTTACCCCACTATCTTTGGAATTTTTATCGCCCTGGAGCAACGCGTTGTTGATAACCCGCTACATTCCAGAGATAGACGACGATGAATAACAAAGCGCTAAGCACGCTTTGTGTTATTCATTGAAGTTCCTTGCTGATATGCCCCGATGTGTTTTAGATCTTGGACAAGGTTGGCAGGGAGAGGGTCTCTGGAGTGAGAGGATGGTTTAAGTTTGGCAATGACGTTGCGAAATTTGAGCTCAGTCACTGGATGGAAGTGATGCCAGGAAGCATTGTTTTTTTCTCAAGTTTTGTAGGGTTGGATTCAGGAAGAGAAATGACTAGAGGCAGAGATGAAGGGTCGTGAGGAAGAGTTAAGAGGGCCGGAGAATTGGAGGAAAAATCTAGTGGGTGTAGAGAGCAGTGTGGAAGGAGAGTTAAGATGAAAGAGTGATCAATTTTGGAGATTTTTTCTGAGAAGTAGTTAGCAATCTCTTCACATCTCTCAATAGTGGCCGTAACCTTGGGGGGGTGGGGGGGAGGGGTGGAGGTGGTTTGGTTTTTAATAATGCTGAATAGTTCCCTGGGTCTATTTTTAGCCCGGTCCAGTTGTGAGCGAAAGAAGGCCACTTTAGTATTAAGGATTTGCTTTTTGTAAATGAACCTGGCGGATCTGAGGAGGGCGAGATCTGGAAGGGATGGGTTTTGTCTCCAAATGCGTTCAGTCGATCTAACGGCGCGCCTCTCGTTGTTGAGAACCGTATTAAACCAGGATTTGGAGGAGGTGTTTTTCTGAAGTTTAAGTTTAGCTGGAGCAATTTGGTCAAGGACAACTGTGATGGATTTATTAAAGTGCTTGGTGAGGTCATTAGCATTTAGGGAAAGATGAGGAAGTCGAAGCTGCGCTGTGACTTTAGACTCAAGTTCGCCCGGGGGAATAAGATGGAAATTTCTAGTCAATTTCTTCTGTTTGATGATTTTGGAGGGAGGGGGGTAGCATCTTGTTAAAGATCGTGAAAAGGATAAGTTGATGGTCAGACCAGTTGATGGGTATGATGGAGGAAAGGGAGGCCAAATCAGAGCTTGTAATGATAGCGTCCAGAGTAGCACCTTTTGTGTGAGTAGGCGAATGGCAGAGTTGTTTCAGGTCATTAATATCAAGAAGATCCGTAAGGAGGTTAACCAAAGGATCATTCTTTTTGTTCCAATGGAGGTTAAAGTCCTCGAGGAAGAAGTTTTTAGAATTGGAAAGCAAGGATTGAGAAAGAAGGTTGGACAATTCTTCCACAAAGGGAAGTGAATCACTAGGGGCGGGGAGTGCTAGATAGTATGAAGGCAAATTGGCGGAGAACCATGCACCCGGAGTTCCGCTCCGAGGTATTTAAAAGTAGAATGTTCGGAGATCTGCACAAGTGAGAGTTGGAGTTTGTTTTTATAGATTATGGCAAGACCACCTCTAATTCTGACAGGTCTATCTTTTCTGAGGAGCCAGGGGGAGAGAGAGCAGGTCAAGAATGCAAGAAGAGTGATCATTGAGCCAAGTTTCAGTGAGAAAGGCGATGTCAATGGTTTCACTAAGGATGGTTTCTGATATTTCAGTCGCATGACAAGCAGCAGAGTGGCAGTTATCCAGCATGCAGGAAAGAAGTTTGGGATTGGATTTGGGAGGGGAGATATATGGATAGTGGTAAGTTGCGGAGGCAGCCTTGAGGAAGCTGGGGAGGTTGTCATTCAGTTAGTTCCAAGGATCTCAGGGATGGATGCGTGGAGGACAGGAGGATCAGTAATCAGAGAGTTATGTGGGAAAGAGTGACCAAGGACACTGAGATCAGGAGAGGGGAACTGGCTAGAGGCATGGGATGTACTATCTGAGTCGTTACAGAGGGGGTAGATTTCCGTTGTTGGAGGAATGAGGTGTTGGTGTGGACAGAGCCCATGGGAATAGAGTGGTTGGGGCTGTTAAGTGCGGAGAGGGAATTGACGTAATTCCTGAGAGATGTGAGTTCAAACGACAGGTTAGCAAGATGGAGTTCGATGTTAAAGAGTGTCTGAGTTATAAGAGAGATAGGAACGATGTCAGAGAGTTTGGGGGGGAGAGGAGAGCGTTCCGAGATAGTCTGGATGGGAGGTCCTTGGTGGGGGCGGGTAGGAGTCCAGGTGGGGGGTGGAGAGGGGTGTTCCGGAAGATGGATGAAGGGAGGGGAGGGAGGAGAGAAAGGAGATTCCCTGGGGCCCGTTGAGAGTCAAGGGGAGGAAAGGGTGCATGAAGAGAGTGAGTAGGGCAGACGTCCTGGTTGGGGGGAGGGTAGTAAGGCGAGGGAGCAATTGGAGTCAGTAGTTGGGCCAAAGGGAGATCGAATTGAGGGAGTTGGGAGGAAAGAGAAGATAAAAGGGGGGAATTAGAGTAAGGAGGTAACGAAACAAGAGGAGGGTGTAAAGCTTGAGTGGCAGGGGGGCTGTAGGGGACTTTGAGGGAGGGATGGTAATTGATGTGGAAGGGAAGTGGTGCATGTGAGAGAAATGGTGTGTGAGGTCTTCGGAGACATCAAAGGTAATTGAAGTGTCAGAGTGAGGAGGGGTGGCAGTAGGAGAGAGAAAAGGAGGGAGGTCCACCTGTGAGAGGGAGGCAGGAGGGTTGGAGGGAGATTTTCGATAGAAGGTAAGATAAGGTGCTGTAATGGTTTCCAAAGATGGTGAAGTGGTTTTCAGAGGCTTGAATGAGGATGTTGCCAGATTTGAAAATAGAGATGTCAATTTCGCTTTGAAAAGCAGGGATGGGGGAGTTAGACAGTTTCAGACCATATAGGATTTTGCATGATTTGGAGATGGGGAGGTGGTTAAGGAAGATATTTTTCCGTTTGGTTAGAAGATGTAGTTGGTTTTAATCAAGGAGGTGAGACTGAGGTAGTTATCCCCGAATAAGGTTTCTGCTGTGCTTAAAATTCTTCTTAGCATTTTTTGAGAGGTTAGGAGGGTAAAGGATGGTCCAAGAATTGGGGCCATGTTTAGTTATGGGTGAATCCGGTGTAGCAAGAGGGTGATTACGGGGAGGCATGTTAATCCTCTAGAAAGGTCCAGAGGGAGAGAAGAATAGTGAGGGAGGGAAAGAGGGATGGGGCATAGGGAGGAGGGGGAGAGAACCTAGGAAGAACAGGGGGAAAGCCAGAGGCTCAAGTAAACCCCTGGAGAGGGCTGAGTTATGAGTGTGTGCGATGGGAGAGGCGTTCCAAGGGAATGTAAAGGGGGGGGGAGATAGGGGAGGGCCAAGAATGGTGAATTAGTAGACTAAGAAGAACATGTGTGAATGAGGGGGTGAAAATCCTGTTACAAGCCAGGGCGTTAACAGTTCAGTAGGGCATGGAGAGGTGAAGGAGTATGGGACTGTCGAGTCGCATATAAAGATACATTCAATACTTTAAAGAATCAGAATGAGGAACATTGAGTTACCATAAACCTTGAAACATTGATTAATAATATCCCGCAGCTGTTCCGTCTGCATTACATGAAGCATTCAGTGCAATAAAGAATCGAAATGAGGTAGATCAGTAAGAGTGCATATATAACATAAGAATAAAAATGACATGAAGCTGCTCTCGTAAAATTACAATTACAAGACACAATCAGATATAAGATTGATAATGGCCTGTCGCAGCTTAGGCTAGATTACAGGACATGGTTAGTGCATTGAAGAATCCACAGGCGGTAGATCCTTAAGGGTGTATATAGAGCAAAGGATTAATATTATCCTGTAGCTGTTCAGGCTAAATTACAAGGGAGACACGACATGATAGGGGGTAAACATCACCTCGAGTCAAAAATATTATTCCACAAGAAGCTGTAAACTCATATCCATTGTCAAACAAATACATTCAGTATACTGTCTAAGAAACCATTGCTGCTTTAGAATTGCAGAGGTATATGGCAGTCATCTGACTCTTAATATTTTTCAGTGATTCGTGATTTGTGCACACGGTCTTGTCTGTTTCTCTTTCAAAAACCTAGGAAAATCGGGGGCTTTGACTCAACTCAACCCAAACTCTTAATATAATTAAGAACCTTATTGTCTTCACTATTTCTGATTAAACATGTAAAAATATGCCTGTTGTTCATAATACATTGAAAACACTGTAAACGTGTCAGGTTTAATTTAGAAGCCTTTTTATGGGAACATTTTGGCATTTAGGTAAAGTAACAAAACTTCATGTGTACCTGAGAACCAGATGGATGAAAAACAACCTGTCTAAAACTCAACATAGACAAACCTGAAGTAGTACTCAGCAAAGACACCTCACTATGAAACTCCGCATGGTGTCCTACAGAACTCAGGCCCACACTCTGCCCAACAAGCAATGCTAAGAACCTTGGTATAGTGGTCAACAATCAGCTCACCATGACCGGCCAAGTGAACACAGTCTCTGCCTGATGCTTCCACACCTTTCAAATGCTCACAAAAGTCTTAAGTGAATACCAGGCCAACATATACAGAATCATCACCCGGCCCCTCAGCACCAACAAACTGGCCTACAGCATAGTGCTCTATGATGGAATTAACACTCAACTGATCAGAAAACTTCAGATCATAAAAACGCAGCAGTCTGATTCAGACTACCTCCCACCACTCACATCACCCCACACCTCAAAGACCTCCACTCTTCAAACTCCTCACACACACATACAAGGCACTGCACAACCTTGGCCCCATCTTTATCAACAATAGCATCAACTTTCACACCCCCACCAGACACCTCCACTCATCTGGTAGCCTGCTCTCAGATGTCCCCCACATACGTAGAACCAGAGCTGGTGGTCCTCCTTCCTCCTACCTCTCCCCTAAGCCTGGAATGACCTACTCCTCCACATCAGAGCGTCCTCCTCAGTACTTGAGTTTCACAAGAAACTGAAGACCTGGCTCTTCACCTAGGCACGGCACAAGCACAGACTACAATCACCTATTTACCAGCACCTGGATACCCTCCTTGGTGAGTTGTGCACTCTACAAATGGGCATAACATAACATAACAAGCTTCTTCTGGGTTTTTGCTCTGACTCTCAGGGCATGGGGAAAGGATACCCTGCCTCTTCCTTGGCCCAGGGATCCCCTCTGTGATTTTCCATCCTTTAGGTTAATACCCTGAATGCTTCAGAAAATTCAAACCAAAAAGATGAAAGTGCTATTAGTAGCTCCCTGTTGGCTGCACCACCTTGAGCTTCCTTGCATTTTTCAGTTATCAACAAACCAGCATTGGGTTTCCCCTCCAAAGACTCCTGTTCTCCCAAAGTCATCATTAATCTACGTCTGTAACAGGGTTTGAATCATGAGAGCTTAGCTATCCTTGTGCCCTGCCACGCTTAAAGTTTATACAAGACATTTTAATGCAAGGCACTAGAAATATTTTAAGTCCAGGTGTCTGTCAGTAGGGATGATTTACTGCTGGGTCTAGAAGTTTCATCTTAAAGAGCCAATGAGCGGCCATACAGGCCAACGGGGAACTGGAACCATGAGGATAATGGACTTAGCCTTCCACATGCTGCAGACCTTTTTTTTTTCTCCAGTGGCCAGCAATTCATAACCCTGTTCCATCTAGGCATGTTCCTCGTGTTTTATTTATTTTTTTATCTTTTTATTAACTGTGCAGAAAACAGTGGTGTACATAACAATCATACAGTTCAGGACTTACAATTGTACCATAGGAACGTCAAAGCAAAAGACAGGAGGTTGCATACTTTATATATTTCTCGCTACAGTTCAACATCATATATTCAACAATGTGAGTGGTTCGTCAACCGGGGCAGTAGTGGGGGGTTCACAAATGTGACCCCTGTATTCATTCCATCTGGACCAGATCCTGACCCATTTCTGTGGACAGCCCCTGGCTACATAAACTGTCTTCTCCTGGAGCATGCACCAGTCCATGTCTGTTTTCCAGGGACCAATTTTCTGAGGCCCCGCAGCTCCCCACAGCCTAGCAATATTCCTTTTCGCGATGGCGAAGCCCAGCGTGGCCCAGTTCCTCCTACAAGGTGACAGATCAGTGGGCTCCCATATATTCAGTAGACACCTCTTTGCCTCCACCCTTAGCTCCACCTCCCAAACCTCCCGCATGCACTGGTGTATTCGCTGCCAATAAACCTGGAGCAGTGGATATTCCCATATAATGCGGAAGAATGTCCCCACCTCTCCACAACCCCTCCGGCAAAGCCCGTCCGCACTGCGGCCCATCAGTTGCAATCTTGTCCCTGAGATGTAGACTCGATGGAGATTTTTCAGCTGAAACAGACGAAGTCTGGCTGATATGGCCACTTCCTTAGGGGACGCTAGCGCACTGTTCCACTCTTCTTCGTCTATTTCCAACCCATCCGACTCCCACTTTCTTTTAAGGGATTGTAATAGATCAGGGGAGTTGTTAATAATTTTTTTGTACGTGAGGGAGATGGCGTGTTCAGGGAGGTGGCCATCCAGTAATCTGTCCTCCAGGAGGGATGAGGCTGGGGGGAGAGTCCCTGGGGGGATGTTGGATTGGGGGGAGTGCCGAACCTGCATGTAATGGTAATGTTCTGTTTGTGCAAGCTCATACGTATGCTGGAGGGAGGTGAAAGACACAACACCCCCGGAACCCCACAGGTCTTTGATGCGGGAGATCCCAATCAAGTCCCAATTGTGGAACGCTTTGGTGCGATTCAGGATGCCCAGTCGCTCGGAGGCCCATAACGGGGTAGCCATAGTGAGAGTGTTGGCCCAACCCAATTTCCGTTGCACTATGTGCCAAATTTGTACTGAGTGTTTGGTGGGCCCGGTAAGTGGGTACCTGCCAGGCCTAGAGTACAGTGCCGCCTCGTAGTTCCCCCCGGCAAAAGCCACCGATCCATTCCATACCCTGGATCATTACCGTCGCAGTACGTACCCTGGTTGATGGACGCAAGATGCGCAGCCTAATAATATTTACGGATGTCAGGGAGCGCAATGCACCCATCGAACCAGCCCAGCGTCAGCTTCTGAAGGGAGATACGAGGCACCCCGGCCCACGATAGGCCCCTGAGCGCGGTTTCAAGAGATGTAAAATATGACTGGGGCACCAGGTCAGGGTGATTCTGTAAGGCATGTAAAAATCTTCGCAGCGCCATCATTTTAAAGAGTGACGCCCTGCCCAGCAGGGACAACGGGGGTTTCTGCCAGGAGGCTGAGTCCTTCTTGAACCGTTGCAGAGGCGGCAGGAGATTCCTCTCATACCGGATGACCGCATCTTTGGAAACAAAAACCCCTAGGTATTTAAACCCATCTGTAGCGATCTTAATGGGGCAATTACGGGGTGCCGTCAGAGGGTCACCTTGAAGGACATACATGACGGACTTGCCCCAATTTATACTGTAGCCGGAGTTCCTCCCAAAACTAGTGAAGATGTCCATGGCCCCCATAAGTGATTTACGGGGCCTCATGAGGTATAGAAGGATGTCATCTGCGTAAAGCGATATCCTGTCCTCCCAACTGTCCGCCCAGCGGTGCCCCTTTATGGAAAGGTCTTGTCTAATCCAGGCAGCTAGCGGCTCCAAATACAGGGCAAAAAGCAGAGGCGAGAGGGGACACCCCTGTCGCGTCCCTCTCTCCAAACCAAAGACCTTGGACATCTTGTTGTTAACAGTGACCTGGGCCAGGGGCCCAGAGTAAAGAAGAAGCACCCACCCTATGAACTCGGGGCCAAAGCCCAATTTCCGAAGGACCGCCATCATATATGGCCATTCCAAGGTATCAAAAGCTATAGCGGCATCTAGTGACACCAACACTGCATCCTGCCGAAGGGTGTGACAGCGCCCCAGCACACCATGGACCCGGCGGAGATTAAGAGCAGTATTGCGAGGTGGCATAAAGCCCGACTGGTCCAGATGAACCAGCGTCGGCAGGACAGGCCGGACCCTATTGGCGAGAACCTTAGCCAGGATCTTGGGTTCCGCGTTTAACAGAGAGATAGGCCTATAGGAGGCACATGAGTCTCTAGGCATGCCATCCTTTGGGGTGGGGACGATGGTGGGTATCCGTTGGTCTCTTGGTAACATTCCCTGCTCCTTACTTTCCTCAAACATCCGCTTAAGATATGGGCTGAGACCGTCAGATTTGAGCTTATAAAGTTCAATGGGTAGCCCATTGGGTCCCATGGCCTTTCCCGAACGGAGATCACAGATGGCTCGACCCAGCACTTCAGCAGAGAGCGGAGCCTCTAAGGTCTCCCTCTCTATTGCCGTGAGGGCAGGCATTCGGATGCCTGCCAACAAGTCGACCGAGTCCTCCTCAGGCTGGTCTGGCCCTCTACTATAGACCTTTCGGTAATGGCGCTCAAATTCCTCGACCACCTAATGAGGTTCGGTAATGAATGTTCCCGTCTCGGTCGTACGTTCCGCCACCACCTTCTGCACCTGTTGTTTCTTATCCAGCTATGCGATGAGCTTGCCTGCCTTGTCCCCTTGGTCGTAAATCCTACCTTCTCTATCTCTAAGAACGGTTTTGGCGGCATCAGTGGCCAGCGCCTTATACTCAGCCCTTTTGAGCTGCATCTGGTGGGCCATCTCCGGGTCTCCCTCGGCAAGCACCGCCATCTCCATGTCCTGCAAATCTCCCCTCTCAGTACTGTTTTAAACGCCTCCCATAAAACCACCGAAGAGTCCACCGTACCATCGTTATCCTCAAAATATGGGTCAATCGCCAGCGTAAGAGCTTTACGCGTGTCTGCATTGCGGAGATACCAGGCATTAATTGGTGCTATACTGCCCTCTTGTTTGACTCCGATAGTGAGATGGACCAATAGAGGGGTGTGGTCCGAGTTACCCCGCGCCAAGTGTGTGGCTTCCTGAACGGCAGTGCCGTACTGTAAAGGTGTGACTATGTAGTCTACGCGGGAGAATGAACGGTGAGGACCCGAAAAGAAGGTGTATTGTCTGTCGTTGGGGTGTTAGAAACGCCAAAGGTCGGTAAGACCGAATGTGTCAACAAAGTCAGCTAACCATGTCTGACCTGAGGGTGTGACCCTTGGAGGATGTCTGTCACAGTGCCCTGAAATCACAGCGTTAAAGTCGCCCCCCACAAAAAGCTACCATCCGGAAGGGAGAGGAGCAACTTTCCCAGATCCTGAAAGGATTGAGTTTGAAGCCCAGGCGGGATGTAACTCGTAACCAGGTTCACCCTACGACCCTCCCATTTACCTGAGACGGCAGCATGCCGACCCAATGTATCTGAATCTGTGTGGTCTATGACGAAGGGAAAGCCCCGTTGTACCATGATACCCACCCCGCGGGAACCAGAAGTAAAACCAGCATGAATCACAAGGGAGTACCCTAATCTGTTAAGCGCATGGCAAGTGTTTCCCAGTAGATGGGTCTCCTGCAGGAGTACTACATCCGGTAGGTGTCGTTTTATAAATTGCAGCACAATGGTTCTCTTGAGTTTATCCGCCAGTCTGTTGACGTTCCTACTCAAAATCCTGAGGCTTTTATCCCACCTCATTGTGGTACACATTGCGAACTGCGCTCAAAGCCCCGAAGCTCCTGGTACAATGCTGCAATATAATCACTTCAGTCAGCTGCGACAACACCAAACCGTTCCAAACCCCTCCCCCCAACCCCCTCCCCCCAACTCCAGCCACCCATGCCAAACATTTCCCAAACCCTCCCACCATCCGCCCCGCAACTCCCGTTCCCCCCACTCCCCTCTTCCCCAACCGTCCCCCCCGACCCCACACCCTGCTGCCCTGCTCCGTAGGTTGAGAACTACCCACATTCCCAATTAGCAGGGTGCCTTTCGACCCAAGTGGAAAGGAGAAAAAACTGGCAGAGAACACCCCCTGCCCTCCTCCCTATCAGTGCCTTCCTTGTACGGTGCGTGAACCAGCCCCAACTCAAGCCGCCGTCCCCCTCCCCCCCATCCCTTGCATAGTGGGACAGAATGGCACAGTAACACCGCACTTCCACGAAACTCCCCACTAGAATTAAAGTCATTCAACTAGAGTCAAGTGCGCTAAAGGAGTGTCCAGTAGTCATGCCCTCAAGGGGCCTGTGTGGGTCATAGGATCATTACCGAGAGGAGGAGACCATCACACCAGCCGCCAGTCCAATCTTGGCTCCCCTTTAGATTGTCAGGGAGTACATGACCCTCTCCTCCCCCGCAAAGGATTCACACAAGAGACACACCCAACCCACTCCCAGGCCCCACATCACAAAGTACTTTACGGTAAGCAGAAGTCCTCAGCATCCGTCCCGACGTTTTCAGTGCTCCGTCGACTATCGCGGCGTCCCCCAACGAGGACTCACAGATCTTGACCTCCAGGAACGTTGGCTCTGCGCATCTACCTCCAACCTCCCGACCGTAGATGCTGGGGACCCAGCCTGAGTGTCCCTCCAGTTCTCGCCACCCGCTCGGTCACGTGCTCGTGAAGACTCCCGATCAATCCAGTCTGGTACAGTCGCCGGGGAGGTGAAGAACAGAGATTTGCCACCAGAGATAATCTTCAGCTTGGCCGGGAAGAACATCATGTACTTGACCCCCATCTCTCGCAGCGCTGCCTTGACACCCGTGAATGAGCGCCTCTCCTTTTGTAGTTGAAGAGTGAAGTCCGGAAAAAAAGGTATAGTGGCATTCGCGTATTGTAGGTCCCCGGCCTGTCTCGCCGTCTGGAGGATTGCATCCATGTCCCTATATATCAAGATTTTAGCAATTATTGTCCCGGGCGGAGCCCCTGCTTGGGTTTAGGGATAGGTGCACGATGGGCACGTTCAATGGTGAAAAATGTTGACAGCCGTTTAGGTTTGAGGTGAGTGAGGATCAACTCTTCCAAAAATAATTCGACACTGGGCCCCTCAAGGTCCTCCGGAACCCCCACCACGCGAACGTTACTCCTGCGGGCTCTCCCTTCCTGATCCTCCAGCCGCTGGGACATCTGTCGGTGTTGATGTACCAGTTCATTGACGCGTTGTTCCATCGCTTTTGTCGAGGTTTGGAGCTCCCGGATACCGGCTTCATTACTGTTGGCCTTCTCGGAGGTTTTATTAAGGTCAGCGCGGAGTAAATTGACCTCAATGGAAGCCTTGTCAATCTTGGTTTCCAGTGTGGCGCCAAGTGTCTGGATGGCCGTCATGATGGAGGCCAGAGACGGTTCCCCCGTCTGGGATGCCCCCCAGCCGCACCTTCAGTCTGTGGCGTTGCCTTCTGCACCGTATATTTGTCAAGCTTATTGGACTGCGAGGTCATAGACTGCTTGGGCCTCATATTGGCTGAGTCAGGCCGCTCCAGACAAGGGAGGCGTCTTGCAGACACTGTATAGAATTAGTCCACCACCAGGGCCGCCAGACCCCCTCCAGGCGTAGCCGCATCAGGGACTCCGCAGGTCCCCCTGTCCGACTCCAGGTCTCAGGGCAGTCTGCTCCAGCAGGAAGGGCTCTTCAAAATGTGCACATCACTGCACCCACGAAGTCGCCAGTGCCACCACAGTTTAAGCTCCTCAGGCACCGGAGGTTAGCACACACACACAATGGGGCGCAGTGTGATCCCACGCAGCTTCCGGCTCCGGGTGGGGCACCTAGCATGCCCCCGAGTCAGCTATCAGGCTGTCTGAAATGTCTGGAGTGCACCCAGGGACACGGGGCTCCCACTCTACGCCGGCTCATAAAAGTGGAATAGTCACGTCCCCGGCTCACCCCTCCGTCGCCAAGCCAGGAGTGCCCACAGCGCCGAGGATAGAAGTCAGGTGCCCTCTCCTAGGCCCCTACCACGCCACGGCTGCCGTGGCCTCAGTTCAAAATGGCGGCCCGGGCCTTTACTCCTGCAGGGCGCGCTCCACAGCGCAGGCCGGCGGACCACCTCCCCGGCATTGAATACAGTTCCAGGGGGCCTCCGGCAGTTACAAGAAGGGGCTCAGACCCCTCAATGTCGGTCCCAAAGCGCCAGGTCTTTCAAGCGCTGCCGAAGCCTCCCGGACGAGAAGCCCCGCCCAGGCCTAGAAGCCGGGGCCTCTATTGAAGGACATGCCGCACGGAGAGCACGCGCGCTGTAGGCCAGCACCCGGCGCCCGGTCTCAGGTCCGCCGTACCACCCCAGATGCACGGAGAGGGACCGAACCAGGATCGCTTGCCTCCGCTCCCCCTCAGCACAGCGGTGATGCGTGTGGAGTGGAGTCACGGTCACAGGTTCTCATCCTGGCGGATAAAATCAGCCTTTCACCCTTTTCTTGATTTGCAGAGCTATATATATTTGTTGTTCAGATCCAAGCTACTCTTCTGGGTCATTGTGGCCTTTCCACATATATATTTGTTATCATTACCATTAGAAAGATATATGTTGAGAGCTATTTCAGTCTGAAATCTAAGTTGTTTGTTTCACCATTTTAACCCCTCAAGTTCCCCGCTCAGTTTGTTTTGGATTTTTAGCGGTGAGACACCCTTGGGTATTTGTGAACTATAGAAATTAAAATTCATTGATTCGATAAGTCTCTTTGTGCTAAGTGTCACCCAGTCCAACCTAAGTAGAAACTGCACATAATCAACCATTTACCTGTTGCTTGTTTCCATTATCAGCTGAAAATTACGCAACCCTTATCTTCTGATTTTGTGATTTTGGTACACGGGTTTTAGGATCTATAGAAACAGTTTTTGGTTTAATTTCCACAGATGTTGCAGTGTATTGTCTGTTGGTTTTCTGTTATCCTTTTTTAGGACCTCCGAATCGGCTTCGACATATCCTTTTGCTGTAAGGACTGCGGTGAGGAATACAGATGAGCAGGTAATTGCCTGGTTACTTACTGGTAATCTTCATTAATCAGAGTCTACCTCTCACAGCCCTAGATGTTCTTCTTCCCACCTGGAGTGTAGTTATTACCATAATCATGGGAAAAAAAGAAAGAATTTCTTCCTTAAATTTAGCGTATTAGGAAGTTATGGTTTGGGATCCAACTTATATTTGGGAGTATACAGTAGAGGCACATTTGCACTTCTTATGAAGGTGTACTGTTGCTTTAAGTTTTGAAATAGGTTTCAGTCTGACAAACAAGTTGTCTGTGGGAGGCAAAAGTGTCATGTTGATACTATGACAAGGAATTCTTGCAGTAATGAAGATTACTGGTAAATAACGGAGCCATTTCCACCTTAGGAACAGGTGTCCGTCTTTGTTAAATTTCTCTTTTATCATCTGTAGCTCCTAAAAGCTTTCCTTGGTGTTAGTGCTCTAGTGAAATCTATGCAACAATATATAAAAAACATATCATAATATGGTATACGATGGAGTTCTCATGGAGAAAGATACATCTTTCCCATTGAAGAACTGAAAACTTAATTCTCAGGGAATACTTACTAATATAACAAAGAACTTGTCACAGAAGCTGAAAATATGAAAAGACATCTTTATTAAATTTAATAAGTGAGGCCATGTCACACTGAAGACGTAGCAACTGAATGAGGCAGTCTGCAGAGTACAGAAAGCAGAGGCCTTTTATAGGTTTAGGGTTACAAAAGTCAGCATACAAGTAAGGGGCAGTCCTAGCTTTTGCAAGCATGCAAAAATGCCTAACATTCCTTCTTACACAATCCGGCCAAACCCATAATAAAAGGACCACAACCCATATCATAAACAGGTCATAAAAGAAGGAACAGAAACAGATGAGAAGCAAGTTAGAAAGGTGTGTGCATGTACCATAAACTCAGCAATGTCCTGCTCTTTGATCTCTATCTTGATCAGCTAAAGGGCAAGAACTGGTTTGGCAAGGTCAGCTTCAGGCAACAGGGTCAGTTCACTCAGGTCATCTAAGAGTCAGCTAAAGTCATCGGCCTATGTGAGGGCAACCACAAAATGGCTGCCTTGCACAAAATGGAACCCAAGGGTTCAGAACGAAATCTTCAAATACACAGTGAATCCATCGGTGTAACATGACGAAAACACTCATACTTGCTGAGCTCACTGTTTACGGTTCGCTGTTACCAAAATCGTAACAGAACCACGACCTTTATGACCCAGGTTCAGAATTCACGGAACCTCACCATTGACTGAGTAACAAATGACTTGTACTTTAGAATGAAGTTTCAAAACGCTTGTGTTCTTTCAACAGCTTTGAGTTATACAAATCTTCCAAGTGTTCCTAATATTTAAATGCCGCACTTGCATGCCCTCTAGGTTGGCGCTAGACCATGCTGTTGTAGAGACTGTATAGTTACTAATCTTCAAATGATAAACCTGACTAGTTGAGTTGTATTGCCAAGCATCATTCTTTTTACATGGGTTCAGAATGCTGGTCTGTGTATACTTTTTCATTTTCATGTGCTGTGTTCCCAGCATATCCCCTAGGGCAGTAGTTCATACTGTGGTCCAGGTACACAAGGGGGTCCACGAAGTCTACTCGGGGCCACACAACTGGTTAGACAAATAAATATCAATATATTAATAAAGTGTTATAAATGAAGAAGCAAAATTTAAAGTTGAACATTCTAAAAAGGGTCTGTAAATCTGAAGCAATTTGAAATGGAGGCTGAAAATGAAGTTAGTATCTTCAGATTGATTCATGGGAGCAGTACAAGTGCATCAAACAGAATACAGTATGAACAATGAGTGGCTTCAAATGAATTTAGAAAAGCTCTAACCTACCCATTAAAATTAAAATTCTGATCTTTTTATATTTGTCTGTCAATTAAACAAAAAATGTCATCATTTATGTACTTTTGTTTGATGAACGCTTGTTTCTGTGTTTTTTTGTGTATTGTTTTGCATTTCAAATCATCTTATGCCCATTTCCATGGCTTCCAGCAATGACTCAGTGGGGCTCCTCGGATTCCAATAATGATTCAGTGGAAGTCCTCTGGTTATTGAATGGGGGTTCATACAAGTCAAAATGTTAAGAAACACAGTCCTACGGTGCAAATAGGAAGCATGAACCACACATTTTATACATAGTATACACAGCCTGACATTGTGACCATAGATAGGTATACCGATTGTCGAAGCATAGGTTTGCGTTTGTTTTAACCATGTTGTTTCTGAAGTCTACAATTTGGGTTACACTCTTTGCGCCTCAGCTGCCCTTCATATTTCCAAAGATGATAAGGAGAGAACAGTTAAATTGTGTATTAGCAACACCTGCCCTTTGCAATCAATATACAACTGTAGGGGTATCCGAGTTATTGGTTTGACTCGAGTGTATACAAGTGTCTCTGAACCCGTTCATGAACCCGGAAACCGTTTACAATAGACAGTACGTGTACATTTGACAAGGTTGTGAAAAGCCAGAAAGGTGAATTATCACACGCGATATTTATCCATTTTAAGAACTTTGCAGGGAGCACAGGGATTACCGCTGCTGCGGAAGATGTCAGAAACTCACCTTGGAGTTTCATATCACAAAATACCGCGCCACGAAGCTCTGGAGTGTTCAAATAAAAGCAAACCACCGGGGAGAGCTCCCACGTGCGCCATCATCCCCCCGGGTTTCACCGCCAGCATCGACTCGATAACAAATGCTCCCTCTGAGCAACACGAAGATTGTTTTCACAAAGCAGGGGGCGAAGATAAGGCAGAGTTAATGGAATATGTGTCTCCTTAAGGGTACAGATAGTGACAGCTGATGAATTGCAGTAAAATGCAACGCGCTGAGGAATTGAAAGACTCGGAGCATCTGCAGGGCATTGGTGTTTTCTAAGTTATATACCGTAGCTGCATTAATTACAGATAGGAAGGATGTTTGTTTAATCTAATGCGAGTGGTGCTGGCTGGCCTTCTTCTGGTAGCTGACTGTAGAATTTCACCTTTGCTCATTATTACTCGTTACTTTTGAAGAAAGAGTCGTGTTGGAAATACTTTTTCACTGAATTTTGACCAACCACAATACAATTTCTGCCCAGGTTTTTCAGGATAGCAGCAATGTAGATATATTTATTTATTTATTTTTTTTATTTTACAGATTTGTCAAATAAAAAAAATAATATATATATTTAGGTTTATAATGTCAGTATCGTATCCGGGTGGGGTTCAGCTAAAGTCGACTGTCATGGGTGCAATGGGTGTGCCTTGGCGATGGACCAGTTAGACCTTATGGGCGCTATCACATAAGGTGAGCACACTCTGTGCCACAGCTTGGGGTTGGCTGGTGTCTGAGTAGCCGAAGACCTGAAGCTGTGCTATTTTAGCACTTTAGAGAGTGGTAAATGGTTGCTTGTCACATGGAATTTAAAAATAAGTGCTGCTTTGGGCGGGAAGCGTATTCCTATTTGTTAACATACCTAGGATAAACAACAGAACATAACTGAACAACATAAACAAATTAACATAGTAAAACCATTAAACAATCATTGGCAAAGCCAAGAGGTCTGCTTTTGCCTAACAGTCTTTTGACTTTGGCAATTCTTGTTTTGTTCTGTCATGGTTTTTGAAAAACAA
Source organism: Lissotriton helveticus (assembly GCF_964261635.1). Classification (NCBI taxonomy): domain Eukaryota; kingdom Metazoa; phylum Chordata; class Amphibia; order Caudata; family Salamandridae; genus Lissotriton; species Lissotriton helveticus. The sequence continues at coordinate 558,242,506 of NC_136059.1, forward strand.
TTCTGCTGGGAATACTACTGGGCCCTCATTAATCTGAAAAACATTTAGTAAAGTTAAAAATATGTTTTTGGCCAAAAGTCACACATTACCACAGTAGTCCCTGGCACTAAATGTAATTACTTTCTGTAAGTTGTGCTCATTGTTAAAAGGAAGAATGTTGTAACCCACAGTGAGGTCAGACAATGGCTGAAGTAGGTTCTGGGTGGAACAAAAATATGAATGACACAACAACAGACTTATGAATGAAGTCTGGCTGAACACCCCTATAAGTTATGCACATAAGTTTAGTAAAATCTAAAGGTCAAACTAACACATGACTTAAAGAATTCAGTCGATCTGATGTTGACTGCCAGCCTCTTGCCTTTCCTTAATCTTTTTTGTGATGTTTTTGTAAATCTTTATTACAAATAGATAGAGAAGGGTGAAAAGATATATAAATATGGAGGCTCACAAAACAGATAGAGCAGCTCACAAAAAAGACAGAGAGGGTTTGATGGATAGCTAGACAGACAAACAGATAGATAGACTTGCAAAGATAGATAGATAAATAGATAGATAGATAGACAGACAGACAGATAGATAGACAGACAGACAGACAGACAGACAGACAGACAGACAGACGGCACAGATTCAATTAGTAATATAATAGTTAAATACATGCAAGCAAGACATACAGACTAAATTGGTTTACAAGTAGAGCTGTAGTCCTAGATTAAAATACATGCTAAAGTGCAATTAGGACTGTATTTTGTTGTTGAGATTGTTATTATGGTTGAAAGCAGCTTATGGTGATTTTGTCGACACGTGAAAATTGAGTGTTCTGATATAAAGAACAGGAAGCTTTCCCCAGAGTCTACTTCTGAAGCGGCCAAGCCATTTGTTGCCTCCCTGAAGGTTTGCAGTGTTATATTTACATTTATTTTTTCAGCAGTTGTAAAGATTTGTGAAAAAACACGGTAACTTGTATTTTCCAGAAAGGCACATCATTTATAAGAACCACTGCCAGTTTAAACTATAAGGAAAGAGTGGATTGCAATTTATTGGACTACTACTTTATACGTAAATATATAAATAAGGAGGGCTTCCTTTCACTTGTAATGAAGCATATAAGTAAGACTTTGTAAGTATAAAATAGGGCAATATTGAAATGCAGAAACGAGACTTCAAAAGAAATCACTGTTAGATTGTAGCATATCTGTAAATATTTATAAGGTAATGTAATAACACACTGTAATTATAAAAAAAAAAAATTTTGAAAATGCACAATGGCGGCTTTCTAAAAAATTGTGCTATAATTGTAGCATTTGTGAAAATGAAATTTGGAGACAATGTGCTTACACACTCCTTACCAATAACATTCTTTCCGACCTAAACAAATAAATGATTTTAAAAGGCACCCTGCCTTTCAGATTCTAGCGAAGCACTTTTCAAAATTTGAATCCATAAGACAGAGTGCAGCCTTATATCGCACACAAATACATCGATAAAAATGAGGACAACATTTCACTATGCACAAATGCACATAAATAACGCAAGTGTAAAATAACTCACTCCAATAATTTTCTCCCACAAACGTGACCTCTAAGTAAAACATTGTAATAGTGTTGAGGACGTGATAATGGTTTTTAAATAATGTGTCAACACGATCTTTGTAGAATAAAAACTTGCAGACAAGCAAATAAATGAAGTAACAAACCCATGCTGCCGTATAGATACCAGTGAAGCAGTTTGCAGAATGTGAATCCATGAAAAAGACTGAGGGCTGCCTTCTATGGCACTCAAATGCATATAAATAATACATTTAGAACTACACAATTAATGATGTAAACACCCAAAGTCAATCTGAAAAGAATGCGCTGCTACATTAATGTGAATGTAAAAAAACTAATACATACATTTTTCAACATGCTCTGTTTCTGATGTAAATCAATACTTGCTCCCAGGCTGTCAATGGAACTTCAAATAATGCATAAGGGCGATAAGCCCACAGCACTGCGACTGCTGTATATCCATGAAACAAATAATCATTTCCATCTACTTCCTGAAATGTAACCCAAGAGTTAAAGACCTTGAAGCCGGGAGCCGCGTCCACTTCGACAACAAAAATAAAGTTAGCCTGAGCATTGGGTTAAGAATGCTGTAACCGCCGCGCGGTTAGGTGCCACAATAGCGACTGCCATAATAAAAATGGAAAAAGATAAACCAGGAGAACAGTAGCACAAAACTGGGATGAGAGCGAAACAAACCTTTTAAACTTCAAGCTTTAAAAACCGATAAAATACAAATATAGGAGGCTAAGCTCTCACACCAAGGACAACTCCATAAATTGGTGAGAGGGTATTATGGACAAGCACAAGCGCTACTCTGGGGTCTCGCCAATAAGTACCAGACCAAACGTTGGCGGTGCCATGTTGCAGGGATTCTGCACAAACACAGAACTATGCGCAGGATTATAGGACCTTTGTGTATAGGGACTGGGTCTTCCTAGTACCCACGAGTCCAGGACTGAGTAGCTGTAGTGTCTCACTTGCTCTCCTACTCACTGAGAAACAAATGATTAGACACCCCAGAAAACAACACTCCCAGATCTCCCAGGAATCGCAGTTAACTAGACACACTCTTTCGCTTGCACTTGTACTTGTCCACAATAAGGTCTGACAGAGACAGGAAACAGTTAAAAATATTTATTTTAACTAAAGTGCACTAACATGCAGTATATGTGCCACAACAAGCAGGAAAATGCATAGTACAAATACAGTCAGCATAGCAGCTAATCCATAAATCATAAAGGGAGATGTCATCATGGAAAGACAATAAAGGCTAACCTCCCTCCCCTTGCTACGGAGCAGTATTATTATATGTTAGAAGATCTCTGAGCTTTGTCAGCAGACCCCATACCTTAGCCTATAGATGGTAGATATACATCATAGGTGCTGTCTCGGTCTTCTCTCTGGAAAGGTCCCTCTCCAAGTGTGTTTCACCTATTCAAGTATTCTAAAAAAACTCAAGTACATTTGTCCAAACAACAGCTGCATTGGTATGTTTTGTCGAAGGGCTATGGCCTGGCCAGGACAAAATAGCAATGGGCATTGTTGTTTGTGACTGAGAATATAACAATAATGTTCAGTTAAAATCCCAGGAACATGCAGTCAGCGAACACAGCGATGAGTTCTCATGTGAAAGCATGCATAGAAAATATTGCAAAAAATAAAGACATGTAGTAACGTGTGCAAAGCAGCAGGCAGGCTGCAATGTGCTCATGCTAACTTAGTGAAGATGACAATGTCCTTATGGGCCACGCGACACTGTGACGGCTGCGAATAAAAGTATAGAGATGCACCTGCAAGGCATACCAGACCTCTGTCCCATCATTTGCTTTTCAAATCCCGAAGCATTCTTTGTTTAAACCAGCCACTGTCCTTTAAAGGCACAGGTGCTGTGTTTCTAAAATAAAATTACAAATTAAAAAAACGATTAGGATGACATTGGGGGACCAGAGTACTGTTGCCTGCTCTTTCTGAGGCTGACAACTTGTTTCAACAAGCATTTGCAATGCAATAGGTCTCGCATTAGGAAAGTTTGAGCTATTGGTCTTGTAAATGGCATTTTTTTTATTTGTGTGTTGGTTTTGAAAATAGCTAAATTAATAGCTTTGTCATTTACAATGCCAATAGTTATAACTTTTGCAAATGTGACACCTGTAACCTGGGGTTGCGCTGAGTGATGCTGTGGTGGGTGGTGCTGAGTGATGCTGTGGTGGTGCTGAGTGGTGCTGTGGTGGTGCTGAGTGGTGCTGTGGTGGTGCTGAGTGATAATGTGGTGGTGCTGAGTGATAATGTGGTGGTGCTGTGTGATAATGTGGTGGTACTGAGTGGTGCTGAGTGGTGCTGTGGTGGTGCTGTGGTGGTGCTGAGTGATGCTGTGGTGGTGCTGAGTGGTGCTGTGGTGGTGCTGAGTGATAATGTGGTGGTTCTGAGTGATAATATGGTGGTGCTGAGTGATAATATGTTGGTGCTGAGTGGTGCTGTGGTGGTGCTGAGTGGTGATGTGTTGGTGCTGAGTGATAATGTGGTGGTGCTGAGTGATAATGTGGTGGTGCTGAGTGATGCTGGAGTAGCGCTGAGTGATGATGTGGTGATGCTGAGTGGTGCTGTGGTGGTGCTGAGTGATGCTGGGGTGGTACTGAGTGATGCTGTGGTGGTGCTGAGTGGTGCTGTGGTGGTGCTGAGTGGCACTGGTGGCGCTGAGTGATGCTGGGATGGTGCTGAGTGATGCTGGGGTGGTGCTGAGTGGTGCTGTGGTGGTGCTGAGTGATGCTGTGGTGGTGCTGAGTGATGCTGTGGTGGTGCTGAGTGGTGCTGAGTGGAGCTGTGGTGGTGCCGAGTGATAATGTGGTAGTGCTGAGTGATGCTGTGGTGGAGCTGAGTGATGCTGGGGTGGTGCTGAGTAATGCTGGGGTGGGGCTGTGGTTGTGCTGAGTGATGCTGTGGTGGTGCTGAGTGATGCTGGAGTGGCGCTGAGTGGTGCTGTGGTGGTGCTGAGTGATGCTGGGGTGGTGTGTACCCCTGACTCGTGCCCTGTGCGTCTTGCAGGCAATGTTTGTGGCAATATCGGGAAATCAACAGCGAAAACCGACACACACGACCATAAAACAGGCCCACAAACAGCCCAAAAACACACAATGACCTGTCAAGACAGGCCTCCGGGCACTGCCTGATTACCATATAGGCCAGTCCAGCCCTGATCACAGACGGATGAAAAGCTGAATGGATCTTCTGCGATTCAAACCTGCAAACATGATGTCAAACACAAATGTCTGTTTTGTATTTATGAGTCCACAGAGCCACCAGGTTAGATTTGATTATGTTATGTTAACGTTATGTTGAGGTGGATATAAATGTGTTAATGATTTGGAGGGGCATTCAAAATGTAAATATAAACTGAAGAAACGGTGAATTGTCATACAAGGTAATTTTGACGGTCCCGGGGCAGTGTCAGAGTGGGTAAAAGAGGACAAGATGTAAACAAATTGTAACAGAAATCGCTTCTGCATGCATAAAAGAGAAGTGGTATCGGAAATATATATGAAAGTCAGATAATGATTTAAAAGATACATCCCAACAAATAAAAATATTGTGACAGTTAAAAGCGGTTTTCTTCTTTGTAGGTGCTTGTTGAGAACTGCTGTCATTTGACCTGCGCTTGCGACATTTGTAGCCCTACACCAGACAAAAATGAAATAGAAACATATCTACGTATAAAGCGCAGCACACCCTGCCCACGCAAAAAGGATTTCAACCTGACAGCAGAGAATGTTTGTTCGGCTTGTTAGGGGGAACTTACTCACTCTTCTGGCGGATTTGAGGTCTGCCTGCTCCCTTTATCAACCTAAAAGCTAGGCATGTTGCGGGAGCAGAAATGCAGTGTGCATAAAAAACATCTGCTGCCTTTATCACAGTGAAAGCACTGTATCGGGGGCAAAAATGCAGTTTTATCAAACTGCTGTCAGGACAGCAGGGGGCACAATTCATAAAAACAACTTACTTGGACGCTCCCTGGTCCACATTATCAAGATAAAAACGAGAAACAAAGACTTTAGACAGACAACAGGTGGGACCAGAAAACAGGTATTACGGAAAACAGGCATCACGTGAAGACTGGCATCAGGTAGGTCCGGAAGACAGACTACATGTGGGACCAAAAGACTGACAACTTGTAGGGCCGGAAGCCAAGCAACTCTTAGAAAGAAAGACAGACAACTCATAGACTGGTAAACAGGCAAGTCTTAGGACTGAAAAACAGGCAAAGGAGTTCTAAACGCTTCCTCAGAAACCTGCCTTTCGGTGTATCTGACTGTACTCGGCTAATGTGACGCTGTGTGTGTGTAGCGAAAACTGCTTCCTCACAATAAGGTTAATGAAAATTATGCATTTTCTTTCTACAGAGGTCTGACTGCAGTCAGATGTGATGCACCAAAGCCTTACAGGTGCCCTGTGCCCGACGCCCCCGTTAAATACCCTATTCAATGCGCTCTAATAAAATGACTATTACTGATTTCCCCTTTCTGAATGGAGGCCTCTGATGAGTTTGGATTAGGAGGTATCGCAGCCCCGCGCTGCCTGCCCCAGTCATTATCCAGCTGCCGCGAGACGCTCATGATTACACAGAGAACGAAACTCCGCTGGATGAATGAGCCTTTTAATCCCATCACATTCACAGAACAGGAACAGAAAATGTGTGTTGGACCGGAAGTTGCGACTGATGGAAAAGCTTACATAATTCAATGTCTTTTGGAAAGCGGCTCCAACAGAAAACAAGCTGAAGAAGCAGTGTTGCCGGCGGGGGCGAAACCAGGAAGTCAGGCATCCTTGCCCGTGACATGGGCGGGGCCTGTGACGCGGCCGGAAGAGGCCGGTGTTGCTCGTTCATGCGGGGCTCCCATCATGGAGGGAGAGCCCCGCGGTAGCGTGAAAATACAGAGAAGTGCCCCGCGTGTGGAGATGCGCCGGAGAAAAGGAGCGCAGCGAGGCGGCGCGACAAAAGAGCACGGTGAGTGGAGGGGGGGATATGTGTGTCTGTGTGTGCGCGTGTGTGTGCGCGCGAGCCCGTGAGTGGTGGTGGTGGGGGAGGGGGGCTGTGTGCGTGTGTGTGTGTGCGCGTGCCTGCGTGCCTGTGTGTGTGTGTGTGTGTGTGTATTGCGATTTATATAGCGCACGTATCACCCGAAGGCATCAAGGCGCTTGCCTTGGGAACCCGTCCTGGTATTCCCCTGTGAGATAACCCCAGCAGGGTATCCACAAGGTGAAAGCCAGGCATCCCGCCGCAAGGGGCCGTAGTGGAGATTAAGCAAGCTATTGCCCAGAGTCGCAGAGTGTTTACCCGTGAGTTGAGTAGGCACCGGAACGAGAATTATCGAGTCCGTGGAATTTTTGAGCCCAAGACCCGCCGAGGCGGGGAATTGAACCCTGGTCCAGGACCAATCTCAGCTTCCGGGTCTGCCGCCTCTAACCCCTGAGCCACACTTCTCCACTTATGTGTGTGAGCGCGTGCCTGCCTGCGTGTGTGTGTCTGTATGCGTGCCTGCGTGTTTGCGGGGATTCTGAGCCAGGGGACGAGCAGCCAGATACAAAAGCGGGAAGCGCGCTCACACGGACAAATCTGAGACAGCAGAGGCGCGTGGCCGAATGCTGTCTCAGATTCCCACGAAACTAAAAACAATAGGTCCTGAGCTAGACAGTGCATGCTACGCATGCGCAGCTCTACGCTCGACCTAAAAAGGGAAAGGTGACCCCAGGGACGCCTTCCCCTTTGTGAATCAGTTACCACTCCAACTCAGGTGTCAGTTACTCTCAATGATTTGCAACCACAATCGTGGTCATAAACTATTGGCACGTTTCTGAATCAGGAGGATTGGGACACCCCCTTCATACCACCCTCTTGGTAGTGAGTTGGAATGGATCACAAACGTTTTTGGTCCGGCTTGTAAAAGAGTTTTTGTAAATCTAAGAATAAACCTTTTGCGGCTGCAAATCTGGTGAACACAAAATGGCTTTGTACACGTGGCCCATAACTCTTACTTTTATTTTCTGTTCCTGCTACATCTGTACCGCGGCTTGAAATCTCGAGAAGCATATGTGAAGACGAGTAAATTGATTCATATTCGATCCCACGTGTCTATGTTTCCTAAGCAATACTCTGGTAATGACTGGTATTATTGTTCATATTATTATTGGTGACGTCTATCTCATCATAATCATGAGTGTTATTACTGCTGATAGCTTTACTATTTGTAACCATCACGCTGGAAACAACTGGGTGATAACGTTTCCAGAACGCATTGGAAATGCCCTGCTTCCCAGTAATGCTGCGCGTGTTCCCCTGGGCAGACTTTGGGTTAAAGCTTTTCCACCGCAGACCGCTCTGTCAGGGCTGTTTACCAAGGTTCGTGTGCCCTTGAGACTACTTAGAGCCGGGTCCCTGCCGCAGTCACTTCATCTGATCTGTGCAGCGTTTCAGTCGGAAAACGAGGCGCCTGCATCAGAGGCAGGAATGGAATGGACGCAGCGCTCGCTGTTTAACGCAGAGATGTGACTTGTGAAGTTATTCCCTGATTTGAGAGGTCACCAGGTTTGGAGGAGCCCTTCAGAGAGTCCAGAAGCAATTGCTTTGTGCTGTCGTTATGTTTTATGTCCCTGGGAGTATTTTACACGATTTCTTTTTGCTTTAAGACCTGTTATTTATTTAGTTACAATTAACAAACTAGTAAACGCAATGGTGTTATAGGACTTTAAAACACAATCATGAAACTTCCTAAATATCTGTTATAGAAGAAGGTAAGCAATGAAAGCAAATACACATTGATTGAGTTATGAGAGTGATTGAGTCAAACATAAGAATAAAAGGCTATGTTTAGGAGATTATTGTTGAAGGGTCTTTATAATATCTCATCTTCAACAGAGTAGACACCTCAGTACTAGTAGTGTGGATGGTTTATAGTCTCAAAGGCCTGATGACGAGGAGCAGGCCAGCTTGTATTCTTCCCAACTAACCTCCCTAGCTACCTTGCTGCTAGAGAGATAGTGCAACCCTTGGCAGTCCCAACAACAACTAGGTAGAAATCTAAAACTAGACACAAGATAACAGTTTGATTATAATTTAAAAGAGATGCTTATTTGTTGGCGTTTTTCCTTCCACAGTGGCCAGACACTGGCAAGAAGTAACACTGTTGCACTAGTCTAGTGATCTCAGACACTGTGGGCCTCACTTATGAGCTCTGTGGATCAGTTCAGCGCAGCAATACACCTTGCTGCGCTGCATTGCATGACAGGGAAAGTGCAGGAATGCAATGTATTTTATGGAATACGACAAATTCCTGTCCTTTCCCATGGCTTGCGTACAACGGGCTGCCTGGTGCCAAAGCAGGCACCCTGGCACCATGGTGCCAGGGATGGTGCCAGGGTGCCTGCTTTGCATGCAGGATTATTTTTGTGCAGGAAGGAACATCTTCTCAATCCTGGGACACATATTCCTCTTTCGATGTGTGCTGTATAATGCAGCACACATATAAAGCAGTAGTAATGAGGAGAAAAATAGATATTTCTCCTCGTTACAGGCGTAACATTTTGGCGCATCCCTAGGTTTACAGGTTCTGTAGATCTGGGGATGTGTCAAAATCAATGGGAGTTGAATTGGAACATCCACACAATGCCCATGGAATGCCTGCCTAGGGTAGGGTAATGCAACACAGCGTTTTGCGTTACGTTGCATTACTCCAGATTTTTTAAGCCACTCAGAGCCACGCAAAGTGGCTTTGCGTGGCATGAAAAATCTGGCTTAAAGATTTGCGTCACGCATGTACTAATTTGCTTGATGCAAACATGACGCAACCCTCTCATAAATAAGCCCCTGTGATTTTATTCAATGTATTGCTAGATCACCTCTCCGCTGGCTGCTCACTCTCTTGACTGTGGTTCCCAGTTTATGAAAATGTGAGGAAAAAGCCAAGAAATAGAATGAAGAACGGGCCAGGCAAATTACAGATTAATTGCTAAATTACATTTCTCTGACCAAAAAACATGGTCTGAATTAAAAAAGCTATTTTCAATGTAAAAAGGGGTCAGGATATCTTCATCCATCAGTGCAAGACCCCCTAAATGTATACTCTGGCCAGTGGCAGAGGGTATCTTTGCACAGGCAGGTGTCTTTCTAGAGTGATATTTATAGCAATTTCAGAAACAAACATATACACATTAAACAAAGTATATGGCTGTGCTTAGTATGTGGACTATAGCTACAACAAAAGAGAACAACCTGAACACAGGAGTGAAAGAAGTAGGCTGAGCACACCAAAATAATGTAATTCCTGACGCAGGGTATATAAAGAACCATAATAGGGAGGTGTCTGTATTACCCAGAACAAATGGTGTGCGTAGTACTATGTTATGTTATGTTATGTTATGTTATGTTAAGGGGATTTTGTATAGCGCACTGTCACCGGAGGTATCATGGCGCTGAAAGGGTGCTGAGGAAACAGAGGGAATTTAGCGGGATTGTGGGAAAAGCCAGGTTTTTAATGATTTGCGAAATTGAATGAGAGTACCGGAAGTCCTAACTGAGAGGGGAAGAGAGTTCCAAAGTTTGGGGCCGAGAAAGGCAAATCTTCGACCCCCAGATCTACAGAGTTTGAAGGGAGGGACCACCAGAAGATGTAAGTGAAGTGATCTAAGGTTACGTGAGGGACAGTAGGGGCAGATAAGGGATTTCAGAAAGGCGGGACAGGAACCAGAGAGAGATTTGAAAATAAGACAGCCAACCTTAAAGGCAGCCCTTAGGCTAACCGGGAGCCAGTGTAGCTTGATAAGGAGGGGTTTGGCGGACTGCCACTTCGGAATCCCGAGGGCCAGTCTCGCCGCCTGGTTTTGAATGACTTGCAACCTATTGATGGAGCATTTGGGCAAGCCATGATAGATGGAATTTGAAAAATCCAGGCGGGAGAGAACAAGGGCCATGATGACTTGAAGCAAGGCATCGGGAGTAAGAAGGTAGGCCACCTTCCTGATCCTGCGCAGTTGGAACATGCAGGAGGAAACCACTGTCCCCACCTGCGGCCCCAGAGAGAGCCCGGCGTCAATAGTGACCCCGAGGCTTTTCACCGAGGTTACCGGGGAGGGAGGAGAGCCAAGCTCTGTCGGCCAGAAATATGGACCCCAGTGGACGGCGCTCCTACCTGGCAGGAGGAGCTCCGTCTTACCGGGGTTCAATTTCAGCTGGTTCTGACACATCCACTGAAAGATATGGGACATGACTGCCTGAAAAGTAGGAATAGAAGAAGGAGAGTTAAGAGAGAAAATGAGTTGTAGGTCGTCCGCGTAATTGAAGACGCGGACGTCCCACTGCCTCAGAGAAGAGAGAAGAGGGCGAAGATAGAGATTGAAAAGAAGAGGGGATAGAGAGGAGCCCTGAGGGACCCCACAAGGCAGATGTTCCCTAGGGGCCCTAAATGTACCTAGGCTGAGGGACTGGGATCTCCCCATAAGGAAAGATTTCACCCAGGCCAGCGCCAGGCCCTGGATGCCGGCCTGTTCGACACGGTGGAGGAGGATGTTATGGTCCACCGTGTCGAAAGCGGCCGACAGATCTAGTAAAACCAGGGCCTGGGAGGTACCCTTGTCAGCTCCGTCTCTCAAGGTGTCTAGGACAGCCAGGATCACAGCCTCCGTAGAATGACCAGGGCGGAAGCCGGCCTGGTTGGCCTCGAGAAAGATGGAACTCTCGATGAACCCCGAGAGACAGGCAGTGACATGGGCTTCCAAGATTTTTGAGAAAAAAGGTAAGAGAGAGATAGGACGATAGTTTGCCGGGGCGGCAGGGTCGGCTCCAGGCTTCTTCAACAGAGGCACTAGAACGGCCTCCTTGAAGGAGCTGGGTACCGTCCCGGAAAGAAGAGAAGAATTGAGCAGAGGAAGGATACAGTCGGGTAGAGAGTGGCAGATGTCGCAAAGTATGGAAGGTGGACAGTGGTCGTCAGGGGAGCCAGACTTGATCCGGGCAGCCAGGTTGGCTAAAGATCTGGCATCTAGTGGGGGAAGCTGGGTGATAGAGAAAGCATTATGAGGGGGTGTGATGGGAACAGCATCCAATGAAGTGACCGGGATAGTGCCCTTAATCAAAACAATCTTCTGTAAAAAAAAGGTGTTAAGTGCATTGCAAGATTCCTGGGTAGGGGCCTGGGACAAAAGCGTTCTGGCGTCAGACGTGAACTCGTCCAGAACTCTAAAGATCTCCTTCGACTTACAGGGAGCTGACAGGATACGCTCGGAGACATAGGCTTTCTTGGCTGCAGAGATAGCAGATTTGTACCTGTTACGAGCTGCCACATAGATATCTCTACTTGACGGGCAGTAGTCTCTTCTCCATCTGCGTTCGAATTGACGAAGTTCTAACTGTAAAGTTTTGAGGAGTGGAGTAAACCATTTATGAGAATGGTTATGACGAGAGCGAGGGAACTTGGTTAGTGGGGCAAAGATATCGCTGGCTGATATGAGCCAGTTAGAGACTTGCCCATCTAGCTCATTAATGTCAGGGTTATTGGGGGGAGGCGGACGTGTGTGAGACAGATGAGTTAGCAGTTTGGAAGAGTCGACGGCCTTCCACTTACGAGCCATGCCACCCTCCCGCGAAGGGATCCTGACCTGACCAGCCATCGAGATGGTGGTATCGATGAGGCGGTGGTCCGACCACACGCAGGGTGTAATAAGCGGGTGGGAGGGCTTCACCCCATAGACCCAGATATGATCAAGTATATGGCCACCACTATGGGTGGGGGAGGTGACTAACTGGCTGAAGTTCAGGCTCGAGAGACCTTCAAACAATTCGAGAGCATGGGGGGCGGCGTCCCTGTGCTGAAACCAATAATTAAAATCCCCAGCAATAACTATGCGAGGAGAAGAGGTAGCAATGCTAGCAAGCTGCTCAATAAACAGTGCGGGGAAAGAGGGCATGGATTGTGGGGGGCGGTAAAGTACCATAAAGGTAACAGCGCCCACCTCAGTTCCAAGACTGAAGACAAGATTATCTACATAGGGAAAAATCATGGAAGTGGGGGTGATAACCTGAATATCCTTACGTATTACCGCCGCGACCCCTCCTCCAGGGCGACCCCCATGGCGGTTGGTGTTAAGCAGGCAGTAGTCAGGAGGTAATGCTGCCAGTATGTCCGGGAGGGAGTCGTCCGTAAGCCAGGTCTCAGAAAGTAGAAGAACGTCAGGTCTTTCAGTCGTAAGTAGATGGAAAATATCAGTTTGATGCCTGACTAAAGAACGAGTGTTCAAATATAGTAGGCGGATCTGCGACTCAGGAATAGTGAGGGAAGTGGTACTATGTCATGATATAGTGTAATGGGCCGCAGAGTGGTAGAGTAAAATACAAAGGAGGAGAGGTGGTTGTGATGACTAGTTAAGATCAAGTATGAAACATGAAATTAACAATGTTTGATGACTATGTTTTGATGAAAGCAAATTAGAGAGAGTTCCAGAGGATGTTTAGTAAGATATTAGATGAAATGTTTGAGCAAATGTCTTAAGAGAGTTTTGAAAAGGAAGGAGAAATGGAAGTAATTAGAGAAAGCAGTGGGATAGGTGATTGACTAAATAATCAGAGTTGCTGAAAATTAAAGGATGCATGATTTTAATAATATGGGTCAGATAGAGCACATGGGTGCTTGGCCAGCATTAGATTGTGAGTGATGTCAGTAGCAATGTGAGGGAGGTGGCAGAGGAAGCATATAAGGTGGGTGGGGAGAAGGAAAACAAGGGGATGGAGGATCCGGAAAGCAAAAACAGATGTACAATTCTATGTTTTTTGCCATAGAGAATGCCACCATCCACATAGAAGGAGAGCATTTGGTGATAGTTGGGTGTGGTTTGGTGAGTTTAAAAGAACCAGGAAGAGTTGCCAGGATGCGTCAAAGAAAGGAGAAAAATTGTACGGTAGTGTGATGATTTCACCTATTTCAGAGCAGTCAAGGTGATGGAGAGACAGAAATTGCCAGTTACCATTTGGGCGAGCACTCCAAGGCCTCCTCCATCTGATGAGGATGTGTATAAATGTTTTCTTTGCAGATGTGGGTTGTGATTTAGGTCTTCATCATACACCATCTGCACCACCCTTCCATTCTTCAATTCTGTATTGTGTAGAGTGTGTTAGGAGGTATTGTGGTCTGTTTAAAAGGCAGGATTGTTAAAGTGAACTGCAATGTAAATGAAGAATGGAGAAAACAGTTGAGATAAAATATTATATTATTTGCATAACTCATTATCATAAAGTCCGTTTGTCCTTTTATCTTTTTTGTCAAATACTCTTGCATTTCACTAGTAAAAAACCATTAGATTTATTTCAGCCCATTTACCTTCCACACGGTAATCTCAGAAGGTGTAGGCTGAGACTATTGAATCTCGAATATCTACGGGACATAATATCATTACAATAAATTGAAGGGCAAAATATCAAAAGATGCATTTCTATACAATTTCGATATATAGCTCAACATATTTGTACCTCGTGATATATACTTCTTCAAGATATGTAGATATGGAATTAAGAATAGTAAATCCTTACCTCCCTTGGTGCACTTGCCTTTTAATATATTTTGTCCCTCGATATTACAATAAGAATATTCGGAACCATCGACATTACAGATGCAATATTCCCCGCCACAATCTCTCAGGTGTTTTGCATTTCTTTTTCTAGGTGTACCATGTGTGTAACAGACTCATACTGCTAAGATATAAGTGAATCTGTGAAGTCCATGCTGTGTAGGAACATGGGGTGCATGCATCCAGGGGTCACACCAAGTGCCCTCGTCTGCATCCCTAGGCCTTGAGGCAACATGGGGCCCTGTTGGACCCCCTTTGGTTACGCACCTCCACTCTTTTCATGGAGGCCTCAACACCATGAAAATGGTGGATGTCAGGAAACTCACAATATGCTTGGTGGTGCGGCAGTGGCACCAACAGCATATTGGGGCCTCACACCACTGCAACACCGCATAGGAATTTTACGGATCCCTGGTGGTTGCAGTGGTCCTTCGGCTGTCAGACCGCCAAACTCGCAACAGGGGGGGGTCAGACCGACAGTGTGGCGGTACCCATGCCGCCACTGTGGCTACGGCTGTCCTTTGGAACGCTATAGTCATAATCAGTCCCTAAGTCTTTCTAAAAGTTGAAATGTGCCTTTTACATTCAAAAGGGTCTTAGAGGTTCCTCCTAAATGCAGAGTGGATCATGTCTCTTCACCTGATGACTGGTTGACATCCCAGAAGCTAAAGAGGAACTGCGGGGTTAAGAGGTTAAGTTCATAACTGGTACTCAAATCAAATTTATATAATTATATAAAGTTAATATTTAATATCAAATAAATTGTGTTATTTACCGTAGTATGAGACATTTACAGTACAATGTCGTAAAGCAGCGTTTTTATGAACTATAATATATAGAATTACACTTGCTGAAATAAGTTGGATGTTTATCGGGGAAGGATTGTTCATGGCATCAAATGTCTGTGATGTCCCTTAAAAGTAGAACCTAAAGGTAACAATGTTCCCCTTGACGCAGAATTCCCACATACAATGATATATTAATTCGGGTACTTACACCGCAAACAGAAAAAAATTAGTGCAATGAATGTGGATAGACTGTGACCATTTTTACATGACAACAGTGGAAAAGTAGTTGTGTTTTTGAAAACTGAAACCCGTTATGAACTGCAATATAGTTGCATTTAATTACTGTTTTCATTTTTAAGGCAAATTGTAGAGAGAACACGCTGGTAGGTGGCAAGCGTCACGTTTGCCTTCGCCGTTAAAGCCCAGTGAACAGGCATGCAAATCTCATGGGGAAGAACTAACATTTACAGAACCCATGAAGGCCGAAGTAAATATACAGGCCTTTGCCCCAGTAGGGGGCACATAGAAAAAAAGGTAGTGAAAAGCCAGAAATACTGACGCTCCAAACAATGCAGCAGGGTCAGACTGGGACAGGAGATGGGCCAGGGCACCAAAATAAATGTGGCTCCCATTAATGAATCAGCTAATAGCCCCATTAGCAAATTATCTGGTGACCCACATTCACTAATCAGGGTAGTTTTCATCTTGTAATGACACTCTGTAAACGAATTTTGCAATGTATTGGAGACTGCCTGATTTTTTCCTTTCTGCAGAAAGTGTTTGTACTAAAATCAGAGAAATCAATAGTAAACATGCATTGGCAAAGCCAATAGGTCTCGCCTGTACAAGAGCTATTGGCAATGTGTTTTTGCCATATTGTACACCAGTGTGACTGCTCTTCAGCATGGCTAAAGTTTAATGGCGGGGAGTGTCCTAGAGTGCAGTGGGGGCAGTAGAGTGTCATACACTGGATTTGTTAGAGGAAAGCGTTGTTTGGTGAATTACGATGGGACGGGTTGGAGTGGGGTAGTTTGTAGCGGAGTAGATTGTATTGCATTGTAGTTGATTGGATTGGAGTGAGGGGGACGGAGTGAGTGGGGTGGATTGGATTGGGGTGGAGTGGATTGGAATGAGGTGGATTGGATTGAGTGGGGTGCATTGGATTGGAGTGAGATGAACTAAGTTGAGATGGACTTGGATGGGGTGAAATGGAGTGAGTTAGAATGGAGTGGGGTAGAATGCAGTTTGGTGAATTATGGTGAGGTGGGTTGGAGTAGGGTGGGTTGGATTGAAGTGGAGTGGAAGTAGATTGGATTGCAGTTTGGTGGATTGGATTGGAGTGAGGTGGAATGGATTGGGTGGGGAGGGGTGGATTGGAATGAGGTGGACTGGATTGAGGTGGGGTGGATTGGATTAGGGTGGGGTGGACTGGATTGGGGTGGGGTGGATTGGATTGGGATGGGGTGAACTGGATAGGGGTGGGGAGGATTGAATTGAGGTAGATTGTACTGGAGTGGAGTGGATCAAAGTGAGGTGAGGTGGATTGGATTGGAGTCAGGTAGATTGGATGTGGCTGGATTGGGGTGGCTTGGATTGGATTGGTGTTCGATGGGGTGGATTAAATTGAACTGGGGTGGATTGGATTGGGGTGAGGTGGATTGGTTTGGAGTGGAGTAGATTGGAGTGGTGCAGACTTCAGTGGGGCTGATTGAAATGGGGTGGATTGTTTTGGATTGGAGTGAGGCAGACTTAAGTGGGGCACTTTGTTTTGGATTGGAGTGGAACAGTTTGGAGTGGGGCAAGTTGTTCTGCATTGGAGTGGGGCAGATTATTGTGGACTGAAGTGAGGCCGATTGGTGTGGGGCACCGTGGGGCACTTTGTTTTGGATTGGAGTGGGTCAGTTTGGAGTGGGGCATATTGTTTTGTATTGGAGTTGAGCAGATTGGTTTGTATGGGGGTGGGGCAGATTGAAGTGAGACAGATTGTTTTGCATTGGAGTGGGTCAGATTGTTTTGGATTGGAGTTGGACAGATTTTGGATTGGAGTGGGGCACATTGGTTCGGATTGGAGTGGGGCAGATTGATGTGGGGCAGATGTGGGTGTGGGCCAGATTGGAGTGAAGCAGATTGTTTTGGATTAGGGGGGTGGATTGTGGTGGATTGAATTGTAGTAGATTGGGGATGGAGTGGGGTGGATTGGATTTAGGTGAGTTGGATTGTATTGGAGTGGAGAAGATTGGACTGGGTT
Organism: Lissotriton helveticus; assembly: GCF_964261635.1. Lineage (NCBI taxonomy): Eukaryota > Metazoa > Chordata > Amphibia > Caudata > Salamandridae > Lissotriton > Lissotriton helveticus. The sequence goes on from NC_136059.1 coordinate 558,259,695, forward strand.
GGACTGGGGTAGATTGTATTGGTGTGGAGTGGATTGTATTGGATGGGGTGGATTATGGTGGATTGGAGGGTGGTGAATTGTTTTGGATTGAAGTGGATGCGATTGGAGGTGAGGTGGCTTGAAGTGGACAGCTTGTTTTGGATTGGAGTAGGGCAGATTTGAGTGGGGCAGATTGGAGTGGGGCAGATTAGAGTGGGGCAGATTACTTTGGATTGGAGTGGTTTGGATTAGAGAGTGGCAGACTGGAGTGGAGTGATTGTTTTGGAATGGAGTGGGGCCGATTGGAGTGGGGAAGATTGGCTTGGATTGGAGTAGGAGATTGGTGTGAGGTGGAATGGAGTGGGCAGATTGTTTTGGTTCACTGTGGGGCAGACTGGAGTGGGACGGATTAGAGTGGAGTACATTGTTTTGGGTTGGATTGGGGTGGATTGGAGTGGGACAATTGGAGTGGGGTGTACTGCACAATTATGTGTAAAAACAGCATAGTTTCAGAAATTACACATAAGAAATTAACAATTTTGCTTTGTAATATTTAGAACATGACAATCCTCATCTTCTGAGAACAGTGCACACCAGCAATAACAAAAGAAAATATGAATGCTAGGCGAGAAAAGAAGCCTTGGCAAAATTAAACAAAGTTAATTATAGAAAATGCATTTTTGCAATTTTATTTCTCCTGTTTGGTATGTTTTTGACAGTCACAGGCTTTCTGTTTGCATGGCACTAAAAGCTAAAAACAACAAAATAGTACCTCAATCAAGTAGGGAGCAGCGGACAGGCACTGTTTAAGCTGAATAAATCAGTGCTTGGTCCCTGCTCCACAAAGAGGAACGGAAATGATGTTAGACCTGCAGTGACGAATTACATGGATGTAAGGAAGAGTGCCCACCAGTCAACACATTTTATTATTTTATTTATTAAGTTTGTAAGGTGCTCAGCTACCCAAAAAGGGTTTTCCGGCGCCAGGACGGACATAGGCAGCTTGCGGGTCCTTCGGTTGACATTACTGATCAAACAACCAGGTTTTAAGGTTTCTGCGAAAGCGATGTAATTAGTTTCTTCGCGGATGAAAGTGGGAAGAGTATTCCAAATAAAGGGGCCCAGATAGGAGAAAGATCTCCCTCCCATGCTGGAGAGTTTAAACTTGGGCACAAAAAAGTGGCCCAAGGTTTCAGATCTTAAATGGCGGAAAGGCACGTAAGGGCGTACTAGTGCTTAGAGATATTGGGGAGCTGTGCCTGCTTTTATCCTAAACATATAGCTTAGGGCTTTGAACCTGATACGGTTCTCCACCCTGAGCCAATGTAGGTCACGTAGATATCCAGAGATGCAAGAGGTCTTTGGAATTCTGCACATGGGTAAGCAACGGGCAGCCTCCAAGCCCTTTTTATTTACAACAGTGTCTCGCAAATGAGACGCATGTGCTAGCTCATGCTCTCACAGGCTTGACCCTAAAAATTGCCCACCGGGCCAAAAAAGAGGCCCACAGTAAGCCACTGTAAGCCAAAAAATGGCCCACACACAAACCAGCATTTCGAGCACTGCCAGATTGCACTAGAGGCAAGTATAAGCCAGAACAGCAGATGTTATCATGACCATGCCCTTGCTGGCTCATTCAAACCTCTAAAGCAGGGAGCATCAACCTTTTCAGTAATAAGAGTTACTTATGTTCAATGAAAATCATACTGAGCTACTAATGTTTAGTGTTGTAATAGTGATCACTCAAGCGAGATTACATTAGAGCCGCCCTATTTAGGATTACCAGTAGTGATCAACTCAGTGCATCAGGCAGGGTCATTAATGTGAAAAAGATGTTACCAGTTTGGACTGTCTCTGTATGGGTAATGCATGATAGCCTTAACTGTAATGTCTCTGACACCAAGGTAATAGGTCAGATCTGCAGACGGTTAATTTTCAGCTCGAATTAAGTTAGGAAACAATTTAGGGCCCGATGTAGGTAGGACTCATTTACCGATTTTTATTTACCGAATTTTACCGATTCGGTAAATAAGAATCGGTAAATGAGAAGGGGGAACATGTAGGAGCATCCAGATGTTCCTTTTACCGAATCGGTAAAAATCTGTATTTACCGATTCGGTAAATACCGACCGGTAATGCCCATTCATTCCTATGGGCTTTGAAGCCCATAGGAATGAATGGGCATTACCGATTCGGTATTTACCGAATCGGTAAATACCGACTGACACAAGGGTGCAGGGGGTGTCACTTTGACACCCTCTGGCACCCCCAAAAGAGGCTCGGGTGCCATGTGGCAGGCAGACCTGCCCTAAGGGCAGGTCTGCCTGTCATATGGCACAGGTGTGCATGCACACATGTGCATGCACACGGGAATCGGTATTTTACCATCAAATAGATTTGATGGTAAAATACCGATTCTGTACGGCTTGTGGGACTCAGAAGAGTCCCACCTACATCTCATATTTACCGAATCGGTAAAAAATACCGATTCGGTATTTTACAGAATCGATAAATTTACTGATCGGTAAATTTACTGATTCTGTAAAATTCAGGGCCCTACATACCATTTCAGGATTACCGGTCGGTAACGTCCGAAAATACCGATTTTCGGCCGTTACCGACCGACCTACATCTGGCCCTTAGTGTGCAATTCAGGGGCTACCAATAAAAGTAGAAATAGTATTGTTTCCCTAATCATAATACGCTTGCTTCTTTTTACCTTTTCAGCCGACCACCCGTTTCTAATCAACCTTTGGATTCTGTGTCACATTCACATGCTGCCTATTCGATGTACAATGTCTGCAAATTGGAACAAGGCTTTTTCTAATGAATGTTCTTCATGATATGTTTTGCAAAGAAAATGAGTCAATCATTGATTGAAACGTCTTGAAGCAGGGACCTATTTCTCAACATCTAACTATGACCCAGAGAGAAAAAGAATGAAAAGAGCGAAAGAAGGATGTAGAGGGATAAAAGCAGTGATAAAAAAGTAACTGCAAGCGATTAAGAGAGAGGTGGTGGAAGAAAGAGTTATGAGGTGGATTAAAGACTAAACACGCCATTCGTCAACCGTGTAGTAGGCTCCTGAGAAAATCGCAGTGCCATTATATCCATCTTATTTATTTATTTTACAAACTATGCCTTGCCTTGAAGACAGTCCAGATTTCTAAATCTTGGACCATACACCGCATGCACATCTTTCTAAGAAGTTACTCTGATGTTGACAGAAAACTGTGACTATAATTTTGCAGGTGTCGATATCTTTAAAACTGCCTCAACTAGGAGAGATCAATGTAATCCTGCATAAACCTCATCACTAGCAGTGTTGTATAAAAACGTTGTCACGCTAACAATGTACTGCTTATTATTTTGACTCCCATGAACTATTGCTAACATTTTCGATGTGCCAACTTGTTCGCTCTATTTCTTGCACACTTACAGATGTAATACTGCTAAGCCATGTATTTATATTGCCATATATCACACAGTTATGCTGCAAATAAATATAACTTTCTAACTTGAAACCGGTAATCTGGCCAGGATAAGAGGTATTAAGCAGCTTAGTTTAACAATCTTGCTGAAGAAGGCCAATATTTCAGGTGGTTAAGACATCCAAGACTCCTAGATTTGCAGAAGGAGAATGCAAAGTTGCAAATTTCTTCTTCAGCAGTGTTTCTTCAAAACTTCACACAATTTGCAAACTTCACTGATTTTAAATTGCAAGAAAACGAACATGCAAGAGTAGGTTTTGTGGGGCAAAATCTCAACACTCCTACCTTAGTAGTGAAGAAGTCTCTCGATAATAACATTTACAGGAACATTCTTCCAAATTAAAATTTATTTCCAAGAATGGTTACACACATTCAAAGTATTTGCAACCTTTTCTTGTTTGGAATTTTGCAAGCTTCGCAGGAGAAATTTTACTTTTGCTCACCCTTAATTTGCATTAGAAGTGTGTGAAATGGAAATGCATTCTACTGACCCACAACAATCAGCAAAACGCAATAGACAGCACAGGCAACCCCTATGGATGTGAACGCGGTGTGCAAGTGAGATGCTAGGGATGCATTATTGTACACGCTTCTTGAAGCATAGCCTGTTAAAATTTATTGGAATCAGATTATTTATTGGAACAAAACAAATGGCAAACCACTGCTCATTGTCTTGATCATTTGAAAGATACTTTTGATTATTAATGCTGCAGAAGCTACTTGGGTTGTGCGAGTGCATTCATTCAAGTGCAATAGTCCAAGATACAGGAACAACTAAGGACAGTATTGGTTGGCAAACTAAATGTTTTCAGAATTGCTTTCAGTTGAATTTAGACAAACGTTTTTTCATATGCAATCCTTCCCACAAACAGTCAGAATGAGGTGGCAAAGTAATCATGGCAGGTGGAGTGGAGTGGGAGCCAGGAGCCTGGAAAAAGGAAATGGAAGGGGAGGATCCCACCGACCTGGTGGTTTCTCATGTTTCAACTGTGACTAGTTTTTTTGGTGTGTTTATTTGTTTACAAGATATAGAGCATATCCACAGGTTGTGTACAGCAACAATTCTCCTTGTTAGAGGAGGGAAGCCAGGTAAAGTGTTGTAGCTCAATATACATGATTCATTAAATAACACACCAAAACAACAAACATAAGAACATGTGTGTGTGGTTAACTCCACTCCATTTCCTTGACTCCCCCTGTATCATCAGTGACGGCTGCTATTTAATGGCAGTGGGGGGGGGGGGTTGGGGGGGGGGGGGAAGCTGGTCACAGAGGGGGGAGAAAGGTAAGAATGAAAAAAAATGAAAACACTTACCTGTTGGCGCCGCCTCGTCTTGTTCCTCTTCGCTCGCTTCCAGGGCAGGAAGCAGGGGCTCCCAGGCTCCCCATAGCTAATCACAACGCTGCAAGGCAGCATTATGATTGGTCTGAGTGCTGTGGCTCGGCGCTCAGCCAGGGAATTGGAGGCTAGGCATGTTCTGCACACAGGCTGTAATGCAGACTGGTGCAGCACATGCAAAGTGTGCATGACAGTTTGACTGGCCGGAGACGGCCGATTACATCGTCTTGCGCACTTGGAGTGGGCAAACAACTTCTGCCCTGCTATGTGAGTGCAGAGCAGCTATGCCCCGCCCTTACCCAACTGAGCAAGGATGGAAAATGAAATAATAACAATGAGTTATTGTAATTTTATTTCCCCTTGTTGGCCTGATCAGTGGGGCAACGTTCCTCCACTTTAGCAGGGGAGCTGCCACTGTGTATCCTCCAGGTACCCCTAGTGTCTCACCCATCACTCCAGATGGCATCAACTGTGACCAGTAAGGGTGCTGAACACTAGGGGGTCCACTAGGATATTGGGCAGGTTGCCTCCGCCAGGGTGGCGGTGGCCACCGCCACCCTGGCGGAGGCAATCCGCCCGACACCCACTCTCGTTTTCCCCTCTGCCAGATTAGGATGGCGGAGGGGACAGTGGCGGATGGAAAGACCGTCCGCCGCTTTACCGCCGCGGTCGCTTTGCGACCGCGGCGGTAATAGATTAATATGGTGGCGGTGTCCAATGGACACCGCCAGCCATATTACGATGGCAAAATGTGTGGGCCTTTCCGCGGCGGCAATGCCACCACGGAAAGGCATGCGGAGATTGCTGCGGGGGCCATCTGCAGGGCCCCCAGGTTGGCGCCACTGTCGGGGGGCACATGGGGGGTACCTATGGTACCCCCCCCCACATGTACATATGCAAAGCGGTAGGCACCGCGCGGTGTCTGCCGCTTTGCGTGTGTGAAAGCGTCAACTTATGTTTTACATTGTGGCGGGCGGTGCAGAGAGCACCGCCCGCCACAATGTAAAACATATAGGATGTGCCCGCCACTGTGACAGGCACATCCTCATACCCACAACGGGACTCCCGTCCTAATGGACCCCTAGGTTAGGGTTCACATGCATCCTAGAATTCACATGACCAGCCTGAGCAATTTGATCTCTTCTCCCACAAAATATATTATAACTCGGCCTTCCAGAACACCCTGATGGGAAATGATTTCTCTATATATACTTTACTCCCTATATATCAAATTTGGCCACATTGAGTATATGATCTGTCATTAATGGAAAGCCCATCTTGTCCCTTATAGATACCGGTGCTAGTAGATCTTCCTTTTCTAATACAAGTGTTCCTCAGTATGTTACTGATCCTGTATCTACTTCTTTTGGTTCAATTGTCAACCAACATATCTTTATCTTGAGTCCTACCTTCCTTGTGAGCCCTCAAGAGAGAGATGCTTAACACAAACTGGGCTATATTTTGCACTAATTATGGTGTGTTTATCTGAAAGTTCCTGCCAAGAATGAAAATACTTTCCTAATTATCTTGGATTTATTTGAAATTGATGATTCTGTAAAATCTTCAACTCTATCAAAGTTTATTGAGCTGGATCACTTTATGGTTTGAACATGTCAATGATGTGGGTTGTGTGTTAACTGCTGAATCCATCAATATTAGAGTTAATCCCATAAAACGTTTCCTCCCATACCATAATACTTGACCTGCCAAGATTTTTTTTACACTGGAGTAATTGGAGCAATTTCAGTAATTACACATTACTCTTGTGGCGTGCAATTACTGAAAGTATGCGATTATGCCAACTTGAGTAATTAAGAGTAAGAGTAATTTGGGACAAAAATCATATTGCAGGATCTCAGAAACAACAAACTAACAAGCATTTGCATTACTGATAGTTTAAGGGATTGGTGTTGCAAATAATAATGCAACGCCAATAGCTCATATTTTCAGTAATGCATCCCCAAATGCAATGCAGTGCATGCAACAAAATTCGTTTTATTTATTTAAATGTTTACCTATCTGTAAAACTCCGTAATCCATACATTACTACCCCCCACCCTGCCGCTCCCCCTCCCCACGTCACTGCCCTGCAGGTACTCCCACTGCCGGCCGTGGCTGCTGCAAGCTGCTCCTAGAGCTCCCTAGTGAGTAAGGCATCAGCACTGCATGTCTAGGTGCATTACTGCAAGCTGTTCTTAGAGATCCCTATGAGCAAGGCACCAGCAATGCTGGTCTAGGTGCAGCATCGTAAGCTGCTCCTAGTGGTCCCTAGTGAGCATCATAAACTTTGAAGATATGGTAAATCCACCCTACCCATAATGCATTGCATGCAAGACAGTACCATGAGTACATTCAAATAGATATGTCCATATATACAATTAGTAGCTTTGAATTGTGACAAAACAAATATAATAATTCCGGATTAGATTAGGTTGTACTCTATGTGGAGCTGATGAAGGGAAATTTATAGAAGGTCTAATATAAATGTGAGATGTGGTAGGTGCAGTTCCGCAAGCTGCTCCTAGAGGTTCCTAGTGAGCAAGGCACCAGCACTGCCAGTACCGCAAGGTCATATATGGTACTCCTCTAGTGCATTGCAGTGTATCTATTCTTACCAGTTTGAAAGCTCAACTTTTGCGCTAGTAACATTTTATTTTTACAGTAATTACGATTTCGGCCCACCGCGCTTTTAACTAAGCAGGCGGAGGGGCACCAGCGTGTTCATTAGGAACACCAAATAGAACCCCTAAGGACCTGTTCTCAGCGTTAGAGCACCATATACGGCATGCGCCCTAAATTTCTCTCTTTCTCTCTTTCATGGTGTTTGGGTGGACTAATGTTGGAGGCTTAAAATACCTCCTAACACCTCTCACGGGCCTGTACAGCACCCAGACCTCTGGTGAGGGAATTCAGCCTTAGGTGGTGCCTATAACTCTTGCCTTAGCTCTAGGGTGTGACCGGACAGTGTAACTTGGCACTGCAGACTATTGTGGTCTGCTGGGAGACACCCCAGGTGCCCAAGTGGAGGACCCCAGGCGACAACGGCAAACCGGCAGTAACCCAGAAACTACATGTAAGAACCTAAATCCACCAATTGGCACACGAAATGGACACTGAAGCCCCATTGACCATCCAAGATGGCACCCCCACACCAGACGCCCCGAAGCACAACCCTTGGCCCCCAGGGGAGTGCGGCGGAGAGACAAATAAGACTGTACCTCCAAAACCAGGCACCAGCGCTGGGAAGGCTGGTGCCTAGAAGGACTCAGTGCCTAAGGCAGGTACACCTGAAAACCTCACTGCTGCCAAACCAGGGAGCAAGGAGATGGGTGAGGAGGGGAACAGGCAAGGGACCGCCCTAGAACCCTTCAATCTCACCCATAGACACGCCCAGGTTCTGCGGTGGGATTTAAAAAACAAAAAGGGCCCCAAGCTAAACCGAGACCTGTTCTTGAGCAAGGTCGTCAAGACAGCTGGGATCCCAGAGCAAGATGTTCTGAGCTGCCAGGCCTCAGCGTCGAAGGGAGGTCGGAGCAGGGGGAGGAGGGGACTGAAGTAGACTGGTGGACCCCGACACCCCTATCTCCCCCTCTTGTCTCCATACAGCCGGAGCAGTTGACCCCATCCTTGATGCATCAACGCAAGGAGTACGATGGTCCCTTTAATTGGGGAGGCCATGAGAATAAAGCCAAGCCCCCCTCGCTGACGCGGCACTGCCAGGACCAATAAAGAGATGGGATTCCCCCTTTGTGGCGTGTGACAACACCAGAGAGGAGAATCTGGAAGCCAGAGAAGACAAACGAGACGGAGGAAAGAGTCCAGCGAAAGAAGCGAACCGGAACCATGACGAGGGATTGCCAAGCGCCGTGGGAGAGCCAGGAGGCCAACAACAATGCGCTTCGTCCAGCCACGCACCAGGGGGCTTGTGGCTCGGCCAGGTACATGAGCGCTTCGCATGTTGAGTTGGGAGGAGGTAGAGTGCTGCTAAGTAGCCCGACACCCCGCCAGCTGCTCTCGTCTTTGTAAATTTCCTACCTTGAGCACTCTCACTTCATGTTCCCATTCTGAAAGCCTTTCGCCACCTCTAGGAATGCTGCACGAGTGTTTTCCCTCACACCCTTTCCCATTGAGAAAACCACTATCGTAACAGAGCTGACACTCGTTTTCTTTTCTTTTACGGAGGTGGAGCTGAACCTGATTCCCAGAAAATGGAGCCGAGAAGAAGCTGAAACCCCCCTATACCAACGGTGGCAATTGGGAGTACAAGAAAGGACTGGAAGGAGGGAAACCCCCCTACTCTTAGCTGCAGACTTCATCCTACAAACTGGACTCATAGTAATAAAACAGACTTCTTACAGAAAACGTGTATTGCAAAAATAAAGCCCTCACTAACTAGAGCTGGAGTACGTGTCCCTTATTCGATCCCGCAACAATTTTCCTTCTCAGTATTGTCATACAGGTCCTCTAAAGGAAGTACTGTGAGTTCTTACAGGGGAAGAAGGAGGAAATGCCCTACGCTGAATTTGCCATCTCGGCAGGATGGGAACCGCCATCGACGGAGAAGAGGATCACAGTTGAGATGACCAACCCCCACATCCTAGACAAGGACATCGCGCTACTCCTCCAATGGTACGGGACCATGAAGACAGGACCCACCAAGGTCAGAGATAGCAAAGGAATCTGGCACACGACCTGGATTGTCAGCCTCCAAAAGGACATAGCATCAAGGGACGGCCTGAGACACCCACCAGGAAGCTTCTACCTAGGAGCCGACGAGGGTAGGATCAAATACCAAGGACAACCCTTCAAATGCCGAAGTACCAGGCCGTGGGACACAGAGGAAAAGAATGCCCGGAGAAGTTCTGCAGGATCAGCAAACAGACGGGACACAAAACAGGCACATGCAGCAGGATCAAGAAGTGCAACTTCTGCTGAGGAGAGGGTCACACCTACTACTGATGCCCCAAGTCTGACCTGCCAAAGACCTACACAAGGGCAGCAGCAGGAACCCCAGCCTGGAGACACACCAGACCGACGGTATCCCCAGCAGACAAAGCCAAGCTGAACTCCCTCCTGCATGATGCCAAGCTACAAGTATCCAAAACAATGTAAGCCCCAACGAAGGCCGAACTGAAGGCCAGGCCCGAAGGGCCCAACACCCCAAGACCAGGCCCAAAGATCACAGAGGACCCCAATGCAGGACCAGCCACAATAGAGGAACCAATGCCACCGACTGAGTCGGCACAGGCCAGGGAAGTCCATCATCCCGAGGGGGCCCCAGTAAAAAATCTCTGCGAGCTACGCAGAATTCCGCGAGCATGCGGAATTGCTTGTTCTGCCCGTTCGCGGTGTGTTTTTCCTGTTAGGGGGGCACTGTTTGCATGCTCGGGGGGAAATATCTTGCGAACTTGCCCATGCGGTCGCGACCATCTTGTTTCACCTGTCCTGCCCACTTGTGATGCGTGTTTCGTGTTCTCGAATGCGGATGTCTGATGGCGCATCTGAAGGACGTGCTCGCGATCGCACACTCCCGTGGGATAACGCGGCTGGACGGAAACAGATAGGAAAACTCGTTGGCGAATGCAGGGATCCCGCTAAGTCGCTCCAGCACGCGCAGACATGCATTTTGAAAGCGCGAACAAGGAAAAAATTGTGCGACGCCGGAGATTGTGGAATTTTGGGCAATTCCGCGTTCTCCGAGGAATGCAGAATTTTCAAAATTCCGCAAATTCCGCGAGTGGAGCAGAATTTACTGACCAGGGTTCATTCTGATGAAGGGGAGGCATTTCACCGCAGACACGGTCACCGAGCAGGTCAGCGGGAAAGTGCTGGTCGTGGACGGCTTGTGAGCCGGTGAGCCTGATAGGCTCATCAATGTCAAAGCCCACCCAGGGAAGAATGAGTGACTGGGGGTGTTGAGGGTGCTCAGGATGCATCTCGTGACCTCCAGAACCATCCTGATGGGTGGTAATTTCAACTGCATAGTAGAGTTGGATGGACATACTGGGTCAGACTCTGTTGGGATGGACGTGACGTCTAGCTCTTGGTGGAGATGGTAGATGGGGCATGAGAGTTGCGTATGTAGAGTGGAGAGATATGAAGGACCTCATTCACTTCGCCAGGGAGTGGTGGGAATGGGTGAAGGACAGGTTCCAGAGCCTTTTCCAATATATTCAAGCAGAGCTGCTGCACTGGTGAAGAAGAAGTCATTCAGGAAGTTGCAGAGCAAGCTGCAGCAACTGTACAAACTCGAGCTCGGGGGATGGGACGTGGATGATGAACTGGAGGAAACCCAAAAAGGGCTCACGGAGCATTTCAGGGAGGAATCCAGGAAAATCATCTTCCAGACCAAAACTGAGATCCTCGAGAAGGACGAGAAATGCAACTCATTCTTCTTCAAGAAACTTCACTCTGGTAGAGCTTCAGGACTCAGTGTGCAACCTCCAAGGTGAGAATGAGCAAGTCGACTTTTATGGCGTGCTTTACTCACCAAAGCCATCAGAGAGAGCCCAGGTAGATAGTTTCCAGGAGGGAATCTCAAAAACAATGGGTCTGGAAGAGAGAGAGGGCCTGAACACGCCCTTCCCCCTGGAAGTGCTGCACTTGGCCACTACGACCTCCAAGAGAGGCAAGACACCTGGAAATGACGATATCCCAGTGGAACTTTATGTCGAACTGTGGGACCTGATCGGGCCGGACTTGCTGGACCTCTGCAAAGAAATGGTGGGCAAGGGCAGTATGCCACTATCCCTGTGAGAGGGTATGATAACACTTTTGTACAAGAAGAAGAGAGAGAGAGAAGACCTCAAGAGCTGGAGGCCCATCTCTCTCCTCAATGCGGACTGCAAAATTCCACAAAGGTGATGGCCAAGCACCTAAAAAAGGTAATAGCGAAGATAGTCTACCCAGACCCGGGTCAGCAAATCATGAACAACCTGGCCCTGGTCCGGAACGCGATTGAGTGTGTCAAGAGCCGCAAGGTTCCGATGGCTTTGGTCAGCCTGTATCAAGAAAGGCATTCAACTGCGTTTCACATCAGCTTATGGACCGGACACTCAGAGCAATGGGGCTGGGAGACTTCTTCTGTGACATGGTGACCACAATGTATAGAGATATCTCTAGCACGGCGTGGTTGACGGCTGGAAAACTGACCCCTTCCTCGTCCTGTCAGGCAAGGTTGTCCACTCTCTCCTCTTCTGTTCATCTGCATGATTGAACTCCTCGTTGAACGCCTCAGACTGGACAGGAACATCATAGGAGTGATAGTCCCAGGAAGCAGCGGAAAGGTCGAAATAATGTACATGGACGATGTCTCAGTCTTCTGTGCAGATGGACCATCTGTGAGAGAACTGGAGAGGACTTGTATCGAGTTTGGAAAGGTGGCAGGAGCGAAGTTCAACAGTGCCAAGTCGGAAACCCTACTCTTTGGACACTGGACCCCGACCCGAGACCCACTGCCATTCCCCATCAAGCAGTACTTATTGAAGATCCTTGGAGTCTGCTTCGGCGGAGAACATGCAGCGGAGAAGACATGGGAAATATGACTGGCGATGACAAGGCAGAAGCTGGAACTCTGGAGCCTCTGGGAGCTGATGATCGAAGGGAAGTCTTTGGTCCTGCAGAACGAGACCTTGACAGTTCTCCAGTACGTCGCCCAAGTGTGGCCTTTGTAGCCCCACATGGCCAGGGCCATCACAAGAATGATCTTGTACTTCATCTGGAGCTCAAAGATGGACAGGGTGAAGAGGGCGGTGATGTTCAAGACCCACAACAAGGGAGGCAAGGGAGTGCCAGACATCTCCACCATCCTGAGGGGAATCTTCATGTGCCACTGCATGAGGAGCACCATGGAGACCAAAGATGAGAGCTACGTTGGCTTTCTGATGGCACGATTTTTCCTGTTGCCAATGTGGAGGCGCCTCAGATGGACAGAGTGGATGAGTCACTCATGAGTGCCATCTCGTACAACTGGGAGACCCCGTGGTTCTACAATGAAGTGGAGAAGTTCGTGAAGGAGTTAGGGCTGGAGGCTGCCACCCCTTCCACATGGACCCCAAAGTTTTTCCAATGCCAAATACAAGCAAAGGACATCAGCGAACCAATCGGCGCTCTCCCCTCTGCCACAGTGGACCATATGTGGGGAAACATCGCATCCAAGAGCCTGAACATCAGCACAAAGACATCACCTGATGGCCATCCAAGGAGGACTTCCCATTAGAGCCTTCATGCAGGCAAGAGGACTCAACCGATACAAGTCCTGCCCTAGAGGTTGCATCACAGATGAGATGACATACCATGTATTCTGGGAGACATTGTATGCATAGGACCTGCTGAAGGCCCTAGGCACAGAGCTTAGGTCCTGGTTACCTAAGATCTGCATCACCGCGGACTCTGTGATATATTGTTTGTTCCCAGGGACACACGCACTGAGTGACCTCCAGAACTGCTGGAGTCTCCTGTGCTGTTTTAAGGATGTTCTTCTGTTTTCCCGAAACTGCTTGGTAGTAGGAAAGAAGGAGACATCGACCCAGGCATGCCACAAGATGATCCACAGCCTCCTACGTGACTATGCAGCACTGGACAGATCAGATGAAGACGACGACAACTGAGGACCCAAAGGGGTCCCCTTGTACCCTTGCACGAGGGGGACCCTGGAGGGGCCACTAACCTGTTTTGTCCTTTTTTCTTTAATCCAGGAACCGGTTGGTGACGGGAGAGGAGAAGGCGGATGAAGATAGGTGGAGAAAATGCAATTAATGATGGAACAGACATAGTAGAAAAGAAAATCGGAAAAATCCCACAAATAATCACACAAAAAACAAAAGAATTGAGCATTACACAAAGAAAGGGAAAAAAGTTAAAATTTGGAGAATTAACTGAGGAACCAACACCACCAAATAACCAACCGTCGGAGTTGACTAAACATAGTCACGTTTTGATCATTGAACCAGATCAACAAATGCATGAGCATACGAGCATCACAAACAACCAATTGCCCGCCTTAACCAAAAGAAAAAAAAACGAGCTAGAAAAGCTAGAAATCGATTACACACTAGCAGAACTACCAATAAACAGGCTTTGGATAATTATCCATTTTTTAACCTTCCCAAGGGCACAAGGAAACTCCAAAAACAACTAAGTAAAGTGGTAGAACATCAGTCCGCCCCTGCGGAAGTATTACCCCGACGGAAAGTAGTTGTGCCAAGATCAAATAGTCCAGTTAGCACCGAGGATAGTAATTATGAACAATCTGCAACACATACACCTAAGGGGAGCAGCATAAACTGGAGCTTCGAGAGTAGTGACCCCGAATCACCCATAATAAATAGATCAGGGGGGAGTCCAATGGGACAATTAAAGAGCACTGGAAATAAAACTAAATAAACCACCAAGTCAACCCAGTTTGAAAATGGACAGAACACGAATGCACAAGAGAATGGTGTCCCCCCAGAGAGAAAAAACAACAAAGACCCGAATTTAGGGTTGGGCAAAAAAGGATCCCCAAGGGATTCGATAAACAAAGTCAACAAACCAAAACAAATAGTAGGCTCCGCTCAGCAAAAGACCGTCAGTCCCAGTACTAACTTTAGTAAAGGCGATACTAAACAAGCCAGGCAAGTTATTGTGAAGGTTGACAAGAGCTCGTGAGATTTCCTATCAGTCAAAATAAACATGGAGTGTGAAGATGTACATATCAACAGAAGTGCGGAAAATGAAACAACGTTAATGCCAGGCCACTTGACAACCCCACTAGATCACGGCCAAAATCATAGTACCAGTGGTTTAAAGATAGGTAATCAGAAAGTACTTATGAAAGTAAATGAGCCTCCAGAGAATACCAGGAAGGACAATAACAAGAACAACGCAAAAAGTCAACTCAATGATATAAATGACAAAGACTACAGAGACTTAAGGAGACATCGGACGAACGAGCAGACAACATTGAACACAACAAGAAGGATTCTATTCACCCCAAACTATCAGTCACAAGGTCCACAAGACTATTTGAATAGAGGAAACATCCTACGATTAATGGCAGAAATCCCAACCCTACAACAAATATCATCTGCTGATCTATTAGCGATAGAATTTGTAAACCCTGGAAACAATATAGGAAAGGAAGGCACCTTAGGAACATGGAGGAATGCAGAAACAGTCAAAGTCATACTACAGAAAATCACCAAATCTGAAGAGTGGGGAATCTCTCTCTCCAAAGAGGTAATACCATGCTACCCCACTCCATTCCTAATGTCCAGTGTCTCCAATTAAAAATTTCAGCAAATAAATGTACTGTCCACTTGGTGTTGCAAGGTGCCAAGGGGGCGGAGGGCATTAAAGTAGAGCACCAGTGCAGAACAAACATTGGATTAGGAATTAGAGAGGAATTAAATTATAGTCTGGGTGGTAAAACAGGCCTTGCCTCCATAAAAATTCTATCTTGGAACATCGCTGAAGCAAAAGATATCTTACATGATAAAGGAAAGACAGAGTCCTGGGACAGATACGAAATAATCGTACTACAAGAAACATGGCTAACAGACCCAGTAGAAGTCCCAGGCAGAATAGGCCACCATGTTAGCGCAACACGAACTCAGCAATATGGACGAGCCAAGAGGGGGCCTTGCCGTTTTTATTTCTACAGCACTAAAAATCAAGTCTTCTCAGTTAACATCAACAACCCTGTACCCTTCAAGCTGTACCACTGCAGTTTTTCCACAATGTGGTACTCAACACATGCAATGACACTTGAAATATGCGGCCAACTACAGTACAATGATGCAGTTGCAACGCATTAAAGGAACATGTGAAATATTTACCACCAGCCATTATGGGGGGTTCTGCAGCCAAGAGGAGGGCCACTGGGGAAGCAAAATGCAAAAATACAGGGAACATTAGTGCAACATGTAGAAATCATGGGTCGTGGTAAGCTTTGAATGGTTGGTTTGCAGTTTGCATATTTCAGCCTATAAAAGCTGCACTGATTCACCTCTAATTTTGAAAGGGTGGACAAAGGTTTTGGAGCGTTGTAGACAATAGTGCCGTGGAGGCATGCAGACATGCATTCTGAGAAGTGAACTTATTTAGAGGATGTGGCCACCTATTGAAAACCCTAGTATATCCCTATGTCATCTGGCATCATGCTTGTACTGATCGGGTGCTCGGGCCCGGCGTGCTAAACGTGCAAGACACAACTTGTGAATAGTTGGTATATCAGGGCTGGCGCACAGTGGCCATAAAGCAATAGTTAAAGGTGCCAAATCTACTACGGAACCGACAGGCACAGAAGCACTTACTTATAAAAAAAAAGAGTCACAAAGGTGCTCGGTCCGTTGCATTTGAAGGTGCCCAAAATGATATATTGACACATCCCTCCTTTGAAAGAAAAGAAGACAGGTCACGTCGCTACTGGGTGTCCGTAGGGTTTACCGTCTACCTGTCGGTCTGGATGCAAAAGGGGGGCACCCTTGCCAACATTTAAGAGGCATCCTGCATCTAAGGGCAAGAGGTCAACATTAAAGACTGGCAAAAATTGCACTATGTCAATGAAGGGAAGGAAAATCCAAAAGAAAAAGGAGTATTACTTCGACTCCCCCTCCCCAAGACTTATAGTAAAGGTCCTCACACAGAGAAGAGGCGGGACTCATTCAGTCCCTAAGGAGGGCCGGCCTGTAAACCACAGCTTTTAGAGGGGCTGAGCTAAAAGTGGAAGTTACAGACCATGAGGCACTGGACTGCTGGCACCTGTGGCATGGCAGTGAAATTGGCCCTGGGCTCTCTTAATCACTATCCGCATGAATGCAAACATGAGTCACACAACCAAACAAGGAAAAAATGGGAAAGTAATAAGACTGAATGGGTGGCTGCCAGGCCCATTTAATGACTAGAGGAGTTGCATGAAGTTGATCAATCAGTAAGAATCCAAGTGCTCTTCTATCTGTTGGAGAAAACGGTCATGTAATTGTACTTACACAAATTAAGTGCTTGGACGGGTGACAAAAGATTGCCCACAGGTTAACAAATGCCTGGACCAGAAAAGAGTGAAATGCAGTGTGGCAGGCGGCCGCTTGCCCTTAAAACTGCCTGTGTTCTGATCTGTATGTGAGGGAAGGGCAAAGAATTACTAAGCAAAGTACTGGCAGTACGTCTACAGGGAGAAATAGCTAGGAAACCATTCTTACCCAAAATGATAGAGCGCGCGAGGCCACCCGGCCAATAGTTTTCGCCGTTTCCGGCTTCAGGGCCCATATACTTTTCAAATCACCATATACATCGATCGGGTGACTTCACGAGCTCTACCAGGTTGGTGTGTGTGTGTTCCCTGCTACCAAAATTTCGGTGCACCCGACTTACCATCCACCGATGCGGGTGCCTAATAACCACAATGAATCAGGGAGCTAGCTGTAAAAGAAAGGCAGCAAAATACAAACCCAACCAATAACATTCAAATACTGTTTAAATGACCACGGACAACTGGAAGTTTTAAAATGTTTATCTAAAGTTCAATAATTTCTTGCATGAGGTACAGTAAAATAAGGCAATCAATAACCAAGATAACGTAAATCACATAAGCATGAAGAAATAATGACAGAGTAATCATCAAGGTACTAATAAAATGTAACGAGAAAATACTATGTAAGTCAGTATTATCTAAACAGGGTTAGACTAAGTGTGGGTGACTATAGGAGAGCTTATAATGAATAACACGCTTCACTTAAGGTGAAGGGGCCTTTGAACATTCTAGGTAACGAAGTTCTAGACCATATCAGAAAATGACACACTGCTATGCAAAATATAATTTCTAACAAATGAGAAGACATAGGAATAACTTTGCAAAAATTATAAATGACTTTCAATAGTTGCGGAAAGGCATGGAAAATATAACATATGCAATATTGAACTTTATTAAAGCAAAAGTTAGAAATTCAGAAGGTGCAAGAATTTTAAGAGGTTCAGAGCAATATTTACCTAGAAAGGTGTGGAAACCAAACCCTGGCCACGGGTCAGTTAAGGACAGGAAACCCTCAAGGAAGGATACCCCTCAAAGGACAGCAGGTGCAGAATGGACACCCAGGACAGGACAGGATACCCTCGGAAAACGAATCAGGACAGGACCCTCAGGACAGGACAGCAAACCCTCAGGACAGGACCCTCTTCAGGACAGGACCGGAACCCACAGTTCGGAAGCAACGCCTGCGCTCCACCCGCTCTGCAGCTATCGATCAAGACCCCAATTGGGTCAGCAAACTCCCAGCAAAGTGCTTCGCCAGCACTTTAAGGTTCAGTAGAACCTTAGTCTATAGTCAAATTCGGACAGAGTGCTCCGCAGCGCTCTGTATCTTCAGTCACCTATTGAGTGCGTTGGGTCAGTGACAGGTCAGCTAAACCAGACAAGTCGGACGGTTCACTAGGTGAACCCAGGGTAGATATACAGTTTGGGGACAGTGTACCACCCCCCAATGTTGCAAAGTGTCAGAATCCCTCAATTTCGATTGGTCCTAAGGTAGGGTTTGGGTAACACACCAATCACAATACACGATTTGAAGCCTTCATTAACATATTTGGGTACCGCCTAGCAGGTTTGGGGTTCCCATGAGCAAACAGTAGCGCAACATTACAATGTATCATATAAGGAGCCACATTCGCTGTTCTCGCAGGGCAGAGGTGACTTTCTCAGGAGCATCTCGCCCATCACTGCCAGCTGGCTATGTTCCATCAGCCAAGGTCCCTCGTGCTGCCGAATGTCGCACAGGCGCAGAAGGGACCTCCAATATGGCTCTCCTCTCACTCAGACCCCCATTTCCCGCGGTACATGAAAAGTAAGCGAAAACAAATTAATACATAATAATGTCATTATGAAAACACATCACAGGGTTTGTACTTTTAACTCATCATCAAGAAATAAACTTATTGCATTAAATGTTAGCTACATTGACACGGACACAAGAGCAGTGGCACGAGCAGTACCACATGATAAGCACAGCTATGAATTACGCATGCGCATAACTTTCCCTCCACTTCTGCAGACGCGTCAGGACACGTGAGTGTGGCTGACGCATGCGCAGTAACTAAAATACAAGCGGCGGCCATTTTTAAGGACACAGATTAATTCATTAGAAATACACATAGGCAAGCTTCGGGAACTTTGCCTAAACAAAATAAATGTTAGTAAAACATACAATTTTGTTACCTTATTAAACATAAACGAGGTTCTTGATTTCGGCAAGCCGCAAAATATGCGAAGCTTTGCTTCATCAATCCCCTCTTTGATGATATCTACTATCATCACAAATTATTATGGAACCAGATGCCAACTTTCTTTCACACTTTATAAAGTTCTATTTCTTCCAGCAACCGTTCTAACTTTTCTCTTTCAGTTTTAGCAGGGTGAGAAGTCTTCACCTTTTTGTATATCTGATCATTCACTTCCTCTAATTCAATCTCATCCACACTTCGTTTCACTCCTCTTGCATTTACCTCGTGCTTTTTGGTGCGCTTGCGGCATTTACAGCATAAGAAAATGGAAAGTATAATAAGACCTATAATACCAATTGGCATCAGAATTTTGAATAATAAGCTTTTACCTATGCTAGCAAGCCAATGACCTACATTTGAGAGACCATCTACCAGTCTCTTCCAGGCACTATCAACCTCGAGTGGTTTGAGTTCCTTTGCCAAATTAGTAATGTTTTTCACATATCTTTTGATCTGTACACTTTTATCCGGAATATAAGTGCAACAATGTTGCGCCTTCAACATCCGGCAGACTCCGCCCTCTTTCGCTAATAAGGTGTCAAGAGCAAGTCGATTTTGTAAAACCATTGATCTGATCGCAACCATTTCGGTATTGACCAGCAGAAATCCATGAGCTGTTTCAGTAGACAGCACATCTACTATAGTAGACAATTTGCAAATTCTGTGAGTATTCAGAACCACTCCCACTCCAGGTATCAGTGCACTGAAAATACTACCCATAATTTCACCTATACTTTCTCTTTTACTACGCACTAAGCCATTAGTATCTTCATTGCTTCCAGCTTTTCCATTCACATGGTATATTTTCGGGAAAACAATGCCAAAGTAGCAGCTCCCATACCAGTGATCCGGCAATTTGAAATAAGCCTTGTCCCCACAAATATAATAAATTCCAGGAAACACAGGCTCTGACCCATTTTTGAAACCCCAACCTCCAATTACCTTGTAATTATGTTCGCATTCACTGGAACCAATGAAAACATTATTATAATAGCTAGTCTTCTCGCGGTGAAGACATAGCTTGCCTTTCTTTTCAAAATCCAGCAACAGAGCAGGACCCGCTCCACCAGATGAGGTGCCTTCCATGTTTTCTGCCCACTTTGGCTTTTTCTGACTTTCGTCATTAGCCTTCTTCTGAATTTTAATTCTCCTTTTCTCTGCCATGTTCAGGAACATCTTTTCCTGCTCACGCAAAGAACAAGTCAAGTTATCTCTGTGTGCGTCTGCTATGTCAATGTTACCTATAGTCAGAAAGTAGTCTCCCATATATCTTATGGTGTCAGTTTTGGTATGTACAGGATTCAAGTTCCCACGTATAGGAAGTTCAGAAAAGATCACGTCATTGTTAGAGTAATAATACTGTAACGGTCCCCTTTTGTAAAATAAACTAGCTAAAATGCTACAGGAAATTCCATATGTCAATGGCAGATGATGGTATGTCACGCCTTCAGCCACCGAAGTAGGTAGCTTCATGCAGACATAGCAATCTTCAATTTCCATAGTCTCTACATAGTGTATTAACAAGTTTGCGAAAACATTTAAATGTGTCCTGTTCTTCATTCCATGATAATGTAGTCCTCCCTCATCTGATGCTTCTAAGTCTCGTTTAGTTTGTCTCAATGCTCTCTCATGTCTTTCTACACTCTGTGTTGTTAGCTCCTCATTGTCAGTATTTACAACTTCAGTAGGGACAATGTTAGTATCTTTACTTACAGCAAAGGGAATGAAAATTGTTAATCCTATCCAGATAACTATCAGTACTACTACACTACATATACACACCTTGCAACACGTCTTAAAACGGCTGCAACTAGGTCTACCATTCACTGTTGAATCAGACATTTTAGCTCAGAAGGAGTGTTCTCACCCCTCTTTTTGGCTTTTTACACAACTAGCTTACTTTGTGCAAATTCACGGTGGTTCGTCTTCCTCTTCAGCTGAGTACTCTGGGACAGGTTCTCCGTCGCTCACGTCAGTTATATCAAGATCTTCAAGTTCCTCCAAAACCAGTGTCCATTCAGGAGACTTGTACTTTTTATTTTGCCTTTTTATTCGCTCACTCCTTCTTTTGGAAGAGTCTTCTTCTTGCTCTGCTATTCGAGCACTTCTTCTTGCTTCTGCACGTTTTTCTTCCACTGTCTTTATCCTTAGTCTCAGTCTTTTTACAAACCTAGGCTCAAGGTTGTTTCTTTTCTTTAGTCTTTTAGTCGGTACTTGGACTTCACTTTCTTTTCTTATCCTTTTGTTCTCTTTATCTTGTGGTAATTCTTCTCCACTTTCTTCTCCTACTTCCCTTATCTGACTAGTTCCAGGGCTAGCATCCAATTCTTCTGCCTGGTCGCTAATCTGGCCTTGTTCAGGAATATTTTGTTTTTGGCTTTCGATTGTCTTTATTTCTGTTTCTGTTTCCTGAACCCGCTCTTCTAACCCTCTCTGATCCTGTTCAAGCACTTCGATCTCTTGATTTTCTTCTGCTCGAACTATCACTCTTTTTCTAGTCTCTCCCTTATCTGCATCAGGTGTTCGCGGTGGTGTATCGAATACCTGCTCTGTCCCTGTCTGACCTTCTCCTTCCTCAGTTTTGATTTGAATCTCAAGTTGCTGAGGTTCTTCGCCTGTGCCTTGCTTTTCCTGACTAGTCCACTCTCTACCTTCACTAAGTCGTTCTCTTGTTCTGATAGGATCTTCAGTCAGATCAATCATCGGTATCCATTCTTCTGGCCATATGCTTGGCAGCTCGTCTTCAGCTACTCCTGGCTCAGTTTCCTGGACTTCTTCAGCAGGCTGGATTCTTGGCAGTTCGTAGTCAACTACTCCTGGGCCAACGTCTGCTGTTCCTGCAACCTGACTGGTGCTGGGCTGCTCGTTGTCAGTTGCTTCTGGTCTGGCTCCTTCAGGGTCCTCTGCTGGTTGCCCTTCTTCTTCAAATCCTCTGTCTGGTAATACCTTCTGGGTGTGTCCAGCGTGGATCCACTGAGGAACACCTGCGACCTTTACTGCAGTGGTTGTCACCAGGATTACTTGGCGTTTCTTTCCCCACCTTGGTGCCAGACAGCTTGATCGAGTGTGCTTCTTTATTTTGACCCAGTCTCCTGGAACCAAGCTGTGGAGAGGAGTCGTTGGATTGAGGATGCCGTCGTCTCCAATCTGGCGAGAGATAGAACGCACTTGGTCACCCAATCTCCTGCAGTATTCAAGCACCAAATCATCAGTAATACTCAACAGTTTGCTTCCTGGCACCCATGCTTGTCTCATCACTCTTCCCATAATGATTTCATGGGGACTTAGGCCTGTCTTGCGGTCTGGAACACTTCTCAGTCCCATCAGGACCAGGGGCAGGGCCTTCACCCAGGTCATGCCAGTAGCATCTGTCAGCTTTGCTAGTCTGTTTTTGATAGTTCCATTTACTTGTTCCACTATTCCAGAAGCCTCTGGGTGGTATGCACAATGGAGTTTCTGCCTTATTCCAAAGGCCTTACAGAGTTCAGCCAGTATGTCATTCTGGAAATGTCCACCCTTATCTGATTCAATAATGCATGGTATTCCGAACCTAGGTATCAGTTCTTTTAGTAAACACTTCGCTACTGTCAGTGCGTCACTTTGAGGAGTAGGGTAAGCTTCTACCCATTTTGAAAATACGCAGACAATGACAAGGACATATCGTTTCCCTTCACAACGGGGCATGGTGATAAAATCAACCTGTATCTTTATAAAGGGACCCCCTGATCTCCCAATCTTGCTCAGTTCAACCATTGTCCTCTTGCCTGGGTTCATCTGTTGACATGACAGGCACCTCTGGCAGAGGGACTCCGCTACCTTCCTGAACTTTTTACTGTACCAAGTCTGTTGAAATACCAGAATCATGGCATCCCTACCAATGTGTGATCCTTCATGTATCAATCTAGCCATTGTGCCAAGCAAGTGTCGGGGTAACACAGGCATACCAGTTGGGCCCAAGATGACACCATCCACACGTCTCGGTCTACATCCATCCTCCTTCCATTTCTCTCTTTCTTGCCAAGGAGCCGACTCCTGCCACTCTCTCACCTCATCCCATGTAGGCACTTCCTCAAACACCTGAAGCTGGCAGCTGGTTCCTGGCCCCCCTCGTTTTGGATTTACAATATACCGATCTTTGGCACACCATTGAGCCACTCGATCAGCATAATCGTTTCCCAGTGATACTCTGTCCATGCTCCTTTGATGAGCAGTACATTTTACCACTGCCAGTTCTTTGGGCAACTGGATGGCCTCTAAAAGGTCATGAACAACTTTTGCATTCCGAATGGGAGTACCTGAGGAAGTCATGAATTCCCTCTGTAGCCATAATTGGCCAAAGTCATGCACAACGCCATAACAGTACTGACTGTCAGTATACACTGTTATGCGTAAGTCCTTCCCAATTTTGCAAGCCATTATCATGGCTATCAATTCGGCTACTTGTGCAGACTTGATGTTATATAGGTAACCTGCTTGTTCAATTTTTGTGAAAGACACTACTGCATAAGCAGCACTCAAGCCTCCTAATTCATGTCTTAGACAGGAACCATCCACAAATAGTTCTTTATCATGCTCAGGCAATGGTACTTCTTTTATGTCTGGGCGTGGCTTAGTACTGAACTCTGTCAGGTCAATACAATCATGTTCATCATCATCCCCACCTTCCATTTCCAAGGGGTCGGGGAGTAAGGTGGCAGGGTTCAGAATACCGCACCTAACAATGCTTACATTTGCTGCACCCACAAGAATCCTCTCGTATTTAGTCAGCCGACTAGGGGTGAGATACTGTGTTTTAGTTCTGGTCAATAGAATTACCACTCCATGTGAAACATACACGGTCACAGGATGTCCCATGACAATGGACTCACTCTGTTCCAAACTTGCACAGGTAGCAGCTACTGCTTTCAGACAGCCTGGTAACCCAGCAGCTACTGGGTCCAGTGTGGCAGAGAAATAAGCCACAGGCCTTCTGGTCGTGCCATGTTCTTGAGTCAGGACAGACAATGCGCAATTATCGCGAGTGTCACAGAAAAGGGCAAACTCTTTGGAATAATCTGGCATTCCCAACGCAGGGGCTGTACACAGACAGTTTTTCAGTCTGGTGAAAGCCATTAGACTTTCATCGTCCCACTGTACAACATCCGGCATTCCTCTCGTGGTCATTTTTATCAAGGGCCTGGCTAAGGCTGCAAATCCCAGAATCCACTGCCTGCAGTACCCTAATACACCCAGGAACATTCTGACCTCTTTTTGAGTACGGGGCAACTGCATTTTTTGAATTATTCTCACTCTTTCTGATGTGACTTTTCTGACACCCTTTTCTATCTGGTGTCCTAGATATTTCACTGATTTCGCACAGAACTGTAGTTTGTCAGGGGCTACTTTATGCCCTTTCTCACACAGATGATTTAGGAGGGCAATGGTGTCAACTACACAGTCCCGGTGACTTTTAGACGCCAGTAGAAGGTCGTCTATGTACTGTACTAACACAGAGTTCCCAGGTAAGATCAAAGTCTCTAGACATTTTTTCAAGATCTGATTAAAGATAGAGGGGCTCTCTGTATACCCTTGAGGGACCCTGTTCCAACAATACACGTGACCCTCGAAGGCAAATGAGAAAATAAATTTGCTGTCCGGGTGCAGGGGTATCGAAAAGAATGCATGACACAAATCAATCACAGTGAACCATTCAGCATCCCAAGGAATCTGGTATAATATCACTGCAGGGTTTGGGACAATAGGGCAGCAAGGAACTACAATTTTGTTAACCTTTCTCAGGTCCTGCACTACCCTATACTTGCCACTAGGCTTTTTGATGCCCATAATCGGTGAGTTGCATGGGCTGCTCATCACTTCCTGTATGATGTCTCCTTCTAATAATTTTTGTATTTCCAGAGTGACACCTGCTTTCACCTCAGCATTCATTCGGTAGGGCCTAGTGTTAGGATATACTGCATTGTCCTTGATGGCTATTTGTATGGGGTCCACATCTTTCATCAACCCCACATCCTTTCCAGTGAAATCCCACACCTCTGGCTTTACGGCTTCCTGTAGTTCTTGGGGCAAGTCCTGCAGGGTCAATCTTTTAATTTCTGAGTCAGGTCTAAGCAACAATAATTTATAAATGCCGTCTTCATCTGGGGTCTGTATTTCAACACCCTTTGGTGTGCAAAAGATGGTACAGTTCATTTTGCACAGCAAATCACGTCCCAGTAGATTTACTGGACTGGTGTCACAGACGACAAATCTATGCATCTGTTTAAAATTTCCAATTGAAATCTCCATTGGTTCGGTAACAGGAGTACTAATCAATTGATTAGATACACCTACTACTTGGATATTTTCTCCCGAGAGGGGTAGGTTTGGAACGTCCACTGTTCTTACAGTAGAACGGGTAGCGCCAGTGTCCAACAGAAAGGTGACATCATTTCCGTCAACCTTTCCTTCAATATATGGTCCAGACTGGTCTACCGGCAAGGAAGCGCCAAGTACGCACTCCTCGTCCTCCCCTCTCAGGCCCCGTCAGTCCTGATCGTTACAAAGGAAGGTATCATTTAGCAGATACTGCGAAGTTGCTGTATTTCTGTTCTCCCCGCTTTCCCAAACCTCTATCTCTTCATTTTCTGCCTGTCTTCCCCTGTATACCTGCTTGGGTGCTCGAGGCACCTGAACTGTTTTTACCTGGGGTTGCGTCTTTCTTGGTCTTTCTTTCTGCGTCTGTGGAGTTAAATCAGGAGTTTTCTCATTAACATCGACTAATTGGGGACACTCGTTTCGCCAGTGTCCAATTTCGCCGCACTGATGGCAGGGAAATTTTTTCATAGCCTCTTCCCTGCTAAATTTGGGCCGGGGCTTTCCTCCACCCCCTCCCCCAGGACTTTTGTTCTCAGCATTTTTAACCATGTTACTCAATTGTTTTTCCTGTTGTTCTGCGAGCTTCACCTGAGCCCACATAACCTTCTCCTTAAGGGCCTTTTTCTTTTCTGCCATCTCGTCCTCGCAGTACTTAGCGTACCGCAGGACCTCATCCATTTTCTTAGTATGCCAACAGATTTTATTGTCTTTTATCCACTGACAAATTTCAGGTCTTAAACCATTTACAAACCTGTAAATAAAGTGCGTCATATCCTTCAGGTCGATGTTGTCAATACCACTGTATGTTTTAAATACCTGCAATAACCTCTCATAGAAGGAGTGCACTGTCTCGTCCCTTTCCTGTGTTGTTCTATCTATTTTTGTCCAATCAGTTTCCTTTGCGGGCACCTTTTCTTTCAAATGCTGAATTACCTGCTCATACTTTCGCATGACATCCTTTGATGGCTCCCCTGTTTCCTTGTTTCTGGGATACTCTTCACTGGGCCAGTCTATGTTTATTTTACACTGGGTCCATAAATCTACTGGAACCACAATGTCGAAAAACCCATCCAGGTCTTTCCACAGACATTTCTGTACCTTCACGAACCTCTCCACTTGCCTGTACCAGTCAACTGGTTTCTCTCGTAATTTTGGAAAATCGTTCGTGAAGGACACAATATCCTGCCTAGACCAGGGAACATGCACATATTTCCCTCCTGGAACTTCGCGCATGGGGCATAGCTGCTCAGGTTTTTCTACCTCTCTTAAAGCAAACTCGGGAGTCACTTGTCGGGAGCGAACCTCTTCCCTCTTTTTCGCCCACCTGCTTCTCCATTTTTCCACATCTCCCCATTTCTGCAGCACCCCCATTAATTCTTTAATCTGCAACTTCTTCCCTGCCACATTCAGGTGTTCTATATCTTTGTCTGAGAAGTCTGCTCTGTACGGTTTCTGTAAGGGCTTGGATTTTGAGATATCTACCCCCATACTAACTGCTGTTTCGGTCAGTTTTTCGTGGAGCACTCTGGTGTTCCTTGTAAAGCTTTTGCATATGAACGACAATTCTTCCTCAGAGTAGGTATTCAATCGATCCAACCCCACATTTCCTGCCATTAATTCTTCTATTTCAACCCTCAGCTTGTAGAGGTCTAAAGGCTTTGTTTGCGGAGTCTGCTTCTCTAATTCACGACTCCAACTCTCAATTTCATCCGGAGTTACCAGAGAGACATTCCTAGTACCTGTTGCTGTCTCTAATTTAATTTCTTTTGTATTAAAAGGGTTATACCTCTGCTGTATTCCCTTTCCAGCCTGTTTGTTTGGCAATTCCAAAAACGCAACTTCAGACTCGCACTCACTGGACTGATCATCTATAATGATCGGTTCTTGTCTCGGGGTTGCCATGACTGGGGTCATAACTGGAGTAATCGGATTTCCCTGACCATTTCCGTATAACGGGACCACCGGTCCAATAGTTACTGGAATAGTCAATGCCTCAGGACTGGTATTTAACTGAGAAATTTTCTGAATTATTTCTGTTCTTTGTCTAGCTAGAGCCTCTTGCTCCTTTTCCACTAGTACCCTTCTTAGAGTTGTGTCATGTAATATCTGGGGGGTCAATGGAGGAGTAAAACTCGGGGCAGTAGGATGCGTTTCACTTGGTCCTCCCCCATAATTTGGTTTCGGGAATAAAGTTCCAGTATTAAAGGACCTGCGCTCTTCCCCATATGGAGGTTGAACAAAAGGCAGTCCTGAATTCGATGGTTTCTCTCCGCTTTCATACAAGGGTCTGGGAAAAAAGGTTTTCGTACGTACATATTTTTCTTCCTGACTTGCGGGCAATTTGGGATATATATCCCTTGTTTCCGTCGGTTCGGGTTTTTCAGGATAGGGCAATACTTGACCACCCCCTCCCAGTCCCAGGGACCTGTCTTCTTCCTTTAGGAAGTGGCGTCGGGGAACATCTCCTACACTGGAAGGTCGGGTTCCCTCATTGTAAGGTGGCGGACTTCTGGTACAGATGTCATCTATTAGTTCATCATCTGAATCCCCCAGGGCCCCCCAATGCTTACATTTTTCAGTACTTTTCTCACCCGTTCCAGTGTTATGACATGCCGGCATCATGGGAAACAGACCCTCAACAATCATGCTCTGTCTCCACTGTTTCATCCTTTTATCCCTGGACTCCTGTTTCTGCCTGGGGTACCACTTGGTCAAACCCTTGTCCATTCGGGGTCTTTCTCTTTCAAAAGCCTCAATCTCCCATTCCTCTAATGCCTCATACTGCGTTAGTCTTGGTCTGGGATGCAGTTCATTCATTCGGGTTCTTAAATTAAATAAGATCCTACCATTGAAAGTACCATCTAACGGAAAAGCCAATACTCCGTCATCTTTTGTGTACTTCACCCAATTCTCCAGCCACACACAGGTATTGTACCCTCGGTCAAACATCATGAATGAGGCGGGAGTATTGGGTGCTGGGACAAGAACACCTTCTCTAGATTTAATCGGTTTGTCCGTTTTAAAATAATTTTTCACCTTACTTACAAGGGACATTTTTCTCTTGGTTCCGTACATAATATCGTATCTGTTAGCCTTCCACTGATCCCTTTCAAACCCTAGATGCCTTGGATCAGGTCGAGTCTCTGTAGTTCGCGAGTGCCACATACGACTTCTGCGCTAACTTTGTTTACAAACTACCTCCAATCAAAACGCGCTTCAGAAAATTCGTGCAACCAATGGGTGCGCGACACAAAATAAGCTCCGCCAATGGGTGCGCGGCCCCTTCGTGAGACAGTTCCCACGCTCCGGCGCTCACCCCTCCTTTACAATTTCAGCTCCGCTACCCGCCCGCTGCTTCTACCAATCCCAGCGCGGCACAGAGTGACGTCAGAGGCGCTTCGCGACTGACTCCCTCCCTTCACAAGGTAACGGAAACTTTCTTTCTTTTAAAGTGCTCAGTGCTTGGTTATTTTACAACAAATACACATTCGCCACAGTGCTCAAGTGTCTAGACAGAGAAAGAATTCTTTTACTGCAAGTAAACTACTTCCATTTACTTTTCACTCGCTGCGGGCAGATCTCTTCCGCCTACCCTTCACTCTAGCATCGGTGAACCTGTTATTCCCCTAAACTCATCCACTTCTTTCCGGGATATATTCCGAGTTTAAGGTTTCTCAGCGGACCCCTCTGCCTTCACGCTAGCTCCGAGGAACCTGCTACTCTTCCGATGTGACCCTTACTAGGTTACGCCACTATGGGAATTTTGCCAATGAACCCCGTTACTGTCATTTATTCACACATGTATTCAGAAAACCCTAGTTAGTGCTTCCCGGTTATCCTAACCTGCACCTAACTTTCCTCGAACCTGTGACCTCAGGACAATGGATTCTATTCACCACTTGCCCTTTCAATTCCCCGGGGAGTTCGGACAACACTTAACTAAACGATTGACAATTGCATGGATTAGTACATATAACAATATAAGAACAAGAATAATGGCAATACAGTAATTCATGAATTTCAGCAGCGTATTCACAAGAGAGTGATCAGTTCCCTCAGAACAGCCGCTCTTATAGCAGCATTAATATAATAGCAGCTTCCGACTTAACTAGTCCAACTAATCCCTGCCTTACTCTCAACTAGTCCCTAACCATCCTCTAGCTACCAGAAAACTGATAGAGCGCGCGAGGCCACCCGGCCAATAGTTTTCGCCGTTTCCGGCTTCAGGGCCCATATACTTTTCAAATCACCATATACATCGATCGGGTGACTTCACGAGCTCTACCAGGTTGGTGTGTGTGTGTTCCCTGCTACCAAAATTTCGGTGCACCCGACTTACCATCCACCGATGCGGGTGCCTAATAACCACAATGAATCAGGGAGCTAGCTGTAAAAGAAAGGCAGCAAAATACAAACCCAACCAATAACATTCAAATACTGTTTAAATGACCACGGACAACTGGAAGTTTTAAAATGTTTATCTAAAGTTCAATAATTTCTTGCATGAGGTACAGTAAAATAAGGCAATCAATAACCAAGATAACGTAAATCACATAAGCATGAAGAAATAATGACAGAGTAATCATCAAGGTACTAATAAAATGTAACGAGAAAATACTATGTAAGTCAGTATTATCTAAACAGGGTTAGACTAAGTGTGGGTGACTATAGGAGAGCTTATAATGAATAACACGCTTCACTTAAGGTGAAGGGGCCTTTGAACATTCTAGGTAACGAAGTTCTAGACCATATCAGAAAATGACACACTGCTATGCAAAATATAATTTCTAACAAATGAGAAGACATAGGAATAACTTTGCAAAAATTATAAATGACTTTCAATAGTTGCGGAAAGGCATGGAAAATATAACATATGCAATATTGAACTTTATTAAAGCAAAAGTTAGAAATTCAGAAGGTGCAAGAATTTTAAGAGGTTCAGAGCAATATTTACCTAGAAAGGTGTGGAAACCAAACCCTGGCCACGGGTCAGTTAAGGACAGGAAACCCTCAAGGAAGGATACCCCTCAAAGGACAGCAGGTGCAGAATGGACACCCAGGACAGGACAGGATACCCTCGGAAAACGAATCAGGACAGGACCCTCAGGACAGGACAGCAAACCCTCAGGACAGGACCCTCTTCAGGACAGGACCGGAACCCACAGTTCGGAAGCAACGCCTGCGCTCCACCCGCTCTGCAGCTATCGATCAAGACCCCAATTGGGTCAGCAAACTCCCAGCAAAGTGCTTCGCCAGCACTTTAAGGTTCAGTAGAACCTTAGTCTATAGTCAAATTCGGACAGAGTGCTCCGCAGCGCTCTGTATCTTCAGTCACCTATTGAGTGCGTTGGGTCAGTGACAGGTCAGCTAAACCAGACAAGTCGGACGGTTCACTAGGTGAACCCAGGGTAGATATACAGTTTGGGGACAGTGTACCACCCCCCAATGTTGCAAAGTGTCAGAATCCCTCAATTTCGATTGGTCCTAAGGTAGGGTTTGGGTGACACACCAATCACAATACACGATTTGAAGCCTTCATTAACATATTTGGGTACCGCCTAGCAGGTTTGGGGTTCCCATGAGCAAACAGTAGCGCAACATTACAATGTATCATATAAGGAGCCACATTCGCTGTTCTCGCAGGGCAGAGGTGACTTTCTCAGGAGCATCTCGCCCATCACTGCCAGCTGGCTATGTTCCATCAGCCAAGGTCCCTCGTGCTGCCGAATGTCGCACAGGCGCAGAAGGGACCTCCAATATGGCTCTCCTCTCACTCAGACCCCCATTTCCCGCGGTACATGAAAAGTAAGCGAAAACAAATTAATACATAATAATGTCATTATGAAAACACATCACAGGGTTTGTACTTTTAACTCATCATCAAGAAATAAACTTATTGCATTAAATGTTAGCTACATTGACACGGACACAAGAGCAGTGGCACGAGCAGTACCACATGATAAGCACAGCTATGAATTACGCATGCGCATAACTTTCCCTCCACTTCTGCAGACGCGTCAGGACACGTGAGTGTGGCTGACGCATGCGCAGTAACTAAAATACAAGCGGCGGCCATTTTTAAGGACACAGATTAATTCATTAGAAATACACATAGGCAAGCTTCGGGAACTTTGCCTAAACAAAATAAATGTTAGTAAAACATACAATTTTGTTACCTTATTAAACATAAACGAGGTTCTTGATTTCGGCAAGCCGCAAAATATGCGAAGCTTTGCTTCATCACGTCTACAGGGAGAAATAGCTAGGAAACCATTCTTACCCAAAGTTCTGCGCCGGCAGTCGCTTGGACCTTTACAAGAGTGCTGCCGGCAAGATTCAGCTCAGTCAGTGCGACAGAGTCGCAGCGGGAATGGCAGGCCCTTTACCGTCGGCCTGTTTATGACAGAGAGAGGCCAGAATAACATTAACATAAGTAGTGCATACTGAAAAGAAGCAGCCCAAGACATAAAAAGCAGGCTAGCTTAATGTAGATCTTTAGGACCTCATTTATGAAAACTGTAGCATTGCTGCGACAAAACAGCAATGCAACAGTTTTCACTGCGCCCTCGTTACGACACAATGGATGTGGCATATTTCATGTATGGCACTCTATGATGCAAGGAGAGCCAGATACGCCAGGAATCCTAACATATCTGTCGGCCCAAAAGTCACGCATTACTGGATTTGCGTCACAAGCATGACTCAACTCCAGCAATATATGGGGTAGGCCTTTTCCCAATGCACTGCGTCACCCATACGCCTGCCATGAAGCAGGTGTAAGGTTTTGACACAGTGGCATCCTAGAAGTGTCGCAGGGAAATCTCATAGATTTCCTTTTTTACGTGGGAACGCCCACCATCATACATTATACCTGACGCAGGGATAATGTGGCACAGGGCTGTACAAAGTGAAGCATCTGCCTAGATACGTCACCTTGTAAAGAATGATCAAGCATAGAATTGTCTACAAGGGATTTCAATTAATTCCAAAAATGTATTGCAATTCAAAGGTAACTAGGAAGTCAGTGCTAAATCATCAGACTCAAAGGTGTCCTATAGAACAACCCAAATACAATATGTGTAATTAACAAAGCACAAAGAAAAGAAAAACAAAGCACACGCAAAAGGAGAAATTTATCTAAGCAAACATAGAAAAGGGTACAGTACAATGAATGTCAGCAAACACGTTATGAAAGAGATGTACAAATAAATTTGAACACACACACTTCCTAACCAGACGTCAGCTCCTAAAGATGACAGAAACCAATATTATCAAATAATCAATAAATATGGTTCAAATACAATGATTTCTTGGAGTTAACGACAAAGTCGACGTTTCGGTCTCATTGGCTTCAGTCCACTAGACCATCTTCAGGACACAACATTTTTGATGCCAGAGATATGACCTTCTATGGTGATCACAAGGAACAAAACTTATTGGCCTTGGAAAAACGAACTGCGATGGTGGCGCAGGAATGGATATATGCTCATGCGGACAGATATATGAATTATCTGTAAAGGTAGACTAACGATGGGTCTTCTGGTATTCTTGATATGGATGGAACCACTTCCACTTATTAGTTTGAGTGATGAAATCAATTAAACAGCGCAGCGGTCTTGCATCAAAGGTGCGCGAGCGGAGCCGATGAGATGCTGCCTATTTATCCGCCGTTTGCAAGACTGAAACTCGCGGGACAACCGGAATTGTTTTTCTTTTCTTTGTGCTTTGTTAATTACACATATTGTATTTGGGTTGTTCTATAGGACACCTTTGAGTCTGATGATTTAGCACTGACTCCCTAGTTACCTTTGAATTGCAATCAATTTTTGAATTAAGTGAAATCCCTTGTAGACAATTCTCTACTTGATCAAATTTCATTGCCCAAGCCTACAAGGGTATATTGGGTCTGCCAAATCCGTTACCTTGTAAATAAGGCGCAACGTGGCGCATTGTTCACACCGCCGCTGTTTCACGAAAAGTGCAGCAATGGTGGTGCATAAGTGTCATAAGAAAAGAAAACATACTTATACATGACACATATGGAAAGAGAGGCTAGGGAGTTGATGAAACCTACGGTGCGAGCCCATCAACTATTAAAAACCACATGTGCCATTGAACCTTACTTAAACGTTGTAACTAACCTGCATCATCATTTCCTTCTAGTAAGATCACGATTTAATCAGCAGCACTTTCTACTTGCTGCACCCCAGGGGTGGAAAAAGGTGGAGGATTTAGGTCCCTGCCCATGTGACAATTTCTCCACCCAGGACAAGTTGCACTTTGTTTTGTTCTGCGAGCATTTTTTGCACATTCGAAAACGTTTTATATTACCAATTTTTATGGGCAAAGGTTTTTTTACAGGCGATGCCAGGTCTTATATATTTACAGATGCTGATCAACGTTTGGGAACTTTTTTTAACATAGCCAGTTTTTGAATTGTGGCTATTACAATAAGGAAAAAAAGACAGGGACTTCATGATCTGGAATATTTTTATTATTTTCTTTCTAATATATTTATAACGAATTGTATGATGAACTGTTCGTTTAATAGGTGCAAGATGCTTGTGTTTTTACATTTTGTTCTTGGGTTTTGCCATATTGTTGTTTGAAAATGAATTTTTTTAGTATGCCTTTATGGTTTTAATTAGCTGAATAAAGTGATTTTGACTGACTGACTGATCTTCATAAATAAGGCCCTTAAGGAATCACTTCCACAAATAAGCGGCTGGGTTTGCACACACATCTGAAAAGTTAATGCAATTTACAATGTTAGACTGTAAACGTTGTTTAATTTGTTGTTGGTGTAATGGAGTATTGTAAGCTGATCTAATAAAGACTTCGACATCTGCTGTTTCTGGGTAGCTACTTTATTCCAAGATTACCTGGTTGTGGAGCAAACCTGTATGCTCCCTAACGCAGCTTCTCCCAGCCGACAACTGAACCCCTTTTCCAGATCCTACATAAGAATATATTAATCAGGAAATTCCTCCGCAGCACAAAGGCACACAGGTGTGGAGGCCTGTTTTGGCCCCGGGAGCACCGGAGTGTGCACAAAAAACACAGGAGCCTGTAAGTAGGTCCCTCCTTGTGCCCCAGGAAATGGTGGAGTGCGCGCTCGATCGGAGCTTCACACTGACCCAGGAACAACCGGTCCGGGCAGCGACTGAGCCCTCTGGTAATTGGACGGTGCTGCAGATGCACGTTCGCAGCTGTTTAGAACGAACAGATGGACAACCAGAGGGAACTCTGAGGCTGTGATGCACCACTGGGAGGAGGTATATTTAGGCCTCAAAACGAATTTACTAGGCCTTTGTCTTTTTGCGCTGACAGCTGAAGAAAACATGGCTTAACAGTTGCGCTAACAAGTTTCCTACATGCCTACTTTTTCCTCTTCTGTGTTTTTCCTTTTCATAAAATAGTTGAAATGGAATTAATTTCATGCTGTTGTTTTCTTGTACTGTACTAATCGGTGCACCTTAGCATGAAGCTTGCCTATATTTCAATAATCAATGATGCTGCTGCCTGCTACCACAACTGCATTTCAAGTTGTTGTAAAATGGTTTATTGTTTTGGTTGCTTCAATAGTGCAATTACATTTATTTTCTTTGTTTGCAGGGTAAAGAGGATCATTATTTATTCATAATTTATATGGTCCCTAAAGTAGCCTATTTTATGTAGCACAATGTATTCAATGTTGATAGCTTTATGTCATTTAACTTTATTAGAACATCACTATGATACCAATTCTAGCTGTGCCAAGAGCATTATTTTTGCACTTCTCTGAAAACTACAAAATTTGCCTTTTCTGGATGTGTGCCAGACTTTTCTCAGATTTGCTACATACTTTGTGCTCCAGATTCAGTGCTATCAAAGCAGACTCAATTACAGTCTGCTTAGTTGATTCATGATTAAATAACTTTGCTCGTTTTAATACCGAGCAGTATCCATTTCGGTCTGTTATCTGACTTTATAAATAAACTTTCCTTGACACCCAAAGGCCTACAAAACCTTCTTAATACTTTTAGAATCTATTGTGAAACCAAAGGACTGGAGATTAACTCATCTAAAACAAAATATATGGCAGCTAATCCACACAAAACCTTTAAAAAATGTGACTGTTAAAACAGAAAGGATTGAATATGTGCATAATTTTAATTACCTAGGCATTACTCTAGATACTAAACTAGATTGGAAACCCCAGCTGGACAAAAGTAAAACAATTCTTATCCAGAACTTAGTTCCGATAGCGAGGAAACATAAGAGTAGCCAATCAAAAGCCGTCTCCCCAGTATTGGAGCTATATAAATACAAGGCACAATCCGCTTCCCTCTATGGGGCAGAATTATGGGGTTACACAGTAAAATATACCTTTATGGCACAAGAGAATATCTTTTTTAGGAAACTATTAAGTATTCCAAGGCGCACACCTTTACTTCCTCTTGTAATGGGCCTACACATCCATCGTCCTGATGACCACACGGCTCTATGGCCTTTATTGTATTGGGTCCGCTTGTGATCAACAGACGAACTTGCCCATTACAGAGAAGCAATACAGGAAATTCTGAGAATAAAAAACAACACGAGGTTGGCATGGTTGACCCATATCGAGGACTGGTTTACTAAGTTGGGGCTGAGACACTTTTGGGAGAACCCAGAAGGCCTGACTTTGAGCTGCAAAAAAGTGTTACAATTAAGCTACTGGGCCTTAATTCAAAACTCTCGGTTAGACAACCCCAAACTAGGCACCCTATCCTTGAGGGTTCTTTCTATAAAACCAAGCAGTAAATTTGAGTCCTTTATGGATGAAATGTTACCAGGTCTTGCCAAATCCCTGTATTTAAAATTTCGTTATGGCATTTTGCAAATTAAAGCA
Organism: Lissotriton helveticus; assembly: GCF_964261635.1. Taxonomy (NCBI): domain Eukaryota; kingdom Metazoa; phylum Chordata; class Amphibia; order Caudata; family Salamandridae; genus Lissotriton; species Lissotriton helveticus. The sequence goes on from NC_136059.1 coordinate 558,295,984, forward strand.
AACACTACAAAATTAGTGTGTAACATAGGAAAGAAAAATTATGGTAGTGAACTTTGCAATATAGGTGGTCTGAGTTCATTATGAGAACTCAGCCTTATGGAGTAAGGACGGTGACAGGAAAATTGTAGAACAAAATTATGCGGAAATACGGTAGTAGTCGAAATCAGCATTTACATTTTTTATCTTCTGACTACAGGTAGCTTTTGCTGTTTAATGTGATCAGAACAATACCATATCATTATGTGGATGGTTACACTGTGCCATTCAGTTTACATTATGCCTAAGTTGATGTGGCAGTGTAGTTCTTGGACACGGCCAATATTAATCTGTTGGCGCTTAAGGAGCTTCTTCAGTGCTGACAGGGGCTTCAATATCAGAGGCTCTCAGCCCTGGTAGCTACACATGCCGCCCTACACAGAAGGCAACTAACACCAGTTAACTTTCTATAGAGATATTCCCTGGCAGTGAATCCCAGGCGTTTAAACTTTGCCAGTGCTTTTTAGGTCTACGCTAGACAGTGCATTTGCTGTCTCTTCGAGAGATTTTGTTTAAAGTTGGTGGGCTTCAGCCCGCCCCTAGGCTTACCATTTGTTAGCTTCAACTTCATTCTCAGATCCTTTGCTCTCGTACATCATGGCATGCATGTATCATGCCTGTTCTTGTGTTTGGACCTCCCCTAGAGCATGGACCAAGTACTTGTGTCCATCCAGTGCTCCCATATTAGGAGTTACTTTGTTACTTTCTTATTTGTATTTAAGCACCCCATATGAGTGCTTGTGGTTTCAGTCGCTCCTTTCCCGTCCCATACGCCCCAACCCTGTTGCTTCCTTTCCCTCTCACCCTCTGCCCCATCTGTTTCTTCTTTAACAACCGCCCCCTCACCTGTGCATGGCTTTCCCCATGTCTATCTCCTTTCTACTCTGGGCCCCTCCTGCGTTGTCTGCGGCCATTTCCAGCCTACACAATGAAGACCTCCAAATGCATCTTTTTTGCAGTTTTCTGTAGCGCAAACTCAACCTGAAGGTATTGGAGCGCTTCACATGAACAACAGATACATTACACAAGGCTGCATTCATTTTAGGTCTCGGCTACAAAGCGCATGTGCTGTCTCTTTGCCCCCCTGTGTTGTGTTCCTTGTCCTGCACCTCTTGCCACACAAAAAAGTGCTATGACATGGCCAGCACTGGCTGCATCATATTGCTTTTTTTCAGTGAATTTCAGCTATCCTGAACAGCAGGTGTGCTGCTATACAACATGGCTAAAAGACATTCACCTTGGCAAACTCAATAGTTCACACATTGCAGCGACCTATTGGCTTTGCTAATGCTTGTTCTATCCTGGATCTTGGTTTTGAACGGGAACAGCAGTCAGACATGTGATTTCCATTTAAGTCCCTACATGCTTAATGACCTTCTTAAGAATTTATAAAGCCGATTATGAAGCTACTAGACAGCAAGGAAAGACTGCTTGGGTCATGACCCCCGATCTTTATGCAGCTTTTGACATGGTCTCAAACACTACCCTATTACATCGTCTTGTTGCCATAGGTGTTGGCTGCTCCGTGCTGGCCTGGCTCTGCTCTTTTTGGCAGACAGCTCTAAATCTGTTTGGATGGCTCCATTCGCCCCAGAACTGAAAGCCTTGGGCTTAGGGGCTTCCGTTGGAGTCTGCACCCAGCCCCACATTATTCAATGTTTGCATGAACCCTCTGTCGACCTTGATTGAATCATATGGAGTTCAAATGGTATCTTATGCCGATGATACACAATTGCTTCTCACCCTGGATAAAAACGATCCAATGTACAGAGCAATTTTAAGACATGTATGTCTGCAGTGTTCCAATGGATGAGTGACAGCTGCCGTCAATGCAATACCAGCAAAACAGAAATGTTGCTCTTTGGGATCCCACCACCCAGTTGGGACAATGACCTCTGGCCCATTGATATCTTGCCGCCTCCTGCCCCTACCACCATGGCTCGCAATCTGTTGGTGAAATTTTATATCTCTGCGTCCTTTGTCCCCCAGGTGGCTGACATAGTAGGTTCCTGTTTCGGACTTTTAAAACTGCTAAAAACGTTCCTCTACTTTCTCCCCCTTCCGCAGCAAAAACAGTGATCTAGGCCCTGATCACCTCAAGATTTGATTACGCCAACTTGCTATACTGGGGTCTGGTGGCCTATCTCTTGAGGAGACTGCAGCAAGTCCAGAACACCACTGCTAGCCTTCTGCTGTGACTCCCAGGAGAGTCCACATTCAACCAGATCTGAAAGAGCTACACTGGTTGCCGATCAAGGACCGTGTAAGATTCAAAGGACTGCCCTTGACACATAGAGCTTTCCACCACACCGGCCCTCAGTATTTGTCTACCAGATTTATTCCCTCCCAATCTTCCAGGACACTCCGGTCCTGCAACTCCCTGCTTGTGGCGATTGCTCAATTCAGCAGGAAAAAGTGGGGTAGCTGTTCTTACTCCTACCCGGCCGCAAAGGGGGGGAATGCATGCCCTCCGGCTACAACTCCGCGCCACCGAGGACATCCAAGCCTTTAAGCGTTCCCTTAAGACACTGACTCTTTGGGTCTTCTTTCTAGACGCCATGTTAGTTGGGGATGAGACTTCCCGCCAGCGCCGGGACACTCACTGAGTAGCTGTGGCGCTCTACAAATTCCCCAATAATAACAATAATAATAAGCGGGGGACATTTACTATTCAATAAGAAGCCTACAATGAACACAATGGGATTGAGAGAATGCTTTAATTTTAATGATGTTTGTACTTTGGAAGCGCGGTGTACCACAGGAGCTAGTTGTGCTGTAAATGTCACCACTGTCTGATAGGTGGATACAAAAACACATCGATGAAGCATCCGCTGTGACGTGTCATGGAGCTATTCTACCCATGTAGGAACGTTGAATGTCATATAATAATAGACTACATTTATACTGCGTGTTAATGACAAACAAAACAATTGAATATCATGGAGCTCAGGTGCCAAGGAAACAATACTGCTTGATTGTAATTACACAAAAGATGGACAGGCGCGTGCCAACTGGTAGCTGTTATTCCTGATGTACATAGATTCCGTGAATTCAAAATAGAGTGGTTTAGTCATGTACAAGTCATTTTCCATACTGGTAATCTGGCGAATTCGAATATTGTTTTTATTTTACATATCTATAGTAATGTATTTGAACCTTCAAAGCTGCAGTGACATTTAAAATGCAAATTAATAAGGACGCCTACACGCAATGAGGTGGGGTTTGGCATGAATGTGGGAATCAAGAGGGCTGCAGCTGAACTTGGTGTCCTGTGTTTTGGGGCATAAAATGCTTTCTCTTGAAGGGTTTGTTTTGTCAGAATTGGGCAAGTATACACATGTAGTGTAGTGCAAATGCTGTTTTGCCTCGGTCAGCTTGTCAGATCGGATAATGCCAGTGTAAAGTTGCACCGGCGCAATTTATGTAATCAGGAACTGTCAGTGCCAAATTGGCACGATACCAGTGCAAATCATGTAAAGGCTGGCGCGCCATCGCACTGCTGCGATCCATGACGCAGGCCTAGTTTGGTTTAATATGTAGCTGAAACAACGACCGCCTGCCTCTGGTACAGCCAGTCAGTTGCAGACATCACATATGAATAAATGGGGAATTGTCTGGTATTCTACTGTTGAGCCTGCTTATATTGTATGGCATAAGGTCACTCTTACTTCAGACCCCTTCAGGGTGAGGTTACTTGCTGTTGCTTCCCTCCTGTACTTATATGGCGACTCAGAGGGAAAGATCATAACATATTTTTGACTTGCTGTTCCATGTCCTCGGAGTAGAGGGTTGCCTGAAGGGCAATGAGGTAGTGCTAACAGGTCAGCATGTGAGCCAGTTTATGGATGTTCATGGGCCTGTTTTAAGGTCCTTTGGGCCCGTTTTCCCTGTTGATTTCCTTGATATTAAAACAAACATTGCATGCAGAAAGTTCAAATCCATGCAGGCTTCCACGCCTTGCAAAGCACTTACTGATACAGAGCCTTTACAAGTTTAAATCTGCCCTGATTTTCGAAGATGGATCACTTTTTTAGCCATCTAATTCATCAATGGAGGCCACTTTTATTTTTGTACAAACACCTTTTACCAACATACAATGAAAGTAGGCTTCCGGAGGTGGTATTCTGTAAAATGAATGTTTATGCATAGCAGCTGTATGGCATTTTGATGTGGCGGTGATGTGTTCTGATACTTTTTTGTGCTGCTGTGTTGTTGTATTGCATTATTGCAATGTGATATTTTGTTTCACTGCGGATGTTGTTTTGACTGTTTTGTGGTGATGTGCCCTGTTATGTTTTAATTGTGATAGATTGCTTTGGTTGAGTTATGTTCTGATGTTGCCTTTAGATATTTCAACAAATGTTGCAACAGTTTAAGCCAGAAGCAACACATGCCTTGAGAGTTCCTCTAACAAGCAACCATTTACCACTATCTAAGGTGGTAAAATAGTGTTCCTCCCAGTGCTCTGGGTGCACACTTTACATAATACGGCCTTGTATGTCTGCGGTATTGACACACGGGTCAGAGAGCCCTGCTTCCTAGGATGCAGTGTGATGGAGCTTCTCATCTTCATGTGTGCCTGGCGACAATGTGACCAGCCCTACTGAAGTACCTGTATCATCCGTGATTTACGTGCTATGAAAAGGATGGGGTTCTCCAAAAAGGGCATGGAAAGCTCAAGGAAGCAAACTAGGAATCCTTTCTAAGAGGCAGGGCCTAGGAATAACGGGCACAGCTCAAAACAAGTTAACTAGAACCCTGTGCATCTAACAGTATGCCACCTAACCAGAATTTGGGTGTCTCTCTCTGGGTGTTGTGTTATTGCGTCCAGACATAGAACACAAGAATGGATAAACATAGCAGACCAATTGGCTTTGCCAAGGTTTATTTGCTCTATCAAATAAATGAGTAAAAACATTTTTGGGGGTAAATAATTAGAATTGAAAATGTTTGAACTCTGAAAACATCCGCCTGTGCTTTATGAAGGTCTGAGGAGTGAGCAGTGGCCTTCGGATTGTTTCGGTCACTCTTCCACTTCACCACTTCACCACACCCCCACAAACATACCAACCACTCACCAGTGGCGTAACGAACCTTGAGGAGGTCCCCCTGCAGGGTACGTGAAGGGGCCCCCTCCGGACTCAATCTAGAGCTCCCCAGCAGAAGTGCGGTGCTGACGGGTCCCCTGGAGAGTGAGGGCCCCCGCACCGCGGGGGCTGCAGGGGCCTGTGTTACACCCCTGCCACTCACTTGTAAACACAAACACAGCATTTTGTTTTCCTTTGGCGCTATCCATATTTTGATACCTGTCCCTGTTTAGCAACCTCACACACTACCTCACAATTACAATTGGTACATAACTGGCCATCACTATGTACACTCTGCAGAAAGACCAAAGATTGGATGAGCATGGTGTTCTTATGATGGGCACTTTGAGAAATTCAGGGGTGGCTCCTCTGCTATTGCAGAGGAGCATTGCCCCACTACTGCTACCCAGCAGAGGCAACAGTGAAAAAGAAAATGATAATAAAATAATGTTATTATCATTTTCTTTTTCAGCGGTGCCTCTGCTGGGCAGTCGAGTCGCGAGGCTGGGCCCGGCCAATCTCCTAAGCTTCAGGTGGAGGATTTGTGGGCACTTCTAATTGCGCATGACGGTTGCCAGCCGTTTTAGGACAGTCAAACCGACATGTCCGCTTAGTATTTCTACACCCGGCTGTGTTGTGCAGCCGGGTTGAGAAAAGTCACAGGCTCCTAGTCCTGCCCCATCCGTTTACTCCCGGAACTCCCCCAGACACTTGGAGGTGACTTAGTTAAAGTATGCATTATTCAACAGTCATGTGTTGCATGAAGGAAACCACAGAAATACAACAGCAAGAAAAAGCAAATACTCTTAGGGGACATCAGATGAAGTAAAACATGAACTATAAACAAGAACTGCATTGCTGGAACGGATTATCTAAAGGGGTTTTGCAGTCGTTGTTAACAATATCAATTTAGGGCCCGTAAAAGACCCATCTGAATCTCAGTTTTTAATTAAAGCCAGGACTCAGAACTGCCAGGGCCTGTCCCACCTAAACTTGTGACTGCGCCATCCGTACACCATATACGTTCTGCATGTATACATTTACTCTGTCACAGCTCCCCATGGTTGGCAGTGGATTCATGCCTTGGTCCAGAGGCTGCAGGTGTCTGAGTTGTCTTTTGGCTGAGCCTGTTGGGTGAAGCGACACATGTTCACTGGCTGGAAAGGGCATCAGATCCTGGTTGCACCACGGTTGGAGAAACCATCCCTTTTCAGTCAGGAGTGTTGCATGGGAACATTGGCCAACACCACCAAAAGGTAGTTCTGCCACATTCACACAGAAGTTCACATACTTTTCAGGGTTCAACACATCCCAGAATCATTTTACTACAAACTTGCACAAGCTAATACGACTACAAAGAAAATTATGCTGACAAACACAAAGCTGATATACTCAGGACCCTTTATCTCCCAACTGTCTATTCAGGGTTTTGACTACTGGAGAGACACCATAGACACAAAATAGATCTGGGGGACAAGAGATTGGCAGGTTCAGGAACTGAGGCATTATTTAGAGCTTGGCAAATACCATTACAGATGATTTTCCTGAACAGAACAGTGCAACAGACTACCTGTTATGGGTTTGCAAAAAACAAAGACATGAAAACACCGAGCATCCCTTCAACTACACCTATCAAGGTTTTCACAAATAACACACTGACAAGTGAAGGGAAACATGGTACAAGTATATTCAATTCGTCATCGCCCGATTGGAAGGGTTGGTTGGTTTGGCCGATAGACTCAAAGACGTGTAACACAAGATTCAAGGGTACCACCGAAGGGTTTATTATCCATAGGCCCGACCCAAGCTATGTGCACATAGACGACCCAGGGGTAGTGACTACTTATAGTGTTGGGAAGTTGTGCCTAGAATGACTAGAGGCCTAAACACTATTACAGGTGAAACAAAGCTTGTCCCTTTTGTCAGACGACATGGATCTTAGGGATTTCTTGTTGGTTGCCAAGAAACCACCTATGAAACGCTTCTTATACACCATCTACAATGAGGTTTGGTATATCGGTTCCTGAGGCTGAACAGCTGTGGAGCAAAACACAGACACCTCAGCATATGCTTATATCTTACCTTCAGTGACGTCATTGATGGGAAAATTCCACCCGTTCAACGCTTCAGGTAATAAATATGTGCATGCACGTGTGACAGTCTTGCTAGCAACCAGGACTGTCACATTACTTGCTGACAGAGGCTTGATCCAGGAACCAGCACTGATCTTGGAAGAGGCAGTTTCACACAATCAGCAGGTAAATTAGGATTCTGTCGGGTGTGCCATTGGAAGACCACAACTTGGCGAGGTGGATGCGATATCTAGTGGGAGGCAACTACTGAAGAATGTTGGACAAGATAAGGTGTGGATGCGTGTGGGTAGTATCGGCAGGTAGGGATGGGTTTGAGTGGACAGAAGGTTAAGTAATAAACGTTCTAGATGTGACACAGGCTGGGGAAATGTTCCTAGGCTTTGAAGCCCTGACAATCCCAAACAAGAGAGATTCTGCATGAAGACCCAATTTCTCCATCCTTTAGCTCCACACCGGGGTTTCATAGCATTGTGGGGGTTAAACGGTAAAGGGGAAGGGGAGGTTGGTGCAAGGTCGTGTGTTCTGGTGTGGTGGATCAGAAACCATGGCGAAAGGATTTACAATAGCAGTTGACTTCTATGTATCTCCAAGTGGGTCAGAGCCTGGTAGCGAAGAACGCCAAAAAGGTAAGCTGCACCAGGACCCAATAGGTTTTCAATAAATGGTGAGCACGAGCAGCCATTGGTAATTCTGAAGTAGGAAAAGAACAGGGATCACAACAGCCACTCATGATGAGGACATTGGTAGCAGCGGCTAATTGGTAAAGAAATGACAGGGCTCAAGGTATGCCACAGGAGGACAGTGCTGCATGAACCACCCACATCCCATCTGTAGCTGCCAGCCATCACACTCCATAAATGTGACAATTGCATCTCACCCAATAAAAATATCAGGTCACCCAGGCTATGAGAATGTCCTGGGCGACGTTGTTTTTTTTTCTTTTTCTTATGCATATTAATCTAATACTGTGTTAAAATATAGGCAGACAGTCCAACATATCTTGGACAACTCCATCATGTCTTAGACTGTAACAAACGCAACCGCAATCTCTGGAAGTATGGCGGTCAACTATCGCACTACCCACTCTGTCCTCTCTTTCTCTCTTTCTCCTTCTTTCTCTCTTTCTTCCCTCTTTGGCTTTCCTCGCTTCGAGGGTAATACAATTGTACACCATGGCAGGATAAGCCAAGATCTTGACCACCTACCACCTGTACACCCGACCGTTCATGTTCGACGATACGCCTACTGTAACCCCAACGGCGTCTGAAACTTACCAGTATTGCCCTCACTGTATCGGTACTGTACTGTATATATAATAATTCTCTAATAAAATCATTTGAAATAGAAAAATAATTTCTGGCATAAAGAAATAAATGCTGAGCATCGACAAACACCGGCACAAATTGAGCACTGCTTCGTGATGGGTCATCCAGGCAGTATAAGCAGAAAAAAATGCTTTAGATTAGATGGCATGATGTACAAGATGCAAATAAACTAAACTCACAGGGACGACAGTGATATTATCCAGATCACTAATAGCAAGGCCAGATCATACCATGATATAAGTGTGGCTTTTGTTGTGTGCGGAGGGTGATCACTCCCCTTAAGCAGAAGAAGGGTCTTGAGGGCGCTTTGAAATCTAAGTTTTCCTTAATGGAGTCAGCAGCAGTGAATCACGCTCTGTTGGTGTCTGCGAGGTAATATTTGAAGTGGATCTGGCATTAAAGCCAGAGCTGTACTGTAATTTAAAAACGTTCCTGTGCATTAATTTTCAATTATTTTCCTAATGGACCCAGATGAAACTCATTTTATGATTTCTGTCGATTACGAATTGTCAATAGCCAGGATAGGCCATATTCCTTTTCATGGTCCATTACCCACCTCTAGGCACTCCTCCCGCCATAAGAAACCATTTTTAACCTACTGACTGCTGCACGCTTATTTTTCTACCCACATCACGAATACGAACTCTGCTCATCATAAACAATAATATCATTATTTAATTATTAGTAACATAGTGTTGGGAAACGAGTAAACATGTTGTAGAAGAGTTTATGTGTAGAGCTTTCGTGTGGTGTATGTTACATTTTAGTCAGTCTGGCTTCAGAAGTAACGACACTTTGCATGCTGGGATTTGTAGTTCTAAACCTCTCACATGCAATCTGAAAGCACAGGTATAAGCATGCAAAAGGATGCCCCTTATAACCAGGACTAGCTTAGGATGCCACACAGGGCATCGGGTAACTAGGTATCTGGTCCATAGAGGAGCAGAGGGGATGTAAGGCAGAGAAGAGAAAACAAAATAGCTGTTGAAGTAGACATACAGACAGATAGACAGATTGATCGATCGACTGATTGACAGACAGACCGACCAACCGACCAAGCAATGGACCGACCGGCTCACTGACCGACAGACAAATAAATAGACCGATCGGCCACCCAACAACTGATCCACTGACAGAGGGATAGACAGTCGTACAGACAGATCGAGAGTTCAAAGGTAAACACATAACTCGTATTACAGAGCCATGTTACAGCAACATCTTTAACTCCTGTCATTGTAATAACTTTTAATAGAGAATAAGAGCAGCGGAAGGATCAGAAGGGGAGGATGTCAGTGGCTGGAGAGGGCCCTAGAAAGAGCACAGTCGGTTACAACAGGGAGTCTCTGTGGTGCGGGAACAGCTCACTTCTGGGACACGTTCTGAAGCCATCATGTGCTTTATTTGAGACAGCGGTTGAGAGTGGGGACCATCAGCACTGAGTTTTGGGGCCCCGGGACTTATTTTTCATCATCAGTATTTGACCCAGAGCAAGAAAGGGGGAGAAGAAGGGAGAAGGAGGGAGATGAGAGGAAGAAATACTGACCGATGCAAATGGCAGGGATGAAAAGGAGCCCTCAGTCAGCGGCGGGTTGAGGGGGCAGGAGGCGTCTGGTGTGCATGGAAGAGGCAGGAGGTGGAATCAAGAATGCACAGGTTGGTATTCTGGGCCCTACGTTTGGTGGCGCCGACTGAGCAAATGTGTGGGCCTCGGCGCCTATTATTTTACAGATTAAGCCTGAAACATCTATTGACAGCTATTTTCTAAGGGAGTCTGATAGCAAGCTCCATTTCTGGGTTGAAGTTAAGGAGCATTTTTGGCTCGTTTAACAATACCCGAGTACACGACCAGTGAGTGTACGCCGATATTATCACCCCAGCGCCTTCATTTCCCTGCGCCACATCTGTCACTGACGTATGCGCCTCTCACCCGGCTCTGGAAGTGTCACTCGGTGCAGCGGCCTTGCCCCTCTGAGAGAAGTGATTTTAATGTCCGGTCAGAGGTGCACGTGTCTGTGAGAAATGTGTGAACTGGTGCTGGTTGCAATGAAGCGCCTCTGTGTCCTGCTCGCCTTTGGTGCCCTTTCTAGGCACGCATCATCACTTGTGTCAGTCAGTAAAGAATGATCAGCAGTCTTTCACCCCCAAGGTCATGAAGCAAGAATGTGAATATATATCTCATCCACGGCAGCGGCTGACTGACCCGCAGGAACTGCGCAGTAAACCCCACTTGTAAACTGGACATGGGCCTTCTTTTTAAGTTTAAAGAGAATTTTATTGGGTACAAGAATGGAGCTCGTACAAGAAATAACAAATGTGATATGAAATAACTCAAGCAAGCTAAATAATATAGAAGAAGAGGAGAAATGAAAGAGAGAAAAAGAGGGTGAGAGAAAGAAAGAAAGGAAGGGAGAGGGGGAAGGAGAAAAGGGGAAAAGGCAAAAAGTCAGCAAAGAAAATACAATTGCAGTATTCAAATCACATCAGTATAAAATAAGCGTAACCATTTGAACAATATCAAACATTGAACGAGTTGAAAACGCAAGAAAAAAGGAAGCACAAAACAATTCAAGGGGGTTTGGGCACTTCCTCAGTACGAGGGGAATGAAGTGTAGAGGATGCAGCTGTGGAGTCTAAGAAAGAGGTGATAGGCAACCACAATAAATCACGTTTGATAGCAATTGTAATAGGATGAACATAAGCTCTATCTAATCTATGGTTAAAACAAACACCATACCACCCCAGGTCAAACTGAATGACTTTAGAAGCCATCCCAGAATCATCGAATGATCATCCAACTACTCTAGAAGTCATTTCCTCAACATCAGACATCATCAAGCTCTTGAAGTCATCAGCAGAGTTTAGAAACTCAGCTTGATGATTTCAGGACGACTTGAAAATGGCTGTATGATTACTTTACAGGATGTGATTGCTCTTGATGACTTGACGATGATTCTGAATCGAGTATCTGATGATGTTACTTCGTGGCAAAGGGTAAACCTATCTCATTTATAACACAGAGAGCTATGAATACAAAGTGCACTCCAGTGCTTTTGAAAATATACTCTTTCGGTACATACTGTTCGAAGTGTTCCCCAACATGTAATTATTTCTTTTGCATTGAAGAACAGGGTAGGTACTGTTATTGGTATTACGCTTCAACATGCAGAGTAAAACAATTTGTCTATATCAAATAAAAAGTTGCACTTAACATTCAATGCCCTCTACAGTACGACGGACCTTCCCTGTGAGACTAACCTTCAGTGCTCACTGATGCCTGCTCCACTCCCCTCCCCTCCTGGTGACCCCCTCCCCCCCGCGCCCCCAGGGGGGCCTGCAGCCCCGCACCACCAGTCGCTCCCATTTACCACTTGCACCAGGTGGTAAATTGGAGCGATCATTTGCACGAAATAGCAAATTATGTGTGTCATTTAATTGAGAGAACCCAGTTCGCATAGTAATTCCGTATTCCGTGGATTTACCAAAACATAAATAACGAAGAAACTGTGTGTGGGGGGAGTGAACTGTGCTCTGGCAGGAGAGGGGTGAGAGTTGTATTTATTTATTTATTTGTGCGTTTTTATATAGCGCGGACTTTACCCGAAGGTGTATTTTGAGAAAACACAGTTGTATGTTTTTTGTTTGTGCGCTTGGACATCTGCATTTATTTAAATACATTAATACCAAATTGCACGTCAAAATGGTCGCAAAGTATAAAAATAGATTATTTTACACAAATATACATATGCATAAAAACGAGAAATATTTACAACAGACAGGTTATATAAACATATGACATTATAATAACATGTTTTTCACACACAAAAAAGCACATACTAAAAGTAATACAGCGGTAACTCTTCATTACTGAAAGAACAAATTGATTGTATCTTCGGGAATCAAAATGTATCAGTGGGCTATCAAACCCACTGTTGTGCTGCACAGAGCCAACATTTAAGAGGAATCTCTTGGAATGTTTCTTGCAGCATTTTGTTACCTGTGCGATCGACTTGGAATTGCTTTTTACTGTGAAATTATTAGAATGCACGTGAAGATTATTGCATCCTGTAAAGTCACTTAAAAGCTCATTATTGCAATGTGTGGTGTTTTCCTTCGCTGCCTGCGCTGGGCGGTTCATTTCGGTGAGAGTTGGCCTGCCAAACAGATCTACACTTTTATCTTTCGTAAGAAGGAAGCCGGTTGCTGAACTCTGCCCAGACTACAAGGCTGCACTTGAGCGTCTGCGGTCCTCACAGAGGTCTCTTTTTGCACAGGGTGCATAAGTGCCAGCGAGTTACTGTCGACTTTCACAAAATCACTCAGTGCGCTCTAGTCACTTGATCTATATTCATACCTTACCGGAGTTTCCTATCAATTGGACATCTGCATGCAACACCGGGTTAACTACAAGTCCCAGAATGCAATGTTGAAGTGCTTTGAAATGCACTTCCGTTGGCGCCGGAAGTGACGGCATGCCGGAGCGTCGGGCAATCGTTAGGTCAACACCCGTGGGTCAGCAAGATATTTACAAACGTGGACATGGCGCCTACTCAACCTCTACTTCGAGAGTATTGAAGATTTCTTCAGCGCTTCTCGACCATTTGCATGTTCGTGTGGGAGAAACCCTTATCGGGACAGGAGCAAGAGATCGAATTACTGCTTCTCAGGTAATTGAGGGACATGTGGTTTTTGTGGTTCGGGAAGGTTTTGCTTTGTTTAAATTAGCCCTCTAATGAGAAAAGCCTACAGCAAAAGCTTCCGTTTTTTTTTTATTTCTTAAGCACTTGCAGGGCCTAGAAGTAAAGGACAGTGAAACATTAAAAAAAAATCTGAATAATATCTATTTTTAAAGGAACTAACCCAATGCGCAGCACTCTTGAGAGAAATATCGTGCTGTATTTGCCTAAAATAACTCGACATCTTAGCCTCCGGATTGACCTGTAGTTGTGGGCAATGAAAAAGGGAAAACATTTTTACTTTCCGAGGAAAGAAATAACTGGCCTGCAAGAAGATGATTCTCCCACAGTCTGCATTTGTGGGACTATGGAACCGTGCATAGGAGAGAAAGTGGGTTATTTGTGGCAAAACACTAGTCTTGATGACCGCCTAAAGGGTGATTTTATGTAGTCAACACGATGTTCTTCAGCCGTAGATCTGTAGGAAGGCATTTAAGTACACCTTTTGATATGATTTAGATACATTGTTTTTACTCTCTTTTAGTCTCTTGGGCACTGAAGCCCCTCTGCTGCATTATCTAGCTGGCACAACATGCACTCCGGTCTGGACAAGGAAGAGTGGAAATTAACTTCTGGATTTTGTTCTGTGACAAGAAGTAGGCAGTACATATCACGAAAATCTGTTCCTGCAACATTACTGAGTGGAATGTTTAGCATTGCACGGTTTGATATCAGCGTATTTAGACTGTCTTAATCCTACAAGCATATTTGATGTTTGCTTCTTGTTACATTCGAATTGATGGCCTTTTAGGTACTCATGTAACTGGTCCTTTCGGTATCAGTTATGTTGGCACTTGAATGTAATTATCACGTCACTCACTCTGGTATGCTTTTTCATGGACAGTGGTAACACCTTTAAAGCGCTCTCATAGGTCTATTAGAACAGTATGAGAGCGCTTGTTGGCATAGCTTAACCATGGGCTTTAGCAGTTCCCCAAGAAGCAAATTGTAAACCAGTAGTGTTAGAGAAAATGTTATAAGATTTAACAACTTGAGGATGTGAGGTATCTTATTCTGTATCACATATTCTGTATTGTAATAATTATTTAATGGCTTCAGTATACATTTTTGTTGCTGAACTGTTCTCTCTCATCATTGATAACTTGTGAGGGGAATGTTTTGAAACTGAAAACTATTAAGGTGGCAGGAAACTACTAGAGAGAAGCATTAGTTATTTCTCAGTTCTCTCCCCATCCTTTTTTCTAACTCACCTCCCTCTTGCCCCTTTTTCAGCTCATTTGACTAAGAGAGTATGGAATAAGTATAATTTTCTTTTAAGTAATTACGTGAAATTTCAAGAACATTATGTGAAATGCAAACCTGTCATTTATTTTTTGACACAAGTGTAATGTGAAATTTGAAAAATTGCACATGATTTAAATTTCACCAAGGCCTGTTTCTGACCCTCCACCCTCTCGAATGCAAATGTAATGGACAATTTCAATTGGAAATGTGTTGTCTTTAATGGCAGTGTGCTTATCACACCATGCATACTCCACTTCATACTACTCCTCTCTATACCACTTCACTCTGCTCCACTCTATGCCATGCCACTCCATGAAACTCTACTGTAAGACACTTTACAACACGGCCCCCTTCCCCACTATACTCCACCCTGCTACCCCACTACATCCAACTCCACTTCACAAAAATCTACCATACTCTAATTCACTCAATCTACTCTACTCCAATGTATCCCACCCCAACCTAAACTACCCCACTCTACCACAATCTACCTCACCCTACTCCAACCTACCCCACTTCATTCCAATGTACCCCTCTCAAATCCACTCTATCTGCCTTACACTGCCCCACCCTATTCCACTCCACCCCACCCCAATCTACCCAATTCCAGTCTACCCAAATATACCTCATTCGACTGTACCCTAATTTACTGCACTCCTATCTACCCCAGTTAATCCACCTCCACCTCTACTCCACTCCAATCTACCATGCTCTAATCCACCCAATCTACTCCACTTCAATGTACCCCACTCTTCCACTGATCTACCTCCACTCTACCATACTACACTCTACCCCAATCCCCCACAATCCACTCTATCCTACTCCAATCCACCCAGTCTACCTCACTTCACTCTAGTCCACCCCACCCATCCCAAAGATACCCAACTCCACTCTACCTCAATCTGCCCCACTCCACATAAATCTATCCCACTCCAATCTAGCCTAATCTAGTCCACTCCTCTTTATTCTACCCTACCCTATTCCACTCCATCTCCTCTATCCTACTCCACTCTACCCCCTCCATTCCAATCTACCCTACTCTAATCCACCCAATTAACCTCACTCCAAGTACCCTACTCTTCCCTAATGTACCCCGTTCCACCCCCAATATACCGCCCTCCACTCTATCCATTCCTATCTACCCCAATCCACCCAGATCTACCTCACTCCACTGTACACCACTCTACTCAAATCTAGCCCACTAAATGTACCGCGCTGTACACCCAAGTAAGCCCACTCAACACCACTACAGGATGCACCCCACTCTACCTCACTCTACCTCAATATACCCCAGTACAATCTACCCCACTTTTAACCAATCTACTCCATTCCATGCTACCCAAATCTACCCTTTCCTACTCTAAATCAATCTGTTACCTCAATCTACTCCACTCCAAGTATCCCGCTCCACTTCAATTTACCCTACTCCACTCCAACCTACTCTACTCCATTGCAATCTACTCTACTGTAATCCACCCAATCTACCCACTTCACTTCAGTCTGCCCCACCTCACCCAAATCTATCCCACTCCAATCCACCCACTCTTCCCCAATCTACCCAGTATATCTCACTTCACTCAACTCCAATCTACCCCACTCCACCCCAATGTACCCCGTTCCACCTTTTCCTCCATCTAGCCCACTCTACACCACTACTGTCTACCCCACTCCATTCTAATTCACGCTACCGTACTACTATCTAATCCACTGTATTCCACACTCTTCCCCAATCTACCCAGTATATCTCACTTCACTCAACTCCAATCTACCCCACTCCACCCCAATGTACCCCGTTCCACCTTTTCCTCCATCTAGCCCACTCTACACCACTACTGTCTACCCCACTCCATTCTAATTCACGCTACCGTACTACTATCTAATCCACTGTATTCCACTCTAAATCAATCTACCCTACTCTATGCTACCCCAATCCACTCTACTCTAAATCAACCTACTCCATTCCACTCTACCCCACCCCAATATCAGAAGGGAGCAACTCTGCAGTACAGCTCCTAAGCGGGGCACAGGTGCAAACTAATGCAGGTGTTGTTGCTCTCTATAATGCAATTCTTTCGAACTGCCTTATTGACCGAACATTTAACTTATTCAGTAGTGTAAATCTAAATTTCACCACCCGCACCCTGGGAAAAACTTTACAGTGTTGTACCAAAGGATGCTACAGGGTTCAGATGCCCAGCCAACATTCCACTCTGAGCCCCAACGTCCCCTTGTTCCACAGTGGTGGCTGGAGGTTGAAAGGAGGACATCAATGGTGGGCACATTAGGGTGGTTGGTCGTACACATAACTGAAGAAGGTGTCTTGTTACCTCCAGTTGCTGTTGTGGCATGCGCCTGGGTCCATCAGTTTAACACCAATGGGATGCGGCCTCCGACTGCAGCCCACAGACCACGTGTGGTGTCAGTATAGAAGGGGAGCAATGGCGTCCTAATCACCATACAAATACCAGCCACCTAGGGAAATAACAATTGAATAGCACAGAGAGTTAGGACAGAACAGGCACACCCAGGGTCCGACCCCCTGCGTCCCTCTGAATGGTTGTGAAAGATAAATTGTTCAGATATAAAGAGATAGATGGAGAAATGGAAAACACTTCCCTGACACCTGTAAGGTGGGTGCCACAGAGCATATTGAGGCAGGAAAAGGAGGCCTGGGAGGGGCAGCCACCATACTGACCCTTAATATGAGAGATCGCTGAGGCCAAGCACTTCCGGTGCATCAGTGGTATGTGTATTAGGGGGCATGAATAGCTCTCAGTACTCCTAACAAGAGGTGAGAGGATATAGTCTTATGGCTAGAGCGGTCGACCTCAAAGCTGGAGAACTGGGTTCGAGTCTCGGCAACGATGCTCAACATCCTGTGATTCTGGGCAAATCACTTAATCTCCTTGCGACTAAAAAAAATTAATGTGTCAATCTGTAACGAAACTGGTGCTCATGTAAAGCGCTCTGATATCTGAAATCTTTGGGTCAAGTTTGCGATATATAAAACTCTTAAAAAAAAAAAAAAAAGGTAGGTTATTACTTAACTTCCCCAAACTTAACAAGTTAGTCCTTCCTAACCCTACAATGTCCTTCATGTTGCCTCTTATACCTTATTCCTCTTCATCGGGTACGTCTTCCTCATTCCTCTTGCTCCTTCACTTCCACTCAGTTGTTTCTTGCCAGGATTCTTCGGTCTTAGCCTCTCCTTCATTCCTCTTCAGCCTCCCTTCAACGCTGCTCTCCCCTTCTGCTCAGCTCTGACTCTTCTGCCTGTAGTCCTTTTTAATACACCTAGTCTTCTTCAGCCTTGCCTCTTCTCCCTTTCTGTGCTTCACATACCCCTACCATTCATCTCCCCATTTTGCTTACTTCATCTACTTCACTGCTGTGACAAACCCCAGCAAAATCAACACAATGGTTATCTTCGATGGTTTTGGGAAATCCTGCAATATATTTCTACATAATTAAATCATTTGTATATGTTTTTTCTAAAGTGTTTGTTTTTATTTTGTATGGTTAATATGCTTTTTTTAGGTTGAGCTTTGGCAGCGTGCAAGCATTGCTGCAAGCAAGACGTTCTGTAATTGATACAACCGCTTTATTCCTGCCTACAATTGGTTTATTCCAGCATTGAACTTCTTTGCCGCCTTTTTTTCCTTTGAAAAGTCAGGTGCACCAGTGTACTAGGGCTTGCCTTCCTTATAGCCTTTGTGTAAGAACTTTTGTATGTACCTTTTTATTAATGCTTTTCTCCAGTCGCTGCTTCTGCCCGTTTTGATTCCCCTTCTGCTTCGCATTACAAAGCTCTCTACCCAGCATACGAGCGCACACAGCACCTACAGCAGTGGTCTTTTCCCCATTAATGCTTAGGTTATTTTTTGTTGCTTTATGCCCTCTTCATGATGCCATGCTTCTTGTTTGGATGACATTTGCCAATCTGTGTGTAATAAAGTAATGCAGCAGTAGCGCAGACACAGCCTCCTTCTTTCCGAGCCCTTTCCTTCCTCCACAGCAGTCAGCAAGCTGCAACGGATGGGTATGATTAAGATGCCACACAGCATGCCACGCCCACCCTGGCTTCTGGGAGAGACCTTGTCCAGAGACCATGCCGTTCGCAAGCACACATTAGGTAAACCTAATCAGTGCAACGATTTAAAACATGCATTTCAGCTGTTGCAGAGTTAAAACTGACATTTGCTGTGGCAGCGCACAGTTAATTATGTTTATAAAGCGAAAGGAAAAAAATTACCTTTTAAATTGCACAAGAGGAGAGGCAAGACAGGGCGGTAGCCCAAATAATTATTTTTATATTGGAAAAAGTGTGTATAAAAGCAAAAAGTAAAACTTTGTATTGTGATGCTGTCCTTCTGTAACTCCACTAGCCCCTACTCCTGGTGTCAGGGCGGCTTCACTGAACGCAACCCAAAAAACGTGGCACTATTTATTATTGTTTTGTCTCCCTAAACGTTACTGTGTAACATAGGCAAGTTCTGTGGGTGAAGCCAGAGTATGAAGCATAGACCAGTGACCCCTTATAAATGTAAGCTCTTGTATCTGGCACAGATCAGTGCTCCACATCTAGTGTATATAGCATGAATTAAATGTGTTCTATACAGCTAAGCACTGGTATATTTTATTTGAGCCGCCTATGTTACGCACCTTCGGCCAGGGCCCTGCTTTTTCTTAGCCTGGTTATGCACCATGGCTGAGAGCCCTAGCTTTGTTTGCCTATATCTGCAGAATGGGCAGTGGCCCTGTTTGTGAGCTTAGTTATTCACCTTATGGTAAAAGAAGTTATATTTATAATTGCAAAAAACAATGCGAGGGACTAACCTTAACAAATGCCACTGTAGCACTCAATTAGACCCCCAAAATTTACATCCTAGTTAATACTAGGCAAAAAACATATTTTCCTAGATAGGATGTAGTATGAAAAATCTACACAAAAAGGTGCTGGGTCAGATAAGAATATAGCGTGTCCTTAAGAAATCAGGAAACTAACTTACATATATTTCCTCTTTATATCCAGCCCGTGCTAAATAAGGGAAACAAAAGAATAACTGTTTTTCCACTCTCCGTGGATCAGATAAATCAGATAAGTAACTATGTCCTTCTAACCATATATAACATCATCATCCTACCATATACCTGGGGATTCTTTGGTTAAATATATCTTTCTTCTCCCATTGTATTCTGTACAGGACCAGAGGCTAAAGAAACTCCGGCGCGAAGAAACAGAGTTACACAAGCAGGTACCTCCGGAGAGGGAACATGGATGCGGACAGGAACCCGGAAGAAGAGATCAACGACCTGTAAGAGGAAGACCCGCATGAAGGAGCCGTAACATGTCAGAGACATCCAATCAAGGTACCACAAATTCCCGACTGCGGGACAACAGGACCGAGCAGGTGAGTCTGTGACTGGACGCGAACCACGTTCTTGTCACGGACCGACCAATGTATCCGCAGTTGACTCCACCCAGCTCTCTGTCTGCAATATAAGCGGGCATGACTGACAATGCCCGCACCCTGCTCTCTTTGAGCCTTGTTCTGTCTAATGCTGGCTGTTTAGGGCCTTGTTTTTTGTGAACCAGCTTCTGTGTCATAGATTATGGCCATCTTCAGTATTACCTGTTTTAGATGCTGAAAGGAGGATGTAGAATGGATCCTTGTTCAACAAATTTGAAATGCTTTGATAATTATGGAACAGATAGATCACTGGTATCCTGGAAAGCTATCACTCTGTCTTGATAGTATTTCCAGAGGCATATTTGTTTGAATGAGTGGTGAAGGGGCTTGGTGCCACAGTTATGCAACTGTAAAGGGACAACATTGACTCAGTCAACTGTTAAATGCCAAATTTGTCACTTCCCCAAGCTGGAAAAGAACACACAGGATATCTCTCTCCTGTCTCTGGATGTCTTGGACGTCCATTTCTGACCTGGACCATCACTTGGCCATTGGAAAGCCACTGCAACCGTGGCTGTGCATTGAGATTCAGTCTTACAAAAATGTTTGAACCCATGCAGTGATATTAACTTTCTCGTGCTACCGTGGCAAAAATGTTAAAGTATGTCCATGTGCTAATATATAGCGAACCCTTAGTTTTTCCAAGTTTTTCTCAGCCAGTAAGACTAAGCAACTTACAACCTGAAAAAAGAAATAGCAACTGGTGACCTGACATGATATATCCATTGTCCATGGTCTAGAACACAGAGTTGTGCCCTGTTCCTTATAATCATGAGTCCATTAAGTTATGTGGTCAGTGCCCCATTCCGCATGGCGGTGAACAGTGCCATGGGGCAAACTTGCCTTGCTTTGCTCTTACTAAGCATGGCCTCATGGCTCTGTTTGCACTTGTCAACTGGTATTGGGGGGTTCTGTTGCCCAAACAGAACCACACGCAGCCACTACTGGCACAATTTCTACTCTGATTGATTTAGGACTATGAAAATACATGAATATATATACAGTGTTAAAATATATGTTTGCATATGTGGTCCTGGATCATATTATTGTACATGCACTCCTTCACACTTAACTAACAGCCGTCTGCAAAAGAGCCATGGGGGAGGGGTTGTAACTCATTGAGAATTTGCACTACAAATGCCATGCAAATCTGGTGCATAGCCTTGAGTTGGGATTTAATTTCAGCTCTCCCGATAATTAGATCAGTTGCCCTGTTCCTAGCATTAGGTTGTAAGCTCCTATTTGGATTTCTGGTCAGGATGGTAAATTTTTAGACTGTTTTCCAGATAAGAATACTGTAAGTAGAGTTCAGTCTAAACATGGCTGCCTCCATGATGGTTTTGTAAATGAAATCTGATATTGATTGCTTTCTGTTTGCAGAGGAAGCGTGACAGCATCTGGTGAACAGCGGTGGTTTCTTCACTTGGACAGGTGAGTCTTCTTTCTTTCTACCTGCCTACCTCTTCATCAATGCCTTGCTCTCACCATTACCTCTTTGACCAAGTAACCTTAATGTTAAACTTATGAACCCTTTTAAGCATATCTAATCGGGCACACTATATGAAGTAAAAGGATTGGAACATTTTAAAGGCAGCCCAGTCCTATTAAAAACCTAAAATAGTGGTGTTAACATGTTACTGATGTATGTTAATTTCTTTTTCCTCCAGACTCAATGAAGTCTATGTGCACGGATAAAGGCTGGCCATCACTGGGAAACGGAACTATGAGAAGGAAGCTGGCTATAAAGATTTGCAATACTGGAAGAGGACTAAAGAAAACTCTGAATCTAAAAACAAAAATTGAAGTTGCTGGCTTTCATTAAGCCTTTTTGTTCTTTTTGTATTATTCTAGCATTTTTCCCCTCTTGAACAGTGTCCTGGACTTTCTCTATGTTCTCTTGTTCAGTATCCTGGCTCCTATGAGGCCAAAGGTGTGTTTTATATCAATAAAATTACATCTTAACACATCCCCTTTGATGTTTTTTCATTTAACCATTACTTTTTTCAGTCTTTTGCCACTGGTCACCAATTTAAACAGCTTCAGCTAATGCTCTGTACCTCAAAGTAAGGCAAGTCCCAGTGAGTCAGGAGTATGAGAGTAGCTGCACAAGTTGTTAATCTTATCTGAATGCAAAATATAACATTGTTGAAGCCACAACATTTGTATGCATATGGTCTTGCTACAGCACAAAGCTAGCCAGAAGGAATCTTTCTAAGATTTATTTTGTACAGTGCACCCATCGCACAGTAGAGTTTAAAAAATAATCTTTCCAGAGTATGAGAATATTGATGTTATAATTGGGACCAGATTTATGGAAGTATTGTTTTTGGTTTGCTTAAGCTTTATAATGCGGACTTGACACACAATCTTTTCAGGATTTATAAACCAGAGCAAATTGGTATTTGTTACAACACTCATCCACATGGGAAAAGTTTTCAGGTTTTTCTAGGCATAGTATTTTTTGTACTGCAAGGGGGCCCTTCCAGTAAAAAACCTAAGCTAGACACCTTTGCACCATAGTGCAAACGCATGTCCATGGTGCTCGACTGCCTTATGGTGCAGTGGTGCAAGGGAGAGGTGTAGACATGGCACTTTCCTGCTCTCACCCTGTGATGCAACGCAGCAAATTTGGGTGTTGTGCTGCGTTAAGTGACACTTTTGTAAATCTAGGCCTTACTTTGGAACTCATGGCATTGCAAATAATTCATGGTATTGTATAAAGAGGGCATATTGCATCCAAGAGACCTGTTTTTGACAGGAAGATCCATTGAGGAGGTGAGCCTCTAAATATTTCCCTACAAGCAAATCCATATTCCTAAACTAATAGTGGGACCCTGCAAGGGAATACTGGCAGTCGGCTAATGTGCTTGTAACATGGAATTTTTACGGTGTAATCCAGCCCGTAATGATTTATTATTGATCCACAGTCACGCTAAGTTATTCATTAAATCACCTGGGAGCTATCTACACTTGGCCTGCCGTTGGTATAAAAACCTGCAAGAGTTTTTCATAGCCATCTTAAAGCCCTTATGTAGTCATTGTCTAGTAATCCACGCTCATTCTGTAGTTGTCCTAATATAATCCTAAAGAATCTATGCTCATTTTTGAGTTATCATTAAATTATCCTGGAGTAAATCACACTCATCCTGAAATTATCATGGGGTCATTCCAGAGTAAGCCACTTCCAATAGGATCATCCGGGAGTAATTCACACTCATCCTAAAGTTGTCAATTAGTATTCGTGGAGTTGTAAAATGTAATCACTACCTGCCAGTGGAAGTCATCAGAACACCATCCTAGAATAGTTTTTGTGATTACAGTAAGAGAGTCATCAGAACACCATCCTAGAATAGTTTTTGTGATTACAGTAAGAGTCATCCCATTTAAAAATTTTTCCCTGTGGGCAGACTTCAGGATGGTTTGGGATGACGTCCCCAGATAATTGCAGGAGAAGTCATCCAATGACTTCAGAATCACTCCAGGATGATCTTCCTTTTTGACCAGGGCACCAAGCCTGATAGGATATAGATGAGGTATCTTTCCACGCTTTGGTAATTTGCTGGAAAGCTATCGCTAGAAGGAGATCAATAATAGAGATGGTGAAGGGAGATGAGGACCATATGTCGGAAAGGCTACCCAGGAAAACATTTGTAGAGGTAAAAGGAAAATTAGTAGAAAAAATAGTATTAATTTGTTTCCAAACCTTGGACCAAAATGTACGAACAAGGGGGCAGAGGAAAAGCATGTGTTTGAGATCCGATCTTGGTTCGGAACAAGACCAGCATGTAGAGGGAATAGAGGAATTCACTTTGTGTAATCGTGCAGGAGTGAGCATAAGACGATTATCAAGAAAAAATAAAGTTTGGGTAGTGTTGGCTGCTCTAGAGGATTTCCGTATTTTATTCCATATATTTTGCCACAAGGAGGTAGAGAACGTTTCACCTAAATCCGATTCCCACGCTAGTTCAACGGCTGATTTATCTCTGGTAGGAGACGATTCATCTAATTTTTTATAAATCTGTGAAGCGGAGGATGAGGATAAGAGAGAAGAGAGGGTAAGAGGAGAAGAAGAGGAAGGACAAGAGTTAGCGGGGGGAAGGGAGTCATAACCTAGTTGAACTGCAGCAGTCAAAAGAGCGAATTTAGAGAGGAAGGAAGGAGGAAGAGAGAAACACTGTTGAAGAATAGGGAAAGGGATACACGCACCATGTTGAAAAATTTGATGTACCCAAAAAAGCCCTTGATCATACCACGCCTTCCAGAAAAGGGTCCTATTTTTGATCTTAATAAGAGGATTATACCAAAGAGAAGATTGTAAAAAACGCAAATGGCTATCAAGGGTAGTTTGAAACAATGGAAGAAAAAGTTTCCTGGAAATCGTAAGAGTAGGTAGAGACATCTGCTTTGGGACACGGGACAGAGAAAGAAACTCTTTAAACGAAAAGGGATGAAAAAAGGTGGATTCAACGTCGACCCACAAGGGAAGAGAAGTATCATCAAGTAAAGTAGGAGACAACAAAGAAACTGAGTGAGAAAGAAAAAAGGAAATATGGTAAGAGGAAAAATCGGGAAAATTAACACCTCCCAAATGTTTGGGGCGGCGAAGTTTAGAAAACGACATTCTAGCTCTTTTATTTTGCCATAAAAAACGGGATAAAATAGAATAAATAGTTTTAAAACAAGATTTTGGAATATTAACAGGGAGATTGGAAAGAAAAAACAAAACAATAGGAACTAGCATCATTTTAATGGAGTCCAGCCGTCCCCACCAAGATAAAAATAGCGGATGCCATCGTGACGTAGTATCTGCGAGAGTAGTATGTAAATGCTTAATATTAAGCGCCACTGTGTCTTTAATGGATGGAGCGAACCAAAGGCCTAAATATTTAATCTTAGAGGGATTCCAATGAAAAGAAGATATCAGAAAATCTGCATGAAAACAGAATTTATTTAGGGGAAGAATCTCGCATTTATCGACATTCAGTTTATACCATGAGACGGATGCAAAATCAGAGACTTCAGAGAGGAACGCAGGAACAGAAACTTGAGGATTAGAAATAAAAAGAAGAATGTCATCAGCATAGGCGGACAACTTTATTTGTTTATCCCCATACGAGAAACCAGAAATATTTGCATTGAGTCGAATTTTTGTGAGGAAAGGTTCTAAAGCAAGAATAAAAAGAAGGGGTGAAAGAGGACAACCTTGACGAACTCCACGGAATAAAGGGAAAGAAGAGGAAACAAGGCCATTAGCAAAAATAAAAGACCTAGGAAAAGAATATAACAAAGAAACGTAAGAAAGAAACTGAGACCCAAAACCAAACCATTTAAGAGAGGATAAAAGGAAGGGCCAATTAACTCTGTCAAAAGCTTTTTCAGAATCTAAAGCTATAGCAGCTAAAGAGTGAGGTAAAGTGTGTGATTTAGTAAGGACATCAAAAAATAAACGTGTGTTATCTGCTAGATGTCGACCTTTGATAAATCCACATTGTTCCTTACCAATAAGTTGAGGTAGAATTTTGTCTAAACGTAAAGCTAAAATTTTTGCAAACATTTTATAATCAAGGTTAATCAAAGAAATAGGCCTATAATTTTTACATAAAGTATGATCCTTATTATCCTTGGGGAGAAGGCAAATCAGTGCTTCCTGAAAAGAACCTGCAGACTTTTGGGACGAAATAAAAAAAGAAAATAATTGAAATAACTTAGGAACGAGAAAAGCAGAAAAATGAGAATAAAATTCAATAGAGAAACCATCTGGACCTGGAGCTTTCCCCCTCTTAAGGACACGAATGGCTTCCAAAATATCTATAGATGTAATGTCTTTGTCTAAAGAGGAGAAATCTACATCAGAAACCGAAGGAGAGGGAATAGAAGATAAGTACTGATCAATGTCTGAGGGCAAAGGGGGAGATTCAGGAGTGTAAAGAGTTTGATAAAAATTAGAAAATTCACCCAGAATATCTTCATCCTTATGAAGAATAGTATTAGTGGAAGAGACAATCGATTCAATTTTGGTACGTTCCTTCTTAACTTTAAGATAATTTGCCAACATATTACCAGCTTTATTCTGAGAGGAATAGTACTTAGCACTGGATTTAAGTAAAATTAAATTCGCAGATTCGGTGGATAACTTATTGAAGGATAATTTGGCGGATACAAGATTATTAAGATCAACTTGAGATTTGGAGGAGTGATATACTTGTTCCAAATGTTTAATACGAGCGGTAAGTGTAGAAATAGACTGCATGTTTAGACGTCACTTCTTGGCAACATAGGAAATGATGAAATCGCTAGAGGCAGCCTTAAATGTGTCCCATACCAGTTGAGGGGAAGTCTGAGGGGATTCATTCTCTTTAAAGAAAAGGGAGGCAAATTGAAGATAGGAGGTAGAGAATGTAGTGTCGAGGAGTAGGGAATTGTTGAATCTCCATCGCTTAGTCCCCTTACTAGGTGGAAGTAAATCAAGCTGAAGGGAAACCGGGGCATGATCGGAGATTAAAATGGAACCTATATCTGAATGAGTAATAAGTTGAGAGAGAGCTTTGGAAATAAAAAGATAATCTATACGGGATTGAGAAGAATGGACCGGAGAGAAATATGTGTATTCTTGTAGGGTAGGGTGACAAAGTCGCCATGAATCAACCAGGGATCGTTGGGCAATAAAGGAGGTGAATTGGGTATGGGTTGGAGACGGGGAAAATCGGGAGTGGGATCTACGATCCAGGAAAGGGTCCATAATCATGTTACAATCTCCACCAAAAATAAAATAATCATCGGTATACTGCATCGTGGAGGAGAGAATTTGTGGCCAGAACAACTTATCAGGAATTGTAGGGGCATATACATTAAAAATGGTGAGAGGAATTTTGTTGACCAGTAACGATGTAACAACCCATCTGCCCTCCGTATCATTATCTTGTTGAACAAGTTGAACATTCAAACGTTTATGAGTCAAAATAGCAACCCCATTACGTTTTCCGGTCCCCGGAGAAGCAAAGACTTGACCCACCCAATTACGTCGTAATTTAGAAATTTCAACATCTTTAACATGAATTTCTTGTAACAACACTATATCTGCTTTCAGATGAGCTAAATGAGAAAGAACACGTTGTCTCTTGATAGGAGACCCCAAACCTTTAACATTCCAAGAGATAATATTAATTACCATTTAAAAGTCTAAAAAACATTCAAAACATAGAAATAATCATGCATAAAAGCAACATGGCAACAAATGAAGAAAAGGGAGAAGAAATGTAAGGAACTGCTGAAAGCTGAGAAAAGAAAGAAGAGAAGACGCAATATATAAGGATAGAAGAAAGAAGAAAATGAATAGGAGAAAAGAGGAGAAAGGAGGAAAAGAAGAGGAAAAAAGAGGAAAAAGTGAGTACGAGAAGAAGATAAAAACAATAATCAATGTGATAACAAAACACATACCGTACAAATACAAGAGAAGAAACTGGGGGTGGAGGAGCCATAAAGGAAGGGAGTACAATTGACCGGAGACTCCACGGAGACGCGGCAAGGGGAGGAACCACCGGGCAAATGAGGAGGCATAACGGATAACAAATCGTAAGGACCACGAGATCAGCAACTAAAGAAATAGGAGAGAGAAAAAGTAACAAACATGAGAACAAAATAGGAGAATAAAACACCTTAGGTACATGACAATTTCACAGAGCAAACAACATTAGGAAATAGCGGGGACAGCACAAGAAAAAACAAGAAAGGCAACAAAAATCATGGGTGCGGAATGTCCATTGTTTCGGCGTGACAGGAATCCAGGAACTTCTGCAAGCGAACAGGATCTTCATAAGATGTCGTCTTGTTATTATAGGTGACTCTAAAGATGCAAGGATGAAATAGTCCGTAGCGGGCATTTAGGGCCCGTAAAGCAGGTCTCATGTCCAAAAATCGCTTACGGCGGTCTGCAGTGGCTTTGGCATAGTCCTGAGCAAAGAACAGGTTAGAGCCATTGTGTGAAATTTTTCCTTTTTGTTTGGCAGCATGAAGAACTCGAAGGAGGTCAGTATATTCTAGAAAGTACAGTATGACACCTCTAGGTTTTACGGAAGTGGAGACATTTGCTGAATGAGACACTGGACCTAGACGGCGAGCACGCTGAATATTCAAAGGAGGCGAAGGTGGCATATTGAGGAGAGTGGGAAGAAAAGATTGAAAAAATGAAATTGGAGTGGACCCCTCAAGATTTTCGGCAAGGCCATAAATACGTAGGTTATTGCGCCTATTCCTATTTTCCAAATTCTCAACCTGCTGTTTGAGAGAAGCAATCTCTTTCTGCATAGTAGGAACCTGGACAATGACCGTTTGAGCTGAAGCCAGGGAGTCCTCAATATCCACCACTCTCTGCTGTGTGTGAGACCAATTATCCTCAAGACTCCGGAGGCGGGAGTTGGTCTCTGACATGTAAGGCCGAAGGGCTCGAATCTCCTCCAAAAGAAGTTCCATAGAAATTGCGTTGGACATACTTGTAGGAGAAGGAGGACTAGCTTTAGATCTCTTTCCTGAGTTAGGATTCGAAGATGGAGAGACAGCTTTGGAAAGTGGTTTTGTGGAGCGCGACTTAGGAGTAACAGAGTCTTTGATGCTAGCAGTATCAGAGTATGAATCATCAAATGAGTCCTGCAACACATTGAAAGGGTTATTATCCCCCAAAGGCACATGAGAGACAGAGCGTTGCTGAAGAGGAACATTACGGTTTGAGCGTGACGTAGCCATTGTATTGAAGAGTCAATTGAAAAATGCACTAAGTGAAAAAGAAGAGCCCAACACAAGGCAGTCGCGAAAATGAGGACAAATAACAGTCAAAGGGCTTGAAAACGCAGCAGTAGCTCCACAAGGGCGCCTGGGTCTGATTCACAGCAGCAGGGAGCAAAACCAAGGTCTACAGGAAATAGGAAAAGGCCATTATGTGCATAGCAACTCCTCGAGAGCACAGTGAGGAAAACATCCAAAAAGAAAATGGCAGCCGAAATTTGAGGAGAGAATTAAACATGCTATTAAATCAGCATGAGAGGGTCAAAAACTGAAAAACATTCAATTAAAGCAGCCAAGTTCCAAAAACCATGATAGGATAGGGAGAAATGCAACATGTCAAGGAATTGCCGAAAGACCCATATCTCAAACGCGGTATTTATCCCAAAATGGCGGCCGCAGGTCGAGCGAGCCGTCAGGAACTGCGGAGAATGAAATACCGGCAAGTAGAACTGCTCGAGTGTTGAAAGGCACATGAAAATGCGCCGCGCACCTTCCGACGTCCTCTAGTGCTGGTCCGGCAGTCGGGGAAGAGAGAAGTCGCCCGGTGAAGCTCCCGTCACCTCACGTTGTAACGGAGCTCTCCGGGATTGCGGCCATCTTCCGTGGCGCCTTAGCCACGCCCCCCTGGACATGGGCCTTCTAATGCCAGTGGATGTATTTTCTATAATGGCACTTAAGAAATGTTGCAAGAGAACCGTTTTGTAAGGTGAACGAGGCGACATGAAGGGTAGAAGTGGAAGCGCACAAGTAGAGGTGTGCGGTGCAAGAGTTGTCTCATGAGAAGGGTGTTTTTGAGGCACTTAGCTGTTCCCAGTGTGAGGTAGATGCTGTCAAACAAATGATGTCAGAATGCTGAACACATCAAACATTCACCCCCAGTCAAGAGATCTGGGTTAAATCCATCGTTCTTTTGCTCACCATGCCACCCCAGTTCGGAGCCAGCCATATGCAAATCAGTCTTGACCCTACTCCTCATGGGAACAGTCCAGCCCGAATTGCCAAGTCAGGCCCTCCCTGGACCAGAAACAAGCATCCTGGGACCGATTTCAGAGTTTCAGCCCTAATCAACCAGGCTAGCTTGAATCCAGTGGCAAAACGAGCAAGGGACCCATGTCTGGGCATACCCTGCCAACTCAGGGCACAAAATACTGCACAAAGAAATGATGGACGGAATGCAAAACAAAACAAACATTCACCCCAGTCACAAGGATCTGGGTTAAATCCGTCATTCTTTTGCTCACCATGCCACCCCAGATTGGACCCAGCCATATGCAAATCAGTCTTGACCCTACTCCTCATGGGAACAGCCCAGCCGGAACTGCCACACCAGGTCCTCACTTAAGCAGAACCAAGCATCCTGGGACCTGTTTGATGTAGAGGCAGAACCCTCGGATACTGGGCAACTGCTATTTAGCTGCACAAGCAGAGGTGGAGATGACGAGTGTAGGGTCACATTTGTGTTAAATACTCCACCCAACCTACTGGCTGATGGAGAATAAGTGACTCAGTTCATGCGGCTGAGTGTACTAACTTACCAGTTAGAGTGGGCAACACAGACATGTGGTGTCTCACATATCTCAAAGGAACTTCTCCAGAGGGAGGCCTCATTATGAACGTGAAGTAACAGGGATGTGCGTGGGTTCACTTTATCTCCCCTCAGCAAGCACGCATATTTTATAAAGCTTTATTTAAACCTAAACTACTGCAGAACACATGCAATAATATTGCAGCAGGTATGAAAGAAAGTGTGCTGACTGTGAACGAAAAGAAGGTAAATGATAAACCCAGATGGCATATTCCATTCTATGAGTTCCATTCTTATTAAGTCCTGGCTAACCATCATTTGCACAGAAAGGTCTGCCATTTTGAGGGGTGGGATACATTTGCTCTGTGCCTGAATGCCGAAGGCAGGCAGCCTGGAGCCTAGAAGGTCGAGATCTGTTGGTGAGAATGCAGTTCATTACTTATGGACCTTGATGGAGTAATATCAAGCTCCCTGGATGTCGAGAATGCTCCTCCCACCCTCCTCGACCTAAAGGCATGGGTTTTATAATAATTCTCAGGATTTTCATAAGAAAGTGTCCTTGTTATTAATGATGTAAGCGTGTTAAGAAACACATGGGAATTCACTGACAATGATACACATTCAATTATGTTAAAACATTACACATTGCAATAATATGCAAACTGAAAACACACTATTAGAATTCGAAATACATACTACAATGAACATAAATGCATAAATAGAATTAATGGTTGTAAAGGAGAAACGGTATCAACGGGCTGTAGGTCATAGACAAGTGGAGCAGGATAAGGTGGGCATCCAAACTAATAGTGTAAACATTAATCACCGCCCCTAGTTTCAGAGAGCAAGAGATCCTAAACAACCGTGTCACGTGCATGCACAGGTTGCCATCGATACAGCGTGGTGTGCTGCTCCAGTCTTTTTTTTATTATTTTGAATTCTGGGACTTGCAGTCCTGTTTCATAACGGAAAAGCAACGCTACAAATTACAGAATTCAAAGAAAAACCCTGGACAGAAGCACTTCACACACATTGACTTATGAAACTTGGCAAGGCTGTATCAATGCTGTTTATCATGCAATTCTTCATGGGGTTGCTGCACCAGTTAGACAGCTATTTGGTTAAACATTCTGATCTTCATGTTTCTGATGAACAATCAACCAATTTGTGTAATATTAGTGTAGTATGTTGTCCTTCCTGTATTTGCTGGGCCAAGCAGTCATTTTGTTTTCTTCCTGTGCTTATTGGGCCCCTGGTGTGCTAGAGGCACTAAGGTTTCCAATGATATGTTCCTCCCAATTTTCTAGCATGCCTGCCTGGGTGCATGAAACTATAGGGGCTCTGTGGTGGCCAAAATATTTTCCCCATTTTTCAGTATTTGCCCATTGCTTCTTCTGGCATCCTGGGGATGGCTTAGATTTCTACTTAAACCTTTCATGTGATATTTTGTTTCACAGGCCATGCCTCCGGCTTTGCTTGTGAATAGATTTGCATAATTTCTGTGCACAATTTTTTCTTTATATATATTTTTATGGCCATATAGCCGTTTTGTGTTAGGGGTTTTTTCTTGGCTTGCCTAAAGAAATTGGGAAATAACTATTAGAAACAATGTTTCTGCTGTTCATTTCCAGATGAGTCTTTCAGTTTTAGAAGGCTCCCTGTGAGGCTGGAGACATTTACAGTAATTCCTAGAGTTTTTTAGATGCTCCCAGGTGTGAAAAATATGTCTTGTGCCCTGATTACTGGACAATTATTGTAGCTGGATAATGACTGCAAAGTTCTGAATGATCCATTCTTGAGGGATCTATGACTGCAGTGTAGGGAACTAAAGTGATAAATGGTAGCCAAGGAAAGAGCTTGTCCAATTTGCCCAGCTGTTTCGTGTCACTGGCTCTACCTTTCAAATATCAGGATTCTTCCCAGCTCCGTTGATATTATGATACTCTGTACTAGTTCCTATGGGTCTGATTCACAAAGGGAAACTTACACTTTTGTGTAAATCTGAAATTATTTGCTATTCACAAAGGTATTTTACAAGTAGTATTTTTACGACTGCGGAGTCTCAACACATAAAGCGATAGGTCCTGTTAAAACATAATCGACAATCATGAACATCACCGGCGCCATCTTGCATAACAAGAGCCACCGTCCACACGTAAACGGCATCCATTGTAGGTGCCACGGCCATCTCGCGCTTTGCGAGTCACCTATGATTCACCCTGACCTCGCAACCATCCCCGGTGCCCTGATTCAGCATGACCAAATGCACTGAGGTCATAAAACCATGTCAGCCTGACAAAGCCTCGGAGCCACTTCCCACCCTAAAACACATTTGTCCTTTCATCCACTGCACATGAGCAAGGCCTTCTGATAACCCCCAACTGCACCTGGCCACTTGATCCGGTCCCAGGCTGTAAACCAAGCTTTGCGGACGTACTTTATTGCCCCCACAAAGCAAGACTTGTTGCACGAACAGAAATGCTTTATCTTATCACTTGCATAACCTTGAAATCTGACCGATCCTACACACTTTTATGTCCTGTCGGAATGTCCAGCTGCAAGATCGCAATCATCTGTTAGATTTGGGAGGGGGAACGACAGCTGGTGGGTCTGTGTGGGAACCGGCTGGAGGCAGGAATTCCTAGGATGTTTGACCACCAATAAAGTCACTGTAAATTGTATAAAAAGGGGGGCAGCAGAGAAGTTGTTAGAACACCTCCTGAAGACATCCCTTGTATCAGACTTGACGTGTTCTCCTCTAGAGCAAATAAACCTGTTCTTGCTTTCCAGTTCCAGCGCCTGCCTCTTTATTTTGGTAACTATAGATTTTGGGAATTAGAGGCGTCTTGCGCCAAACAGCCTGGGTATTCATTAAGAGATTGGCTGTTTTTCTACAATTGGCGTCCCAACGTTGCGCCCATCAGAGACATGTGGGTCCGGTGAGAGAGGTCCTAACGACAGAGTGAACATCTGCAATGATCGGGAAAGTGCACCTGCCTGAAAGAGACCCTCGCCTGGGCAGCCGATCATCCGAACTTCGCCGGTTCCGAACGGACCTCTCTCGGGTGACCTGCGGTCCTGACTGGGATCCCACAGGAGTGCTGCGGTAAAATTGGAGTAAGAGGACGATCGGGCGCTGGAAGGGGAAGGCAAAGAACTGTCCATGTGGTCCGGGTAAGGTTAAGTAGGACGTTTTTACGTCTGATTGGTAGGATGGTTTATCCATCTGATTGATTGATTGTTTGTATTGGAATTGTTTTGATTGAATACTAGTATTACGCTTTATTGGTTCGTTTAGCTCGTTAGCTATTTGGTACGTTGGTTCTCTTTGAGATATTCCCTGCTTGCAAACAACGAAGAATAGGAATATTCTCTCTCTTTGCAGACAGCGAAGGATAGGTAGTGCGGACCTTTGTCCACAATTGTTTGAGACCTTCATTTGTCCGATTACACGTCATGCCTATCTTCTCCCCACTGATTGGTAATTGGTTCAACCCGGACCGTTTATTAGAGGTTGGTCATCCGGCTCCACCGGAGGGCACCCCTACTAAAAAGGACATGTATGTGAAATACAGATTAATCGCTGTAGCTTTTAGCAAACTATGGCATAAAACTCACTAGGAAAAATCGAGAAAATCAGTAGGCCACTGATGGGATCTTTTGACCCGCTAAAATAGAAACGCTAGGAATAGCCCTTCACAAGAAACATGGAATTAGCATCGTAAATATTGATTGATTGGTAGTTTTCGAATAATGGTTACTATTTGCAAATAGTAAAGGACAGGTAATGCAGACTTCTTGTCTGAATTTAGGATTAATTGAGAGCTTTGTTTTGACCTAATATCCATCATGCCTGTCTTTTCTGAAGTTATTGGAAAATGGTTGTTTTAGCTTGAATTGTTTGTCGAATAAAAAGTATGGTATTTGTCCCATAATGTATCACTCATTGTGGAACAAACACGCAAAGAAGAAACTCGAATTTAAATGGCAAGTAAAATGAAGTAACTCGATTCTAAAAAGTTAAAAAGATACAGTACGCAGAAACAATGTCAAAATAATAGTCAAGATCTGTTGTATTTTGCACTCTTACAACGTAAGCAATCGGTAAAGATCCTGACATTTAGATATATCTATGAAGGGGATAGTAGATCGAACCTCTTTTTTCTTAGCAGCTCCCTCGGAGGAGCAAAAGAGCGCCTTTTTCAAATTAGGAATTTTTGTTGTAAGGTCCCCAAAGAAGTTCATTAGCCCGAAATTGGTTGGGGCCACTGTCTAGGCACGCAAGCAGGTATGCGAAAACAGATAGAGGGAGAGTTGACGCGTATTGAATCTGACCTACTGCGTGGGGAGCAGGAGGTGGTGGAAGGGGATGATGGGCCATTATTGGCGAATAGGGAGCTGCACACACGATTGCTTGACAGGCTGAGAAATTTGAACTATGCTGCCCACTCGGCACGCACTCATCACTCTGGGGACAAGCCAGGAAAATTATTGGCGTGGTTAATCAGGCGAGATGCCCAGACCACTCCAGTGACGTCATTCTGCACTAACCAAGGCAATACTGTGTATACGCAGAGAGCCATCCATGAAGCCTTCGTGGAACATTATAAGGGCCTCTACCAGTCCCGCCTGCAGGTTTCAACTACTGATATAACGGAGTATCTCACTGCTCTGCTCTTGCCTGAGATAGATGATGCGCAGCGCAACGAATTGGGCGCACCGCTAACGTCTGAGGAACTGCGTGCGGCCATTTTTTCCCTCTCTAATGGTAAATCCCCGGGGCCTGACATGCTACCCGCGGAGTTTTACAAAGCCTACTCTATCATCCTGATTCCGGAACTACTGCGGATGTATGGGGCGGCAATTGCCGACTCTGCCCTCCCGCCCACACTGAAGGAAGCCAACTTGATCTCTCTCCCGAAGCCTGACAGAGACGAGACCCGACTGGGATCGTACTGGCCACTAGCCCTCCTTAATACAGATTACAAGATTCTGGCCTCTACATTGGCCCAGCGACTGGCTCCCCTGGTGCCTGCTCTTGTCCACACTGACCAAAACGGTTTTGTGCCGGCCCGTAGCACCTCGCACAACATCCGACGGTTGTTCAGGGTGCAGAGCTTCGCCACAACTCGATGGCCCCATTCAGGATGTCTGGTGCTCGACCTTGAGAAGGCATTTGATTCCGTAGAATGGCCTTACCTGGTGTCAGTGTTGCAGAAGTGCGGTTTGGGCAATGACTTTATCCAAATGGTGGAGCTCCTGTATCAGAGACCCATTGTACGGGTCCGCATGGGTAGGCTGTTCTCGGACCCTATCCGGGTGTGCAGGGGGACCCGGCAGGGATGCCCCCTATCCCCTTTAATTTGCTCTCTAATGATGGAGTCTCTGGCAGCGCAATTGCGAGCCTCCAGCAAGGATTGGGGCATACCCCTGGCCGATGGGGTGCATGCGGTGTCGCTATATGCTGACGACCTATTGCTCTATATCAGGGACCTGACTCGCTTCCCATCGGCGCTCACTGCCATCTTCCGCACC
The DNA here is from genome assembly GCF_964261635.1 of Lissotriton helveticus. NCBI lineage: Eukaryota > Metazoa > Chordata > Amphibia > Caudata > Salamandridae > Lissotriton > Lissotriton helveticus. The sequence goes on from NC_136059.1 coordinate 558,331,812, forward strand.
TTTGGAGAGATGTCGGGACTTTAGGTCAATTGGGCAAAGTCTGGCGTGTACTCCTTTGATGCTGCCACATCGGAATGTGCGATCACGGTTCTGGACGAACTGCTTGTCTGGTATCCAACCACGTTCCGTTACCTCGGGATATACATGTATCGAGACCTCACAGATGTGTTAGAGGGTAATCTAATTAGGGCAATCTCTTTTCTACGTGCGCAGGTGGCCTTCTGGAAATCTCTTCCTCTGAATGTGCCGAGCCAAGTCACTTTGACGAAAATGATAGTGCTACCCAAATTATTGTATTTATATGCTAACCTCCCGGTCTATGTTCCTACACGTATATTTTCGGAATTGAAGACCCTAGTCCGGAGCCTCATCTGAGGTGCGGGAAGGCCGAGGGTGGCTCTGAAGACACTTTATGCCTCCACGGAGGCTTGGGGTCTGGCGGTCCCCAATCAGGAGCTCTACTACTTAGCTGCACAACTGCAGTGGGTAAACTACTGGTTGAGTGGGAAAAACCTGAGTGATACAGCCACAGATACCACTGTCATGACGGTCACACAGGTGCATGCACTGTTTCACTCATTGGCCAAAATCCGCTGCCCAACGCAGTTACACTTGGCGGTAGCGCGGAGATGTTATGTGAGAAGTTTGAAGCTTACTGGATCCACGAAGCCATATGCTCCGAACCTGCCACTGCTAGGGACACCCTGGGATGACGGTACACTCACGGAGACGGCAATGGGCAGCTGGGTGCGGGCTGAGATAGACACCATAGGAGACCTGTTTGCTGAGGGTGCCTTAGTCCCATTCGAGACGCTGGTTGCTGATACGGGTCTCCCGGCAGGACAGTTCCTAACACACGCTGCGCTCATACGCACATTTGCACAGGCCTGGGGCGACCTCTCTGATGAATTGCCGACCCACTTGCTAATACAATACTTACATGTGATGGGAACGGTTCCCTTGTAGTGCATTGGCTAGCGCAGGCCCTTCACATCAACACACAGTTTTCTTCCCAGCGCTTGCGTGACAAGTGGACAGAAGGCAGGGGCCGGGAATGGACCGACAAGGAACGGGCGGTGATATTAACTGGCGCAATCAACATTCCGCATAATTCACGATTTAAAATGATCCAATTCTACATCATACACCGTACATACTTATCCCTGGACAAGGTCAACCGCTATTTCGGACTTACCACGTCTGCATGCCCGAGATGCGGGCTGGTTGACGCAGGCTTCTTACATATGCTCTGGTCTTGCCCCTCACTACATGCTTACTGGAGAGCGGTGTCGACCTCCCTGGCTGTGAGTATGGGAGGGGGGTTACAGCACACGTGGGAGGCATGTATACTGGGTCTCTACAAACGGATGCGGTTCAGCACGACAGTCTTACACTCGAACCCCAACATGGGAAAAAGGCCCTGTCGGAGCACACTTAATGTGCCCACCCACCACAGTCTGACAGATATGGCACCCGCCGCACTGGAGTGGAGGTCGTGGTTGCTACCTTGCGCCCCCCCCCTCTCACCCTCCTTGCCTCACCTCCCCCCTCCTCCCCCTCTGAGTCAAGATACTTGCATGGTCCCCCTTGTCTCCTGGAACAGCCACATCATGCATTGGACAGCCCATATTAGTGATAGCGTAGCACAAACAACCAACCTCTCCCATGTTCCTTTGCTTTTGGTTCTCCTCGTTTTTTTGATGTTATTGTTTCTCATGTTATTGTTATATGCTCAGTAAAATGAGTGTGTTCCTCTGAATAGCGAATGACATGCTCATCCTCTTGGACCTGCCCCAACGACTGCAGATGTGGAGCTAGCTGTGTCGGTGCTGTGGCCCCGGTGGGAGGACACGCTTCTCTGAGGAGCATGGCGGGGGGGTTGCGTCCTTGTAACGGGGCCATTGACTAATGACCTGCATGAACAGATGAATCGTGATGCCTTGCACTTTTCTTGTTTTACGCACCCTCAAAATATGTTGGCACCTTTGATGAAGTGGCATTGATTTGTTTTGGATGATGTTATCCTCACTGCTTATAAGTGACCCCACCATTTTTTTAGCTACTCACTTACGGGCATATGTGCCTTGGACAACATGCCTGATCCGTAGGTGGTGTACGGCAAGTAACGTTATCACAGCAAACTGTTGTTGACTGCATAAATCTTTGTATATTTGCGTTTTTTCTTTATTCGAGACATGTTTATTCTGTACAGCCTTTGATATGCTGCGCAATTTAAATAAGAAATGCAATAAAAGATATTCAAACAAAAAAAATTAGCCCGAAATTGGTTAGCTATGAACCCCAAGTGCATTCTGGTTTTTGGAGTCCTAAAACATCGTAATATTTATTTTGCACACCACGTGTTTCTGAGGAGTTTATCAAATGCTCCTAAGCCTCACCAAAGGAATGCCATCCAGTCTAATATTAGGCAGAAGTAAGTTATAAACGTATTAAGTAAAAAGGAGAGAGAAATCTTCTCACATATTTGCCTGCATGGCCAAAAGCCAGGGCTCGAAAAACATTGAAAGAAAGCTCATTTTAATTGTTAGCGTTTGATGTCCTTGCAAAAGTTATATGATTAGTATGAACATTTTTAGGAAAAGTCCTGCTTTGTTTTAGCCTTTTCGTAATCTCCTAACGCAACGATCATCTGTTTAGATTATATATGAAAAACATTTCTAGGCACTGTATTTTGGCAGTCGGGCACAAATGCATATCACCGGTTTTTAGAAAGGCACAGTTTATTTTGTGTGTTATAGATTGGTATGCCTTGCACAAACATTTCAGGCATGGCCTAGTCCGTGTTTATGAATAGGTCTTCCAGCTTTTGCAATTACGAATCTGTGATTTTCCGGCACAACTGTGCTCCCGCGTTATCGAACTAGAACTGCGCTGTGTCCTCCACCCGCCGGCAAACTGATCTCCATGCAGACATTAGACAAGTCTGTTAGTGGTCTTACCGTGTAGCAAAAATGCATACCATTGAAAGCACGAATGCACCCAGTGAAACTCGCTACCTCCTATAGTTTCCATGCTCCACGAATAGGAACGGCCCCAGGCCACTATAGATCGTTTTTCTTCAATGAAAACATTGATCCATCACCCCCCTCACCATATACTGAGTACCTCCTGCCTCTGACTCTTTCCTACACACGGTCCGTAATACCGCACTCGAACGATCTATGTAGTGAGCGTCCTACCATTGGTTATCTTTGCCGCACTAACAGTTCTTCTGGGCTTCAATGCCGAGATGCCAAGGACTGCATCCCAAGAGATAAGTCAGATACATGGTAAGTAAAAATATTTTCGTTATCACGCGCGCTGATGTGCTTTGAATGCTGCCCCCTCCCCCTCTTTTCTTTTTCTTTAGGTTACATCAGAGTTTCAGCTGAAGAATGGAGAAGGCCTAAATGCACCGTATTCCACGCGAAAAATAGGCTAGTACTGTAAGATGGTATGTTGTATGCAGAGGCTATCTCTGGGGGCGTGAAAAATGTGTACGGTATGAATGCGTGTGTGTCATGATTTGTATGGTATGAATGCGTGTGTGTCATGATGTGTATGGTATGAATGCGTATGTATCATGTGCGTCTGGGTCGATAAGAGAATGCTTTTTGTATGACTGAGGTGTTGATCGAGCAGTCAATGGGATGAGAAAAATAGGCCTGAATATGGTGCCAACATGCACAGTAACAAATGGCATTTTTGAAATATAGCATATTCCTTACTTAGAAGCAAGTCTCTCTCTGAAGACAGTGAATGGGAGGGTAGCCTACACCAGGAGCTTGAAGGACTATTGCAGTACAACAGGCCGACTCCAACCGATATCCCAAGTATGTGACCGTTTTCCTGGAACACCTCCCCACCCTGTATAGACCAAAATAATGCGCAGCAGTGAGCTGATTTATGTACTGACCAAATAGAGAAATGAAGAGTCCCCTGGGTTGAAATTCATCCCAATCCTCCTCCACCCAGAAGTTAGAGATATTGTCATGTTTTAGATTTACCCCTTCTTCTTCCATCCACATAGAAAGATAGGAACTGTACCATTGCACGTCTGACTGGCATCCCTCCTTTACCTCAGCTTGGACCATCGTTGCTAGATGTTGGGGGACCCCACCGTGAGTATCAGTACGACTGGGCTAGTGTCCGACCAATTAAAGGGAGTAAGTATTTTCAAAATAGGTCACCTGCTAAAATTATCGACTATTAGGAAGAAGGGAAAGAAGGAGCCTGAACCCCGAGTCAAATTAAGTAAAAAATGTAAATACGCAACGTACATGAAAAAGTCCTTTTGTCCAAAATAACTCAGTGTTTTGTCTTCGGTTTTTGTACTTGATGCATGTACTGTCGCGTCCTATTCGATATTTGTGTGTATGTAAACTAGGCATTTATGTTTTTCCTCGGCTTGTGTATTTTATATGTAAATCATCCTGTACTCTTCTATGTTGTACGTGTACTGAATAGCCTATTATTGTACACGCACTCTCTCTCTCTCTATGTTGTACGTGTACTGAAATAGCCTATTGTTGTGCACGACACTCTCTCTCTCTCTGAGAGCTCACTTTTTGAATAAATGACGACACTGTACCTCACCGGTACACGTCTAATTGGCTTTAAACACGACAGTGTTTGAACAAATTGACAGGAACAAAATATCATATTTTGCCATATTGCTACCTCTCCTTTCTGCAAAATGATGGAACTTAATTGGCTGAGAATGAAAGGACAGGTAAGACGACTGATGTCCCCTAATCTGGCCATTAAAAGGGAGCTATATGTCAGTGGCTTTTGTTTTAGTGCCTTAGTGACACAACCTTCATCGTTCATATTACCACGCCCATTGCACATAAGTAGAGTTTCCAGAATGGTCCCAGTTTTGTACCAGCTGTCCCAGAAAATTTTAAGAAATGTAGCTCCCGGTTTTTAAAGATAAATCGACTAAAACTGGTAGAAGTTAGTCGTTGTTTCCAGAAAAGATTTAATTGACAAGCAAGCCGCCAGGTTTAAAATTCGCAATTTATGTAAGTTGTTACTGACCGTTCTGTAGCTCTCTGCTAAGGAACGCACTCGTAGCTTGCAGTAAGATCGTAGTCCTTCTCCCAATTTTGTGAAATGTCCCTAGTTGTTTTTACTTTAAGATTCCGATCACCCTAGATATAAGTTGTATGGACATCGCAGGTCCCTCATTAACTAATAAATTAGCTAGGTTGTAAAGAATGATGCAGAAAAAAGAATAATGTTTATAAAAAATGATTCGAACCAAAGTGAAAGGAATGTTGTAGTAAGCCCTGCTGAATGAGTACTGAAGCCAAAATGTTTAGCTAAAAGTAAGGAACATTGACAGGATAAAACGATGCTTAGTCTGTGTACTTTATGGTAAACAATAGCTAGGAAGGGTACCTATATGCCCAGGAGTTAGTTTAAAATGACGAGTCTCTGCCGGAGGAACCGGTTTGAATTTGACACACCATATAATCGATAGATATTAGATTTCTTGCCACAATCACGAATGTAAAAGGAATGGACACCAAAGATAGAAATTATAGTGGAAATTCATAAAAATGCTCGCAGACCTGCACCACAGTAATGGTTTATGAGTTGATGATATGCACCAATGTAAGGATTAAAGAACATCCACGCTATCGTCATTTTTGAGTAACCGATAAAAGTTTCCCCGGCTACTTGGGATTGGAAGAGAAATTGAATTGTGTAAACATCTTCCCGTGCCAGTTCTCTAAAAATTGTTTTATACTTATTTAAAGATATCATGCAGTTGTCGGAGGAGAGGGGCCAGACGTGACGCACAGCCTGGCTGCAGATCATGGAATACCTATGACCACGACCAAGGTGGAGCCGCAGAGCAAAGAGATGCTGGACGAGGCACCATTCCCAACATGGAAAATGAAAGAAAGAAGGGCTGTCCAGAAGCCCCCAACCGGTTGATCCACCTGTGCCGGAAGTCCTAGCCCATTGAGCCTAATTGGTGGGCCCACTTGCGTGGAATTTCTGCCCCCCTTGGTCCATTTCGGATCTGACCCCGCTCTGCCCTCTCTTCCCTCAACCTCCCAAACACACACCCCCTTTTCATATGGAGTTTTTCGTAATTGACTTGATGAAGAAGCACAGCACGAAGATAGAGTAGGTTAGTAGGGATGGACTTCACGGATTAAGAATAGGGTGCGGGTACCCTGTCTAAGGTACCTATGATAGATTAGTTAGGGAGCAGGGCAAAAAGGACTGTGGTCCGAGAACAGAGAACGACCTCACCCTGCAACATGGAATCTGGATCCGAGCCGGACGCATGGCTCCACCGCCGGTGCTCAACAGCGCCAACAAAAGAAGAGAACAATGGGAGCCTACCAGTGATGGCTCGCTTTAAAAAGACACTGAAAAGAAAAGCCTTTGAACATTATCACTCCCTGACCATCACTTATATTAGGTTGAATTTCTCTCCCAATCACTTTGTATTGATTATGCCCCAATTGGACAAGAATTTTTTTTTCCTTTGAAACCTTACATCGGTCGCTTTTACTGTATATGAATAAGTATAATTGTAGAACACCAGTTGTCCGCATGAATATGCTTTCTAGTTTGGATCCACATGGAGTCTAGACCTCAAATAATGCACTTAATGGTCCTTATCCTACCAGAACAATTTGTATGATAACATGTTTGTATTTGAATGATGTTACTGTGTCGTCTAAGAATTATGCCCATCTCCAGGTCTAAACGTATGATACGACAAATGTCATTCTGTATGCACTGCCTCCTCGCCTGTGACATTGACTGCATAAGGTTATTGCCACCAAAGACCGCAATGGACAGCCCAACTGCACACCACCCTTGTGTTCCCTATGTCTGAACCCTTTGTGCCCTAAGACTGTAGCAATATATGACACTGATCGAAAATAGACTAGCAAGATGTCTTGGGAATGTTCAAAGGGGCGACTGTTAAAACATAATCGATAATCATGAACATCACCGGCGCCATCTTGCCTAACAAGAGCCACCGTCCGCACGTAAATGGCATCCATTTTAGGTGCCGCGGCCAACTCGCGCTTTGCGAGTCACCTATGATTCACCCTGACCTCGCAACCATCCCCGGTGCCCTGATTCAGCATGACCAAATGCACTGAGGTCATGAAACCTTGTCAGCCTGACAAAGCCCCGGAGCCACTTCCCACCCTAAAACACATTTGTCCTTTCATCCCCTGCACATGAGCAAGGCCTTTTGATAACCCCCAACTGCACCTGGCCACATGATCTGGTCCCAGGCTGTAAACCAAGCCATGCGGACGTACTTTATTGCCCCCACACAGCAAGACTTGTTGCACGAACAGAAATGCTTGATCTTATCACTTGCATAACCTTTAGATCTGACCGATCCCACACACTTTTATGTCCTGTCGGAATGTCTAGCTGCAAGATGGCAATCATCTGTCAGATTTGGGAGGGGGAACGACAGCTGGTGGGTCTGTGTGGGAACCGGCTGTAGGCAGGAATTCCTAGGATGTTTGACCACCAATAAAGTCACTGTAAATTGTATAAAAAGGGGAGCAGCAGAGAAGTTATTAGAACACCTGAAGACATCCCTTGTGTCAGACCTGACGTGTTCTCCTCTAGAGCAAATAAACCTGTTCTTGCTTTCCAGTACCAGCGCCTGCCTCTTTATTTTGGTAACTATCGATATTGGGAATTAGAGGCGTCTTGCGTCAAACCGCCTGGGTATTCGTTAAGAGATTGGCTGTTTTTCTACAGACTGATGTTTGATTTTATGTATGAAATGACGCAGTAGTAAAGATACTGCTAGAGCAATAGGTCGTCATACTGCTGGTAAAATATTTTTGTGAATCGTTAACAATCGTAAACTTACACAAAAGTGTAAGATTGCCTTTGTGAATCAGGCACTATATGCCTAATCTATGAGAATCAGAAAATCTTGCTAGCTCATCTGCATACCACATCATTAATAATGATACAGCTGATGAGCTGTTGAACCCTTTAAATGACACATAAACCGACTATGACACACTTTGGAAGAATTATGATAAAAATGTACCAACTTCACATTGAAGAAAACATGAGAAAATAGTAGTTGCTGCATGGTAAAAGCATGCAGCTGAGTGTAGAATAGATGCAAATTATTCATTTCAATAGCATAGGTTTGTTTTTCCATTTATTAGCTTTGGTGTATCTTTCAAAAATGTAATAGAAAGTTAAAGTGAACTCACATGTTATTACATTTCTAACTATCCTTATAAGATAATAATGAGTGTGAAGAATTCATGAAAACTAATGTAACCCAGATAATATTTCATGCTATATTGAAGGGTCTCATTCTGAAATACATCATTGCATATGTGAGGAAATGTGCACCAAATGAGAAAAGAGAAAGTGGTACTGTACATCAACATTGAATGCATGTCACTTGAAACGATATTGATATTTTAGGTTGTGAAATTATTTTACACGTTGGTACTTTGAAAATGCAGTACTGTGCTATAGTTACGCATTAGTTTTGCAACCAATACAACATGCTCTGAGAGTGCTTACAAGTTGAAAAATAATGTTTAAATCTAATTTTCTTCTATGAAGCGTATATTTCCATTCTTTCATATTTTACACTTTATAAGCCTAATTCAAAATAGGCCTGCATTTCCTGTGTTCATGGAAAAGTTTCATAAACTTGCAATTTGAAGAGAAATTATGTCCTGCAAAGAGATTTCTCACTCGCTGACATGGACTACTCGCTACAATTTTGATACAGTGGGAACATTTACCATGTGAAACTGTCCTCTCGCACTCACTCATGTGCCTTTGCTAAAGGATCATTGCTTGAAAGCTTATGTGCATTGGATAGTCAGACAACCTCCGTAATGGTTACCACCTCTTTCTACAAAATGTGTCTTCTTTATGTCGTATGACAATCCCCCTATACGAGCTGACCAAGTGAGGTGACCAAGCGGACTGAGTGGGCTGACCAAATGAGGTGACCAAGGAGGTGTCATCCCAGAAGTTGGGGATTATCATATACATTGATTTTGATGGAACACGTGTTATTGATATTGTTCTTGCTTCTGACTCCTGGAGACTTTCCTTTGTGGATTGTCCTGCACTCTTTGAACTTAAAAGCTTATGTTAATATATTTACCCATTTGGACATCTTTATAAAATCCAACTTTAGTAACTATTGACTCTGTCTTAAATTGATTTATTCTCACAAGTTGATAGTGCATTTCAACTGATATATACATTTTCAGGTGAGATCGACGCAGAGAGATCTCTGACTGCCAAGTACTAAATTTATTATTTTGCATTGCTTTAACAGAATTTGTAGTTATGATTTAGATCCTACTAAATTTCTTCAGGAGATTTGGTCCGGCAGTAATAATTTTGTATCTTTATAGTGTGGTTTTGAGAGTCATGTAAATGTATTGAATTACTAGTTTGTAGATGAGTTGTCCAATTGCTGGTCCTCATTGGAGAACTGGGTTTGGATTCCCTATGTCGAACATCTCTCAGCACAAGGTAAGGTCCATCGGAGGACAAAGTAAGTGATTATAGGTGATAAACCAAGTAATAACCTCATGACCAGATTTGGGCCCAAAACGCTGCAAAAGTAACCCGGTAGCGTGTAGGATGTTTTTCTGTCCAATGAAGTTAGGATGTAGGCGTCCCAACTGAGATCCCTATTGAGATTTCTTTGTAAAAAAGATTTTTGTCTGTATCAGCCAAAGTCCAAAGCTATATGTTCCTCTAAAGGAGACTGAGTGCCAATACTGGAAGAGTACGACAAAGACAAGAGAAAGCAGTGGTGTGAGTATAAATAGGGTTACCCATTGCAAATGTTTGAGTCCAGATTGAAGTAATGTGAAATGGTTGTCTGAGGTTATGTAGAGTAGTTAGAGTTCTTGTTTGGATGATGTGCTTTATGCATAAGAGTTGAAGTTGTTATTGGGTCCGACGTGACCTAAGTTTCCGGGATACACACCTATGGATGGTTTCAGTGTGGCATACTATGAGTAGGTTGTCTGCTGTGTTTTGAAAGTGTTGCACGTGAGACGTTGTCAGCAGTACCACCAAGAGAGAAACAACATTTCTTTGTGAGATTGAGGGATACGATTGTTGCGATTGCTCTCAGTGCACAGGAGTGATTGGAACAATCTAGGTGAGGTTGTGCTGGACGTGGTTTCACTTGAAGTGTATGTTGAATTTGAGTAGGTTATTGGGTCTTGCTTGACTTCTTGTGTGAGAGGATTTGTACTTTCGTTAGTGGAACAGACAGATTTTTTTAAGTAACTTGCATTGTTTGAGGATTTTGCTTAGAAAAAACATGTTCAAAGGATTGTAAAGGAGGGGTAGACGCTGCAAGGAGTGAGTTTGACTCCTGCACTGGTATTAGTAGGGAGGTGTAAAGCCGTACTGGGATAGGTTGAATACATCACAGTGTGCCGTGCTGGTATTGGTTGTGAAAAATCAAAACAAGGAAGTGTAGGAGAAGTTGATTGAGGAGAATCATTTGTGAAGGACAAAATTATAATTAGCAAAAGGATGAAAATATTGAGAAATATGAAGAGTTTAATGCAGGGAGGTGGCGATACCACCTGAGCATACACCAGCATTGTATATGTCACAAGAGAGAGGATACCATAACTGTACCATGCTTGAAAATTGGATGACATATACTGGAAATGATGGAACCTTCGCTTTACCCACTATATGGAACTTTTAATGTCAGAATTGTAGAAAATTTGAGGAGACAATTGTATGCGATTAAACCACATCCTAGGCCTATGCAGTTTGATGCACTTAGGGAATGGGAATATATAGCTTTACCAAAAAGAGAAGCAGAAATACGTTGAACCGATATGTCGAGTCCAAATGGGATGCACAACAAAATGTTTGGAGTACTGATATAGTAGAAGGAATCAGAATATATCCTGTAATAGTTGCAGGGAAGGAAGATGGAGGGAAGCGTAAGAAAAAGAAAAAGCACCTTGAAGAGACAAAAACCCTAGCTCCGAACAGAGATAGTGATAGTGAATTTGATGACAAATTCCTAAATTAGTTATTACTGAATCGTGCACCACCTTATAATGATGACCCACCTCAGAATTTAACAAGCCTATATTTTTGGGAAGAAATCCTGACGCACTTGCTGTACCCATAGATCCAGTTCCCTACACACCTTTCACACCAATTGGTGGAAACACATAGATGCCAAATATTGATGGTCAGACTGTTTTGAATGCACCAGATGCTTTGACTGTCCCAGTGATTATGGGCCCTGTATTTCCTTTACATCAGCCTGGGAATAGAGAAAAGCATGAGCATACATTGACTGTTCCTACTGGGATAAATGGTTCAACTTCTACTTCTGTAGATCTGAGAGTTAGACAGCCTTCTCAGATGCCTCTAATTCCAACTCCAGCTGACACTTCTTACAGTACTGGTGCTGATTCACTGGTACACTCAACACAATAAATTTCTTCAATTGGAAGATTAGGGCAAGCTGAAACTTTCTTTGTGCCTGAGAATGGTATAGTAACTCCAGTCCGTGGAACCCAAAATGCTGTGAGAAACACTTTTCAGGTGGGAACGCCAAATTCTGACGTATCCCTTTTACATTCAACATCTAGTCTAGGAGCAGGGGGATTTATTCAGTAATATATCAGAAGGGCAAACAGGTCCCACTGGTCAAGAACTTGATGACTGACTTAAAGGCATAGTCACCCCTGCGAATGATAGGGGTGATGGGAATAATGGAACACTTGTTCCTCAACCAAAAAAAGATAGGTCCCTTGACATAGCGAGACTCAAAATGGAGTTGGAAAAAATAATAATAGGCATAATAAGCAAAGCTAGGTTAGTTACTTATCAGGGTGATAAATTGTTGTTCATTTGCAAAGACATTACCAGACGTGATCGAAATATTCATGAAAAGTTGCCTCAGTTAGCTCAGAAATCTAGAGCCGATATACAAAAATTAAAAACATTGCAGAAGCCCTATCAAATAGATTTCAGTGACAGAGATGTAGAAAACATGAGGCCATCATGAAGGAGGTTGCAAATGAAAGAATTATTAGCCATTCCTAGGACATGGGGAGTGTTGAAAAAATGGGAATGCCGAAGGGCTAAGAAGAAGGAACCAAGGAAAGCTATAGTGGACATATTCCCAGTCATTGAAGATGATGGGGTGAGGAAGTGAGGATGCTTCCTATAGAGAGGTACCTGGGGCAGGATATGTACATGTTCCATGGACTAGACCAGTGATATTACTCTTTACAAATGACTTCCTGAAATTGAGAGAAATCCTGGTAGAATTGTACAAACAAGTTGAACGGTTTGTAAAGGTTTCAAAGGTTTTGCTGGAGGATATGGATACTTTATTTTACATTGTGGTCCCAAGTGATTTGTGGGCAGAATGCAAAAGTGCTGTAGACTGGCCTGAAACAGTATCATCTAGAAATGCGCGCACAGGTGCACCATCTCATGTGGTATAAAAGAAATATATCCAAGCCATTACTTATCTGAAAGGGAAAATCTTACCAAAAGAAATCTTTTGGGTGAAAATTTATAGAACGACTCAAGAATTGAAGGTACCAGTTCATGCCTATTATGAAAGGTTACTACAGGCACTCAAGCAGTACAGTGGAATGGAGAATGTGACATTTTGTCTATTGTTTGTGTATGGTCAGGGACCTGAGATTAGCAGCATGATCCAGCATCATTTGATATGCTGGCAGGGTTAGCCCATAGATTAATTCTTCCAATATGAAAAATATTGTGGGGATGAAATTGAATCAAAACACAACAAGCTGAAAGAGAAGTTGATGGTTGCACAAATGAAAGCTGTTCAGAAGGGTCAGAATAGAACAGGTGATGTTGATCATATGATTGCTGTGCAAGGAGGTTATCAATAAACCTCAGTGATGTGAGGAGTAGGTGGAGTACAACAGCAAGGTATGCAGCCACAAGGTAGAGGTAAGGGGTGTTTCAATCGATATCTTGAAAAAGACAAATCCATGTCATATTTGTGGCAAGTTAGGGCATTGAAAGAGGGGGAGTATTTTTTGGGCCCTGGGGACCCCATCCCCCAGGGCCTGAGCATTTTCTATTTTTTTTAAAAAAGGGAAGGGGTTAGCATGGCCTCCCTTCCCTGGTCCACTATTCGCCCTGCAGACCCCGGCCCGGGCCTCGTTTTCATAAAAAACAATTCTTTTCCCGGGAGAGGGTCCACATGGCCCCTCACCCCTGGGCCAACTTCTCGACCCGGGGATCCCATTCCCCAGGGCCTGGCCTCATTTTTTAAAATGTATTTATTCTATTTTCCTGGGAGGGGGGCTGCGTGGCCACATTCCCTGGAGCCTGGCCAGCCTTGTTTATATTTTTTTTAGAGTTGAGCCGCGTGGCCCCTCTCCTGAGGCCATTTTTGGCCCCGGGTACCCCATCCTCCGGGGCATGGCCAATGCTTTCTTAATGTTTTTTTGGGGAGGGGCCACGAGGCACCCCCTTCCTGGGCCACTTCTGGCCCCAGGGATTCCATCCCCTGGGGCCTGGCCTGAGCATTGGAGACCGTGGGGAGAGCCCTGATGCCCCCATGTTCCCTCCCGGCTCTCTGCCTCCTGCGGGAGCGGGCATTGCTTTTGGGCAAGGGAATCTGCAAACATGCAGCTCCCTTTGGACAAAAGCAATTCTGCTTTGCTTCTTGGAAGCGAGAGCAGGTTTCCTGCTCTTGCTTCCTATAAGCAAAGCAGTGTTTGCTATTGTAGGGCGGGAACCTGCCACAGCAAACGGCAATGTCCCAGGGGGTGGGCACCGTGGGACATTGCAGGAGCCAGCCCTGGGGGGTGGTGGTCCCCAGGGCCATCTAGGGCTCCAGGAGGGGGGCAGCGCAGCCCCCCAGCAAGTATGAAGCCCCGGGAGGTGGTGGTCCCCGGGGCAGGGGGTCTGCTACTGACCCCCATATTTACATATTAAATGCCCTGGGGAGGAGGTGGTCCCCGAGGCAATGTGGGAGGGCTTGAGCCACCCACACTTTGATCTTGGAAATTGTCCTGTGGAGGTGGCAATCCCAGGGGCTGTGGGAGAGGGGCGCGGCACCCTGCATTTAAATTATGTAGACCCGGGGAGGTGGTGGTCCCCAGGGCTTGGGGGCCCACAAGGCCCTCCTGCCCTAAAATGTAAATGCCCCGAGGAGGTGGTGGTCCCCGGGGCAGCCTGGGGGCTCTCCTGCCCCAAATGCATTGGTTTTTTAAAAGCCCCAGGATAGTGGCGGTCTCTGGGGCTGTGGGGGGGGCTCGTGCCCCCGCATATGATTATCTAAACCCCGGGGATTTGGCGGTCCCTGGGGCTGCGGGGGCACCCGCTACATAATTGGACATTACCCCCAGGGCCGTGCCTACCCGGGGGCTTATAGAAAATGAAGCACGGGAGCCTGTGTTACATTTTTTTTTTAATATTTCGGCCGGATTTGCGCATCCAGCGTGAATTTGGCCGAATTTTGTTTGTATTCTTTGTTAGGCTCTGGGGTCCTTGTGGGACCCCCTGAGCAGGCCTAGGGGGCCAGGGTGTTTCTACCCTGCCCCCTTTTCTTGTTTTTTATCTTTTTTCCACTGTTTTCTTGTGACTCGGTTTCTGAGGCACAAGATGGCTGCCAACAGATTCTGGTTTGGAGAGTTGGCAGCCAATCAGAATGAAGCTTGTGCATGGGAGGGTTCACAAATCCTCCTTGGTGCTCAGATATCGATATTTTTATTTTTAGTTTTTTGAATTTCTCAGCAACTACTGAATGGATTTACACCATTTAATAAAAAGCACGATTTCTGGACAACGACCTGCATATTTTGCCAAGTTTGGTGTAATTCCGTTCAGTAGTTAAGGTTGTAGCTTTGTCTAAAGTTCCTATTAATATGGGGGAAATGTGTTTTGGGACCCCCTTTTTTCTCGGCCCCTGCATGACGAATCACCCTGAAACTTTGAAGACATGAGCTGACCTGAGTGAACCATTAGTTTGGAAAATGTTGTGAAGATTCGTCAAACGGGGCCAAAGATGTTCACATTTTTTTATTGTTTAACATATAATGATATTCAAATGTACCATTGAAAGCTATTGATTTTGTTTTTAATAACTGTCGTAATCATTAAAATCTCATCTTTTTTAATATAACCTTTTTGTGAACTCCTTGCCTTACATTGCCTATGTTCCACACTGCCTGGGAATGTTATTTTCATTGTAGGCAAAAGAAAAAAAGCCTTTTGAATAGAAACTATAATTCGCCGAAACGCGTTGTTTGTTGCCGCAATAAATCACTCTTTGCAGAAGGAAGGTGTCCGAGTATCTTTTGACTTGTAAAAGATTGGTGAGAGGATATATATATATATATATATATATATATATATATATATATATATATATATATATATATATCCAACGAGTTTGCCTGTGATGGAAAACCCCACGAACAAGATAAGTGATAGCCACAATTTTTATTAGAAGCAGCAGCCCACATCACTTTCGTAGAGTCTTGCTTGGACTTTTCTGACACGTGGACAGCACATAATATTTCCTTACTGTTCAAAATTCTACTGCTAGTGAGAAATACGTCAAGAAGAAAGAACTTGCTTCTCAAAGGGAATCTTACATAAGAGACTAGCAAAGTTCCTTGCAAGAAGAGAGTGATATCTGCATCACCTCAAAGCTTGTGGGTCGGATCAGGTATGAATAAGGTCTGGGAGTGTCTACGCCTCAATATTTATGCAAGAAAAACAGAAGCAGAGCTCCTTACCAACCCTCCATAAGAAAAAATTGATATGATGAGGCCAGCCCTAGCAGCACCATAATGATTTTTTTGCCCTATTGTCTTTTCCCTCGCATCCTTCCTCTAATTGTCAGTCTAGCTGATTCCTTACCGCCCTCCCTCCTGTTGTCTGTGTTGCCCATACCTACCCAAAATAAGGAAAAAATAGAGCACTTTAAAAAAAATTACTTTTAGCCATGCTGAAAGACATTGGCAAAGCCAAAGCTCTGGTATAGGTGAGACTACTGGCTTTGCCAATGCTTGTTTATGCTTTAGTCATAAGTACATAGTTGTGTCATTTGCTATAACGTCAATGTGGGTAAAGGTCACATTGTAGCACTTCCTGTGATGTCACTGGGATCAATGGTCATATGATGTCACAGTAATGTCATTGAGGGTATGTATGATGTCCTTTCCACTTCCCGTGGCATCTGGGTGAATCGATATCTATGAGATATTTTGCAACTAAGTTCCTGCCCACCAGGCATATCATACTTTTTTTGCATACATTAAATATTTAATATTCTCTGCTACAGACCAGAGTCAAGTAAATGTGAGAAAAACATTTTTCAAATGTTTATTTTGTCATAATAATTATATATATATAGACACCGATGTATAATGCTGATAGAATTAAGACAAAATCATTTAAATAACATTTCACGATCGCCACTGATAGATGACATTACGGGCCAATCATCCCTCTACTTTCCCTTTTTCTTTAGTTGCTCTTCGAAAAAGTCATTGCAGGCCACAGTCAGAGCAGCAACCAGAACGACAAACTCATTGAAATCCACTTCGTTGTCCTTGTTGGAATCGAGATCGTTCATAATCTTGTCAACCAGCTGTGGATCCTTTTGACACTAAAGGTGAGAAGAAGAAAACAACGTCACGCACGCGAGCCACATTGATGTGAGAAGCAGGACTGCATCCGTTCAACCTGGCACACACTGTCTCTTGGGTTAATGAGGAGGCGTGAACACCCGTGTGCCAGAGGCTGCGTGTGCCGCCCTGGCCCCCAGACCCCCCCCCCCCCTTCCTCTATGGCCCCCAGGGAATTGGTTTTTGACTCTGCCTCCCTTTCTCCATCAGCCGTCACTGAATGCGCGACAGGTGTAATTGGACAGCATTTAATTACTCAACCCAAGCTGCAGCGCGCTCCCAGCGCGTGTCTTCCTGTGGCCACATGCTTTATGGAAGACGAAATGAATTGCACCATGTTTTACTGGTGATTAGACTTTTAGGGTGCTGGCCTACACAAACTACGCACTAATGGAAGACGAACCTTTTTGGTTGGCATCACTTGGTGAAGTTTGCATCTTAGCGTGATATACAAGGCCCATTCTGCGGCAAGGGTGTGTTGTAATGCCAGTGTGCAGCAGATCACAGACAGTGTTTCTTTGCAAGTTTAAAAACTTTGGAGGATATTTACAAGCCCCTAACGCCACCAGAGGGTCCCTTTTTATGATGCTCCGGTGGCGTTGCTCCCTACCCCATATTTACAAGATGGCATTCAGCCACTTAACGTGGGTTAACGCCACCTTGGTAATGTGCCAATATGCCCCTTTCCTCAGCAGTCCGCTGCATGGCAGAGGGGCGGACAATGGATGTTGCTGTGGGCGGTCCACCATAACACCCATCATTTTTTTACGCTGCCCCATATTTACAAGTCTGGAGCAGCACCAAAAACCAAGGCCAGGTAAAACTTGTTCTTAGGATTGCTCTCTCTGTGTGTGCTGCAGAAGGCAGCACACACAGAAAGGACAAATTGACATTCTTGATTGTTTATGTGCAGGAAGGTGTTCCTTCCTGCCCATACACCGTTGCCCCTGCAGGCAGGCACCCTTGCCACATGGTGTGTGTGTGTGTGTGTGTTTGTCCTTTCAACAATACATTGCACTCATTTCAGAGGCTACACTGCGTTATTTTTGACAGTCAAATATAGCCCAAATGTTTTGAGGTGCCACATCACTATTGTAGACTCTTGCTTGAACTTCTTTGACACTTGCACAACACATTTTATTTATTTACTCTTCAAAATTAAACCGCTCATGAGAAATACGTCAGAAGGAAAGGACTTGCTTCTCAAAGTGAATCCTACATAAGCGACTACCAAAGTTTCATGCAGGTAAGTAAGTGATATTTGCATCGCCTCGACACTTGTGGGTCGGATCCGGTGTGACTAAGGTCTGAGGGTCTCTGCTCCTCAATAATTACGCAAGAAAACAGGAGCAGAGCTCATTCATTACTGACAAAGCCTGCATTAAATCGGTGTAAGGCAATACCTTCATGACGCCCTAGAGCAGGTGACAAACTGTGCACATTGTTCGAAGCCACCAGTTCAACGTGTTCTCTGCCTGCAGTTTCTATCTGTAGTATTTACTTGCACATCAGACTAAATTAAGGCAAAATAATTAGGTCTACGACCTGCATACATGTCACAGTCGTCCAGTGCTGAACGCATCAGTGCAATACCATTTACAGAGCATCAAAAAAGATTGCAAAAACTCCCACAAACGAATGACACATTTTAGTACATCATCCTGCAGATGCTGACACTCTGTGCATATGTCTCACACTATGTGTAAAATACTGTCACCTTCACGCAAGAAGGCTACAATACATACTATATAACAAAAATTGCATTTTAATGTCTTCCAAAGCCAATGTTCCCCTACAGCGATACCCTCCCACGATCCCAGATTTGTCCTTGCATGCTGGTTGACGACTGGACTTACCGCCAGGAAATCAGTCAGCTCGCTGTGCAGGAGCAGCTTCAGTTCTCCTTTGTTGAGCTTGTACTTGTCGCCTTCTTTCCCAGAGTAATGGTGAAAGATGCGGATCAAGGTGTCCATTGCGGTCTCCAGTTGTGTAGGCATTGCGAACTGATGGCCACTGGAAATGAAAGAAAAGTGTCTAGTTACTAGAGCAGAGAACCAAGGCATGAGATCTGGAAGAGGTCAATAATTCCAACCACTGTAGCAGGTCAGATGCAGAAGCTAATTCGAAAATGGCTGGAATTCCATGTCTAATTCACTGGTCAGCTATGCAGCGTCAACCATTACAGGAATATGTGCGTCTCAAAGGACCAGCTTCCACCAGTGTGAAGGAGCTGGTCGTGCACCTTGAATCCAAGCCACACAATATGAAAAGTAATGGGCCATCTACATACCTGGCAGTGCTTGGTCCTCCAAAACTGAGTATCTCCAACAGGTGATGCTCGCCAAGGTGCAGGAGCCTTTATACCTTTGGCCACTCCCCAGCACGGCTATTTCTCATTGAGGAGTGGGACCCTGGGCCAATGGCAGCAGGGCAAAGGTATCTTCACAACTTGCGTCATCTTGCCGTGAGTTTCAATTGGATGCTTCCTCCTGAAGCCTTTTCTTCAATCACCTGCAATGACAGGTAAGAGCCTCAGTCACCTTGCAAACCTTCCAGGGGGTGTTCTCTTCAAGGAGGCGGGAGGAGGGACCCTGACTCTTCTTCATTAGAGCAGGTAGGAAGGAAATGCAATTCGTTGCTAGGAAGCAAAGAGGGAAAAATACCCAAAATAGCACGCAGGAGACAGGGAATACGTTGTTTTGCTTCAGCGGAGGCAGAGGTCCCCCCAGGGAGCTTGGGCTGAAGACAGTGCTGAGCTACAGGTGAAGGTAAAAAAGGAAGCGATAACGTGGCACTGCTCACGCCTATGATGAGACCTGATTGATTTTTGGTGCATTAATCTTCACCATGGTGCACACTTACTAGAGAGAAAATAAGAATGCGCCCAGAAACAGAACCAAAACGTGTACAAAAATAGACACAGCCATCTAAATCCCTACCCATGAGCTCAAGAAATCAGTCCCACAAGAGAAGTAGGTGTACATCATATGGAAGTAAAAGAAACAGTGGGGCGCACGGGGATGAAGTTTAAACAGTCATCTAACTCTCAAAGGTGCCAGGGCCTCATGAATAGATACTGGTAGCAGGCAACTTTTTAATACATACAACATTCATAATATCTATGAATTAATCGTCTGGCAGGAAGAAGTGATTCGGGTTTATAGATTATTTCAAGAAATAACGATGTTATGTGCCTAGTGTGTCTTTGCTCAATCTGGAGGGAGCTCTATTCACAAATATTGTGAGCTTCTTAGAGCCATGCAAATAAGAGGCAATGCTTTGCGCCAGGTGTATGCAAAGCGCCTGCCAGCTGGGCGAGGGGCCTGCAAAAACAAGCTCCCTGTAACCAGGCAACAGGCAAAACCAATGCTTGCTCCAAAGGGCAGTCAGACCACGGGCGCCTATGAAAAGGCTTCTCGAAGCACGTGCTACATGTGCGGTGTGTAGAATTTGAGGATAAGGATAAGAGGGCACGTGTGCCCGGCAAGACTGCAAAAAAGAGAACAAGTAACCTCACACTTGTTCTTATACAGCACTAGCAATGGAAGCAAAGTACAGTTTGTTGAAGAAATACCTTTTATTGGGCTTCACATCAGACGATGACTTACTGTAAGCACAGAGGATTGGAGCATTTGGTGTTTGAAACATGAAAAGTGTGGGAAAAGGGAGGGGAGACAACTACCATTGACTGCACTGCACAAACATGGCACCAAATCAAATAACAGAAAATATTTTGGCCCCTAAGGAAGATTTAATATTCGCTACTATCTGTCCTATTCATCTTTATCCAAGTTGCTACTCAAAAGGTGGTCCTCCCCTCAAGAGAGGAAACTTCAGAAGTATACATAAAATGCAGGCCCTGGCTGCGCTGCTGGGCATTATAACAGAGCGGCAAGCAGCCACAGCATTTCACCAGATATGACCAAGCCACGCCAAATGCAAAAAGAACTATTGATGGGAAGAATGCAGAACAATGTCATATATTCACCCCAGTACAGAGATCTGGGCCTAAATCCATCGTTTTTTTTCCTCACCATGCCATACCTGTTTGGACCTAGCCATATGCACACAGTCCAGCCCGTTCTGCCAGGCCAGGTCCTCCCTGGACTGGAAACAAGCACCCTAGGACCGGTTTCGGGCTTTCACCTCTCTTCAGCCAGAATAGCTTGATTCCAGTGGCATGGAGAGCACTGGCCTCACCCCGTCCCACTCGGGGTGACAAATGCAAAATGAACTATTGATGAAAAGAATGCAGAACAGTGTCATACATTCACCCCAGTACAGAGATCTGGGCCTAAACCCATTGCTTTCTTGCTCTCCATGCCATTCCAGTTTGGACCCAGCCTTATGCAAAGCAGTCTTGACCCTGCTGACTTTGCCACTGGATTCAAGCTAGTCTGGGTGATGACGGCTGATAGCCAGAAACCGGTCCTAGGATGCTTGGCTCCGGTCCAGGGAAGACGTGGCCTGGCAGTTTGGGCTTGACTGTTCCCATGAGGCACAGGGTCAGACTGATTTGCATATGGCATGTCTGAACTGGGGTGGCGGAGTGAGCTAAAGAATGTTGATGGATTAAACCCAGATCAGTTGAATGGGGGTGAGTGCTTGCAATGTTTAACACTCCGTCCATCATCGCCTTTGGTTTTGCTTAATTCACCCTAAGTTGGCAGGGTATGCCCGGACGTGGGTCCCTTGCTCACTTTGCCACTGGATTCAAGCTAGCCTGGGTGATGACGACTGATTAGCCAGAAACCGATCCTAGGACGCTTATTTGCGGTCCAGGGAAGACATGGCTTGGCAGTTCAGGCTGGACTGTTCCCATGAGGCACAGGGTCAGACTGATTTGCATATTGCCATATCTGAACTGGGGTGGCGGAGTGAGCTAAAGAATGATGATGGATTACACCCAGACCAGTTGACTGGGGTGAGTGCTTGCAATGTTCAACACTCTGTCCATCATCCCCTTTGGTTTTGCTTTATTCGCCCTAAGTTGGCAGAGTATGCCCAGACGTGGGTCCCTTGCTCACTTTGCCACTGGATTCAAGCTAGCCTGGGTGATGACGGCTGATTAGCCAGAAACCGGTCCTAGGACGCTGGTTTCCGGTCCAGGGAAGACATGGCTTGGCAGTTCAGGCTGGACTGTTCCCATGAGGCACAGGGTCAGACTGATTTGCATATGGCCATATCTGAACTGGGCTGGCGGAGTGAGCTAAAGAATGATGATGGCTTAAACCCAGATCAGTTGACTGGGGGTGAGTGCTTGCAATGTTCAACACTCCGTCCATCATTGCCTTTGGTTTTGCTTTGTTCGCCCTAAGTTGGCAGGGTATGCCCAGACGTAGGTCCCTTGCTCACTTTGCCACTGGATTCAAGCTAGCCTGGCTGATGTAGGCAGATTAGCCAGAAACTGGTCCCAGGACACTTGTTTCCGGTCCAGGGAAGACATGGCTTGACAATACGGCTGGACTGTTCCCATGAGGCACAGGGTCAGACTGATTTGCATATGGCCATGTCTGAAATGGGGTGGCGGAGTGAGCTAAAGAATGTTGATGGATTAAACCCAGATCAGTTGACTAGGGGTGAGTGCTTACAATGTTCAACACTCCGTCCATCATCCCCTTTGGTTTTGCTTTATTCTCCCTAAGTTGGCAGAGTATGCCCAGATGTGGGTTCCTTGCTCCCTTTGCCACTGGATTCAAGCTAGCCTGGGTGATGACGGCTGATTAGCCAGAAACCGGTCCTAGGATGCTTGTTTCGTGTCCAGGGAAGACATGGCTTGGCAGTTCGGGCTGGACTGTTCCCATGAGGCACAGGGTCAGACTGATTTGCATATGGCCATACCTGAACTGGGGTGGTGGACTGAGCTAAAGAATGATGATGGTTTAAACCCAGATCAGTTGACTGGGGGTGAATGCTTGCAATGTTCAACACTCCGTCCATCATTGCCTTTGGTTTTGCTTTGTTTCCCTAAGTTGGCAGGGTATGCCCAGACGTAGGTCCATTGCTCACTTTGCCACTGGATTCAAGCTAGCCTGGCTGATGACGGCTGATTAGCCAGAAACCGGTCCCAGGATGCTTGTTTCCGGTCCAGGGAAGACATGGCTTGGCAGTTCCGCTGGAGTGTTCCCATGAGGCACAGGGTCAGAGTGATTTGCATATGGCCATGTCTGAACTGGGGTGGCGGAGTGAACTAAAGAATGTTGATGGATTAAACCCAGATCAGTTGAATGGGGGTGAGTGCTTGCAATGTTCAACACTCCGTCCCTCATCCCCTTTGGTTTTGCTTTATTCGCCCTAAGTTGGCAGGGTATGCCCAGACGTGGGTCCCTTGCTTACTTTGCCACTGGATTCATGCTAGCCTGGCTGATGACAGCTGATTAGCCAGAAACCGGTCCCAGGATGCTTGTTTCCGGTCCAGTGTAGACATGGCTTGGCAGTTCAGGCTGGACTGTTCCCATGAGTCACAGGGTCAGACTGATTTTCATATGGCCGTGTCTAAACTGGGGTGGCGGAGTGAGCTAAAGAATGATGATGGATTAAACCCAGATCAGTTGACTGGGGGTGAGTGCTTGCAATGTTCAACACTCCGTCCATCATTTCCTTTGGTTTTGCTTTGCAAGCCACACCAAAGGCTGGACATTCAAGAGAGGGCAGGTGGTTCATAATGACTGGGACGAGGACAAATAGGACTAAGAGTAATGACGGTAGCTGTAAATAATCAGGAAACTGTATTTATGTAGCCGGTCCTCATTCTAGGTATTATTCAAGAGGAATGCCACTGCCCCACTCAGCCTTTGGAGGGCCAAAAGAAGACAGCAAAAAGCCACCCGTTCTGCAACAACCAGTAACTTTGTTAGAGAAAATATGATAATGGATCACATCGTCAAAACTATGTACAAATGTATTAGAGGAGGCCCAAGTCACCGACCAACATCTTTCCCCCCGAACGATGACTTTATCTTCAGCATTAGTGCCAGCAGACCCCAGTCTCCTTCTTCTTGGGGAAGACCTACCCTTAATCCCCTTGGAAACAGGAAGCCCGGCCAGAGAATAATCCAGGTACTGACAGACCAATTCCAGTGACTGAAGAACAAAGAAGTCATCGTGTGACCATGCCTAGCCACGGTGAAAGTAAGTAACATGGGCTCAGAATGGTATATGAGCAGTAAATAGTCTATAAAACAAGAAAAAGAAGAAACAAATGTAATAAATCCAGCCTTCAGGGATGAAAGAGATTGGACAAAACCAGACAAGAATTCCGCCTGAAATCGATGAGCCGCAGCAGCACCCTTACGCAGGAACTCTGGATCGGACCCAGGACCATCCCATCTTCAAAAATCCAGAGCACAGAATCACCCCAGTTCAAAGATCTAAAGAAATGTCATCCAAGAAGTCAATCTTAAAGGTTGACACAGCAAAATATTTCCTAAGGCGTGCTCCCAACCCTGTATTCTTGGACACCTTTATTGCCATCCACTGGCCCCACAAAGTAGAAACAGAAAGATTCAGCTCTGAAATTTCCCAGAGAAACTGAAAGATTGAGGGAAACCCAAACTTCGCAGGAGAGAGGGAACAGTCTGTATAAAACAGCTAAAGAGTCCCCCAGTGGCGAGATTGGGTCTTTAGGGTAGAGGGACAACAAGGCTTCTAGTCAGTCTCAGCTATGTGCCTTGGGAGTCTTCAGCTTCTGCTATTTGCAGTTTGACCATCTTATCGTGTAGGAGGCAGTAGCGCTCATTGGTAGACATCTCAGATAGTGAAAGGGAGGGAACCCAGGGCAATCACCATGCCTGCAGTAGTGCCATGGACTGAAGTAGGGGTACCATGAATTATGTTGTCAAAAGGATACCTTCGCAATCAGCTACTTCCACTTGAATCTATGGTTGGGATTGTGGGATTGCGGTGTGCAAGATAAGCATATAGAAGGTAATCCAGGGGTATCAGAGCATCTAGCCCCAATGCTCTGGGATTGAAAGCATCAATAAGACAGGGGATGTTGCGCATTCACTTTATGGCTGCAGACATGTCTGGAAACAACTTTCTTAACCAGCAGTAGATAACCCTGTCAGCAGCTGCACAGAGGGCCATATCCTGGGAGGTGGAAAAGACACTGCTTAGTCTAACGATCTGGGTATTGTATAAACCCATGGATGTGGGATGCCCTTAATGACAAGAGGTGATGCTCCACCCAAGCCCTCAAAAGCAGTATCACCATGCTGAAATATCTGGAACAAGTCCCATACTGACTGTTTATGTATCCCATGGAAACCGTACTTCCCGGTTGTACCAGGACATTATGAACCTTCTCAGCTGGGAATGGCAATTATGAAGGGCCTAGAGAACAGCAGACAGACCTCTCCTATTCAAAGAGTGACCACCCTTCAACAGAGTCCAATGCCTCATGTCAAGATGGCCCTAAGAGTGTCAACCATGCCTAAGCAACTAATATCTATTGTGACCAAGAAAGTCACCACTAGATGGATGTAAATCCCCCCTGGCAAGGGAGGTGGGCTCCAACCTCCACTGCTATGGAAGGCGGAAGGAATGAGACACAGAAACCAGTGCCTGATGGAGATGCATCAGAAGATGGCAAAGTTGCAGATGGGCCCTAGGAACAGTGAAAAAGCAAGAGGTCATGTGACCATGTATTTGGAAACACGGATAAGCTGGAGCCTGTGAGTAAACCAATAAAGGAAAGGGCACCTTCTTCAACCACTCCATCTGAATTGGTGGTCAGTCTGGAAGTAGTGGCAATGAAGATCCAGTACTGATAAGAGACCATCTGACTCTCGGAAAGGTTGAGCTGAATGTTAAGATGAGCAAAACAGGAACAGAAACTGTTCAAACCACTGAGGACCTCTTCTGGGGAGGGTACATGGAGGAGCTGATTATGCATGTATAGGAAAAGTGCAATTCAGCAGATAGAAAAGGGTGATTCTATGTAGTTGAATAAGAGAGGGGCATATCAAAGGGCAAGAAGGAAACTGATAGTCACCCCCTGGGTGATAGAATTACTGAATATTAACACCAACAATATTGTGGTTCAAGAATATCAAGAACATCATATCCAGGTACAAAATATCAAAAGGTAAGTGCAAAGAAGTACTATTCCTAACTCCGCATCTACGTGCCCTGAAAATATATGTACTGCATAGGTGCATATATATATGTGGAGTAAGGCATAGAAAATCTAGACTTATTCACCTGACAATATTTCACTTTTGGTATTCTGCCCTCGATGTTATGTTCCATTGATATTGTGGTTTCGATATTCAGGGGCAGACCGCCCCGTGTGCAGAAGTGAAGGACCTTCCAATGAGAAAACAAGGGGTAGTTGACAGCAACTCCAACCTATGCCAAAGGGCCCACATGCCAATTAATGTGTCACAATTAACTTGGTGGCTGCAATTGTATCGTAACGGGGTACAAGCTGAAAATAAAAAATTGGGTTTTTGGGAGGGTTTTTGTTTGGGGTATCAGAGACCTAAGACATGATGTTGGACAGGCATTTTGAAATCAGGGAGAGAATTGCCTTATATTGCACAACAGATACTTGATAACAAGATAACTGAGGGGAGGGTTGCTGACCTTGCTGGGAAAGGCCTCTACCTGACTTGATAATATCCCCATTTTGTGTAGTGTATGTAGTTCTTACAGCCAGATATGGTGGCCGCTCTTATTCCTTTTTAGCTTCCAAACACTGGAATCAGCTACTCTTTCCCCTTCGCTCTTGCTCAGACTTAATCTCCTTCAGGAAACTCTTGAAAACATGGTTGTTCGATCTTTAATCACCGTATGGAATTGTGACCTGTATCTGACGGATTCGGCACCCATAGATCCCTTGGGGATCATTTGTGCACCTAATAAATTTAAATATATAGTGCCTAAGAAAGCTGAAGGTTAATGTTGCTTAATTCACCATGTGTCTCTGCCTGAGGGAATGTCAGTGACTGATTACATTGCAGAGGAGGATATGTCTATATCTTACGCTTCAGCGGATGATGCCATGAAATTGTCAGGAGTGGAGGTGTGGGTGCAGAATTAACAAAAAGTGGCATAAAATCTGCTTTTCGCTTACTGCGATTTCATCCAGAAGATTTTTCCTTGTTGGGAATGCACTTTGGGGAGCTAATTATGTTGACAAAGTTCTGCCAATTCACTGCGCTATTTCTTGTTCACTGTTTGAGATGTTTAGCACAATCTTAAAATGGCCTTGGTATGTAGAGCAATGGTCATAATCTGGTTTTTTATTATTTGGAAGACTTCGTATTCATTGGTAGATGATAGACATTTGAATGTGGCAGAGCACAGCAATGCTTTCAGTTGTTGGCAGAATATTTGAGAGTACCAATGGCAGAAGACAAAACAGAGGGTCCTGATACTTCCTTGAAATTTCTGCGTATTGTATTGGACACAGTTATAATGTTGGCAATACTACCTGATAAAAAGGTTCACGCCTACTTGGAAAGGCATCTGGAGAATGGAAAGTTCATTTGAGCTCTCTGCAAAAACTATTTGGTTACCTACA
Organism: Lissotriton helveticus; assembly: GCF_964261635.1. Lineage (NCBI taxonomy): Eukaryota > Metazoa > Chordata > Amphibia > Caudata > Salamandridae > Lissotriton > Lissotriton helveticus. Next base: position 558,359,025 of record NC_136059.1, read on the forward strand.
TTTTGCCTGTAGAGTTGGAAGGGCAGGAGAAACGTTTTCTAGGTTTAGTTTTGTGCTGTGTGGAGCTTCCTTACCTCATCATAGAGTGAGAATTTCTATATCAAAGAGAGCTAATTTATGCATTTGGAGTAGCTTTTTGGACCATTTTAATGGGATTTCCACTAGGCCTGGTTGGAGTTTGCGGAGTTCTGCTATGCGGAACTTTGCTAAGTGGCCAAAAAGTCTCCACCGCGCTACGCTGATTTCAGCAAGCAGCAGAGTGCTTTTGGTCATGCTGTTCATGAAGTTGATTTTCAGTACTGGGAGTTTATTCCGTGCTGCACTATTCGCAGCACATGAGGGCGCTGCTTCTTTTTTGCTGCTCGAGTATATTTTCTACTCAAGCAGCAGCTTTCTCAATGCGTCACGACCATCTGTGACTGCCCACGTTGAGAAACCCAACCACCCTCATTGAGAAACCTTGCTAGGAGGTGGATTTTCCTCTCGCGCTCACCAACTTGATGTTAAGAAGCGCGAGGAAGGAAAAAACTCTGCTCAGCTATGTGGAGCAGAGTTTTTCAGAACTCCACATGCTCCGGGGAGCGCAGCATGCAGAAAACTCTGCAAACCCCACAAACGGAGAAGAGTTCACCATCCAGGCCTAACTGAAAGGCACCAAATATAGATGTATTTTTGTACCTAATAATGAGGCATTTGGCATGATGTAGAGCCCCTGGCATACTTACTGTACCAAGGACCCCATTTGCCTTGTTTGAATTAAATCTTTGGACTTCAACAGATCGAAATGGTGCCTAGTGCCCTGCTCCTTTACTGATACCCAGCTTTCGTAAACCCTTCTTACAAGCCTCTAACATATCCAGTCCAGAAAGACTCGATCAATTCAGCTGCACAGCTATGGCCATATTTCCATGCTTTGCTGGTGTAGCTGCTGTTCCTGACTAGCAAGCCAAGGTTGGCAAAGGGCACCACGCAGCGCACAAGCACAAGGTAATTTTGGTTAAGAATACCTACTCAAAAAACTATTTTCAGGCTGCTTTTGCCACCGCTTGAGCACCAGATCTACTCAGAAAGCATCCCTCTCATTGCAATCGCTCGCAACTGCCCGCAATCGTAAAATTTAGCTGGAATCCTCCTAGCAACCGGAAATTGCGCTAGGGGCACCACATCTCGCTTGTGCTCACCAGTTCAGTTTCTGAATCCTCGCACTACTCCCCTTGTTATTGTGTTGCTCAAATCGGAAATAAATCCTGCCCGCTGTGATTGGCGGATTGCGGGAACTCCCCATTACAAGAGTAACATGAAGTGGCCAAAATTCTCCGTTTCCGCTCACCGTATTACAATTCCACCCAGTACTGGAGCTAAGAGAAGAAAGCGGCACATGGCTTCAGCTGACTGTGCAGTTGAGCTTGCAGATCGAGCTATACAGGCTCGGCGTGGCACATGTACAACACTTATAAAGCCAGCTTGTGCATGAGAAAGATCCACATCAAGCTGTGCATGCATACATTTGTGTGTTTCCTCAGATGCCATGTGCCCATGGAACCTGCAGCTCTCCTCTTTTACAAGTGCCTGACAGCTTGCAGGGCCAGGCAATCCTTAACTCCCGCACAGGCCCATTCTCGGATGGCCTGCCAACTTCCTTACATACATATTACTAAAAAACACCGCCAACACGAGATGTTGTTTTGTTGTGGTCGTTTTTGGCCGCAGTATTATTACCATTATATACCAACTCACTTTCTGCCCCTTAAGCATAACTTTTTATGGCCAGGGGCATAAATCATTATCATGGCTTATCATAAATCATGTGTCATACCTTATCCGTATGTCATAAATCATTTGTGTCATGATAAACTGGACGTCATACATGATTGGCGTCGCTGGTCATAAATCATTTATCATAAATCATTTAGTCGGTCATAAATTATTTGTCTGTCATCACTCATTTGCATATCAGAGGATCATAGATCATGTGTCATAAATCATTTGTGTACCATAAATCATTTGTGTCATGGACCTCCATAACTTGGACATCATAAATCATTTGCGTTACATCATTTGTCATCCATCATTCCTGTGATAAATCATTTGCTTGTCATACCTCTTTTGCATATCATAGAATCGTGAATCACCATGACAGTTCGTTATTCCGCTCTCTTATGGGCGTATCTCCTTTCTTGGCACTTTTGGGGTCCAACTTGTTCTGTTGGTTTCCACACCCCTTTGCATGTGGGTTGTAGCCTCTCCCCAGAGTTAGCCCCCAACTCGCTACCTTGCTAGTCTCTTTTTGTGCCCTGCCGTCCGGCTGGGTCTGGGCTGCAAGCGCCGTCTCCGTTTGCTACCCCTTTTTGTCAGGCCTACTCACCCTGCCGTTCAGCATCCCATAGTGAGTGGCCCTCCTTCTACACACCGCCCCGCCGGTGTGCCTCCATTACCATCCGCTGTACCTCTCTTATCCGCCAGCACTGCGACACTGCTGGTGCATAGGTGTGGGTGGGTGGGACTCGAAAATCCTTTTGCGCCGCTCCCCAGCTCCACGATGTAGTGACGAACCGCAGTCTGGGGAGTGGCGTCTTATCCCCCACAATTTTCCCGCCATGAAACGGGCGGTTGCTGCCATTTGGGGGAGGGTCCAACCTCACCTGGCCCCCCCATTGGCCAGGGGACTAGACGCCAACCTGGCGCGAGTTCTGTCGCGATGAAAGTGCACCTTTTGCTTCTGGGCGCTTTCCGGATCCTTCCTGGGTTCTGGCGTCCGTTATGGTGCCAGGCCTTGAGGCCCCCTTCGGGGGCGGCCTCTGCAAAAACTCCTCTATCATCAATATGGCCCACAAGGACAGAAAACAACTCATTATAGTAAAAAAATACTATGTTTAATCAGGTTTTGTGCCATTGGGCGACTGATCATCAGAACAACCTGAGTCTGGCCTAGCCAATCTTGTCACTCACACCCACATAATTTACACCTTCCAAGGAAAAATAGAGGAGAGAGATGCAGTCACCAACATGGATCCACTCTTGTCAGCACTGATAACTTGCCCAAGGAAGTGAAAATCGTACATGTCCATGTTAAATACATTTAGTTACTTGGTATGTGTTGGATGGCATAAATGATTGCTCCTTACAAGCCTTGCTATAGTTAAGAGTAGCAGCAATTGCTCAGCATTTTTCTCCCCGATTTAACGTGTCTGTAATTGTTGCCCTTAGTTTTTGAAAGTGTTCTCTGTGAAAAGGTCAGTAGGCACTATGACCAGAGCGGTAGAAGTATTTCTTGCTTTACTGCAATTCCTAGTTTTAGCACATATGGCATTTGATCCTGTTGCATACCACATGGTCAAATGCTCTCAACTTCTTTGTTTTATGTACGTCTCATTGCCACATTTTTTCTATATCGCTAGCTGCTTTTAACCCTAGGGCCAAATTCACAGACTTTTTTTGTGAATATAGTACACCAAAAAGCCTAAATGATCCGATTATGGCAGAATTGCTACAATCACAAGTTTGGGGTTAGGTAAGGAATGCAGGTGTTCCTGAGTGCAGCACCCTGCAAATTGAGATGTGAAACTTTGTGGATATTCACAAACCTCTTGCAGGTAGATTCATAAAATGGAAATACGAGGGACCATGTTGGTTAACAGACCTCCAACATATCCTTCCTTAAACTCTCTTCCTCTAAAATCCACACTCTGGTCAAAGCTACTGGACCCACAGGCTCACGGTCAGACCCTTGCCCTCCACAGACCTTCAAGAACATTCTTCGCTCTGTGATTGCCTCAACTTTAGCAATGACTATATTCAGCAACTCGTCATCATCATCCACCTGCTCATCAGCCCTCAGGATATCCTGCCTCCATTCATACATCAATCTCAAATGGGTCATTCCTTGTAAAACTGAGAAAAAGCATACCATTTTCTCACATTTGCAACTTCCTTGAGCACAACAATGTAACCTTAGAGTATACATATTTGGTTCTGCCCTGGAATCTGCTCTGATGTCTGGCTGGGATGTTCTAACGACCACTGTGGACAGGTATAAAGTCACTGCATTCCAATGGAACCTGTCCACAGGTAGTTGCACAACACAGTCCACCAAGACTCGTTTTGCGGGAACTTGGCATGATGGAAAGTAGTCTTGTCTACACCTCTAGTCTTTATTTAACAGATCAAGCATTGTTTTGCTGATCCTTAGCACTACCTTTCAACATTGAGGCGTGCTAACCATAAGTCTCAATTAACATTCCACTGCTCTTCAACATATTTCCTTATCTCGTCACGTATTTCAGCCTTACCTGCTATATCTACGTGAGTGAAACTAAGTTGGGGATAAGCCTAGGGGAGATTTACAGCTGAGGATTTGGCCACAGTCTGGCTCAGTGGGTCACTCTTAGTTTCTATTCAATCTTTGTCAGGGGCAGCCTCATTTCTCCAGAAACTCCTCACCTGCATACCTCCAACTAGAAATGGATCTTCTAAAATTACACAAAATCTAAAAAAATACATGCTTAGAAATTATCTCAAACCATATATACTTTCCTTACTTCTTCCTCCAGGATCCAGTAGCAATCACTTCCCTTCCATCTTCCTTCCCCACTCCTTTATCAACTGTGGCTACATCCTCGTGGCCTAACTCTCCTAATCACACTTCCCCTTTTTCACTCTTTCTCCCTGTTCCCCCTTTCCTCCTCCTTTAACTTTTTACATCTGCTCCTTTTCATACCTTTTTATCTTAGCTCATTTCTGCTCCTCCTTTTCCATACTTTTCACTTCTTTTACCACCCCTACCACTTCCACCCTGAATCATTTCCACTTGCTTTTCGGTCATGCCTTTCTTCCATTATCAGTCTTCACCCCTTGACAAACTCATCCCTCCCTGTTTATTCATCTTTATTCATCTGTTTTAAACGTCCTTTCTCTCTGCCTCCTTCCACACTCTACCAGTTTGAATATTTGCACACATTTTTTCTATAGATACCTGTGATGGAGCAAGGATTCGCACGTAAAGCGACTTGCTTGTATTCATGAACCTCGAATAACACTAATTTATTAATCAACATGTTTGTCTTATTAATTTACCCTTTATTCTGACATTTTGGGTGTCCCAGTGATGCTTGCTTATGTGTTTACTAATAGTAATATGCTTGCAGATTAAGATGGCTGCTGCTACGCGGGAATTTTTTCTGCGCATGCGTCGGTCATACCCATGTGACGTGACGTACTCGCAGTTCTGGTGGGAATCTGTTGCACTTGCGCACTAGAGCTAAAATGGCTGATTTATGTTCTCACATGCCTGAAGCTTGCATTGCTGCTTTCGCTATGCTGTTCGTTCTGCCTAAATCCTAATGCTATAGTTATTATAAAGTAATGGGAGTAGTATAGAAGTTCATGGTATACAGTGCATTCATTTTTTTCTGTGTTCTAAAACTGTTTCCTTTCTATTTTATGGTACATTACGAAATATGTCCTGCCATCCCTTGCCCCTCTCCATCATGTGTGAAACTGAGCAAGATCTGCGAGTCTCCACAGCAATGACCTTTGGAACTTTTCCAGATGACAGCCCAAGCCAAGATGTGCCTGAGAGAAAACCTTTCACCTAGTCGAAGAAGCTGAAATGTGCTCAATTGAAAACAATGTATATATTAATAAATTCACCATTGTTATGTGTAAAGCATATGTCATGTGAACCTGAAATTCGGTGGGCGGGTAAGAAAATTCTAATGAGGGGCTTGAGAAAGTCAAATCCTAGGTGGTGTGATGACCTGCCCTTTCTTGTGTCCAATCGAAATTGGGGATTCTTACACTTGCAACATTTGGGGGGTGGTACACTGTCCCGAAAACAGTATAACTAGCCTAGGTTTAGCTAGAGAAATTGTCCGACTTGTCCAAATAACTGACCTGTCACTGACCCAACGCACTCAATAGCTGATCGAAACAGAGGTGCTATGGAGCACTCTGTCCGATGTCTCACTGACCCAATCGGGGTTTTGGGAACCTTAAGTTCTGGTGGAGCACTTTGCTGGGGAATTCGATAAACTCAATCGGGGTTCTGACTGATAGCTGCAGAGAGGGTGTAGCGCAGGCGTTGCAACTGAAATGCGGGTGCTGGTCTCAACTTTGGTGGTCCGGTTCTGATCCAAATCTGGGTTTCCTGTCCTGGTTTCCATACTGCACCTACTGGCCTACTGGCAATCGCTTTCCTTGGTTTTTTTTCCTGTCCTTAACTGACCCGTGGCCAGGGTTGGTCTCCACACCGTTCTAGGTAAATATATAAATCTGTGAGGGAAACACACTTGCATTCTTTTTTTCTTTACCCTTTCCTGAAATCTTTGCTAAAGTTATAATTGCATATGCTCCTTCTTTACCTTTCCCTTGTGACAACATACTGAAGTTGTGAAAGTGCCTTTTATTAGCATGTTCCATTTTTCCCCTACCTTATAAGTGGATATCAAAGTAATGTCTCTGAATAAATAGATGTTCCTTTTCTTTACCCTCCCTTTGCTGAAACTAAAGAGGTTATTCTGATTTATTAGCGTGTTCCAATTTCTTACCTGTCCTTTACTACATGATAAATTCAGTTTCGTCATTATAGTTTCATGTTCCCTTTTCTTACCCATCCCTTAGGAAACAATAAACTGTGACATTCTAGCATGTCCCTTATTTCCCCGTCTTTTAGAAAATACCATTTTGAAGTCTGATTCCTATACGTTCATTTTCCAGTGTGTTCCTTGTTTTACCTTCCCTTTAGACTTTGAATGGTTGGCATAATCTATTTTCTACATGGTTATACGCTTTTTATGATTCTGGTTATCGATAGTTTGCTTACTATGAATCTTATGCTTTCTGACCTTGATGAGAACTAGATAAAGGGGTTCAAAACTTCCTGAGTCTGTGGTTATTACATGAGTGCAAATGTTATAAATATCTTGGTATTTTAGTGACTGCTTATCTTTTCAGCTAGCTCCCTGATCGACAGTGATCATAGGTACCAGTGACTAGGATTGGGAAGCCTAGGGTAAAATAGGAATTAGTTAGTATTAGGGTTACTGGTAGTAGAGTGTAGGTTACCCGATTGATGAATATGGTAAATTGAAATTTATGGGCCCAAGTGTGCATATGGTAAAATTGTTAGTCGGGTGACCTGCGCGCTCTATCAGTAATTTTCTGGTAGCAGAGCTATGGTTAGGGAATAGTTAAGATAGGTAGGTGTGTAAACTGCTGCTAACTGTGAAAATGTTATTGCTGCTAAAAAGTATTGATCGATCAAATGCAAAATTCTTTTGAAATGTTATGAAATGTTTTGAAAATTTTCTGATGTGCTGCTATTGCATTAACAAAATTCGTTTGTGACTGTTATATGTTTTGTCTGGAATCCCCGGTGGCAGAATAGCGAGTGGTAGAATAGAAGCCACGTCGCATAGAGGTCACTTATTTGAGGAAAGTTAGTGCAGGTTGGGCAGAACTGGAAGCACTAATTAGGGTTTTCTGTATGAATGTATGAATAAATGATAGCAAAGAGTTCGCTGGCAAAACTTCTATTGTGATATCACCTAGTAAGGGCCACACGGAGGGAGTAGCAGGTTCGTCTGAGCTTGATTGATAGCAAAGGGGTTCGCTGGTGAAACTTTTGGCTTAGTATATATATCCCAGAGTGGATGAGTCGAAGGAGTAGCAGGTTCTCTAATGCTTGTGTGAAGGGTAGGCAGAAGGGATCTATCCGCAGTACATGAAAAGTAAACAGAAGGGATTTACTTGCAGTGAACAAATCTTTTCTTTCTAGACACTCGAGTACAGTGGCGAATGTTTTGCGTTGTAAATTAAACAGAGCACTTGCACTTTAAAAGGTAGAAATTGAGTTTTTCGTTACCTTGTGAAGGAGGGAGTCAGTTGCGGAGCTGCGCTGAGGTCACTCAGTGCCGCGCTGGTATTGGTTGAGACAGCGGGCGTGTAGCTGAGACAGCATTGTAAAGGAGGGGTGAGCGCAGGAGTGTGGGAACTCGTCTCACGAGAAAAGCCACGCACTCATTGGTTGATATTATTTTGAAATTGCATATTTGGTTGGTTGCAGAAAAATAAAAGGCGAATTTGTATTGGAAGTGATTTTGTAAACAAAGTAATTTGCGAAAAGTTATATGTGGTATCCGATTCATCCCGAGACTCGACCTGATTCAAGATATCAAGGTTTTGTGAGGGATCAGTGGAAAGCAGGTAGACCAAACATTATGTACGGAGGCAAGAGAAAAATGACATTTGTAGACAAAGTAAATAATTACTTCAAGAAAGACAAGCCCATCAAAACTAGAGAAGGAGTTATCATTCCACCACCTAATACTCCTGCATCATTTATGTTATTTTGACAGAGGCTTTCATGCTTGCGTATGGTTAGAAAATTGGGTGGAATATACTAAAGATGACGTAATTTTAGCATTTCTCTTAGAAGGTACATTTAATGGCAGAATTCTGTTCAATCTAAGAACCCGAATGAATGATTTACATCCCAGACCTAGACTAACGCAATATGAGGCATTAGAGGAATGGGAAATTGAGGCTTTTGAGCAAGACTGACCCAGAATTGACAAAGGGTTAGCTAAATTTTATCCGAAAGTACAGAAAGGGACCCGAGAAAAAAGAATGAAAGAATGGAGACAGAACATGATGGTAGAAGGACTGTACCCTGTATTAACGGTAGAAGAGCCCATGGGAGGGAAAAGGACAGAGAAAACAAAACATTTAATGACCAGTGGTGATTCAGGCGTTGATTATCTGGAGGATTTGTTAATGAAGAATCCACCACCCTATAATGAGGAACCCAGATCCCTAAGTGTGAGAAATCCATTCCTGAAACCTAATTATCGTGAGGGACCAAGTATGACAAATCCAAGTGCCCCGAGTTATAACCCTCCTTTGATTCCACAGATAGTACATGAAACCTCCATGGATAAGGCACTTCAGGATAGAGAACGAGAACCTTTAGTTAAACAAAGAACAGAACTCATTCAGAAAATCTCCCAATTAAATACAAGTCCTGAAGCTTTGACAATTCCAGTAACTATTGGACCAGTTGTTCATTTGTATGGGGATAAGCAAAGTAGTCCGAAAACTCCAATTATAACCCCATCTGTAGTACAGCCGAGAAAAGAGCCCTTGATAGTAGATGACCAGGCAAGTGAATGTGAATCTGTGATCTCTTTGATGGATTTACCGATAAGGGAACCAGAAGGGAGTTCACAGAGAAAGAACACTCCTTTTAGTACAAGAGAAGTTCAGATTGAGTCATCTTCTGGTACTAGAAGTGCCACGGTAGTGACTCCTGAAGAAATAGACAGATGGACCAGAGAATTAGAGAAACCAAATCACCAGCCAAAACCATTGGATATATATAAACTGAGAATAGAATTGGAGGAACTGATGGCTGGGAATGTGGGATTAGACAGACTAAACACCCTTAGCGAAGAGGAGTTGTTATTCATTTGCAAAAGTCTTACTCGAAATTCCAGAGTGTACCATGAGAAATTAGTGGACACCGCAGCTAGTATGGGAATAGACATTAGCAGATCTAAAGTGTTGCAAAAACCCTACAGAGCAGAGTTCTCAGACAAAGATTTGGAAAATATGAATGTGTCAGGGAAAAAGGTGCAGATAAGAGAATTACTAAACCTGTTACAAAAATGGGGAGATTTAGAGAAATGGAAAGCCAGGTGGGCCAAGAAAAAGGAAGATAGTAGATCAAAACAAATGTCCTCTGAATATGTTCTAAAAGAAACAGAAAAGGTGGAAAAATTATATCCTATGCGAGAAGTACCAGGTGGAGGATATGTACATGTTCCATGGTCCCGACAGGATATTGTGTCCTTTACAAATGACTTCCCAAAATCACAAGAAAAACCTGTAGAATGGTACAGACAGGTTGAGAGATTTGTGAAAGTTCAGAAATATCTTCTGAAAGATCTAGATGGTTTCTTTGACATTGTGGTCCATGTAGATTTATGGACAGAATGTAAAATTGCTGTTGATTGGCGGAGTGAAGAGTTCCCTAGAGACCCAAAGACAGGGGCTCCTTCAGGGGATGTGATGAGGAAGTACAACCAGGTAATGTTGTATTTGAAAGGAAAGGTGCCTGCAAAAGAAACCGATTGGACCCGAATAGATAGAACTACCCAGAATCGAGATGAAACTGTGCATTCATACTATGAACGACTGTTACAGGTATTCAAGACATACAGTGGCCTGGATAATATTGAGATGAAGGATATGACCCACTTCATTTATCGATTTGTGCTAGGGTTAAGGCCTGAGATTTCACAGTGGATCAAAGACAATAAAATTTGCTGGCAGGCTAAACCAATTGATGAAGTCCTGAAGTATGCTAAATATTGCGAAGATGACCTGGAAAATAAACGAAAAGAGTTAAAGGAAAAGGTCATGTGGGCACAGGTAAAATTAGCAGAGCACCAAGAACAGCAACTGAACAAAATGACTAATAATCAGAGTCAGGGCCCTGGGGGTGGGGGAAAGCCGAGAGGAAAAATGAGTCGAGAAGAGGCGAGGAAGAAATTTCCCTGCCACGGGTGCGGAAAGGTGGGACACTGGAGAGACGAATGTAAGGCTGTGCAGAATGGTAATGTGCAAATTAATGATTTAAATCCACAGACGCAGAATGAGACACCACGGAAGACCCAGCAGCAGGTAAAACAGAATCAGTTGCCTCGTGCACCTAGGCCAAATTATAGGAGCAAAGCACAACAGGGTGAAGACACCGAAGTTTGGGAAGGAAGGGAGGATAGAAATGCAGCAACTTCACAATTTCTGTTAAATGACACATTTCTCTGTGACGACACCTACTGCCGGTGCCTGAGGGGGGAGGACGAGGAGTACGTGCTTTGCGCCTCCTTGCCGGTGGACCAGTCAGGGCCATACACTGAAGGAAAGGTTGAAGGAAATTACGTCACCTTTCTGTTGACACTGGTGCAACCCGTTCCAAGTAGTGGGCGTTTCTAATCAGCTAATTAGTACCCCAGTTACAGAACCTATGGAGATTAAAATTGGAAATTTTTAAAGAAATGCATAGATTTGTTGTTTGTGATTCAAGTCCTGTAAACCTACTAGGACGAGATTTGCTGTGCAAAATGAACTGCACTATCTTTTGCACTCCAAATGGCGTCGAAATACAGACCCCAGGTGAAGATGGAATTTACGAATTACTGTTAGCAAGACCCGACTCAGAAATTAAAAGACTGACAATACAAGACTTACCTGAAGAACTCCAACAGACAGTGAAACCGGAACTATGGGATTTTACTGGTAAAGATGTAGGATTGATGGCAAATGTTGACCCAATTAAAATAGCAATAAAAGAAGATGCAGTCTACCCAAATACCCGACAGTACAAGATGAGTGCAGAACTTAAAGCAGGAGTTGCTATTGAAATCAAACGATTGCTAGAAGCAGGCATTTTGCAAGAAGTGTTGAGCAGTCCTTGTAACTCACCAATAATTGGCATAAAGAAACCGAGTGGTAAGTACAGGGTCGTTCAGGACCTGCGCAAAGTTAATAAAATTGTCGTTCCTTGCTGTCCTGTCGTGCCAAACCCTGCAGTGATTCTATACCAAATACCATGGAATGCTGGATGGTTTACCGTCATTGACGTATGTCATGCATTCTTTTCAATTCCATTGCATCCAGACAGCAAATTTCTTTTCTCATTTGAATTTGACAGTCATGTGTACGTCTGGAATCGTGTTCCTCAGGGGTACACTGAAAGTCCTTCGATTTTTAACCAGATTCTGAAAAAATGCCTTGAATCTCTGATATTGCCCGGAAAATCAGTCCTGGTGCAATATATAGATGACCTCTTGGTGGCGTCTAAGAGTCGAAAATACTGTGTTACTGACACAATTGCCTTGCTGAACCATTTAAGTGAGGGAGGACATAAAGTATCACCAGACAAGCTGCAGTTTTGCACCTCATCTGTGAAATATCTGGGTCACCAGATAGAGAAAGGTGTCAGGAAAGTTACCACAGAAAGGATTAGAATAATTCGCAACATGGAATTGCCCAATACCCAGAAAGAAATCAGAATGTTTCTTGGAGTTGTAGGATACTGTAGGCAGTGGATTGTGGGATTTGCAGTCCTAGCAAGACCATTGATAAAAATGACAAAGAAAGGAGCAAAAGATCCAGTGGAGTGGGAGGACGAAAGCATGACTGCTTTTGTAAAATTGCGGGAATGTCTGTGTACCGCTCCTGCATTGGGAATGCCTGACTACTCAAAGGAGTTTGCATTGTTTTGTGACACACAAGACAATTGTGCACTTTCAGTCCTGACCCAAATTCATGGTTTGACCAGACGTCCAGTGGCATATTTTTCTTCCACATTGGACCCAGTTGCAGCTGGATTACCCGGATGCTTGAAAGCAGTAGCTGCAACCTGCATGAGTCTTGAACAGAGTGAGTCCATTGTGATTGGACATCCTGTAACTGTGTATGTTCCACATGCAGTTGTAATTTTGCTGACAAGAACACAAACCCAGTATCTCACTCCTAGTCGGCTGACTAAGTATGAGAGAATTCTTGTAGGTGCAGGAAATGTAACTATTGTCCGATGTAATATTCTAAATCCAGCTACCTTATTGCCCAATTCACTCACAGCAGAAGTGAAGGGAGAAGTCGAACATGACTGTGTTGATTTGACTGAGTTTAGTACAAAACCACGCCCAGACATAAAGGAAACACCCTTAACTGATGAATATTATGAGCTATTTGTAGATGGCTCTTGTTTGAGACATGAAGAGGGAGGCCTAAGTGCTGCTTATTCAGTCTGCACAGTGGGAGGTCCAGTGGAAGCATCCTATTTGCATTGAGTCAAGTCTGCACAAGTAGCTGAATTGGTTGCATTGACAACAGCTTGCAAATTTGGGAAGAACTCGAAAATAACCATATACACTGATAGCCAGTATGGTTATGGGGTTGTGCATGACTTTGGCCAATTATGGATGCAAAGGGAGTTCCTGACTTCTTCAGGCACCCCTATCAGAAATGGAAAATATGTACAGGATTTATTGGAATCTATCCAGTTACCAAAAGAATTGGCTGTGGTCAAGTGTGCTGCTCACAAATCTGGCAATGACACAGTGGCAGCAGGTAATCGATATGCTGACCAGTTAGCCCAGCATTGTGCAAAATACAAAATGGCTATCAATAAAAAGGTTGGGGGAAACGGAAACAGCTGCCAACTTATGATGCTAGAAGGAATAAATACATGGGAGGAAGTGAGAGATTTACAGGAAGCAGCAGAGGCAAAGGAAAAGGAGGATTGGAAAAAATGTGGCTGTCCGAGAAGGAATGAAGATGGTGTCATTGTTTACCTTGATGGTATGCCTGTGTTGCCAGACTGTCTGCTTGCTCCTATGGCTAGGTTGATACATGGAGACACCCATATAGGAAGAGATGCAATGATTCGCATCTTTAGGCAGACATGGTTCAACTCGAAATTCAGAAACATAGCAGAGGCACTCTGCCAAAGGTGTTTGGTTTGTCAACAATTTAACCCAGGAAAGAAAACTGTAGTTTTGCCAGGGAAAATTGGGAAGGCAGAAGGCTCTTTCATACGATTGCAACTTGACTTTATTCAGTTACCCCCCTGTCGAGGAATGAAGTACATTCTTGTCATTGTCTGCCTGTTTTCAAAATGGGTGGAAGCTTACCCTGCACGTAGAAATGATAGCATCACGGTACCCAAACTATTACTTAGGAAACTCATACCTAGGTACGGTTTTCCAGTCACAATTGCATCAGACAGAGGAGGGCATTTCCAAAGTGAAATAATAAAACAGATTTGTGAAGCATTCAAAATCACGCAAAAACTGCACTGTGCATATCGCCCAGAGGCTTCTGGAGTGGTAGAACAACTTAATGGCACAATTAACGCAAGATTGGGAAAAATGTGTGAATACACTCAATTGGAATGGCCTGATGCTTTGCCACTTGTGTTGATGGGACTCAGAAGTATTCCAGACCGGAACACGGGCTTGAGTCCCCACGAGATACTGATGGGAAGAGCAATGCGGCAAGCATGGGTACCAGGATACAAACTGATAAGCATATCTGATGATTTGGTACTAGAATACTGCAAAGACGCTGTCGCTAGACCAACGACTCCAGCACATGACACATGACCTGAATCCAGGTGATTGGGTCGTGATAAAGAAACATACTCGGAAAAATGGCCTTGCACCAAGGTGGGGAAAGCCATGACAGGTAATTCTGGTTACCACCACAGCTGTGAAGTGTGCAGGAGTACCTCGCTGGATCCATGCCAGCCATAGTAAGAAAGTGACTGAACCTGAAGAAAACTGAGGCTGAAGGTTGTGCAGCTGAGGGGTCCCAAGATATCGGTCCTGAAGTAGCTGAATAAGAACAACCGAGCTCCAGTCAAGATGATTGGGTCCCAATAATCGACCTGACTATCGATCCTATACGAACCAGAAGGCACATCTATTTAGATAGACAGTGGGATAGTGAGGATGAGACAGATATAGAAGAAGATAATCAGATCATCGAAATCCAAATCAAATCTGATTCTGAGGAGGACCAGATAGGGAAAGAACAGGTAATTGACACTCCACCAAGAACTCCTGAGCCAGAAGAGGGACAGATAGAAACTAGGGCGGAGGTTCAAGCGGAAGAAAATCAAGGGTTAGAAGTGCTTGAACAGGATCAGATAGGACTAGACAATTGTGTTCAGGAAAAAGAAATCGAAACAGATCAAAGCCAAATCCAGTATACACCTGAACAAGGCCAGTTTAGTGACCAGGCAGAAGAAACTGATGAAAGACCTGGACCTAGTCAGTTAGGGAGAAATACAGAAGGCGATCTTGAAACAGATGTGCCACAACTGAATGAAAATAAAAGAGCGTTTGAAGAAAGCCAAGAGACAGTGCCAGTTAAAAGACTCAGAAAAGGACACTCGGTACCTAGATTTGTCAAAAGATTGAGACTGCGACTAAAGACAATTAACGAAGAACCTGAGCAAGTAAACGAAGTCACAAGTCAAGCTGGTCCATCTGAGATAAAAGCTAGGAGACGAAGTGCCCGAATAAAAAGACTGAATAACAAGTATCAGAGTCCTGAATGGACGTACTTTGTATTGGAGGACTTTGAAAACTTGGAAATAAGTGACGAAAGTGATGAAGAAATGATTACTAACCAGACCAGCGAAGAAGCGAAACCTACTTGAAAAGTTGCTCCGAGTAAGCAAACTGTGCAAAGTTACAAAGAGGGGTTGAAGCTTCTTTTGAGCCAAAATGTCTGATTCCTCTGTGAATGGGAGACCGAGACGAGGTTGTTTGAAAAGTATGTTTATGTAGTGTAGCAATAGTATTGATACTTTGGATAGGACTAACAATAGTTATTCCTTCTATGATGAGTAAAGACCCGAACCTTTACCTAAATAAGACACCGTAGAATCACACACTAGAAATACACCACAAAGAATAGATGCACCAGAAAAGACACTTAGCCTTAAGCAAACAAAGGTAGATTTAGAAGCATCAGATGAGGAAGGATTACACTATAACAAAATCAAGAACAAAACCCATTTAAATGTTTTCGCAAACCTGTTAGTACATTATGTAGAAACCATGGAAATAGATGACTGTTATGTTTGCATAAAGCTACCCACTTCGGTAGCTGAAGGTGTGACATACCGCCACTTGCCCTTAACCTATGGAATTTCCTATAGTATTCTAACTAGTTTGTTTTATAGAAGAGGACCTTTACAGTATTATTATTCAAATTATGATGTGATATTTTCTGAACTCCCTGTGCGAAGAAACCTGAACCCTGTACATACAACTAGAGATGTAGCAAAATACATGAGTGAATATTTTCTAACTGTAGGTAAAATAAATATAGATGACGCACACAAAGATAACTTAACCTGTTCATTACACGAAAAAGAGAAAATGTTTCTAAACATGGTAGAGAAAAGAAGAGAAAGTTTCCAAAAGAAAGCAAAGGACAAGAATCAGAAAATTCCAAAATGGGCTGAAAGCATAGGGAGCACCTCAAATGGTGGGGCTAATGCTGCTATGTTGATGGATTTCGAAAAGAAGGGGAAACTTTTATCTTCAAGAGAAAGAACCAGTTATTATAACAATATATTCATTGGTTCCAGTGAATGCGAACACAATTACAAGGTAATCGGGGGTTGGGGTTTCAAAGATGGGTCAGAGCCTGTGTTTCCTGGAATTTATTATATATGTGGGAACAAGGCTTACTTCAAATTGCCCGACCATTGGTACGGGAGCTGTTACTTTGGTATTGTCTTTCCAAAGATATACCATGTGGGGGAAATCACTGAAAACACTGAAAGCACTAACGAATTAGTACGTAGTAAAAGAGAAAGTGTTGGTGAAATAGTAGGTGATACCTACAGTGGGAGTGGCTCTGAATACACACAGAATTTGCAAACTGTCAAAAGTAGTAGATCGCTTATCAACTGACACTGCTGGAGGTTTCCTGATGGTCAATATCGAAATGGTTGCAATCAGATCAATGGTTTTACAAAACAGACTTGCTCTTGATACATTATTGGCAAAAGAAGGCGGAGTCTGCAGAATGTTGAAAGCGCAACATTGTTGCACTTACATACCAGACAAAAGTGTGGAAATCAAAGGGTATGTGAGGAACATTACGAATTTGGAAAAAAAGCTTAAACCACTGAAGGTTGACAGTGCCTGGAAGAGACTTACTGATGGTCTCTCCGCTGTAGGTAGTTGGTTCTGTAACCTAGGTAAGAGTCTTGCGAGCAAAATACTGATGCCAATAGCGGGAATAGGGTTATTAGTTTTCATCATAATAATTTGTTGCAAATGTCGACAACACAAAAAGAAATATACTGTGAATAGGAGAGGAGTGAAAAGAAATGTTGATGAGCTTGAATTAGAAGAATTAAATAATCAGATTTATAAAAGGGTGACAAATTCTCATCCTAATAAAGATACTGAGAAAAAGCTAAACAGAAAGTTTGAAGTAATTGAATTGGGTGAAATGTGAAAAGTTGGCATCTGGTTCCATTAATTTGTGATGATATAAAATATCATCAAAGAGGGGATTGACGGAGCAAGGATTCGCACGTAAAGCGACTTGCTTGTATTCATGAACCTCGAATAACCTTAATTTATTAATCAACCTGTTTGTCTTATTAATTTACCCTTTATTCTGACATTTTGGGTGTCCCAGTGATGCTTGCTTATGTGTTTACTAATAGTAATACGCTTGCAGATTAAGATTGCTGCTGCTACGCGGGAATTTCTTCTGCGCATGCGTCGGTCATACCCATGTGACGTGACGTACTCGCAGTTCTGGTGGGAATCTGTTGCACTTGCGCACTAGAGCTAAAATGGCTGCTTTATGTTCTCACATTCCTGAAGCTTGCATTGCTGCTTTCACTATGCTGTTCGTTCTGCCTAAATCCTAATGCTATAGTTATTATAAAGTAATGGGAGTAGTATAGAAGTTCATGGTATACAGTGCATTCATTTTTTTCTGTGTTCTAAAACTGTTTCCTTTCTATTTTATGGTACATTATGAAATATGTCCTGCCATCCCTTGCCGCTCTCCATCCTGTGTGAAACTGAGTCTGCGCAAGATGTGCTAGTCTCCAAAGCAATGACCTTTGGAACTTTGCCAGATGACAGCCCAAGCCAAGATGTGCCTGAGAGAAAACCTTTCACCTAGTCGAAGTAGCTGAAATGTGCTCAATTGAATACAATGTATATGTTAATAAATTCACCATTGTTATGTGTAAAGCATATGTCATGTGAACCTGAAATTCGGTGGGCGGGTAAGAAAATTCTAATGAGGGGATTGAGAAAGTCAAAACCTAGGTGGTGTGATGACCTGTCCATTCTTGTGTCCAATCGAAATTGGGGATTCTTACACTTGCAACATTTGGGGGGTGGTACACTGACCCGAAAACAGTATAACTAGCCTAGGTTTAGCTAGAGAAATTGTCCGACTTGTCCGAATAGCTGACCTGTCACTGACCCAACGCACTCAATAGCTGAAACAGAGGTGCTGCGGAGTACTCTGTCCGATGTCTCACTGACCCAATCGGGGTTTTGGGAACCTTAAGTTCTGGCGGAGCACTTTGATGGGGAATTCGATAAACCCAATCGGGGTTCTGACTGATAGCTGCAGAGAGGGTGTAGCGCAGGCGTTGCAAATGAACTGCGGGTGCTGGTCTCAACTTTGGTGGTCCGGTTCTGATCCAAATCTGGGTTTCCTGTCCTGGTTTCGATACTGCACCTGCTGGCCTACTGGCAATCGCTTTCCTTGTTTTTTTGTTTCCTGTCCTTAACTGACCCATGGCCAGGGTTGTTCTCCACACCGTTCTAGGTAAATATATAAATCTGTGAGGGAAACACACTTGCATTCTTTTTTTTCTTTACCCTTTCCTGAAATCTTTGCTAAAGTTATAATTGCATATGCTCCTTCTTTACCTTTCCCTTGTGACAAAATACTGAAGTCGTGAAAGTGCCTTTAATTAGCATGTTCCATTTTTCCCCTACCTTATAGTGGGATTTCAAAGTACTGTGGTCTGTGGTTATTACATGAGTGCAAATGTTATAAATATCTTGGTATTTTAGTGACTGCTTATCTTTTCAGCTAGCTCCCTGATTCACAGTGATCATAGGTACCAGTGACAAGGATTGGTAAGCCTAGGGTAAAATAGGAATTAGTTAGTATTAGGGTTACTGGTAGTAGAGTGTAGGTTACCCGATTGATGAATATGGTAAATTGAAATTTATGGGCCCAAGTGTGCATATGGTAAAATTGTTAGTCGGGTGACTTGCGCGCTCTATCACCTGGTTTATGTTAGTTCTACATTCCTAGCATTTTTCTTTTGTCAAGAAGGCTATTTCATGATCTTCATTGTGATGATTCTTGTAAATAGCACCGATAGCTAGCTGGATAGACTTCTGCTATAAAAACATGAACTAAATCAATTAATAAAAAAATGTCCTTCGTGTACCGTCAAGAACATTGACAGAAGTGAGAAAACTGGGAGTGGTTATGAGCAAAGCCTATTCATTGTTTCCTGATTTAATTATGTCCCAAAAGTACATTCTGTCGTGTATTTCTATAGGTTCTGATTCGATCCCCCTATTCCTGACCCTATTCTGGTTAAACTTACTAGCTAGTTAACTAACAGTCAGCCCATGAGGCAAGAAATCCCCCATGATGCAGATACCGTTATCTGACGCAGTCACACTACGGCACAGGAACGTGTTATCTGATTAGGTCATAACGCTTGAGATCTAATTAGACAAGCGACATTCCTCCAGCCCCTGATAAGGCATACGACGTTCTCATAACAAATCAAACCTATGACAACCTGGATAATCCGTGCGGCCATTGTTTTGATTTCACAGAGAACTTTAGTAAAGAATGTGCTAACGAGCAAGTCGTATGACATCTTTATTGACGTACCTATGTCCATCCTTACGTCAATCTCGGCACCTTTAAGGTATAAATATTGCCGACCTTGCCCTATGCAAACACACGCGTGGTGACAAGACGGAGCAGCCATACTTGCCGAAGCCGAGAGCAGAAGCAGACCCCGCAGGCAGCAGCCCCGCCTTCCTGACGCGCTGAGAGACGCGCTGCTATCTCAAGCCGAGAGACCCAGCACCGGCGCTTCTGGGCAGCCCTCGCAGGCAGCCTGGAATATCGAGAGCAGAGAAAGAGATACCATTCCTCATTCATCCTAAATTCCAGGTACAGAACTGAATAACCCCTCCTAGAGAATTCTTTAGTTATTCACTTGGCAAAAACAAACTTAACTTAAACTGTAACTTTCTATTCCCGCCCACGCATTAGACTTAGGTCAGGTACACGGGGTAGGCGTATTTAGAAACACCAGTTGAGTACGTTTAGTCAAAATGTATATGTGTATGTAAATATATTTTAATCATTTTAAACATCATATGGCTCAGAAACCATATCAATGTTTTTACAGTATTATTTTATACTATTGCTTCTAATGTATGCACTTTACTTAACTATAAGTATTGCAATAATATCGATCCATTTCTCTTGTACGAGAAAAGAGACTGATCAATAAATAACATCTTTTATTGAACACGCCCGTCTCTTCCTTTTCTCTACATTCTGATGAGACTAAGAATGCACGTACTGACTGAGTAAAATAATTGCCTTGTGCTCACACGACTCTCGAGATTGATTCTTGATTAGGGGAGAGCAAAGTTGTCATGTTCTATGGTTGTCAGAAACTAAATCCCTTCTTGTCTAATCAGGGGAGTTAATCCTTCCTTGAACATTCGAGAAAGTTTCTAGCGAACTCTGAGCTTAGCTGGCAAACCCAAAAATTAAGTCTAGTATCGACAGTAGTAGACCTAGTTAACGTCTGGCCTAGGCCTTTACTGCTGTAGGTACTATTCCAATGCGCAGAGCCTATTGGGAAAATAGGAGCTACACTACATGGCGCCCAACGCGTTTGGAAAGGGCGATAAAACTAACGTAAGACATTTAGAGTAACTCAGTCGTGCTTTCTCACTCAGACCCCTTTTCCCAAATACTCCAAAGACGTCTGGAGTGGGTGAAAGGTTATAATATCCTCCAAAACCTCGCAGGAGGGAACTCCTATGTATGGTTCTTGGTCTAGTCAACGTTGAAGGATAAAACAGTTCCAGAATATTGTGCACCTAATCTCTGTTTCCATAAAGAAACCTGATCTGCAAACAAAAATAATACCATCCTGTCAGTAAAATGGGAGACAGCGATGGAGAAAGAGAGGCAATTAGATTAGCTACTGAAATAGCAGATGCTGATGCTACCATGCAAGCAGCAGACGCGGATATAATACTTATTCCGGTCATTAAAAGGAGATCTATAACCTTAAAACTTATAGAAAATGGACTGACACCTAGAGGTGGCACAGTCATATTCGTAATTGAGGCACACGAATATCGGCAGACAGAGGTATACTATACATGGATACATTTTCCAGCAGCAAATGCTGTAACAAAGTACTTCCACTATTACAAAGTAGAGGAACCTCCTGAAACGTACACTCCTTTCGAGGAGGTGGAAGTACCACTCAAATTCCAAGAGCATTTGCTCTTATTTGATGGCGCCCTAATACATAACAATCACATTACAAGGCTCGGTCCTTTAGGAAGACCAGGAGCAACGTGGCCGGTCCTAGCCGGATACACACCACATCCAGACATCGAAAGAATGCCTGCAGCAGAGCTGTTAATACAGCTAAAACAACTACTAAAAATTCATAGACAATTAGTTCAGTATGTAATGCGGACTTCAACAATTCAGCCAGCGATTAAAATTCCACAGCTGACCCCTCACCAGGGGAACACAAATAAAATCACACCACAGAACATCCAATCCTGCCTAGGTAAAGTTCCAGCTAAACGGGAACAAATACCATTCTGGTTGGCACAGAAAATTACCCAAATAGAGGCGGTGTTTCCTGACACCACCCCGCTGGAAAAACACAGGATTCTGACTATATGTCTCCCAATGGGAATCGCACCACACATTGAGGACTGTGACACTTGGGGTACAGTCTTTGCTTCCATCTATACAAAAACGCACGGTGTTCCATCCATTTCGGTAATACCAGATGTGCTAAAACAAATTCAAGATGAATACGGTCCAGAACCTGCTTTAACTCTTGGTATGAAATTACTGAAAGACTTCAAGCAAGTCTCGGCTATATTACTAGCCAACATAAAAGGTGAAGCAGCAAACGTGGCGATCCGCCAGAGGTTAAAAGAGACAGATATAGCAGACCAACCAGCTGAAATTGCCAGAATCATAGAAAAATCCTATGAAGAACTAGGCAGAGATAGTCTAGGTGGAATACCAGTAAAACCGCAACTGACTACAAGTCCAGAAAAAATATTTTTTAATAATAATTCACCAAAAAAGAACTGGGATGGAAATAAACAATCCAATCCTAAATAAAAGAAATTCCAGTCCAGAGGAAGGTCTCCTAGGTGAAGAGAGAAATCTCCAAACCCGAGACAAAGGTCACCTCAGAGTGAACCCTCTGGGAATAGATATAACCTTAGAAATAGGGATAATATTAAAAAACCTGATAGATATCAAGACATTGATACACGTCCCTCTCAATCTTTTCAGAATTCCTCGCAGAAATCGGAAAGAAGAGGACGATCAGAAGAGCACGCCAAGTCCAAAGACAAGGAACCTGCTCAACTGAAAAAGAAATCACAATTTCCAAAAAAGAAGGTAGCCAGTATCAAGGTAGTTAACAATGCCGAGAATACTGAGGACACAACTGAAAAACGGAGAATGGGCTCAGACAATGCTAGACAGCGCAGCAGAGGTGAGCATAGCTCGCAAAGTCCTTATGAATCATCTGGAGACAGTGGACACGAATGAATACCTTCAAGTGGAAACTGCAGATACCAGAGTTAGCAAGCCCCACAAAATATACGAGATAACATTACGTATAGAGGGAGATAAGACTAGGAAAATAAGGGGACTATTTTGGGATAACCTATCCAAGGGCTATGACATCCTTCTAGCTGAAAAAGACTGGCCACCAGAGTTTGTCAGGGAGTGCCCTCATGGCGAAGAAGTAATTATGCCTGCCTTCTCGAATCAAATACCGATTCATAAAAAATATACACTTGCTAGAAAGTGGGCAGTGGCCTTAGCACCTGCTTTATATAAAAATCATGTAGGATGGGATGAGGATTCTCCTCCTCACAAAGTCCAGTTAAAATCACAACCTACTGCACAAAGGCAGTACCCAATTAAGCAAGAAGCTAAAAAACAAGTAAATGAAATACTAGATCAGCTAGAATACCAAGGGGTGATTGAAACTTGCACCTCACAAATGAACAATCCTTTGTTTCCGGTCTCCAAACCAGACAATTCATATCGTCTAGTTTTGGATTACCGACACCTTAACACATGTTGCAAAACTTTTGCAGTGCAAAACTCACACAGTGCTGCACTAATGAATAACATAGTGCGCAAAAAATACAAAACAACCTTGGACATCTCCAATGGATTCTTTTGTCAAAACATAGCACCAGAGAGCAGATATTTAACTGCATTTTCAGTAAATGGCACTCAAAAACAATTCTGTCGGTTAGCCCAGGGGTACAAGAATAGCCCGGGGGTATTCTCAGCGAGAGTAACAGAATTACTACAACTATATGATGATGAAGCATTATCTTATGTCGATGACATTTACTTAACAGATGATGACTTGGAGACTCACTTGAAAAGAGTGAACACCATAATACTTGGTTTCGCTGCAGAGGGTTACAAATTCAACTTCAAAAAGTCCAGAATTGCCCATCTGACGGTCCTATTCTTAGGATATGAGTTATCAAGTGAAGGCAAAAGCCTGGCAGACAATTTCCTAGAGAAATGTGCCGTAATCCAAGCTCCTAAAACACTAAAAAACCTACAGTCAATTCTAGGCTTCCTAAATTTCGGAAGAACATATATTGCAAATTACGCAGAAAGGGTCAAACCCCTTTATGATCTAATTAAACCAGACTTTAAAAGATCCAGTTGGACTCAAGCACACACAGAAATTTTGAGATCCTTACAAACAGACATGCTAATTAAAACAAAATTAGAAACCCGTGATAATACACGCAACCTTGTGATCCGAGTCATCCCAGGGAGATACGGATTCACATACCTAACCTCTAATGAGGGAGATAAGGTACCAATTGCATTCAAATCACATTTGTACACAAAAGCTGAACAGAGATTCAACAACAAAGGAAAAATTGTTCAAGCAGTTCAAACCGCAATAGCTAGAGAAAAAGACATAGCTGACGGTAGACATATCACAGTCAGAACAGCAGAATCAGCCTTTGAGGCATTAACAACACCGTGTAATTTACCAACAACAACATTGGATCCAGAATGGTTACAATGGGTAAATTCAATCACAACGGACAAAGTATATTACTTCTTTGATCCAGAACTAGAAGAATTAAAAAATCTAAAATATGAAAAAACGTATCCTCTGCCAATCGACATTCTGCCTCTACGACATTACGCCTGTGTAATCTATACAGACGGACATGCTCAACCCTCCGTTTGGGGAGAACATGCATACAATCCCACATGTGAGATTACAAAAGAAGTGTGGCACGGAGGTAAACTAAGACCTCTATTAACAAAATCACACTCAGTAGAAACTAATTCAGAACTACAAACTGAAATATTAGCTTTGAAAATGGCGCTAGATAATGCGGATCGCGAATTCCCGACACTTATAGTGTCAGATTCATATTTCTGCGTCAAAGCATATAACAAGGATTTGCAGACATGGATTCAGAACGGTTACAAAGATGACACAGATGCACCAATAAAGCAGAGATTGCTCTGGGAACAGGTAGCTCTTTTGAAAAAAGAACTACCAAAGACTCACGTGACACACTCACTGAGTCATCAGCGTGATGGCGTTCACGTTGTAGGGAATTCATTGGCTGAAACAGCCGCAGCGGCAGCCAGTAAACCGGCTCCCGTAGATCGAAAAAAGCGTACATTAAAATACATTGACGGCGAAACATTGCTGGCAGTAAAAACGTCATCAAAAGGCGACTGCTCGGCGTTACCGATCAACTATCCACTCAATTACACATACATCATAGATGCAAACTCCATTCCTTTTGCTCGAATCCCTGGAGTGGGGGATAGAGTGATTCCAAACATGGACAGGAGAAACTTGTTAATCGCAGACGCACACATGGGCGAGGGTCTCAGACACCTTAAATTAAAAGATTCTCTGGAAGAATTACAATCACGGTACTGGTGGCCAGGCATGAGCCTGCACTACACCATGTTTGTAAAAAACTGCCCAAACTGCAACAGAGATCGCAGTGGGGAGAGAAGCAGTTTAATACCTCGTCGTATCAAGGCAGATAACATCACCACTAAAAAGAATGGCTTGCGATTAACATATACAGGCTAGATCCCACTTATAATGTAGATCCACAGCACTCGGCTGACGTCCGGACTGTTATACAAGATTTGCGAGTCTAAATGGCATATACGCTAAGAGCATGCTACGTTCGACCATTTTTTTTCCTTTTCTCAGGCAATCCAGCCTGGGGGGGGAAAGAATGGCCAAATGAGCACAGCCCAGCGGGAATCTTCTCACTTCCTTCCTGAGGGTATGGGATGGTGTAAAGAAAAAACCAAGACAGAAAGCAATCTATAATAGAAAGGATATTAGGTTCGGGAGCTGGGTGGGTCAAACATCTAATAAGTGTCCAACGTAGTCTAAATAACTTGCCAAGAAATTCTCTGAAGGGATTCAGTCCGTACGAATTATTATTCGGAACTAGGATGTTGATCTCTGACCTTGATAGTCAGACTTCAGTGGTAACAGAAAAAAGCTTTGATGTCAAAGACCGCTTGGCTATTTTGCAGGACTTAAACAAAACAAGAAAAGACCTGAGCAACATACAGTTGAAAGAACAGCCAACGACCACTGAAGAATCACCACCTGTCCCAGCAAGACCTGTCTGGATTCCAAAAGTCGGGGATCTAGTCAGGGAGAAGATCGCGGTAAAGAAGGAATTTGGGCCTTCTTACAGAAAAGCAGTTCCTGTATTGTCTGTCAACGGGACAAGATCAGTTGTACTACCGCCACTTGCTGGAAAAAAGGAGAACCGAGTTGTATCCATCGACCTGGTAAAACCACAACATGTGGCCGATAACCAACAGTAGGCCAAGTGGACTCCCAATAAGTAGCAGAACACCAAGGTTTGCTACCAGTACAGAGGTCCTATCAAAGAGGCTCATCACATTCGAAACGCCCACAGAAGAACAACAAGGACTATGCAACAATGCAATAGAACTTAGACCTCTGAAAACCCAAATAAAGACATTTAGCAGAGACACACCAATCTATACAGAAGTACCAAGTGAAAATGCGAGAAACAAAAATCCTGAACCAATTGGAACAATTGACAGAACTGCATCCGGTTACTTCATCAACTTCGATGATTCCTCTGAAGGCTTCAGCGAACAAAAGACACAGCCATCATCAAAATCCTTTAAAGACAAAGCTAAGGAACTTTTGAAACAACTGAAAGAAACATATCTAGTTTCTCCATGGATTGAATTTTGGGTGGGTTTTGGTGCATTTATCCTCATACTTTGGCTCATCATGGTATTTACCTTGGGACGCTTCATTGAGGGAAAATATGCTAAAATGGACACAGCAAGTCAGAACATCAACTTGGTCCTCAAACCACACACATCTTCACACGTCGAGAAAAGAGAACTTTCTTCAGAACTTTCTTCAGCCAACTTCACAGCAATTCCAATATCTGGTGGGGTAGCCTGGGACAACACTGACTATGAAATTTATGGTCCGGTCGAGATCCTGAAATATCCACACCAAATCAAGATCTCCTTGAGTGACTTTGCAAAACCAAACTCATTTGCTGATGATTGGGACTTTGAAAGTATAAACAATATGATGTCTGACTTAGTAATGTCTGCTAAATTTACAAAACATGATTATTTGCAGGGTTCTACAAATTATGACAGCATGTACTGCTATAACCATTATGGGAACCATTACTTGCATAAATCTGCACAACCTAGAAATGTTTTAAATTTTAATCAATGGGAACATTGTGCTACACCTCCAAAAGGGAGCTCTAGAACCGTGTATGGCAAATATTCATATTTTTCAGGTTTTAACATAACTAATGCTGAAACATTTTATTACAAATTGTCAAACAAGACAGGGATGAAAACCATGATAACCAACACAAAATTGATATATTCAGATTCTTTCTTTGAAAAAATGAATACTTTTGGATTTGATTATTGGGACAAACATGTTGATTTGAAAAGTGTTTGGGGTACAAAAGAATGGCAAGTACAGGGTATAGAAGCTTTGTTTAGAGCCTGCATGATCCCAGAACAAATGATATTTTTAAATGACACCGTTCAACAAACCACCTGTCTTGGCTTAGCCAAAATCAAAGATTTAAATAACCTGTCTATTCCAAAGCCAATAATGTTTAGCAATAACTCTGAAACAGATGAAGAAATAGACATAAACCATATACTTAACCAAAACAGAACACATCCTGATTGGAAACAATGGTTGATCTGGCCCACAGATACAAATAACTGTCAAGATAGATTCCTGAATAAAACACAGGGTTTCAAAATGACCAGGCCAGACCCTAGATATCCTCAAAGACATCACCCAGGGATAATAACAACCTACAGTGTGGGCAAATTATGCCTTCAATGGCTACAAACTTCCACACTGCCTGAAATTAAGCAACACCTAACTTGCTGACTTGCGTGATTTCATAATGGGACCACGCAAACAGCGTCAAAAGCGTTTCATAGCAGCCTCTGTATATGCAGCATACAATGAGGCCTGGAAGGTTACTCAAATTGAGACAGCAGAGAGAATACGGGAAATTGACCGTATTAATTTGGAAAAATCACTTTCTGTAGTGGACAATGGGTTAATGACTCTGTCCTCCAGAATTTTTTCATTGGACAGCATTGTGTCTTCAGCAATCGATATATTATCGCAAGACTTACTGTTATTACAACATGGTCAGTCACAATTGCGTTCTATTGTACAGCTTGGCTGGACGTTACAAAATCTACGTTCAGGCTATGTGCCTTGGCGTTTAATCAACACAACGTCACTATTCCAAATCTTTAACCTTACTGATAGACAAATCGGTATGGCGCAGAAGGGTGCTGATTATACAATCTTGAGCATTGAAAAACTAGAAAGATTACCGTTGACAATGTCAGAACGACCTGTCAGTGAATGGATAATCCACGGAATCATAAATATTCCAATCTCAACCTTCAGGTTTCAATACTGCCAAAAATATATACAGGCTGGCATGTACGAGAAATTGGGAAAGGGGTACCTTAAAACAACATGGAACCTGCCCTATTCACATGCATGTGTCAGTAACAAAGGACAGAAAGTGTTTCTTAGTGGCAACAATTGTGCTATGTCACTAAGCGGCACGCTTCTGTGTAACGGTATTAGTTTGCACGGAGCCTGTGAAGGGAATTCATACAACCTTTCATGTCACCAGCAAGGCGCACCTGCAACTGAAATAGAACCATTCTTTCAAAGACTCTATAATGGGAGTTACATTCTTATTGTAGACCGCAGATGCTGTAGTCTTATGCCCGGGACTCCTTATCTCGTCACTACGACGGCGAAGGTCAAGTGCTGTGGACGTTCTTTGTTTCCCAGCTCCTTTCCAGACAGGGAGGCAAGGGCATGGCCCGGTTTGAAAATTACTTCTATTCGAATAGACACTTTAAGCAGAATGAAAACAGTGCTTCTTCAGACGCCTACAAGGCTCACGTCATCTAAAGAAACGTATGATCTACAAGTCGCAAGGACGACTGCAGAGATACATACATTATTATCAACTAATTCCCCCGTACATTTCGCGGAAATTCTGAGCGAAATCTTAAATATTTCTGATACCACTGGGGTCTCAAAGGTATTTAAGACAGTATTTTCGATGGCATTAACACCATTCAAAGCCATACTGGGTATTTTTCCAGATTTCGTCCATTCGATTTTTGGCGGACTTCCCTTGATCCTGGGACTAATTGCAGGAATCCTATTCCTAGTCCTTATTTTTCGTTATGGCAACCCATGTCACAGATCAAACTCTCGCGACAATGGAAGATACGATCCTAGCCATTGGATACCGGGACCGGATATCAAAAATCCTGGGACTCTCCCGGCTTAGAGACCTAAACATGACTTGGTTTCTATCATTTCGACCAATGTGGCAAAGGTGTGTTTTACCTGTACTAAGGTGTCTGCTATGCGGAGAAGAATGCGTGTTAGACACCTGTCTGACGCTACAATCGGATGCGCCGGTGGATGCAGATACACTGTTGGTTCCTACCAAGGTTCACGCACTGTGCTGCCCTCAAAGGCTGCCAATTCTGATGACGGCATTCCTGGAATCTTCACCACTGCGATTGAAGAGTAGTGAAGTTCAAGATGAAAGCAGCATCGAACAGGTACGACCTTCTGTCAGCAATGCAAATCAGAATGTCAATGGAGACAATCATGCGCATGAATGCATGGTTACCCCTATTTCCGACTTAGAGGAACTTTCCCATGAAGCTGTTGACAGTTTTTTCGAAAGCCTGAATGATATGATGTTCTCTCCGGAACAGAAATAGAGACTTTTGAGTAAACTCGCACACGGCGTTCCCTGAATTCGGCCTTCAACTTTAAAAATAAAGTCACATGAACAATTACAATCCAGTTCACGGACAGCAACTTTTTTCAGCAAGCCCCTAAAATATTTTTCTATATATTTTTTCCCGGGACACTGATTTTCTGCTTAAAGTAAGAGACTATTCCTAGAGAACTAAGATTTCTATTTTAGATACTTTATAGACTTTATAGACTTTAGCTGCCCGCTGGTATGTTCGCAATAGATTTTATGTGATGAAATGGTTTCGACTTTTTTTCTGTATAGCCATATTAAGAGCCATTTCATGTGTATTTCTCATATACCAACAAGCAATAATGCATAACAATGCGTGTTTACTTTTGCATTTAATTCATAGCTTAAGTGCATACAATATATATGACTGCAATTTTCCAGTATATTTGAAAATTTCGAAATGCATTTATGTATTTTGGGGTGGTAAGGTATACACTATACTCTATAGTATGTTGTACTATGTTATACTATGCATAGATTAGTAGATATGACCATAGTTAGCGTGGAGTGGGTGTCGTGTATTTCTATAGGTTCTGATTCGATCCCCCTATTCCTGACCCTATTCTGGTTAAACTTACTAGCTAGTTAACTAACAGTCAGCCCATGAGGCAAGAAATCCCCCATGATGCAGATACCGTTATCTGACGCAGTCACACTACGGCACAGGAACGTGTTATCTGATTAGGTCATAACGCTTGAGATCTAATTAGACAAGCGACATTCCTCCAGCCCCTGATAAGGCATACGACGTTCTCATAACAAATCAAACCTATGACAACCTGGATAATCCGTGCGGCCATTGTTTTGATTTCACAGAGAACTTTAGTAAAGAATGTGCTAACGAGCAAGTCGTATGACATCTTTATTGACGTACCTATGTCCATCCTTACGTCAATCTCGGCACCTTTAAGGTATAAATATTGCCGACCTTGCCCTATGCAAACACACGCGTGGTGACAAGACGGAGCAGCCATACTTGCCGAAGCCGAGAGCAGAAGCAGACCCCGCAGGCAGCAGCCCCGCCTTCCTGACGCGCTGAGAGACGCGCTGCTATCTCAAGCCGAGAGACCCAGCACCGGCGCTTCTGGGCAGCCCTCGCAGGCAGCCTGGAATATCGAGAGCAGAGAAAGAGATACCATTCCTCATTCATCCTAAATTCCAGGTACAGAACTGAATAACCCCTCCTAGAGAATTCTTTAGTTATTCACTTGGCAAAAACAAACTTAACTTAAACTGTAACTTTCTATTCCCGCCCACGCATTAGACTTAGGTCAGGTACACGGGGTAGGCGTATTTAGAAACACCAGTTGAGTACGTTTAGTCAAAATGTATATGTGTATGTAAATATATTTTAATCATTTTAAACATCATATGGCTCAGAAACCATATCAATGTTTTTACAGTATTATTTTATACTATTGCTTCTAATGTATGCACTTTACTTAACTATAAGTATTGCAATAATATCGATCCATTTCTCTTGTACGAGAAAAGAGACTGATCAATAAATAACATCTTTTATTGAACACGCCCGTCTCTTCCTTTTCTCTACATTCTGATGAGACTAAGAATGCACGTACTGACTGAGTAAAATAATTGCCTTGTGCTCACACGACTCTCGAGATTGACTCTTGATTAGGGGAGAGCAAAGTTGTCATGTTCTATGGTTGTCAGAAACTAAATCCCTTCTTGTCTAATCAGGGGAGTTAATCCTTCCTTGAACATTCGAGAAAGTTTCTAGCGAACTCTGAGCTTAGCTGGCAAACCCAAAAATTAAGTCTAGTATCGACAGTAGTAGACCTAGTTAACGTCTGGCCTAGGCCTTTACTGCTGTAGGTACTATTCCAATGCGCAGAGCCTATTGGGAAAATAGGAGCTACACTACAATTCTAAATTATGCCTACTCTAAAGTGAAGATACCCACACCGAGGGTTCCTTCAAATCCTGCAATCTAGACATCCCTTGTGCTTTTACTTCTTGACTATGCAAACAGACTATAGTTGGGGATCACACTTTCCATGGTATAATGATTACAAAGAATACAGACTGCTGCGGCAAGAAAACTTCTATACTTCATCTTCGTGACTGCATCTCATCTGTCATTCAAGCTCTTCATTGGCTTTCTATTACCAGATGCTCAACTTTCAAGACTCTCTGGATCATGGCAAGATGGAAAAGCTTGCCGCTCACACTTTTAGGTCGTGCGGCCATATATAAAATGATTGTCCTTCCCAAGTACTTATACGCCCTACAAAACGAGTATTATCCCCTCCTGGTGACACTACTGCGTAAACTCCATTCTGACCTTCGGTCCTTTCTCTGGTTGGGAAAACACCCTAGGATAGCGTTGACTACACTGCAAAGACACCAGTATAGTGGCGGAATCTCCCTACCGAATCTTGAGGCATACTATTGGGCAGAACACTTGACCCCAATAAATGAATGGCTACACAAACCAGCGGATCATCTCACGTACATGTTGGAACGACATAAACTGTCCTCTCACAGTATCTATCACTATCTATACGGGGGTCCTGCAAATCGTTCCCTTCTTCCGGCAACCCTGATAACGCTACACGCCTGGAATGCTGCCATGAAACGAACGGGATGGGCTAGGACTCCCACCCGACAGACACCACTGTGGCATTGTGTGTGGCTACATGAACTACACAAACTGAGGGGTTTCAAAAGGTGGGACAACATCGGCATCTCTACTGTCGGCGACGTGATAGCCAATGGAGACCTGAAATCCTTCCAGGCCCTGAGAGCTGATTTTGGACTCCAACACACACAGTTTTTTAAATATACCCAGTTCCGCCATGCCTGGAAGGCACAAAATGTACGCCTGTTAGAAATATCAGAATATGCACCATTAGAGGGGAGACTCTTACAGGAACAAATCCAGGGAAAAACTGTCTCACTCACCTACAAAACACTAACAAACAACATGCTGGGAGACCTAGCGAAGCTTAGAAGTACATGGGAGAGTGAGGTAGGGGTCTTTGAGGACTTGGATTGGGAAATGGTGTTAATGCACCCCAGAGATGTGGCGATAAAATCCAGACTCCGCCTCATACAATACAATGTACTGCACAGAACATATTATGACAGGGTTCGTCTCTATAAAATGGGGAAAATAGAGGATGACAGATGTCTTAGATGTCGCAGGGTGGGTGGTGATTTCTATCATGTCTTTTGGTCGTGTGAGGTGATTCAAACTTATTGGACACGCATTTTCTCGGAACTGCAAGAGATACTGGAGGTACCAATTGCACAGGAGCCCAAGCTAGCTTTACTGGGAATGTCTAACGATGTAGACCTACCGCGCCCCCTCACGATCTTTTTGGTTCTAGCCTTGGTAGTGGCCAAAAGAGACATAGCGAGACGCTGGGGGTCTCCGGTTAACCCGGACTTGCAAGACTGGAGGACCGGGCTAGATATGTACATGGCAGCTGAAAGGGTGACCTACAAGTCTAGGGGATGCCCTAAGAAGTTCCGAAGGATTTGGTCCAAATGGAGACAATATCATGGGCTGGATGGAGGGTTGGGGGATGGCTGAATCTCTTTCTACCTCATTGGTTCAGAGGGTACTGCTGTTGGGGCGGGGAAATGCACTTGAGAACAATTTACTCTTCGATCAACCTTCTTATTCAACCATGTAAGCTACTTCATGCCAACTGCTTATCATTGTGGGGAGGAGGGTCAGGGGATAGAGGGGTGAACGTTGCAAAATGTATGACTGTACTGTTGAGCTTTACTCAAAATGCAAATAAAAATGTTTATAAAAAAAAAAAGACTCTCTGGATCACTCATCAGGCCATCCATGGCGAAAGACCACTTTCATCTAAATGAAGCTCAAAGGAGTTTCACAGAAGAGAGCATTGTGATGTAGACTGGGACTTCGGCTTAGTATTCCTCTATACAAAAAGAATCACATTGGTGACAACTCTTTCTACAGACAAGCAGAACAATTTTGGAACTCTTATACAGCAATGATAAGAAAAATATCGAAGGCCACCTGAAATACGTGATGGCAATATAAACTTGGCTCTTCCTAAGATGATGCTACAATGACTCAATCGATCGGGATTTGTAGAACGCGGCTGCTTCGTTCATGAGGGTCTCGAGGCACTGTGGGATCTTGCTGACTAGACCTAACCGAAACTCATGACTGAGGGGGAGAGACAATGGCTTCTCCAATGTTAAAACTGGGCAAACTCTGTTGTTTATATACTTTTACTGGCTCTATAGTATTTGCTCCTCTGTCGGTGTTGAGTGGGCTCCACAGAGAACATACTATGGATTTCAGTATATTGCACAGTCCTTCAGCTGACACCTGCACTGACCCAGCCGGCTTACACTATGACAACATTTTCTAATAATCATACTTACATTGCACTCCTTGCTGCTCTTGTGTGGAATTCTCAACTATATAGCAAGGTACAAATGTTGCTCGTCCAACACTCTGGGGTGGACCCATAAGGCATACCATGAATACTTGTAATAGTTGTTCCTCTGCCATTCTGGGTGGACTCTGTAGAGCACATACTCAGTGATTCTGTAAACAATGAAGTGCTGGTGTCCAAAGTTTTGCTCTGAAACTGGCAGCCAGTGCTATTGAAAGCTGGGGGTGCTGAATACAAAGGAGGTATAATATGTGTACAGGGTGCTCTGAAATTTTAGACACCCCAAAATTCACCTCAATCAGAATGTCCACTTTTACTGGAGAAGGTGTTAAACCTCATTTTCATGAGACAATGTGCCTCCGGGTAAAGGCACCTCCAAATTCATCAATTGATTAAATAAATGGCGGACCCACTTAATAACTGAGATCTAAAGCAATGAAATAGTTTAAGGGTTTTATTTCAAGATTTAAAAGTAAAGTGATACAAAGTCAATACCAAAAGGGACATAACAAATGTATGGAGAACAGAAATTATAATAAGTCTCAAGTGGGCAGCAAAATGAGGAAACTACCAGACAGCATCCCAAGTAGAAGAGGGGTATCTTTTGAGTCACCTTCAAAATTGCGGGTTGTTATACATTATTTGTGAATATGAAATTAACGCAACTGCAGAATCAATGTGGTGTGATCAAATGTATCATTTTGTTAGAAAATCTAGGCACAATAAAATTAAACAGTTTCTGTTTCATAACTGAACCGAGGAAGTTATTCGAAGTCAGCAGGAACAACAACAATGGAAATATACAAATAATAATATTCTGCTTGACCATATGCTCCAGAAACAACGGTGAAATGTGCAGGGGAAAGCCGCGAAAGACGAGGGTGACTTCTATTTTTTACAAGATGACGGTTACACCTTAATTGAGGCCTGGTTAACAAGGATAAGAAAAAAGCACTTTTACACATCATAAAGAATTTTTTTCTAAAGAATCAGCACTCTATCACTATATACACGTGTAATCGAGTGTGAAAATACACTCTACACGTTAATTATGGTGCACAGAAATATAAACGCGTAAAAATCTGTAATAGTCGAGTCCACCTCTTGCCTCATGTCTCTGTCATTCACCACCAAACACTCCCTGTCCCTTTATATCACCTTTATCTCTCTCGTGCAGGTTCTTTTTCATCCTTGCTTTCTTTCTTTGTTACTGTTTTCTCTTCCTACTTCTTTCCCTCTTTTATGTTTTTCTCTGCCTTGCTCTAGGTAAAAGCCTGATGAGATAAAAGTGTCTATTCCTAATAAGTGAGTGCCGGTGAGATTCACTTGCAACCATCAGCTCAAATTACAAACTGCATGTTCAAAATCTGGCTCTACAACACCCATATCTGTTTGCTGGTTGTGAAATTGCTAATTCTGTACTTCTGTAGTTGCTTGCTGCTGCCCATGGATGGTCACCTTAAAGAATTTTCTGTGGCTGGTGGTATAATACCCATTCCCATGGGTTGTCCATGGCCAGCTGCATAAGATCCTAGTCCTATGTGTTGCATAATCTTGCTTCTCAGACTTCTCAGAACAGATACAAAAGATAAATGTATAATTTCCATTTCTTATGGTTTGATCCCTATTGCTCCTGGGTGGAGTCCTGAGGCTATACCATGGCTGGTCATATGAAGTTTTCACCACTGCCCTCCATGGTAGACCTGAAGTCCATTTCCTATGGCTACTTGTATGCCTGTTCCTGTAGTCTGAGTCTACGGCTACTCACTGGTCTCTTTAGAACATATACAATGTCTATTTCTTCACCTGTCTTCTCTGTCACAGCAGGGTGGGCTCCAATGCATATATAAAAGTGATGTAAGATTGTGCCTCACAAAGGGCTCATCACCTCTGCAGCATCAGGGCATGTGGGTGAACTCTAGAGCACATACAATTGTGGATGTAAGATTGTACCATATAAGGAGAGGAGCCTCCGCCTCTGGGCAGTTTCCCACCCTTTATATTCAGAGTGTCTTATGGTGCACCATACAGACAGCCCCAATGACAGTAGGCATATCACATATGCACCCGTGTTTACTCTCACTCTTTTTTCAACACAGTTTGAGCTGTCTCTGCCATACACTCACAACACCAAAATACTTCTCATATGGTCACAAAGACTGCAAACATTTCTATCCACCCATTCCCTAGTATTTGTAGCTTAATGGTCCTGCAGCGCACTTCCTTACATTTCACTATACAGTGATAAACACAACACAACTACTATGGTCCTGGTGCATGATTCCCAGACACTATCCACCTAGACCACATGATAGCCAAGCACTATTCCATCCAGATCACTTCCAATGAGTAGCACTGCACAAATACTTCAGCGTCTCGAAAAGGATATGAAGCACTATAATTGCAACTGTGATCTAATATAATTAGCAGAATTTTCCAATAGGAAACATATTTTACCCGTGGGGGGAATTACCCTTGGGTTAAAATTGAATATCTTTAATGCACATTTTCGGAGGCGATATTTTGCAACTGGATGCAATTTTGTATGCGTACATTTTCCTGCTGGAGTAGTCCAGGAGGTCTACAATGAGAGCAGATTTCTAGGAGCTGTCATGATTTTCCCAAAATACTTGGGCCGTAAATGTTTACATAGCGTAGAAGATTCCTACCATCTTTGATTTGTTAATCTGTCCCATAATATTTTAAAGACCCTGGCCCAGATGCATCAAGCTAAAATCCGCTCGCAAAGGGGCAGATTCTGAGGACTGGTCTTTGGGACTGGTATTTTTGCATTTGGGATGCATCATCCCAAATGCAAAAATCGCAATTTAAGAAATCACAAAATTGTGGTTACTTAAATTGCTATTGCATTTAAGGAATCTCAAATTGAGATTCATTAAATGCAATGCATTAAAGTTAAAAAATGTGCGATTTCGCTAATAGGGGGCACAAATTACCATGAAGTTGTACTTCATGGTAATTTGCAAAAACTTTGAAAAATGCACTAAAGTGCATTTTTCAAAGTTCCATTTTACACACAAACATGCCCTTAGGGCATGTGTGTGTGCAAGATATTCACGAAAGCTATAAAAAACATACCACATGGCACTAAAATAACGATCTCACTAACTAAAAGAAGCAATACTGATCTTTACATTACTCTATATAAAACGGGAATAGTTCTGATACAAGCAGCTAACAGAGAACTCGAGAAATTTAAGATAACTTTCAAAACCCTGAAGGAATCCATTGAAGGTACAAGCCACCAACAACACATGACCCCACCAGTTGTCACTCCCGACCTCAACGACCCTATCACCTCTAACTCGAACCAACCGGGCGTCCAGGACAATCTAACAGCTAATTCCAGAGATGTCACGGGATTTGGAAGTGCACTACCAGAGATTATGATAGAAGGGATCACGGAGTCTACCAACATTGGTAACAGAATGAAGAATCTGGCCCTAAGCGAAGAGCAGATGCTGCCAGCTCAAAACGCCCCCACGCCTGAAGTTACTACCTCAGCTCCAAGAAAAACTCCCGATGAAGATAACCACGCCCTTCCACATCAACCTGGGAATGTGAGTCTTGAATATCACAATGCCTTACCCATAGATTCACCCCCTACACCACTCAACCTAGGGATCATTGAGCACACCTGCAATAGAGTCAAGAATGCCAACGAAATGAAGGACAAAAAAGAAAGATCTGTGGTAAGGAGAACGAACCAACTTTGGAGGAAAACAAAATATAGAACACAGACAAGCAGGGCTACTGCAATAAAGTCAACCTCACGACTTCAGAATGAAGTTAAGGAGCTCCAGAAACTAGTAGGTAACTTGGTACAAGTCTCGTCGAAATTCTCACAGACAATTGAGAAAATATGGGAGATGACGTTAGGAACCCACGCTAAAGTTTCTCACATCCAGAATGTTGTACTCAGGCCCAACAGACCAAACAGAACCGATCCTTTATCAAATGAAGAAGCCTCGGCCTTACTCAGATCTTATGAACTACCGATCCATGGAAGAGAGGAGAGTATCAAATTAGTACCTATTGACTCCAACAGATCGTCCAGAAAGAATAACAGAAAAGCTATCCACAACAACCTACGACACATCCAGGTAACGGCAACTGAATCTGATCATGGCAAAGTCCCGAACTCACACGAACCCCTGAAATGCCTGCTATTAAACTGTCGTTCGGCAACGAAACATGCATCTGATATAGCTGCTCTCATCATTAACAAGCAAATCGACCTGGCCGTCCTTACTGAAACTTGGCTCAGTGAATCATCTTCACCTAATTTAGATCTCCTAGTTCCTCCTCAATATAACATTGTCAGATTAGACAGGCCTAAGAAAGTGGGAGGAGGTATAGCTTGCATCCATAGGTCTGAGATTGAGGTCAGCCAATTCCAATCTGACCCCCTGGAGTCTTGTGAATACCTTGGTCTTAATATAAGATCAGCAAACAACCAAAGATGCAACATGCATGCTTTCTACCACCCTCCTGGAGATAACGCAAAGTTCTCAGAGCAACTCATGGAGATCATAACAACCAACTCTAACCCTGATGCCCTCAATATATTCCTTGGTGACTTTAACCTCCACTGGGAGGACGACAATGACAAACTACTTAACTCACTTAAAGACTTCCTCATCGAACTAAACCTTACACAAGCTTGCACATATCCCACTCACTCACAAGGAGGGATCCTAGACTGGATTATTTCAAGGAATAAAGGGACTTCAATTCTCGCTATTGACCCGTGCGATTGGTCCGATCATCACGCCATAACTTTCGCGATAACCACAATGAAAAAGGGCAGGACCACACAACCCTGCAAGGCCAAAAAATTGGTCCGAGACACAAAAGAGGCCAATATTGAGCTACTGGTGGAAAGATGTGAGAAAGGCTTGAAGCCACCAAACAACAGACTGAATGTCAGCGAGTTAACGGAGCACTACCTAACTTCAATAGGAAATATCGTCAATGACACCATGCCACAGACAATGAAAAGAGTATCCGAGAAACCCAAAAATCCGTGGTTCAGTGAGTCACTAAATGAGGACAGGCGCAAATTGAGAATGGTCGAAAGGAAATGGAGGCAACATCCCTCCTCTCCCGAGCTCATTGCCCTCAGGAATACAAGAAGACAATATAACAAGAAGATAATTAAATCCAAAAAAGATTTTATAAAAGCCGAACTTGACAATGCCTCAAACAGACCACGGAAACTCTTTGAGATTTTAAAACAACAGTCCAATAAGCTAGCTAAAACAGTTCACGAGAACCCAAAAACTCCCTTAAGCTGTGAGGAATTCTCTACATTTTTCACGGAAAAAACCAAACTGCTTGAAGTGGAGCTCTCAACTGCCGCAACTAACATCTCAACCCTTATCTCACCTACAAAAGAGGCCAATGAGCCAACAGAAAGTCCCCAAACGAAAAATAAGGCAAAGTGGGACACATTCGATCTCTATGACCAAGATAAGATCACCAAAACGCTAATGGAAATAAGACCGAACAACCACTATCTAGACCCCCTACCGGGAAAGTGCGTAAGAGTAATCAGCCATACCCTAGTTCCGATCTGGACTGAGATAATAAATGCCTCACTTACCCAAGGGACACTGCCAGACTGCCTAAAAACTGGTCAAGTCGTGCCCATCATCAAAAAACCTACAGCGGACGCAACTGACCCGAACAATTATCGACCAGTGACCAACATACCTTTATTGGCCAAAATTATCGAGAAATGCGTACAAAGCCAACTGAGTCAACACATCGCTAAGTTCTCATTACTAGATGATTGCCAATCCGGATTCAGAGCTGGGCATAGTACTGAAACTGCGATCCTGCACATCGTGGACGACGCCTTACAAGCCCTAGACAGAAATCAAGCATGCCTATTGATTCTCCTAGACCTGTCATCTGCATTCGACACGGTAAATCATGAAATGCTGTTGACCAGGCTACAAGAAAGAATGGGCTTGTCGGGAATTGTGCTGAATTGGTTTAGATCTTTCTTGCAGAATAGGACCCAGCGTTTCCTGGTCAATCAAACGACCTCTTCCCCTTGTCCTACTGCCGTCGGGGTCCCACAAGGTTCAACATTATCACCAGATCTATTCAACCTATATGTTGAACCTCTCACAGAGATCCTGCGGGGATCACAGATACCCTATCACATGTATGCAGACGACACGCAAATATACATAAAGATCGCCTCCCGTGATGACATTGACCTAATGAACAAGACACTAAAGAGAGCCCTACAGTGGTTAACCTCGAACCATCTGAAGCTAAATGCCCATAAAACAGAATTCCTGTTAATCTCACCGACAAAGAACCGTCTTGAGGTAAAGGAACTGACGAAACTGGTGACAGCACTGAACTGCATCCCGACCCTAGTTAAGACAGCAAAGTCACTTGGAATTACCTTGGATGAGAACCTTGACATGAAGGAACACATAAACTCGATGGCCAAGGGTGCCCGCTTCCATCTGAACTATCTAAGGAAATTGAAACCATACATCTCAAAGACTGACCTAAAACTGGCTGTACAATCCCTAGTTATTTCGAGGATTGAATACGGTTGCACTACGTTAGCGGGTCTACCCAAAACATCCATAGCACCGCTAAAAGCCTGTCTCAATGCAGCGGCAAGACTGATTACGGGATCGAGGAAATTCGACCACATATCTCCTCATCTGAAGACACTAAACTGGCTACCCTATGAAGCCAGAATTCAAATGAAGATTGCCTGTATTACCCACAGAGCAGTTCACTACAACATGCCGAGATACCTTGCCAAGAAAATTAAGCTATCGGGATGCAACAGACCAACGAGAAGCGCCAAAGAACTGCTATTGAGGCCAGCCTTCTTCCGTAAGAAAAAGACCTACAACCGAGCGTTCTCAGGAGCCGCCCCCAGAGTCTGGAATTCATTGCCTCCGAACATCAGGAAGATTAAAAACTTGATATCTTTCAAACGCGAACTGAAGAACCACTTGATGAGCAAATACCTTTCTTAGGGAAGATTACTGATTACGGATGAGATTATCCTCACCAAAGAGAGACGGCCTTGACTGGAACTTCCTGAGGATCAATTATCTGTTAACAGATTGATTTCTTGTTTATACATTGGCCACACACATTAGTACTACCTTAAATCAAAGGGATCCGATATCTGTAACTTTCAGACAATACGATATACCCTCTACCTCACTTTGTTTTATTGCCTAGGATCCCGAATACATAGCAACACTTTTTACACCTTAATGCTATTCATTCATATGATATTTGCACTGTTAGGCTATACAATCCTACCTCACTCACTTCCTAGTGTTAATTGGATAGGCTGAAGAACCCTTACTTATAATCCCTCTTACAGCATATCTCCTTATAACTTATACTCGTGTATATCTGCTGCTACAATTGCCTACATAATGTCTGTAATTTATCCTATATGTGAAGCGCTCTGATACCCACGGGTCTTGTTCGCGCTATACAAAACTCTATAAATAAATAAATAAATAAGATGTACACATATGCAGATGTCAGGGGTGCAACACCCTTAAAATTGCAATCTCAAGGCCATTCATTCCCATGGGCCTCTAGGCCCATAGGAATGAATGGGGAGGTATTCCTTAATTGTGACTCGCAATTTGCGAGTCGCAATTAAGGAATTTTAAGAAATCGCTATTTTTTAAGCGAGATCTTCATGCATAGCATTTTGCTATTCCTTATTAACGAATCCTTATTTTTCACCAATAAGGAATCGCAAAATGGGTGCTTGATGTATCTAATTCGCAATATCAGGCAGTTATATTTGTAAGCCTGGGTGTGATTCCAATTACATCGAAGTAATTAGAGTAATTTTGGTAATTCTGCATTATTCTTTGATGCAGAATAAATGATACTTACACAATTACTCCTCCTTGCTTAATTAAGAGTAATTTGTTGAAAAAAATACTAATTAAAGAACACAATTAGCAAACGCGAGCAGCCGCTTGGACTGGGTGTTTGTGTTCTGTTGCATTTAGCGCTGTTTCTTATAGCTAGTTGCATGTCATAGTAAGAAAATAGCGCTAAATGTCAGTAGTAAATTGAGGGAAAATCCTAACGTGAGAGAAAATTTAGCAAGAGTGAGCAACCAATTGCACGCGCTATTTGTATTGTGTTGCATTTAGTGATTTTTGTTACGCAAACTTCATCCTTGTGCCCATTTTGGACGTGAGAGGGTATTTCCTTGCTACAAAAAAGTGCTAAATGCAGAATTGCTCATCTTCCATAATTCAAGTGTAATCTCGCTGAATTTTTAGGTAATTCCAGGTGATTACGCTACAGTTAATTGCACGTTACAACCACACCAAGTTGTTTGTCCTAAAGGAAATAAAGCTAAACATGTTATCAGTGTGGCTTTAGACAATAACTATGTTGTTTTGTATGTTTTAAGGCATGTATGCTAGCCTTTAAGTTGTGTGTTGTCAGCCTTTAATTGTTGTTTTCTTTCATTCCTTATGGTAGTTGATGTTCGCTGCTCTGCGACGTGCACTAGTCATTCTGGAAGTGCATTATAGTCGGTGGTTCTTTTCAGGAGCTGATCCATGCGCCCTTCACTCTAAGCCAGTTTTGCATCAATCAGTGTTGTCTCTGTTCCCTTGACGTTTTGTTTTGCATGCGGTTCACCAGTTTGGCACCTTGTCAGTTGTAAATGGCTGCTAATCCGAGTCTGTGGGCCGTAGTTGATCAGTGAATTGCCTTGCTCCCCGATGTGATTTGTTTTGCCTGGTGTCGGGTGGCGTGTTGTTCCCGCCTGTATCGGATGACTCATGTTGTGCAGAAATCTTTTTGTAACTCACCCTTTTACGTTACAGACCGTCCTATTTTGCAAGCATCTTATCACTACAATAAATTGTACTAGCACTTGTTGTCATTGTTTGTGTTCCTAGCTTAAAAACATAATGTTGAGATCCCTGCTTCCTTTGGACAGTGTAATGTATTTCCCTTGTACTTCACGTGTGATTTGTGGTTTATAATGTAATTCCAGAAACGCAGTATGGCAAAGAAAAAAAAGAATGAATGATTCACTTGCATCGCTAAAATCCCCACTCTTCCCTAACACAGCATGCTGCACTTTTCTTCTGCATCTCTCTTACTTTATTCCTCTTTGCTGTGGCTGTTCTAAACTTTTTGGATCTCATCTACACAAAGCTTCAACTTAATGCCTATTGTATCGAACACAGCTCTAAGGTGGGCTTTACGCTCGCCTCGTGATCTTGCACACAGTGCCAAGCAATGGCTTTTATCGTCTACCTCGGTCTCTTGCTCCTCATCCTCCTCCCTGGTGTTGGGCCACCACAGAGGACTTTTCAGTTTTACCATATTTTGATTTGGTGATTTTTAACCTCCCGCTGCTTATGTTGCACTGCATGAGGAGCTATTTTGTCTCCTTGTGTGTCCTCCTCTCCTTCCTCTTTTGAGCCCTTTCTGTCCTCCTTAAAATCCATTACCCCCCCCCCCCCCCCCCAACACCCGCATGCCCTTCAGCCCCCATCCTCATCACCAGGTGCCCCTGTGTTCGTGAATGGTCACCATAATGCATGCACATTTATGTACACATGTGGTGGCCATCTTGAATGAGTTTTCGTTAAACAAAGGGAAAAGATGGCATGGTGGCCCCCACATAGATGTGTGCCCACACTGTGGGCATCTTTATTTTTTTAAGAAAAATTATTTAAAAGTGATTAACTGTAGTAAAAAAAAAAGGGGAGAAACTATTGCTTTTGCCAATGTTAATTTAATTAGTAACAGGCTGTGGCCCACTTTTTCATTTAAAATTCTATACAGTCCTTTCTCGCTGAAACCTATACTGACATGTTCTTATTGCACATCGAGGGACAGTGTTTACAGTGTTTGCAGTAGCGGCTCGCACAGGTGAGAGCGGTAAAGCGGGGTGGGGTGTGGTGAAGTCGACAGAGACGGGAAAAGTAATATTAAATAAATAAGTCAATAAAATCACTTACTTTGCGCTTGACGGGCAATACGGCGTGTGCAAAGTAAGTGGTTTTAGTTATTCATTCATTTAATATTACTTATCCTATCGTCTTTCGACTTCCACTCCCCAACCTGCCTCGCCTCCACCCGCCACACTGCCCCACTGCCCTACCGCCCTACCGCTCTTACCTCTGCGA
Source organism: Lissotriton helveticus (assembly GCF_964261635.1). Classification (NCBI taxonomy): domain Eukaryota; kingdom Metazoa; phylum Chordata; class Amphibia; order Caudata; family Salamandridae; genus Lissotriton; species Lissotriton helveticus. Next base: position 558,402,942 of record NC_136059.1, read on the forward strand.
GCCGCTACTGGAAGGTTCGGTAGCAAGCGCAAGTTGAAAGGGAGGGTGGTCCAGAGGGACGTTATAATTACGGAAAAGGCTTCCACCTGTGTGAGATTTAATAAAATGAGGGACTTTCAGTGTTAGGAAATAAGCAGACCTGAGATTGTGAGAAGGACTATAATGTGCAAATAACGTAGTCATTCAGGAGTTTAGTCGTGTTTGAAACAGAGCTTTGTGACAGATACAGAGCGCCTTGAAAATGATACAGTTTGAGAGCTGAAAGGCAATATGGAAGTAATCTGTCCAAGTACTTTCAACATAAAGTAACAAGTGGATCTAAGCTTAGAAATGTGTTTTTTGAAGGATAGATTTGTATCCAGGATCACTCCAATGTTACATGTAGATGCAACTGGTTCTGGAGTGTCTAAAGAACTGGCCTATCAGTGAGAAGACCATGTATGCAGCTTGCCAAATATTACAATGTCAGTTTTGGAGGGGCTTAGGCACAGCACGTTGTCTTCCATTCAATCCACCAGTGAAATCAGGCATGATTGTGCACGAAGCTGAGCCTCAAGAAGAGACTTTTACTTGAGAAATAATGTGGGTGTCATCTGCGGACACAGCGAATGAAACCCAAAGACGGGTATTACAGTGTTATTGACGTCGCCTGTTGGCATCTGACATCCCTAGTGCTAAAGGCCATCTACACCACAGTATTTAGCCATTCTTCCAAAGAGTCTGGGTAACCAGATGAAGTCCAGAGAGGTCACAAATGTTTTCCTTTGGTATCTTCCCTGTTTGGGTCTGCTATGGCATAAAAAGACCCATGGGCCCTGCCCTCAATCCCATACCTCTTTCTTGTACCCACTCACCCACTTCTCCCCTGTCTTTAACCTAAATGCTTTCCTTCAAAAGAATGGGACCACAATGAGATCACACCCTCTTCCTTTAGTTTCTTAAAATAACTCACATTGAGGGATTGGGCCAGTTTCACTCTTGCACAGATTTAATAACGTGACAGAAAATATAATGCCCAATGCTAAGAGTTGCTTTGTAACGCTCTTAGGTCGAGTCTTTACAACATTTCCTGGTCACGTAACTCTCTCTCCAGCCTTCTATTGCTCCTGGGTGAAATCAATGTAGCAGTCCTTGATTACTTAACCCTGTTTCCTGGGATTGGGTTTAGCCACTTAAGAGTTGACTCTGTTTAACATTACCTGCAGGCTTACTCCTTCCTTGAGAGGCTTGGTTCTCTATTGCTCCTAGGTGAGCTGAATATGTTATCTCTATTATCTGTGGTTTATCAATGCCTTCAGAAGTTTAGGACGCTGTCTGTAGGTTGTAGGTGTTTACAGCACTCCTGTAGGTAAGATAGTCCTCTTCTGAGGTTGAAAGGGCATTCCATATGTTCTTGCCCTTTTGATGCCACAGGAAGAACCCCAGAAACCATGGATTCGCATCAATGGTAGCATGTCAACATTTCCCATGCTCTCAGCTCAATACAGCTGCAATATTTTCAGAGACTATGATATCAAGTGCTAGGTATCTATTCATGTAAATATATGTTAATCAGTATGGCAACTAGCAAATGCTCTATTTGGCATAGAGGCTTTGCCCCTCTTATTTTTTGCCCCCCCCCCCCCCGCCCCTCCAATAAATTATGAGCAAACTGCTAACTTTTATTTTGAAGTGTTTTCATTCTGCCCACAACAGGCAGCCTTCACTACAGACAGGTTGCATATTCGAGCTGGGTCCTAAGCCAGTCCAGGAGCTGCATCTGGATTGGCTTAGAGGCGCCTGATTTGATTGCCAGGCCCTATGCTCTGGTGCAGACTGTGTGTTCACGGGGGAAATCTCTCTCTCTCTCTCTCTCTCTCACTCTCTCCCCTTCTTCCCTGGAGTGACAGGATGGGACTCGGGCTCCGACGTTTGATTCAATAAACTTGGTTTTGTGCTTACTTCAGTGTTGGCCATCATTACCACAGTGGGGCGCTTTTGGGCTGGCTCCTGGCAGAATATGACTGCAGAGTCATCCCGGTACGCAAGGGAAAAGGGGCCACAGGAAAAGCTGCAGCGTTGGAACCCTGTTGTGAAGAGCCACTTTCATCCCATCATCTCCCAGTAGAAGGCCAGCAGAATTCTTCATCTGACACCTCCCTTGCCCGGCCTGCACATGATGGGCCTTGGTAGGCTGGTTGTCCTGAGCAGTCTCGCTGGAACCTGGGTGAAATTAGCCATTTAGCACCCTTGTCTCCCCTCAGGAGACTGGCTTTGTTCTAACCTGATCTGTGTCCTGCCCAGTTTTTTGCGCTTGCAAGCGGCCCTGCAGAGCTGTCCCTGTGCGCTCCTTGATGGGAAACGACCTTAACAACGCGGTCAAAACACCGCAATACATTTACATCACTGCTTTTACAACGCAAGTCGTTACCACGACTTGCACTGTAGGGCGCTCTAGACTAAGGAATAGTGTGATTTACTATTCCAACACCTTCCCTACTGTACGTAGGCTAGAGTTGGAATAGTAAATCATACTATTCCTAAGTCCAGCGCCCTACAGCGCAAGTCATTGTAACGACTTGCGTTGTAAAAACAGGGATCTAATGTACCACGATCTAAATGATCGCATTGTAACATCATACATCCCTTATTGGCCGTGGGACTCAGGCAAATGTTGTGGGTCAGGTTAGCAAGCTTAGGAGGAGATGCCATGCAGGTCAGGCAGGCCTTTCTAATAGTGCGGCTGACCCTTCTAACACTGGAATGGGCCTTCCTAGCAGTGGTACAGGCAAGTGTAACAGGCCGTCTCTAGCAGAAACACTTCCTTGCCAAATAAAGAGACTGGCGCTATGTGTCAGCCTAAAGCAGTCTCTGGTAGTGGAAAAGGCTCTCTCTGGTCGTTGCATGTTATCCCTGATAGTCTCACATCTTCGCTGACACTAAAACAGGCACTCTCTCCTAATAGGGACAGGCCTCTCTCGCAGTCTCGTGTTCTACCTGGTAGCCTCACATCCTAGCTGAGACATGCCATCCTTCGCAGCCTCACTTTCTCACTGCCACTGAGGCAGCTGTTGCATTGTGCTATTATCTTGTAGCGTGGCATAGAGTGAGGCATAGAATGCACTTTGTGTTCTAATGCGGATTCCAGTTCAGGAGATCAGTTACTGCTGGTGTCTTGGAGTGGAAGCCGTGCTGCCTGGCTCTTACCTGTTTTACCCATCAGCTATCAATAAAGTTCTTGGAATAAACACCTGCGTGGATCCCTCATTACAGCAGGCCCTGTCAGTTTCATGCTTTGATTCTCACATAGATCTACCTGTCACGTTTCTCTGATTTGTGCTGAATTCCCACCTAGTTCAAGATTTTTATGCTCCATTCTGGTATTTGTACTTCTTAATTTATATAAAGCAATAAAACAGGACTACATGTACCAGAATGCAATAGAAAAGAAAGAGAATAAAAATATCGAACTAGTTGTGGAATTCACCCGCAAATCAGATCTGTCTGAGAGTCAAAGCATGAAACTTACAAGGCCTACCTCAGTGGCAGTGAGAAAGTGAGGCTGCGAGAGATGGTGCGTCTCAGCTCCAGCTAGGAATTGAGACTGCCAGGTAGAACACGAGACTACGAGAGAGGACCTGCCCGTATCTGAGAAGGCTGCCGGTTTCTGGAGAGTACCTGTTTCAGTACCAGTGAAGACGGGAGACTATCAAGGATACCATGGGTCAGCCAGAGAGAGCACTTTCCGGTGCTAGAGAGTGCCTTAAACCAGGGCACATGTCCTAAAAAAAGAAGTGGGGGGGGGACGCTCCAAGTTAGGTGGTATCATCGGAAGTGATGTTACGACAGGAAGTGGCGTCACAAAAGGTGGCTTGCACCATCAGACTCACCTCGCTCAAACCTGTGATGCGATTGCATCAGAGATGCCAGCTCGTGAGCAGTGTTCTGAATGATCTCCAATCTCGCCCCAGAGAGGCCAAAGAGTGAATGTGTGGCTCTATTTGCTCCAGTTATCGAGCTCTCAAGTTTTCCACTGTAATTTGGGGGATGTCAGCCAGTCCTGGTTTTACAACTCTCCTTGCTTTGCTTTATGCATAATATTATAATAGTAAAAATGCAGGTAAAATTCCAATCGTACGTATATCTCGAGTCACTGGGTAAAGGGAAATCGACGGGAAAGCTGTGCGGGCAAGTAACACCATCATTGAAAGTCCAGCTTTTGTGCAGGGGGTTCGGTGTCCACCTGGAAACCAGTAAAATAAGTGGGGGGACGCCGTCCACCAACGAGCACTGCATTAAACTGACATATAGTCCAAGTCTCTTTTTCGGAGAGGCAGTGATTGTGCTAGAGACGGCCTGTTACGAATGCCTGTCCCACTGTTAGAATGGCCTGTTCCACTGTCAGAAGGGTCTACCCACTGTTAGAAAGGCCTGCCTGACCTTTGATTTTGTTTTGTTCGCCCTAAGTTGGCAGGGTATGCCCAGACGAGGGTCTATTGCTCACTTTGCCACTGGATTCAAGATAGCCTGGCTGATGACGGCTGATTAGCCAGAATCCAGTCCCAGGATGCTTGTTTCCAGTCCAGGGAAGACATGGCTTGGCAGTTCGGGCTGGACTGTTCCCATGAGGCACAGGGTCAGACTGATTTGTATATGGCCATGTCTGAACTGGGGTGGCGGAGTCAGCTAAAGAATGATGATGGATTAAACCCAGATCAGTTGACTGGGGGTGAGTGCTTGCAATGTTCAACACTCCGCCCATCATCCCCTTTGGTTTCACCTGACCTGCAGGGCAACTTCTCCCAACATTGATAGGCTGACCCACAACTTCTTCCTTAGACCCACAGTCCACGGGCATGCAGGGACAGCTCTGCAGGACCGGGTGCAAGCTTAAAGAACTGGGCAATGCAGAGATCTGGGTAGAACAAAGCTGTTCTCCTTCGGGGAGACAAGAGTGTTAAATGGCCCATCTCACTCGGACTCAAGCGAGACTGTTTAGGACAACCAGCCCACCAAGGCCCATCATGGGCAGGCCGGGCAGGGGAGATGTCAGATGAAGAACTCTACTGGCCTCCTACAGGGAGATGATTGGGTGAAAGTAGCTCTTCATCGGGACTCTTGCTGCAGCTTTTCTGCGGCCCCCTTTTCCTCACATACTGGGATAAATCTGCAGTCATATATTGGGCCTGTAGCCAGTCCAAGTCCGCCCCACTGTGGTAACGATGGCCGACACTGAAGTAAGTAAAAAATAATGTTTATTGAATCAAACATGGGAGCTCACGTCCTGTTGTGTCACTCCAGGGAGGTCCTGCTGCTGCGAATGCTCCAGCACAGTTAAAGGCAGAAACTTACAGAGGATCAAGTCAGAACATGGAAGACCGGGTAATAATTCATATCACAACATCAGAACGAGGTAAACAATAAAATGCAGTTTCAGCATTGCAAACAAAGCATCCTTTAGTTGTTTACCTGCTGTGGAAGCTCTGTTCTAATCAAATGCTGCAGTAGGCCTGCAGCAAAACCAACAACTCTTGTTTCTGTTCGTGCAGAAAAGGAGAGAGCGAGAGAGAGAGAGACAGCCTTCTCCCCCACGCCATCTCTGTCAAGTGCACAATTAGTCTGCACCAAAGCATAGGTCCTGGTAACCAAACCACACACCTCTATGCCAATCCAGATGCTGCTCCTGGTGTTACAGTAGCGCCTGGATTGGTTGGGTCAGGGAATCTAAACGCTCATTACTGACACTGGGGGCTGCAGCTTTGAGTCACACTCAGATCACTAATGCGCAAGTATAGAGACTCTGGAAGGCCTCTAGTTCGCATGTCGCCCTGGCCAGAGAAGGTTAGACCTCCAACCCAACACGCGCACTAGAGGCCTAGATGCGTTGACTAAGAGTGAATGTCATTGTCAATAATATTAAGCAAGCCCCACCTCCCTCAGGCCTGCACTGGTTTCGGACACGACTCGATTATGCAACTGGCCTGCGGCGAAGACTGCCTGCCCCAGGCAGAATGAAAACCCTTAAAAATAAAAGCTAAGAGTTTGTTCACATTAATTGGGGGGACAGAGAGGCCTAAATATACGAGGAGCAACACCCCTATGCCCTAACAAAGGCACCGCCCAATTAGACCAATAATGATTTTAAGTATGTCTTCCTTTCTTGTCTTCCTTTCTTCCTAGGAACTACATAAAATGTTAATAGGAGAGAAGGTATATACAAGACTGAGAGGAAATGTTACCACAGAGGCACCAGTATACATTTATTTGAACAATCAAACCAATCACTCAAATGCATTTGTATAGCGCACAGCTGCTTCATCACCAGTGTCCTGGCCCTCAAAGCAAAGAAGACTGATATCAGACAATCGGAGTCAAATAAAAATGTTTTTAAGTCTCTTTCGAAAATGGAGACTAATGGTGCCCTACGGAGATAGACCAGCAGAGCATTCCACAGTTTGGCCATTAGGACCGAAAAGAAACTGCCTCCGCATCTAACTTTGGGGAATTTAGCAACATGCAGCAGGTGTATGTTATTAAACCTGGGTGATTTATGTTGCATATACAAACACAGTCTGTTTCTAAGGCTTTCTACAGTATGAACCACTATTTTTCTAATATCTTCAGGGACAAAATGCAGCAGCTTCCTTAAGGCTTTAGCTTGAAGAAGAAGGCTGTAGAAATCGGCCTGATTTGGGCAGAAAATGAAAGAGCAGAATCAAACATAATAAACAAATTGCTGGCAGTGGTCGTGGGACTTGGGGGAGGATTTAGATCTTCAGGCCACCTGAGATTTTGGGAGAGGACCACTCGGGCCAAAAAAGAGGACGTCCGTTTTATTGGAGTTCAACTTAATGAAGTTTGCCTCCATCCTGTCAGCAACTCCTTTAAGATACTCCTTGAATGTAGAGGTTGACCTCAGAATATTCCTGGAAGGATAATAAAAGCTATGTGTCCTCTGCATAGGAGACCACCTTCGTGCCCCAAAATTTAATTAGGCCTGCCAAAGGAGCAAGATATCAATTAAACAGTAGTGGGCTCAAGGCTGATCTCTGAGGTACTCCTTACAGTAGTGGTTTGGGGAGGGATGAAAAAGGGTGGAGATGCACCTGTTAAGACCTGACTTCCACAAAAGATTTTAACCAGGATAGAACCTTGCCTTGAACCAGACGCGGCCCATGCAGGTAAGAGCGGTGGGAGATGGGGCCAAGAGGGGGGGGATTTCAATAGACGACAAGAGAAAATTCATTATTTGTTTAATTTTCCCTCATGGTCGTGTGTCAAAATCCCCCCAATTTGCCCCACTTCTCTTACCTGCAAGGGTTGCGGCTGCCACGAATGCCATTCTGAAGTAATCTGTTCAGAAGAGTGGCTTGGGAAACCATGTTGAATGCAGCCGACATGTCTAACAGTACCATCAAAGCTGAATGGCATCTATCTAATTTTTTTTTAATATACTCTGAAACCTGAAAAAGTAGTTTTGGTACTGAATCCTGACCAGCAGCCTGACTGTGAGTCATGAAGGAGGCCATTTGTTTCTACAAAAGGGGATAACTGAAGTAAGCCTTATTGGTCTTTATTTTCATAAGAAAACTAAGCGCACTACTTTACGCTCGAAATCTCGCGAGATCTCGCGAGAGGACGTGCTCAGAACTACCATATGATGTCATATCGGCCATCTTTGTAGTTCCTAACACTATAATCTGGTAATCATTAGACCATGATTATTCCTCATGTGCATATGATGTTAGAATGCCCCCAGTGTTGTGAGTCACTGCCTAAAGTAAGCCTAGTTGAGCTTGTTTTCTTAGGTACAAGAGCGCACTACTTAGCGCTCGAAATCACGCGGGAAGATGCGCTCAGAACTACCCGATGACATCATATCGGCCATCTTTGTAGTTCTGAAGGCTCTTCCAATGACAATACTTGTAATTGGGTGTTCTGGATACAGTCCTGTCCTTACAACTGGATGGTTATGATTGCACTTTAGCATATAAAAGCATTTATAAATATTTGTTTCTCTTACAGCGGTGTCCGTTGCAATTTTATTTTTATTTGTGTTATGCACGTGCGCCAGAACTCATTCGGGCCTGGCATTTGCTGTCATTTTTGCTAAAGATCTTTAAGACTTCTTTTTGTCCTCTTTTCATTGTATTTACATTTTTTATATGATACTACCTATGAGAACCGTCGTAAAATAAAACTATTGTATACCCATGTCCCCATGGGTTCAAGGGTTGCTCTTGTAGCCATTTCCATACCATAGAAATTGTCATACCCATGAGTGAAGTATTATACACATGAGAGAAGGGGGGCGTGGATAAACCACCGAACATGGTGGATGCAGGATAGAAAGGTTCCTCGACCCCACCACTATCAGTCTGAATCCTCACATAGTGGAGATCCGCACCATCCCCTTCCTTACACTGTGCATCCGGGTAGTGGAGATCCACACCATGGAACCGGATAGTAAAGATCTACACCATCCCCTTCCCTACACTGTGGAACCGGGTAGTGGAGATCCACACCATCCCCTCCCTTACACTGTGTAACCGGGTAGTGGAGATCCAGACTATCCCCTTCCCTACACTGTGGAACCGGGTAGTGGAGATCCACACCATTCCCTTCCCTATAATGTGGAACCGGGCAGTGGAACCGGATAGTGAAGATCCACACCATCCCCTTCCCTACACTGTGGAACCGGGTAGTGGAGATCCAGATCATCCCCTCCCCTACACTGTGGAACCAGGTAGTAGAGATCCACACCATCCCCTTCCCTATAATATGGAGCCAGGTAGTGGAGATCCACACCATCCCCTTCCCTATAATGTGGAACCGGGCAGTGGAGATCCACACCATGGAACCGGATAGTGAAAATCCACACCATCCGCTTCCCTACACTGTGGAACCGGGTATTGGAGATCCAGACAATCCCCTCCCCTACACTGTGGAACCGGGTAGTGGAGATCCACGCCATCCCCTCCCCTACACCGTGGAAGCAGGTGGCTCTTCCTAGGAAGTATCACCTCCGACCAGTCATTTGTGTAGCGGCCGCATTCCAGTGGAAGACTGCGTCATGGTGAAAGGACACACGGCCTGCAGGACTGCACCGGAACAACCCCACCAGCATTAGCATGTCTGTGGTCGGCCCGGAAGATTGTGAGATGAGGCACAAGCCTTCTCCGGGAGCCCGGCTTCTATGGGCAAACGAGGCAGAGGGTGCAGGCGACAAGCAGCTTCACCGCCTGACCTTTGACCACTGAGATCATGCCCTAAGTCACTACTTGACCCACCACAGGAGGATCACATGGTGACTATTACGGGCCCCACCAGCGGGCTGGCCCCTTTATGAGCACAGTGTCCCCCTCTGATAAAGTGGATAGGATCTTGACAGCCATTGTGGAATCCAGAGAAGTGAAGTTAGATTATTTTCCCAACAATATGATAATTACGCACTTATATAGCGCTTGACTACCCGGAGGCATCTCGGCGCCTGTACGAATACCACTGAGGAACCCTTCCTGGCTTTTCCCTGTGAGGTGCCCACTCCTGGGCACCCCCAAGGAGAAGCCAGGCATCCTAGTGTTGTTGGGGCCGTTGCAGAGATTAAGCAAGCTATTGCCCAGATTTTCAGAGTGGGACTCATGATTAGAATAGGCACCGATGCAAGAATTATCAGGTCAGAGGAAATTGAGCCCAAGAGCCGCCGAGGCGGGAATTGAACCCTGGTCCCAGGCCAGACTTCTGCATCAGGGTCTGCCGCTCTAACCATTGAGCCACACTTCTATGGCGATGCTCATAGAAAATCAGCAGAAACTCTCAGAGAGAGTAGTTGCAAATACCCAAGCTGTGGCAGTACTGCGTCCTATTCAAAGCACAGAGCAGACACAATCAATTCTGGAATAGCTGTAACTGGCAGAGGGTACGCTGGATGGTGCGGAGGGACGCTCTCGCCGCAACAACGTGAGATTCATAGGCCTACTCAGTGGTAGAAGCTGGCGGGATTGGAAGGGCACGGCGTGCCCCTACTTTGAAAAATGATTACAGTCCGTTCCCCTGCTTCTTTATTTTTTAAAAGCGTCCCGGGACGGCAGGAATTTACCTAATTGAAAATTACAGCTTTGGCATTCAGCCATGTCCCCAGTGTGGTGCCTCCAGCAAGGCCTCTGCAGTGCCCACGGCCTCCTCCCCCTCTGTAACAGCAGGGGTTTCCAAAGCAACACTGAAAGGGCCATCAGTCTTGGGTTACCACGCAAAAACGGCTACCTCTGATGCCCTGCTGCTGCAGTGATTTACAGCTCATCACTGCCGAGGCTACCTGCCTGCCCCCACTGGTGGGTCACATCAGGATGCTTTGGTGGCCCCCCTTGAACTCCTCTGCCCTTTATTTTCGAGCTCACGCAGACCGAGGGACGCCACCTGGAAAAGAAAACAAGCTGCTTATTACGAATCTGATTGTGGTCAGTGGCTTGTTGAATATTTTTCACCTGGTGAGAAGCGTTGCCTCACCACCCTGTTAAATGAATGTGTGGGAACTGTCACTGTTGGTGACCAGTATGTGGTACGATTCTCCTGGGAGAGCCTGTGTTTCCTGATAGTTTTATTTTCATTTCTGAACTGCACCATGGCAGTTTAAGACCCAATCTAAAACTTCACTGATTTATCAAAATAAACTGCTCTTCTAACAGTGCATCCCCAGTTTTTGTCTGACACCGTTAGTGCAATGTAGGATTATATCCTCGATAGCAAGGGAACATTCACAGTAGTGTTGTGGGGCATTACTGATTGACAGAGGGCACAACGTGGAGCTTTTTCGGGTTGCTTCGGTTGTAGTGTTGCGCCATACATGGAGCAAAGCAGAGGTATCTTGAGCCTCTGGGATCACTCCTTCACCAATCACTGCGCACTTATCCAGATACAGAGTCTTACCAGCCGTTGTAGACCTGATGTAAGCCCTGATACCTGCAGCTGTGGCTCAGAATTCCCTTTTTAAGGTTTAAGGAAGGCAGATAGCAGAAGGAGCCTGTATTTACTGGTACACATCCTGGCTGAAGTGTGCATGACGTGCTGCCCAAATCCTGGTGCATTTGGAATGTAGCATTCCTTTCCCTTTAGGAAACTTTATCTGCGGATGGTCATGTTCGCCCCCCCCCCTCGTTTACCCCCCCGCCCGTTCAGCCTCTTGTGTCTTAACTTGGTGATTATAAGGGTTTCAAATCATCTAAAAGCTATATAGGAACAACATTTTTCATTTTTTTTCTCTTTCTCTTAAACTATCCCTACCTTGCACCTCCTGATGCCCGAGTAGAAGGGAGATGCACTGCAGTAAAGTGTTAATTTCCTTTGTGCTGGAATTTCATGCTGTCTAGGTGTCACACTCGAGCTCACTCCGTGTCAACATTTTGCATATCCCCAAATTACTGTAAAAGCGCTTTGTAGAAGATCGCTTATTTCATAAGTTGTCTTACTGCCTTTCCTTCTTTTCTGTCCCCTTTATAGTGGCTTTATGGTGGAATAAAGTGCTAGCAAGCACTAATATTCTGACCACAGCCAGGTTGCTTGTTGACCATAATGTAGCCCCTGGCATGTTTATATTTACTTGGTGCACTCTTTGTACATCAGTGTTTCTGAATGTTCCCAATTGGAAAATGTAGCCCCATGAGCATGGGGCTGCCTTGGAAAAGGAGATTGTCATTTTGGATTCCTTGGAAAGGAGCGAGTGGCACGTGTATTGGCAACCATTCTGTCCCCTGCTGTAGATGTTTTGGGCATGTGTATGCCTGTGCATGACATCACCTGCATTTAAACCAGAAGCAGTTGGTCTCCTCTGCTTGATGCTAAAGATCACCTCATAGGCTGTTTGGTGCCTGTTTGACAGTGCAATATTATTGCTGCCACTGCTGTTGTTCATTTGTGTCTCATGAGCACAATGTCCAAGTGTAAATCTCTGCTCTAGGTGCCATTGGAAGCCAGAATGACCAGTACACAGAAAGTCATGGGATTTAATAGATAGCTGGAGAGGCAGGACATCACTGTTTTGGTAAGACTTTAGGGTGGTCATTCTTCAGCCGCCACAGTTGCTTTCAAGTTCTGGAGTAAGAAAGTAGGATCTGGAGCCACTGAAGCTCAGGTGGACAATGCTGAGAGTGTATATGTAACCTTAGGGAGCTTACAATCATGGCTTAGTTTTTTTTCACTGCATGTTACTTTTACCATTTTTAGGTCTCGCTGAGCCAGCGCATGTGCTGCTCTGCGAGACATTTAGTGTGTGGCTCCAGAAAATGCCACCACAAGCTTTTGCTTGTGGCAGCCTAGAGCTTGCTATTACGCGCACAAGCGTGCGCGCCTCGCTCTGCCTCTCCAATGCTCACTATGCCTCTCCTTCTTCCTCTCTTAAGGCTGCAACGCAATGAGGCTCGAGAATACTTCTGAGGGGGGCAGGGGGCAACATGTGTGAGTGTGGTTGCTTTTGTGGACGATCGGGGACAGACAGAGAAGGAAAAGGACTCTGTCTCTTCCTTACGGCCCAGAGAAGACACGGACAATGTCCTCTTCTTTTCTGTGCTGGCAGCTGACCCCCCCTTCATATTATTCCCTCTCTTTCTGTCTTGCTCCTCACTTCCTGAAAACCGTGACTTGAAGAAACGGTTCACAACCTCTCTTTCCTCTTTCATTTAGTTGCTTCCCTGTGAAATGGAGCCAAAAAAGAAAAATACTCTTGCGGGAAATGCCCTTTTTTGACTTTTTACTATTCCAAAGTGCAGCCTCGGGACAGAGAGAAATAAAAGGTTTTAAATATGAAAAATAAATATATAACTAAATAAAGCAAGACAGAGTGGTTGCAAAGTGGCCATATTGGCGTCATTCACATCCAAACACATCAGCCTCACTTTATAGACTTTACAGTGAAGCGCTACTTTTCTTTTCTCATCCTTCTTTGAACAGCATTATTGTCCCTAGATGAGGAAGTGCACCATTCCTGGATGTATTGCAATACCTGGTTGATGGGTGGATTGGAAAACAAAATGTGTACCCCTGTTTTTATGGATGTGGTCTTTTTAAACCATACTGTTTGGGGCGTGGCCAAGATGGCGGGCTGAAGAGACGCTCTTCCCGTGAGCTCCTGAAGCCCCGGAGCCCTTGACCCTTCCTACGCTGCTGATCTCCCCCAGATCGAGCGCAGGGGAAGGCGAAAGCGACCGAGAGCCCGGTCAGAGCTGTGCTGAAGCCTCCGGAGGCGTTGGAGCTGAGAGCGACGTCTCGCTGCGCTAGCCCCTGACCCGGGCGGGCGTTGCGGCCCGGACGCGGCGAACCGAAAGTAGAACGGCCGCCCCGCGGCGACCCGGGGCGGTGGTGAGTTCCCGGGCCGCCGACCAGCGAGGAGCCTGCTGTGCCCCCTCCTGTGACGCCGGGGCACCCTAGCGGGAGGTGGAGAAGGACACGGCGCGCCTCCCACGCCTGACTGGAGGAGGAGCTGGTGAGGCGCGCTACGCGACCCCGGGGATTGCCGGAGCCGAGAGGACTTGTAGGCCGGAGACGCCGGCGGACATCTTTTCTGGGGGCCCCGGCTGCGGGAGAGCCGTGCGAGGGCCTGGTGGACGCCTCTGCCTACCCGGCCGGTTGTGACACAGCTTTGGGAGCGGTTGGCGGAGGGCCACAACGAGACTTGGTGATCCTGCTCACTCCCGGGCTGTTGGCCCCTGTCCCTGCGCTGCCGGGCCTCACTCCCTGGTGGGCTTCTTGAGCCGGTGCGCCGCCCTCGGGGCCCCTCACACACTTGATCGGTTGGTGCATGCTGGCCTGGAGGGGTCCAGTCCGTGCTGAGTCTACCGGGCGGCGGGGCACGCCCGGGCAGTGGCGGTTGAGTGCCGAAACGCCCGAAGCCCTTGTGACACTATGCTGATCTGCTTCTGGACCGCAGGGGACCTTTACGAGGGCATTGCAGTTGGATATTGGTGGTTACCCTTCCTCGCCCGCCTGCAGGGGTTCATTGGTTGCCGCGCCCGGGCGTGGGGCGCTACCCCGGGACCCGAGACTGCGCTAGACCGATTTGCTGCGGAGGCCCACGTGGTGCACAGCCCACTCTCACGCTCCTCTCCCTACGACGCACCCCTACCTCGGCGATGTCAGGCAATAGAGGGGGAAAGAAAGGGGATCGCACCTTGCCGGAGATGCTGGGCAGGGGCGCCCCGAGACAGGACAGGTCCCAGCCGACTCCGAGTCCCTCGACCGGCTCTCGCGGGGCGGAGGGGGGTGAGCCCCCGGTCACCCGGTCATTTCTGGAATCGCTGTTCAGCACCCTCAGAGAGGACTTCCAGACGTTGAAACAAGAAGTGGCTGGCGAGGTCCGAGAGGTGAGGAGAGAGGTCGACTCGCTTGGTGACCGGGTCGCCGCCATGGAGGACGCTAATCAATCCCGAGACGAGGAGGTCGAGCATCTGCAACAGGAAGTACTACGGCTTCGGGATCAACAGATCGACCTCCAGGCCCATGCCGAGGATCTTGAGAATCGGTCCAGGCGCAACAACATCAGGGTCCGGGGCGTTCCGTCTAAGGAGGAAGGGGAAGACATCGCGGCCTACCTATGAGACCTGTTTCGGGATATTCTGGGCGAGGCGGGAGATTTTCCGGTGAGAATCGACAGAGCGCACAGAGTTGGACTCCCGCGCCGGGCCTCGGCGCCACCCCCAGATATCTTAGCTTTTTTGCCGGATTTTCCTTTGAAGGAACGGATCCTCCGCGAAGCACGTCAGAAACAGCCGGTGAGCTTCAGAGGTCACCAAATTGCTTTATTTCAGGATCTATCCACAATCACGTTGCAGAAGCGCAAGTCCTTCAGGATTGCTACGGACTTTCTGAGAGAGCATGATACGCAGTATTCGTGGGGGCACCCCTTCAGGCTTATTTTCCGGTGGAATGGAACACTGCATCAAATGAGGTCCCTTCAGGACGCGTGCGGAGTGCTGGGTATCACTGCTGCGGATGATGATGTCCCTACGCCACGCCGCCGCACCTCTAGGGAGGGCTGGCAATCGGTTCGGCGGCGCCGGACCACGCTCCCGCCTCCCCGCCCGGACTCTCCCACGATCAGGGCGGACGTGGACAGCGCCATACGGGAGGTATCCGGCTCCACATCGACTAGTGACGTGGCCTTGACGGCCTGAGCATCATCCGGGGGGAGATCGTCTTAGCACCACTGGCTCTGCAGGTTTGAGGGTTCCGGGGGAGATGGGGACTTTGGGGGGGCATTGATGGTGGCTGGACGTCCACTCGGACACTTTACCACAGACTCGCCCGCTAGGGGCTGGACTGGGACATTGGGGATTTCTGCAAAGTTGGGGCTGCTGCTGCAGGGTGCGGGAAGGGAAGGGGGTGGGGCTCTGGACGCGGGGTGGGGATGGGGGGAGTTGGGGAGTTCGGGGATTGTTTTGGGAGTTGGGGAGGGAAGGATTCGGGGTTCGGGTCGTGCCACTATTGCCTCATGCTGTGTTTCTTGTGTCCTCATGTCACCTCACTGGGACGGGGAGGGGCCTGCTTTGAAGGGATTTCTGAACTCATGCTGGGTTAATGCTCTGATCTCTTGTTGCTGTTGTCGCCATGTCCCTCTTGCGTTGGGCGGGGAGGTGGGATGTCGTGCCTGCTGTGGGTGGATTTTGCCCCGTCCCGCACTGCCGGCCTGTGCTGGTCCCTCTGCTGTCTCAAGCCCACTTGCCGCTAATTTTTTGATGTTTCGCCATGGCTCTTAGAGTTGTCACTCTCAATGTCAAAGGGTTGAATAATCCGGTTAAGCGCAGAGCTATACTGTCCTTGCTTGAGAGCACCCAGGCGGACATCTGTCTATTGCAGGAAACACACTTATTGGCCCGAGATTGTCCCAGGTTGCGGTCCCCGAGATTTCCAGTTCAGCTTTTCTCCTCTGGGGCTACTAAAACGGCGGGAGTAGCTATCCTGCTATCCAGAAGGTTTAAGGGGGAGGTGTTGTCCAAGGTCGCAGAACAGAAGGGGAGGCTCCTGGCATACAGGGTTAGGATAGGGGGGTTTCTGTTCACTGTGGGCTCAGTGTATAGCACCAATGACCGTCAAGACCACTTTTTACAGTCTGCCCTGGACGATATTGCCGCTACCCCAGACAGACACATAATCGTTGGGGGCGACCTGAATATGGTCTTTGACTCTTCCCTGGACAGGTCCGTACAGCGCCACCCACACGCCGGGGAGTTCTCGCGGTTGAGTTCCTCCCACCTCAAAGATCTGGACATGCACGATCTTTGGCGACGCCTCCACCCCACTACGCAGGCATATTCCTATTATTCCCATGCACATAGGACGTATGCGAGGCTGGACTATCTCCTGGTTACAGGACCGATGGCGGACTTGGTGTCCACTTCTGAGATAGGGGTCCTCTCCCTGTCTGATCACGCTCCGGTGACGGGGTCCTTCCGACTACCGTCGGAGCCTCGGTCCCGCGGGGTCTGGCGTCTCCGTGATACCCTGTTGCACAAACCAGCGGTACTGAAACAGGTGCGCGCTGCGATTGCGGGGTTCCGGGAACACAATGAGAACGAAGACACCTCCCGGGCGACACAATGGGCTGCCCTGAAGGCGGTGCTGCGTGGGGAATTTATCGCCATATCCTCGGCGGAGAATAAGGACCGCCAAAAAAAGAGGGACGAGCTAACCAACACCGTGCGGGAATTAGAACAAGCGCATCGGAGGACGGGGGCCCCCAGGGTGTGGAGACAACTCAAAGCGGCCCGGAAGTCACTCTCCGCGCTCGATATGGATAGGGCGGAATATGCGGCGCTGCGCATGAAACATGCGTACTACACCGGGGGTGACCGCTGCGGCCGCCTGCTGGCGAATAAGCTCCGGGTGCAACGTCTGCGTCAGCGAGTTACGGGGCTGTCTACCCCTGACGGTCTAGTGGCCGCGGACGACCCCCAGATTGCAGACGGATTCCGCCGTTACTACGCCGACCTGTATACAAGTGATGCCTCCTCTGCCCAAGCTGGGTCCGATTACCTTGCATCGGTCGTCCTCCCCGTCCTCACACCGGAGCAAGCGGAACACCTGGAGCGCGATATTCGACCGGAGGAAGTGATTAGCGCTATCTCCCGCCTCAAGCATGGGAAGGCCCCTGGTCCCGACGGCTACGCCCCACTTTTTTATAAAGTGTTTTGCCTAGAGCTGGCGCCGCTGTTGACACGGCTTTTTAACTCGTTTGCCGAGCCTGGGGCCATCCCCCCAGATCTCCTACGGGCCACGGTGACAGTCATCCCTAAGCCTGGGAAGGACCGGGCAGAGTGTGCCTCTTACCGGCCGATCTCGCTACTCAATGTGGACCTCAAGCTCTACACCGGGGTTCTGGCGGCGCGCTTGGCACCACACCTGCCGGGTCTTGTGGATCCAGATCAGGCGGGGTTCGTCCCGGGCCGTCAGACAGTGGACAATACTAAAAGAGTCATCCACGTCCTGGAAAAGGCCTCCCGCGTCCCCGGAGAGCGCATGCTACTCTCGGTTGACGCGGAGAAGGCGTTCGACCGGGTGCACTGGCCATTCCTGGAGCACGTACTCACCAAGTTCGGTATAGGAGAAAAGTTCCGCACCCTCATATTTAATTGTTACAAATCTCCTACGGCGGTGGTGAGGGTGAACGGCTGCGACTCTGACCGGTTCGCGATAGAAAGGGGGACCAGGCAGGGGTGCCCACTTTCCCCCCTGCTCTTCGCTCTCTACATGGAGCCTTTTGCCCAGAAGATCCGGGGCAATCCGGAGGTGACCGGTGTCCGGATGGGGGGCTACATCCACACTATCAGTCTGTACGCGGATGATGTGATTTTCATGCTTGATAATCCGAAGGAATCGCTCCCCGCTTGCATTGCTGAGCTGGACGCCTTCGCGGCGGTGGCGGGGTTTAAAATGAATATCCGAAAGTCAGCGGCCCTTGACATCTCGCTCGCCCTCGCCACACGGCATGAGCTGCAGAGTGCCTTCCCCATGCAATGGTCTAGGGGTCTGATCCCATACCTGGGGGTACTGCTGGCGCCATCTCTACCTGCCATGGTTACCGCTAACTACGCGGCCTTGGGTAAGAAACTGAAGGAGGAACTGCTCCGTTGGAGCAAAGGTACGCTGTCCTTACTGGGACGGGTCGCCGCGGTCAAGATGACCCTCTTGCCGCAGGTATTGTACCTATTCCGGGCCCTACCACTCCAGCCACCGAGGGGGTGGATACGTCAGGCTCAGGCCGACATCGCTCGGTTTGTCTGGCAGGGCCGCAAACCCAGACTCAAGAAGTCCCTGTCGACGCTGGCGCCCGAGTCCGGTGGTCTTGGGATTCCGGACCTCCACAAATATTTTCAGGCGGCGCAGCTGCGGTACCTGGTTGAGTGGAGCAAGTGGGAGTCTGACAGACATTGGTTGTTCCAGGACCAGGCGGTGGCGGGGAGGACTCTACAGGAGGTGCCTTTCCTTCGCAGGCCTCACCGACCCCCCAATCTCTACGCGTCCTTTGTCACCCAGGTCCCGCTTCGTGTCTGGGATGCGGTGAATCTTAAACATGACCTTACCTCCTTCCCGTCGCCGCTTACTCCGTTGGTGGGGAACCCAGACTTTCATCCTGGAACGGAACCCGGAGCGTTCTCGCTTTGGCAGACGGCTAGATGCTGCGCGCTAGTCCATATCTATGGCCCTGAAGGAGCCGTGCCGTTCGAAGACCTTCGTCGGGAATACCACCTACCTGAGACTGAGCGGTTGCGCTATTTGCAAGTTCGCCATTGGGCGCTTCAGCCACAGGTCCGGGAGCTGGCCGATCGGAAACTTACCCAGTACGAGCTGTGGCTAGCGACGCGCTCTTCGGACGCCAAGCTTATATCTGACCTGTACCGACTCTTGCAGCCCCCCCCCTACCACATCTATAGTCCCGGGAGGGCTCGCTGGGAGCGTGAGCTGGGGAGGGAATTGAGCCATAAAGAGTGGGATGACATCTCCTACAGGGCGCGACACTCTGCATACCACACTGGGTTAACAGAGACCTTTACCAAGGTCTCCACGTACTGGTATTACACACCCCAGAGGTTACACGAAATGAATCATCATGTCCCGGACACCTGTTGGCGCAACTGTGGGCAAATAGGCACGCTTACGCATGTTTTGTGGGATTGTCCGCTGCTGGACCAGTACTGGAACGACGTCTTAGACGAAATAGACCGGTGCTTTAGCATTGAATTGCCTCGCCTCCCTGCTTATGTCTTATTGGGGTTGCCCAATGGGTTGATGTACCCTCTGCGATCTAGGAAGGGCAGACAGATAGCGATTGCTTTGGGCTCAGCGATCCAAAACATACTCATTTATTGGCGTACCACCACACTCCCTAGCTCCGTAGGCTGGCTGCACCGGTTATGGCACGTTCTGGGGATGGAGAAACTATCTCTCACGGTGGCAGGGGAGGTGGATAGATTTGACGAACTGTGGCAGCCTTTCTTAACACTACTGCAATCGGAGTTCAAGGAGATTACCTGCCCGCGCTACCTTAGACTGCTGCGACTCACGACCCCAATTGCATAATCGAAACAGTGTGTGGGTACGTTGGAGGGCTGGAATGTTACGCGAAAGTGTGAGCTGTATGTTACGTTTGCACAGGCACGAAGGGTGAGGGTGGGGAGGGGGGGGTTTGAGGGGGTGGATGAGGGAGGGGGGAGTTTGGGGGGTTGTTGGCTCTGGATTACGTCGTCTCAGACCTTTCACGAACAACTATGGCTCAATGACTGGGCAGCTGCCGATATGTGATTTTCAGTTGGTTATGTGGGGAGGGGCATGGGCAGATACTCACCATGACGATTGTATTCCTTGTTTGCCCTGTTTTTCTTGTTTGTGGAAATGCAATAAAATACTTTAAACCTAAACCATACTGTTTACGTTTATTAAGGATATAAGCAATGGACATTGAAAACAGTTCCCTTCAGGGCCATGTAGTCATGTCCTTAACTGTTTAGGTAAAACCACTCACTGATTTCTGAATAGCGAGTGAGAGTTAAGGTAATCATGTTGTTTCTGCATACATTTCACATGCTTTACTTAATCTTGCAATCCCTATGAGTGTTTGCTTTTACTTTTTTGTTTTTCAGGCAGCATAGTACTCATATCAAATGCATAATTTGAATTAAGTTGCATCCTGGTGTTTATAGTGGGGTACAATTGGGTTTTCGCTGAAGGCAGTGTGAGTTTTTCTCAGTGGGGCAGTATGGTGTTCAGTAGGGGAGAGGATGTGGCACTATGGCCAGAGCTGTCAAATTTGGAACCGGGGAGTCGGGTTCAGCCTTCATGACCAGTCCCCCAGACCACTGTCCTGAGGGAGCACATTCCCATGCTAGACCTTAGAAAGACCCATTAGACCTTAGAAACCCAGGTGTCTTAGCACCAGTTGGTAGACCTTTGCAGTCGCAAGTGTGGGTTAACCTTGAAGGCCTGTCCACCACAATCCATACTGAAGTTCGCCTCTAGACTTGCGGGCAGGCCTACGAAGCAGCACACCCTAGAGCAACCGTGATCCAGTCACTGTGACTCTGTCACTGAGGTCACATGAACCTTGAGCAGGTTAGGGCGGTGCCAACAGTGTGACCGTACTGGGTACCTATTTCGGGTGGGTGCGTAGTGTTTGCAAGTATATTATGGTTTTTAAAAAACTTGCTGCCTCCTTCCTGGCCTCCAGCAACTTTCAGCAACAATAAAGATGTCATGATAACTTCGGTGATTAATGTTCTTCCTAGAGAGAGATCGCAGTTTTGTCAAGTGGAAGGGTTGACTCCTGGAAAGGTGGCACAGAGGGTTAATGTACCTGCTGCAAAGAACATGTACCATGTAGGTCACAAAGTGCACATAATGTTAACTAGGTTAGTAGGTTACTGCTTGTGTCAGAGAGATGCTTTTGTTACTTGCAGCTTATAAGTTAAAATCCTAACATAGAACAGTGAGCTATTAAACTATACTGCCTACTAGTATGGTTGTCATGTGGTTTCTACACCTTGAAGTCCTTTGTCGTATGTAACATTTCCTATTCAGTGATTTACAGACGTGTAAATGATTGTCTCTGTGTAGTGTCCGAGGCATAGGTGATCTTTGGGGGCACCAACAAACATTGTTGCACAGAGTGCCACCAGCACTATAGCTGGCCCTGCCATCGAGGCCAGTCTGCCTCACCCATTGATACCTCCATTGGCCTTTTTTCAGCAGTAGTAGCTGCAACTCACCAAGGATCGGCAATGCAGGATTTGCACACACACCAAACTAAGTTTGCAAACTTCACACTCTCTGCTTCATGCACAGGCACTTTTAACATGTGCTACGTGCTCTGGAGCGACTGGAATTATGCAGCAATGGGGGACAAAATGATGCTACATTGTTGACTAAATTATGCAACAAAAAAAGGCTGCAGCGTAATGCAATATACTTTCTCATACTTTATTATTTAGACATTTTTACACATGTTAAGTCTCTGCAAAGAATCTGCCCCATTAGTATCAGTATAACATACAAATGCAGCAGTGAGAAAGGTGATCAGTTAACCTTAGCAAAGAGCCGTCCACTTTGCAGCAACTCAAGTCACGTTTTTAAGTAACATTTTATCCGTTTGAGCTACAAAAATGATTGGTTAAAACTGCAAGATGATGCAGTGGATGATGTATTATGTGAAAAATATGGCAGAGCCATAATTATATAGAAAACATTTGAAAACTAGAATATTTTGCCATTCATGTTTGAACTGCTATTGTAGAAGAAGGGAGGAGAAGTGCTAATGAGAGAAACTGCATGCTTGGAGACAAATGGCTTGTGATTCCACTTTTAAGCGTATATGGAACATTGTGTGATTGGAAATATATTCCACTTTTTGAATGTATTTAAATGCCAATAACTCCTATTAAACCTTAAATAAATAATCAAATGTATCCATTGGTTTAATTAAATAACACAATAAGCTGTAACTGGTCGGTGAAATGCCAAACAAATACTAAAAATTGGGACGTTTTGCACATACTGGCCACACCTCTGACTCCGCCCACTGATCCAGTCCTTGGGTTATCCCCACCCTCTGAGTCTCCACCCACAGTTCCCCTACTTTTTTCCCCCCACTTCGACCACTGGGCCTACTGGAAGGGGCGCAGGTGAACTGCCCAGATATATTTCTAGAATGCTGAAAACAACATCATGTTGCACCCTTTGTGCTGTCCCCGCATTGTACACTTCAATGGGCACATAGGATTCCTGCTCAGTGCCACCCACCCGGGGGAGCACTCTGGCCTATTGTTGTGCAACTCTTGAATTATCACAACCTTGATGTGATCATAGCAGCAGACCGTGAAAAGGATACTGCCCTTTTGTCAAAGCAAAAGTGATGTTTTCTCCAGATGAAACAATAGCCATCCAGCACCAGAGTGCATCATTCACTCAGGTGAAGAAGAAATTATGGGAATTGGGACTTAAATACACTCTAATGTTCCCTGCTGAACTATGAATCTCCGAGAGCCAATGTACCAATTTTGTCACTTAACTGGAGACGGCATGGGAATAGGTGAAAGCTTAATATAAGTAGGTGCCAAAGCGCTCTTAGCCTTCCTCCCCTGCCGCTCCCAAACTGGATTGAATATCAACCACAGTTCAAAAGCTAAGAATGGAATTATTAGCACAGAACATTTGTGGCTGGCATGGCACGTGGGTGGGGGGGTCGTGCGGGGAGAGTTGGGTCGTGCAGAGTGGGGGGAGTTTATTATAGTTTGTTAGTTGGACATTTCCCTCAATCAAAAATAGAGAAATTCAACTGTTATAGTTACTAGAGCTAACTATAACTCACGCCCCGGCAATGCACTGCTGATGATGTTACATATTACATCACTCATGAAATGGTCAGTGACATCACTGATGACATCTCAAATGACATCACTGATGACATCATCGATGCCAGAGGGCAGTTTGCACACCTGCTATATCAGGCCCCGACCCCTACCTGCTCTACTGTGCAAACGCGCTCCCACCCTGCAAACGGCAATGTCCCAGGGGTGGGCACCCCAGGACATTGCAGGAGCTGGTCCTGGGGGGTGGCAGCCCCCAGGGCCATCAAGGGCTCCTGGAGGGGGGCTGCACGACCCCCATCCCATCATTTGCACAGCCCCGGGGAGGTGGTGGTCCCTGGGGCTTGTGGGGCCCCTGCAAATAACTGAAGAAAATCCCAGGGAGGTGGTGGTCCGTGAAGCCCCCTTACCCTCAAATTATTTTCTCAGAGCCCCGGAGAGGTGGCGGTCCCCGGGGCGGGGGGGTGTACCCCGCTCATATTTTAGTAAATCCCCGGGGGTGGCAGTCCCCGGGACTTGGGGGGGGCTGGGAGGACCCCCACAGATTAATAAACAAGCCCCAGCAAGATGGTGGTCCCCAAGGCTGCGTGGGGTCCTCTTGCTCCTCGCAATATAATTGTGGCATTCCCCGAGACCTGTATTATAGAAAATCAATTCCTAGGCAACTGAACAAATGATTATCACTCTATTGTGTTAAGCTCAGTGAAACAAAACCAAAACATGTGCAATCTTATTTCAAATTATTTAATCTTCACATATACAAATTCATAATGGTAATTTTTATTATTAAAAGCTCCAACAGTGTCGAATATATTCAGCTACCCTTGCCCGCCCGGCCAGACTCGATAGGGCACAGCATTCGTCGATGGCGCAGGATGATTGTAGCCAGGCTCCGGAGCGCTCTTATTCTGAGTCCGCCATGTTTGGCGGTTCACCACGCGCCCCCTTGTGGTGCAATGGTTAATTTTAGGGTTCAGAGTGTGTTTGGGTTATGGGGTGCAAGGGTTAATTTTAGGGTTCAGGGAGGGCATCGGTTTTGGGGAGTCATTGGTTATTTAAGGGTTCAGTGTGTGTTTGGGTTTTAGTGTGCAAGGGTTAATTTTGGGGTTCAGGGTAGGTATGGGTTTTGGGGTGCCAAAGGTAATTTTAGGTTTAGGGGATATGGGTACTGGGGTAGTAAGGGTAATTTTAGAAATTTTGGGGCATATGGGCATTGGGGTAGTAAGTAATTTTTAGGGAGGTCAGGGAAAAAAATATATATATTTACTTACTTACCTTAGCAACTTTTACCAAGTATATGGGGGTATGGGTATTGGGGTACAAAATTAAGCGTGGTCTTCCGTGCTTCATTTAAATGAACCCACGGGAGAGCCAGATCTCGGGGAATAAATGTGGATCACAAAGACCCCCTGAAAAAATTGGTAAAACAATTCCTAGGACAGCGTAAATATATAGTAGAAAATAAATTCCTAGGCAACTGAACAAATGATTATCACTCTATAGTGTTAAGCTCAGTGAAACAAAACCAAAACACGTGCAATCTTTTTTCAAATTATTTAATCTTCACATATACAAACTTATAATGGTCATTTGTATTAATAAAAGCTCCAACAGTGTCGAATATATTCAAAACTTTTCATAAAAATACATTAAAAAAAACATAAAACACCATGTGCATGGCAGTAGTTAAATCTTCGATGCACGTTTCAGTGTAAAGGACGCCTTCGTCAGGAATTGCCACAAAATTCTCTGAAAAACTATAAAAATATATACTAGATATCAACAGTTGATATACCACTATTAATTACTAAACATTTTAACTGAGCTACTCTGATCACATTTGAAATTGATACAAATAAGATGCATACTCTCTTTATACATATTTGTGCTTTCTTATATTACAATTGTATCGTTGGAATCACATTGTGAAATATGGTAAATACAAAGGTGAAAGATAGAAGGTAAAGAAGATAGAATTAGAATGATTCCATTATTTACATTTCTTCATTTTAATATAGTCTCCCTTTCTATATGCTTACATTAAGGTGGTAAATGGGTATTCAGATACTGAAGGGTTCAGTCGCCTATCTTTTTATTGAGGAGGTTCGGTCACATTTCTTTTTGCCTCCTGATATGTTAAGATCTAAAAACAGTTCATATCACCATGTTAGAGATAATATATCATCCAAATGGATTTTAACGATGCATATTATGGAAAATTAGTTGACTAAATTATTATCTATGAAGTCTAGAAGTTTCTATTTCTCTTCTTAAAGATTTTTTTGTAGAAAACAAGTAGTTTTTACCGATGTGGAGTGACTTCAATTAGTAATATTTGGCCAAGGTTATAACTATCTTAGGTTCACTATTGCCTGCAACTGTATATTCATTTGGTGACCTTTACCTGATATGCGTGCTAATTCTTTTCTCTGGTAATTAATCCCAAATGTGAGCTTGGCAAATTTATTCTGCAAAATAAGCATATTGTAGTTATATCTAGTTTCATCACTGTTTTACATTCTAATTAGGCCTGAGCGTCAAATTCCGTTCCGCTTGTGGAAATTGCGATAATTTGACATTTTTTCGTTCTGCGGAGAGCGTGAAAATTCCAACATTTCTGTGATCCACAGCGTCCGGGAATTTTTTTTCATACTCGCGCTGTAAAAATATGTTCTCGCGTGCGCAATCGCCTTACCTGGATCCCCGCGTTCTCCGACAAGTTTTCCCGATCCAGTCGCGTGCTCCACGAGATGTTGGATTGTTGGTAGTCATTTTGCGCTATCCCGCGATCACGTCATTTGTTCTCGCGATCATGCACCGCGCGAATATGAGATCTCAAACACGTCATTCTCCACCACGAGAGAGAGCGTGAGGACGCTATCGAGTCATATCGAACGCGACAGGGAGCGAGAGAACGCGAACACGTCATTTTGGACGCGCCATCGACTTCCGGCGGAAGTAATGTAAAGCTCAAGAACTCGAACATGTAAAATTTTCAATTTGGATAAGAATATCAGCTCTAGCAGCATAAAACCTTCTGCAAATGATGATTTGGATGAAAAAACTCCTCAGATTGACATTTGGCTGTCCTTTTTTGTGCAAGGAGTCCTTTTTTAAAATGGGGGAGAGGGAGGAAGTGCCACAGAATCTCCAACTTCCTGTTCCTGTCCAGCAGGCTCCTCCCAGTGCTTTGTCCATCTCCTGGTCATTCTGCCTTTGGATTTTGAGATAGAAAGATCACTCTTTTTGTCTGCTGCATCCTTGCAATTGGATTTGAGGATTTTTTAATTGGATTTTTTACAAGTAAGTGGCTGTTGTGTCTGTTTGATTGTGGGCATGGCAGTTGTTGCAACTACAGTTTAATTTTGGTAACTATCATTCCTTTTTTTTTTAAATGTTGTGGGTAGTAGTAGTCAGTAGTAGGCCCCAAGCTAGTCATGGCCTCATGGGTGTGTGCATGATGAAGCAACTGTTCCTTAGGTGTTTTTTGAATGCATTTAATTTTCAAGCATCATTTAGGGCCTGGATGGCATTGGATTGAGTTGGGAAATTTGTTTATTTTGGGTGGGCTTTCTGATGTTGGACCTGGCCATGTGGCTGGTGGCCATTACGAAGCCTAGGCCTGCAAGCTTGTCTGGCCTTGTTTGCCAACAGACCTGCTTTCATTCAGTAGGCTCAGAGGAGGTAGCCACAGCTTTTTTAATCAAGTGTTTCTGTGTGGTCTGTTGAATTTAGACCTAATTTAGGGCATGGATGGCATTGGATTGACTTGGGAAATGTGTTTTTTTGGGGTGGGCTTTCTGATGTTGGGCCTGGCCATGTGGCTTGTGGCCATTTTGAAGCCTAGGCCTACAAGCTTGTCTGGCCTTGTCTGCCAACAGGCCTGCTTTCATCCAGTAGGCTCAGAGCAGGTAGCCACAGCTTTATTCATCAAGTGTTTCTGTGTGGTCTGTTGAATTTAGACATCATTTAGGGCATGGATGGCATTGGATTGAGTTGGGAAATGTGTTTTTTTGGGGGTGGGCTTTCTGTTGTTGGGCCTGGCCATGTGGCTTGTGGCCATTTTGAAGCATAGGCCTGCAAGCTCGTCTGGCCTTGTCTGCCAACAGGCCTGCTTTCATCCAGTAGGTCCTGTTTGAACCATCTGCGAACCTCGCAGATCCTACCTGCCTGCGGGGGTCCTCTTTGTCCGAGGGTTGCGCTGTTTGTTTGTTCTGCTCAATGAATCATATACTCACAGTTGATTATTTCCCAGGCTAAGTAAGGATTAAAGTTATTCTCCTCTTGTTGATTAAATCAAAAAATTATTCATTCTGTTACGAAAGCAACCACCTATCAAAACTGATTTATTTACAAAAAGGAGTTTTAATAAATTACTCCAAACACAGCGAGAAATTTTATATATACATTTATACAATATTCAAAGCAAACGGTAGAAGAGAAAGCAACGTGCTTCTACAAGGGTGCCGGAAAAAGAAGAAAAAAGTGGTTTGGAGAAAAAAGGGGTGTAAGCCTCAACAGAAAAGTGACATAGGGTTATATTAAATCGAAACAATACTGGAAAGGATTCCGCGTATTATTAAATCAGGCCACTAATAATATTATTCCATTTTGAACATTCATACAGTCTTGACTGGCATGTATAATGTTTGAAAGAGTAGTGGTCCTGTTTATGGAGAAGGGGCGTCGACGTTTCGACCCGTCTTGGGGTACAGGGGTGACTGGGAACCTCGACCTGCGGGTCTTCCTCAGGACGTGTATGGCACAGCCTTCGTACCGTGGCTAATAAGCTGTGGGCCTACAATAAATTAAGGTAATCTTTAGGTGGTTGCAAGGATTAATTCTAAAACAAAAGGGGGCACATGGACCTCAAATGTTTTCTTACCCAATTGGCTTTTTTTTGGGGTGTTCACAATCCTCCTGCGTCTCGAAGAACGTGAAGAGACTAGGTCACGATCCCACTCCTACAATTCATAAGGAGTAGTCGATATATTGATTATTGGTTCCCAACTACACAGATATCATTAAGGTTTGTTTACTGGAAACAGAGTGGTGTAATTGCTTACCAATTTAGTGGTCGTGGACCTTCAACATAATAACTCGGGTGATGATAACAACAGTAATTAATACGGTTCTCATACAGGGCATCGTCCGTTACTGTGAAGAAACACATGGTGGAAGTATTTAACACAATGTCATTCTCTACTTGGGTAGTTACCAAGAGTTCAGGATGAGAAGAAGTTTTCATACCTTTAAATGTTCATGTATGGACATCACCGTAGGATGTGGAAGAGTAGATCTTAGTCCTGGCGGCTAACGGTGCTATAGGGGCATACAGGAAAGGGGTGTTACCTAAACCATATGTTTTACTCTATGCACAAGACCGAAAACCGGTCGCCAGTTAAATACCTGTTTGTATCTTCGGTGTCACTCTCACTGGGAAACTTTCGCGTGAGTGGGCGCCGTCCAAACTGGCAATTTCGGGCGCTATATTAAGACATAAATAGAGTCGGTATGGTCATGTTTGAGCCTTAGAGGGTTCAATTTAAGGAGGGGAACAGGGAGGGAGCGGTTTCTTACCAAGTTGTTTGTCTGTTACCAGCGACTCGTCAGGACCGGACCACACGTAGCGCGATGACGTCACTCAGACGTATTAAGCGCTCGAGGGTGGATTACCATAGAAGAAAGACTCGCTTCAGACGTTCGGCCGACCCATAATACTGTAATTAATTAGGTCAAAGTACGGGAAATAGAAAAACGTATACTGTCAAAACCCTGCTGGACAAATCATCTGTTGTTTAGTACTGCCACTTGTTTACTGATCTCTTCATATTCATTTAACCCACGTTTTATGGTGTCGAATAGGTGTATAAAGCGGCACTCACGGAGGCTCAGTACATGGCTAAAGTCTCCTCCTCTAGGATGAGGTGTCACTTTTTCTAGGACACACCATTTTAAACTGTCTGGTGTATGTTCAAATTTCGTGAAATGCTCCACAAGCGGGGCCCCCTGGGTTTTACATTTAATACGGCTCACGTGTTGTAGAATGCGACACTTTACCCTTTGTGTAGTTTGTCCGATATAGACGAATCCACACGGGCAAGTGATCGCATAAATAACTCCACTCGAGTTACAGTTACTATGCTCCTTCAATACATGTGTGTGGTTGTTGTGTTTGAAGGTTTTTATTTCTTGAGTTAGTGGACATGCTTTACAGTTTCCACATTTCACGTGGCCTCTTACCGGGGGGATCCCCCACAGAACAGTTTGACTTGGTAAATTAATGCTCGGTAGTAGAGCTTTTACAACATGATCTCTTATATTTTTAGCCTTCTTAAAGGCATGTAGTGGTAGAGGGGCGTCTCCAAGTTCATCAGCAATCATATGCCAGTGTTGGTTGATTATTTTTTTGATCTTATTACTTTTTGTAGAATAGGTGGTAACACACACTATTCTATCCTCTTTTTTTCTTTGGTTATCTCTTCCCTCCAGAAGGTGTTCTCTGTGGTTATACCAGGCCCGCTTACGTGCCTGTTTGAGAAGCCTGATGGGATAGCCTCTGTCTATCAAACGGGCTAGGAGGCCTGCTGATTCATTGAAGAAATCCTCCTTTCTGGTGCAATTCCTCCGCAGCCTCAGGAATTGCCCAAATGGGAGGTTGTCCCTGAGGTTGCGGGGATGATGACTACTGTACCGGAGTAGCGTATTTCGTTCGCTACTCTTACGATATAGTCCGGTGTATAACACACCCTGATCGGCATTAATTGTGATGTCCAGAAAATTGATTTTGAATTTATCAAATTCTACAGTGAACTGGATGTCAAGGGAACGTGTGTTCAACCATTCATGGAAGGAAGTTAACTCCTCTGCATTACCGTTCCATATGATTAAAACGTCATCTATGTAACGACGCCATAACCCTATGTGGTTGAGGTAAGGATTAATTTCATTAAGGACATTTGCCTGTTCGAATGCATCCATAAAGATTATAGCCAGATTGGGGGCAAAGCTCGCCCCCATCGCTACTCCCTTTGTTTGGATATAGTATTTACCCAAAAATGTGAAAAAGTTCTTAGTCATGGCCAGCGTTAGGAGTTCCATAATGAATTCTGTTGGTACGCGATGAGGTGCTGGGCGTGAATTTAAAACTAGCTCAATGACTGTCAGTGCTTGCTTCTGGGGAATGTTTGTGTATAAAGATTGAATGTCCATTGTAGCAAGAAGACTCTTCCTAGGGTCATGTGGACATCCATCTATAAGCAAGATGGTTTGCATCGTATCCTTTAGGTACGTTGCAGTGTCTTCCGCAACAAGAGGAGAATAACTTTAATCCTTACTTAGCCTGGGAAATAATCAACTGTGAGTATATGATTCATTGAACTGACAATCAATCACGGGTTGGGCCATTGTTTTTGATAATATTGATCACCCAGGTCCAACAACCGCTTTGGGTTACCCCATTTTTTATAATGGTTTGTTTGTTTGTTCTGGGCACGCTGTCCGGGGTCGCTGTTCCCTGCTCTCCTCCCGCCGCCGCAACCAGGCACCATCTCTCTGCGGCCGCTGTGTGGGGGAGGACTCGGGCAGCTAGGGCTACAGGTACCAGCCTGCAACGCGGCCGGAAGCCGCCGCCACCACGTGAAACGCACAAGGAGGCGCTTTAAAAACGGACTCATCCCCGGTGGAGAGGGGGCCCTGTTTGAACCATCTGCGAACATCGCAGATCCTACCTGCCTGCCTGGGGGTCCTCTTTGTCCGAGGCTTGCGCTGTTTGTTTGTTCTGGGCACGCTGTCCGGGGTCGCTGTTCCCTGCTCTCCTCCCGCCGCCGCAACCAAGCACCATCTCTCTGCGGTCGCTGTGTGGGGGAGGACTCGGGCAGCTAGGACTACAGGTACCAGCCTGCAACGCGGCCGGAAGCCGCCGCCACCACGTGAAATGCGCCGGGAGGTGCTTCAAAAACTGACTCATCCCCGGTGGAGAGGGGGCCCTGTTTGAACCATCTGCGAACCTCGCAGATCCTACCTGCCTGCGGGTGTCCTCTTTGCCCGAGGCTTGCGCTGTTTGTTTGTTCTGGGCACGCTGTCCGGGGTCGCTGTTCCCTGCTCTCCTCCCGCCGCCGCAACCAAGCACCATCTCTCTGCGGCCGCTGTGTGGGAGGACTCGGGCAGCTAGGACTACAGGTACAAGCCTGCAACGCAGCCGGAAGCCGCCACCACCACGTGAAACGCGCCAGGAGGCGCTTTAAAAACGGACTCATCCCCAGCGTCGCGGGACGCGCGCGGGTGGCGCCGGGCTAAGCCCGGGCAAAGGGCAGGCCATCTGTGGCCATCAGGGGCCAGAGGAGGCCGGGCTGGGCCACCCCCCTTGGACCTTTTTTCAGGTACCACTGTGTGACTTCGAGCCATAGAGACTAATTCGCTTTGATAAAATTTGGGATATCGCAAAATACCTATTGAAGCGAATGATAGACGATTTGTGGGAAGGGCAAAAATAACAGATTGATTCTGCTGATAGCTTTTGTTCCTTTAAGTATTCTCTTACGGGTTCTGTATTCAGCTAAGTGTGAGGTAAGACACAGTGCAGATTACTGCCGAACCACTATGGCTACTAAACCGAAAACTCGTTCTAATAAGGACAAATCGGGAACCCCCTTACATTCACCAAAACAGGGACTGACCACAATAATATAGCATGTCATAAAGCATTACCAACAGCTATTGACCTAATGCTGAGGAAGGCCATTGGGGCTGTCGCTGGGGAGATAGAGCGCACGGAGAGGAGTTTATCAATGACACCAATAACTATCCCCCTCACACCCACACAAACTGGGGGTTTAAACTCAAGCGAGTTATCACACAATGGCAGTCCGGACAACTCACTTGAGGTTGTCCCTTGTGCCCAACCAGTAATAGACGCTAGGGTAGAGACAGACAGGGCCGAAATGAGAAATCCCAGAAATAGAAGTAAAAAACGGGGTAACAAGAATACACATCTCAGAAAAGTGAACCAACCCACTAGGGGTGACAAGGTAAAAGAAACAGAGGGTGAAGTACTGATTTTGGATCCCCATCTCCTTCAATCCCCCCAGGGTGGCTGGATCCTGTTATTGCATACCTCCAAAAACATCTGGAGGCGTTCATAGTCAGTCAAATAAAACCTTTAGTTAGCAAATTAGATACAATTGCTAACGAATTGCACAGACAGGGTAAGATAAAGGAGACCACAAACGCTAACTTAAATGGGAATGCTTCCTTATTAGTAGCTCCCTTAGCCCAGCAACCCCCAGCTAACAACAATAATTGCGTAAGCAATGAACAGTGTACTATTGTACAAGTTCACGCAGTACCTAAAGCTTTGGCTGAGAAGGAGGACAGAAGTATACAACAAGACGGGAACAATGGTAAAGATAAAGCTCAGGGGCAGACAAATGCAATCCAAACACAAATAGGGAACCCCACAATCTCCAAGCAGACAGAAACCTATCAGTCAGGTAGGGAGCGAAACGATATGTTTCAGGGTCCTTTACCATGTGTAAATCCACCCCCGGAAGTGAGCCCTTTTGTTGTTATCTTTGCCGGGGTTCCTGAACTAAGAATGGGGCAGAGAAAGTCGCATCTGGAACTCAAAAATAAAATCATTAACTGGTTGAATAGTCATAGGCCACTGCAAGGGGAGGAACCAGGGGAAATTCTGCATGTTAGGAGGGTAAATTGGGTTGGCGGTAGAAGGAAGGATATAGAAGGGAATTGCATTATCGCAAACTTCAGGAACCCGAACCTTGTGGAGTATATACTGGATAATTATAATAGGAATGCTACCAGTACTATAAGAACCATGCCACTAGGGTATTTCTATCCGAGAAAATTTGTTACATACCCCCCAAATTTCATGCAGGGTAGAAAGGGCAAAGTAACAGATGGATACTGGGCAAGGAAAAATGAATACTCTGGCCTGCCTATATTAAACCAGGGTGGCTTGCAATGGACAAATAGATTTAGTCCCCTACAACCTCTGGATGAGAACGAATGACTATCCCTATCAGGGAGCTATCAGGAGGGTGCACATGGTTGGGAATGATCAAGGATCTCAAAGTAGTCAACATGGGAAGGGGACTGTAGTACTCCCTTCAAGTCAGGACAGGGGTGAACAGGGGGCGGGTAGCGAACAAGGATCTCAAAAAAGCCAACATGGGAAGGGGCTGGTAGAACTCCCATCAAATCAGGACAGGGGAGTTCAGGGGGTTATGCTAATGAGGAAGGACGAATGTAGGTTAAATGTTCAGAGCATTAATGTCGGGAAGGTGCCAGGGGGAGGGCTTAATATAATGTCCTGGAACATAGCAGGCTTAGCCGGAAAATTTGAAAATGTAGACTGGAGAAATCACTTACGTGGTTTTCATATACTAGCATTCCAGGAGACCTGGGCAGTTGAATCCTCTCCCTACCAAATAGAGGGCTACAAGTGTTTTTTCGTCCCAGCACAAGAAAGTAGAGCGGGTAGGGCGAAGGGTGGGCTAGCATTGTATGTTGATCTTAACCTAGAAGGAAGATGGTCACCTCCATCTTGGACGTCACATACCCTTCAAGCAGTAACATTCCAAGGAAGAGGGCTGAGGTTACAGTTGTTTAATATTTATAACTCAGGACCAACAAATGGGAATAATGCTGTTTTGCGGGAACTAGATGGAAGACTCACTCAAGAGGCCGAACAAAGAAAGGGTGGGGGGGAACCAATCGTGTTACTTATGGGAGACCTAAACTGCCATCTTTGCCCTACTCTGCTCCCTGTAACTGTAGATTGGGCCGCTTGCCCGACCAAGAATGGGCCATATTTTGAACACAGCACTGAGGGCACATCACTAACCACAT
Source organism: Lissotriton helveticus (assembly GCF_964261635.1). Lineage (NCBI taxonomy): Eukaryota > Metazoa > Chordata > Amphibia > Caudata > Salamandridae > Lissotriton > Lissotriton helveticus. The sequence goes on from NC_136059.1 coordinate 558,436,631, forward strand.
TAATTGAAACTCATACACTAGCATACAATCGACCTGATAGATCCGGGGGTAGAGGGCACGCTTATCCCAACATTTAAAGGAAGAGGTTGTTCCTCCATTATAGACTTTATGCTGATATCCACTTTTGCTAAAAATCGAAATATAGAGGCTAGAACGGAATGGAGCACTTTCAGTGACCATACTCCCCTAATTCTAGAACTAATATATAAAGGCCGCTTATACATGAACAAGCAAGTAGACATAAGTGTCAGACCAACGGATCAGGGGAGGCGACTAAAGTGGGCGAAAATTAATTCCCAGGAGTTTTATATAACATTAATTGAAAAAGGCAAAAAACTGGTTGAAAACTGTTAGACCCTCTAATAGTAGATGCTGAGTTAGTCGCAACATTTGGGTTGCTGACCAAACTGGCCGATAAATTACTGGAAGCAAAAGGACCTAGAAAACCCATTACACAACCACGATGGTTTAACACAAGTTGCTCAAGAGCATTAAGGAATTTAAAAGTAAGCCTTAAAGCCAACCCCAGGGATAAGGTAGAAGTGGCCAATTGTAGACAAATCTACAAAATTAAGGTAAAAGAGAGGAAGGCTACCTTACAAGCGGAAGTTTGGGCTGATTTAAGAGAGGCAGGAGAAAATAGGGATTTCACAGAATTTTGGAGGATCATTAATAGGCCCTGTTTTCAGGATAATAGTACCCCGGTGATTAGCTCTAATATCCTCCCTGAACAGTGGGTTACTCACTTTGAGGGTCTCTATAACCACTCTAAGGAGACAATTCAAGAGGGGGGCTGGGATGGTATCCGGAGTCTGGACCTAGATTTCTCATTAACAGAGATAACCAATGCAATTCAAGGTCTTACACCGAACAAAGCCCCAGGGCCCGATGGCACCCCACCCATATTTATACAGAAGTAATACTGATCTGTGGGCGCCAATCCTGACGACGGTCCTAAATGTGGCCATTAGATCTGGTCTCCCACGATCTTGGTCTACTGCACTGATTGTCTCTATTTTTAAGAAAGGGAATAGGGACAATCCTCAGTGCTATAGACCGATATCATTAATTGACGTCTCAGCCAAAATTCTTGGCCGAGTGATATTGAATCGGCTGATGGCTTGGACAGAGGAGCACCATATTATAGCCGATACACAGTCTGGGTTTAGAACGGGTAAATCGACCAGTGACCAATGTCTCAATTTGTATTTATTAGTTGCTAAGTACACCAAAGCAAGTAATGGCACTGTTTACATGGGATTCATGGATTTGGCTGCGGCCTTTGACAATGTGAACAGGAACAAATTATGGGCCATGATGGACAAATTGGGAATAGATCCTGGCCTCATAAACATTTTAAAGGAGTTGCACTGGAAAACCACTGCTAGGGTCCATTTTAGTGCAGAAGGGGGGTGCACTGACCCATTTCCGTGCTCAAGTGGAGTAAGGCAAGGGTGCATCCTTGCTCCTTTTTTGTTTTCGTTGTACATCAACGATCTTGAGATTACACTTGTATCCCAGAATATAGACTGCCCTAAAGTAGGAACGCGTCAAATTCCGGTACTTTTGTATGCGGACGACGCGGTCCTGCTAGCACGAACACCACGGAGCCTACAATGCCTCATTGATGGATTTGTGAAGTTCATGGATAATTTAGACCTATCTGTGAATTTAAGCAAATCCTTCGTGATGGTGGCTGGTAAAAAACCCTCTAAAAACCCTATGTTTAAAATAGGGACTCACACTTTAGACACTGTAAGTACCTTTTCCTACTTGGGCCTTTTTTTTGATGGCGAAATCCAGTTTAATTCCCTGATTGAGGAACATTGCACAAAGCTTGTTTCCTAAAACGGTGCGATATTAAACTTTGCTCGCAGGCTGGGTCGCTGGTGCCCCGAACAAGTAATGAGCCTATATGGCTCGATAAGTATAGCAAAGGCCCTGTATGGCGCTGAGGTGTGGGGCTTTAGGGATGCCAAACAACTGCAGATAGAGGAAGATAAATTTCTTCGCAGAATCCTAAATATCTCACAGTCCACCCCAGCTGAGATAGCGCATACGGAACTGGGGACCCCATATATCACAGATCAGGTAAAGATGAGGCCGATTATGGCATGGCTCAGGATATGGGCCAATCCTGAGGCAGAATTGAGTAGGGAAATTGTTATAGACTGTCTGCAAAGGGACAAGGGGTTACAGATCCCCTGGCAGAAATACGTTAAAAGCACTTTAGAGACTATAGGCCAACATACCCTTTTTAGTAACCCTGGCTCAATCTCGACCAGCTGTAAACCAAGAATCAAAAAGTTGCTGCTAGAAAAATTGGAAATGGTCAGAGTAGGTCCTGAACCCTTAAAGCGATCAGTAGTAGCTCACTGCTTAGTTAACAATGGGTAGGGCATGAAACCCTACTTATTTCTGATGTATAATCAGCAGGATAGGTTTTTAATGTGTCGTTTTAGGCTCAATTTGTTACCTAATATTTTAGCTTATCCATCAGCTTTTACTGTAACTATTGAGCAGAAGGGTGCCTGCGGCTGCGACAATAGGTCTCCGCAGGACACCCTTCATTTTGTACTTCTGTGTCCATTTTATCGGAATCCACGGCGCAGGTTTCTGGTTAACATTTTAAGAGAGAAGAAATTTCGTCATGCGAAAGTTGCACTACTGTTTCCACAAAGAGCTAATGATATGCGCACTTTATGCTCTGTTATAAGTTTTTTTAAAGTAGCAGTAAGGTTAAGGAATACAAGAGATTAACTAACTATGTATACAATATCTATTCTTCTTCTCTATGAATTGTATCTGCTCTGCCTCACGCCTTTTAATTTGTTTGTTTTTAATTCAATAGAGTTCAGAAATGTAATTTAATGGAATTTTTATTGTATAAATTGTATTTTTTATGATGGTTTTTAATCATCGAAATAAAGATTTACTGAACTGAACAGTAGGCTCAGAGTAGGTAGCCACAGCTTTATTAATCAAGTGTTTCTGTGTGGTCTGTTAAATTTAGACATAATTTAGGGAATGGATGGCATTGGATTGAGTTGGGAAGTGTGTTTTTTTGGGGTGGGCTTTCTGATGTTGGGCCTGGCCATGTGGCTTGTGGCCATTATGAAGCCTAGGCCTGCAAGCTTGTCTGGCCCTGTCTGCCAACAGGCCTGCTTTCAACCAGTCCAGTATGCTCAGAGCAGGAAGCCACAGCTTTTTTAATCAAGTGTTTCTGTGTGGTCTGTTAAATTTAGACATCATTTAGGGCATGGATGGCATTGGATTGAGTTGGGAAATGTGGTTTTTTTGGGTGGGCTTTCTGATGTTGCGCCTGTCCATGTGGCTTGTGGCCATTTTGAAGCCTAGGCCTGCAAGCTTGTCTGGCCTTGTCTGTCAACAAGCCTGCTTTCATCCAGTAGGCTCAGAGCAGGTAGCCACAGCTTTATTAATCAAGTGTTTCTGTGTGGTCTGTTGAATTTAGACATCATTTAGGGCATGAATGGCATTGGATTGAGTTGGGGAGTGTGTTTTTTTGGGGTGGGCTTCTGATTTTGGGCCTGGCCATGTGGCTGGTGGGAATTATTAGTGCCCTGCTTTTGCAATATAGGCCTGCATGGTTTTAATATTGGCTTACTGCTTCCATCCATCCACTCCCTTTGCCAGCAGCAGCACCATGAATGATGTGATGCTCAAATAATTTAATGACAAATAGGGTCCACCCCACTTCCATTACATTTTTATTTTGGTGGTTCTTATTCTCTTTCCTATCCTTCCTGAGAGTGTAGTGTGTGTACACAGTAGTATAACATAGCCCTTGTTGACAAAGTCTCAGAAATAGCTAGACTATATCTTTTGTTTGCACTAGTACAGTAGTAACTGAACCACAACAACAAATGCAGCATTTCACTGATGTTCTTTCCTGTCTTATTTGCTTTCTGGTGCACAAAAAGCCAGACGAGGAGGTGTCATCATCATCACCCATTGTACTGCCAGCCAGACAGAAGTCCTGCTGCGCATCACGTCCACGTGTGACCACAACTTGTTGTGCATATGCGTCCTGCCTGACAGCTGAAGAAGATGGCCTGAAAGAAAGGTACCAGGTCCAGTACCAAGAAAGTTGCTGGTGAGAAGAAGGAACAGAAAAAGGAAGTGCTATTAACCACGACTGGTGCGCCGACCAATGTTTTTTTTGGGACCAAAAAAGTTACGCCTGCAGCAGCGTTGTCTGAGAACCAAGCTGGGAGCAGCACCTCCATACCAGCGGTCCAACCCCACTGACCTAGGCCTAAGCCCTTGAGTGTTGCAGTCTACTAACGAGCAGCGATGTTGAAATGTCATTATCGCAAAGTAGTTCACAATCAATGCAGGCGGAAACTCATCAGATAAGTGTGCAGCCACAACAACAGCAGCAGCCGCGAGAACAACAGCAGCACCCGAAAGAACAACAGCAGCAGCCGCATGAACAACAGCAGCAGCCGCAAGAAAAGCAGCAGCAGCCGCAAGAACAGCAGCAGCAGCAGCAAGAACAGCAGCAGCAGCCGCAAGAACAGCCCACAATAGTAGTTGTTACTCCTGAAGTAGGGGCATTTCAGGAAATCGAGCTTCCTGCAGACAAAGTGGAGCAAACCACTGTTTCAGAAGATCTATTGTCTTCCAGACCACCAGCAAGGAAAAGGAGGCTTAGTCCATCATCTTCTTCTTCAAGCCCCGCTTCTGATGATCGTAATGCCACTTGGCAGCCACCAGCTCAGTCTGAGAGTGATGCACGCCACAAGACAATGCTTCTGAAAAGAAAGGTTCCAGAAAAACTTAGAGTTATGGAGGTAGATGTAGAGGAGGGGGATCATGTTGATGAAGACGAGCCAGTTATCATGCACATCACTCCCGCCCTAAAGGGGATGGAGACCAACATTCTCACCCTATCCGGAAAGGCTGCTACTGAGCGGGATGTAGCATGGATACCACCAACACAGGTTTTACCACCACAACCTCCAGCTGCCATATTTTCAAACTCAACCATCTCAGTAGGGAGTGGTAGTAAAAGTCACAGTGTAGTTGCACAGAGTCACATTCCAAGCACACCCTCCAGTTCATCTGGTATTGAAAGTGGCACATCCAGCAGTGCCAGAAAGTTCTCCTCCCCAGTTTGGGACTTCTTTTCTGTTAGCACCAAGGAGGAGAACGTTGCTATATGCTAAATTTTTCGACAAGGTGTTCGGCGGGGTAAGCTTGGTACAAACTATAGTATTGGAGGCCAAGCAAGTCATCTCAGAATACACCACACTATCGTATGGGAGAATCACCTACTTCACTTAAAACAAAGTAAAAAAACTCAACCCATTGAAGTTGGGCATGAATAATCAGGGGACGATATTATTGTGGTGGAAGTTGAAGAAGAGGGAGGCATTTCTAGCCCTGTCCCCAGTAGTGCAGTGGTACCTCCCACATCCTCCTCAGTAACATCTGAGTGGCACCGCAGTAGGAGCCATACTCAGAGTCAGCCTGAGACACCAAGGCGACCGAGTACTGCAATGAGGCAAACTGCATTGTTGAGCCTAAGTGGGTTAATGAAAACAACAGCATCACAAATTAAAGTAATCCAGCCTACCATTGAGAGCATGCTTAGGTTGGAGGGGCAGTTCCAACGCAACCACCCAACGGCACGGTTGTACAATGTCATGCTGGCTAAAATGTTAGCAATGGGCCTTCTCCCTTTTTCATTTGTGGAAGGGGTGGGTTTCCTTGTATTTGTGTCAGCCATCTGCCCTAAATGGAAGGATCCCAGCCGGTCCTATTTTGCAAAAATTGCTGATCCGGCACTACATCATAATGTGCTGGAATAGGTTGGACAAGCTTTGCAGCAGAGTGCTGTTCATATTATCCACCTGCCAACAGACATGTGGACCAGATGCCAAGCCACAGATTACATGTGCATCACTGCACACTGGGTCTCTTGGGTGGGGGTTAGAGATAAGCTATCTGAACGAGGTGTTGTTGACACAACTTAGATTTTTAAAGCTACTCAGAAACATGCAACTGTAGCCATGTTCGCCATGGAGAAATCTCATACTGCTGAAAACTTTTTGGGAGAGTTTCGCAGCAAGGTTTTTGAATGGCTGCACCCAAGAGGGCTTAGTATTGGTTTTGTTGCCACCGATAATGGCAGTAATGTACTTAAGGCCATGGTCCTTGGTTCCTATTTCAGGGTTCCGTGTTTGGCGCACTGCATAAACATTATAGTTCAAGACTTTCTGAAAAAAGAACCCATAGTAAGCAACTTACTGACCACCTGCAGAAGAATATGCACTCATTTCAGCCATTCTTTTAAAGCTCGGAAGCAGCTGAGGATCATTCAACGTGAATATAAGATGCCAGTCAAAGCACTCATCCAGGAGGTGGCAACACGTTTGAACTCAATGTATTACATGCTTGATCGTCTGTTTGAGCAGTACAGGCCACTCAATGAATATGTCATGCAAGGACTGTATGCTACTGTGAAAGGCATGACCCTTCAGATGGACCAATTGTGCCTAGTTAAATGCCAGACTGAGATGCTTCGTCCTTTTGAGGTTTTCACACGTGAAGTCAGCAAGGAGGACTATACAATGGGCCAAGCATCCCATTATTGCAAATGCTAGAGCATCAGCTGAAGAAGGTGTCTGAATCATACAAAGGTGTAGAGGAAAAAAAGGAATCCTATGACTTGGTAGAGAGCTTAGCCTGTCGCTTAGCTGAAAATACAAGGGTGCACAATAAGATTTTGTCACAAGAACATTATCTGCCACAATTCTGGATCCACGGGCAAAATTGGGACCGAAGACATTCATTCCTTTTTCAGAGCAGGATGTTGCCCACTACAAAACTTGGATAGCTGAGGCAGCGAGTAAGTTGGAAAATGAACGGCTGCTAATCAAAAGCCCGCGAGATCAACTCACAAGAAGCACTGCAGTAGGGCATGCGGCATCAAGTGCAACTTCGGAGGCTGAGGGCAGTGCGTTTGGCTCACAACACTCACCATCACTATCGACAACAGCAACAACAACTGGATCATTAGGCCCAGTAGAATAGTTACACGATCGGTATTTACAGTTAGGCATTAACCCCTTCGCTGCGGGGGGTAATTCCCCCGCTGTGCTGGGGGCTGGGGGGTGCGCCGTGTCTCATGATGAGCTCAGCTCATCATGAGGCACGGCGATCCGGTGCTCATGACGAGCTCAGCTCGTCACAGCTGCACCTGTTCCCGTGGATTGCTCAGCACAGCAGGGGAATTATGCCCACGTGTGAGCGTTCCACGGCTCATGATGAGCTGAGCTCGTCATGAGCACCGGAGCACCGTGCCGCATGGAAGGTGTTAATAAGCACAGTGCAGATGCATAGAGAAAAGACAACCCAACAGAGGTGTACATTGATCAAAACCCATTGCAGTATTGGTATAGGAAAAGGGCTGAATGGCCACTGCTCAGCAGGCTGGCGTTAAGCTATCTGGCTTGCCCTGTCGCAAGTGTCTATTCAGAACGTGTTTTCAGTGCTGCTGGTTCCATTGTAACAGTGAGAAGGACCAGTCTCTTGCCCAAAAACGTGGAGAGGTTAACAATGATCAAAATGAATCAGCACTTCATACCACCGAATTACACAATACATGAAGCAAGGGAGGAAGATGAGGACAGTGGCTCAGGTGACGGAAGTAGTGTGTCACATGATTACCTACTACTGGCTGAACCCCTAGAGTTTGAGGACGAGCTATACTTCCCTGACAATTAGGCTTGCACTTACAGTCTTCCCCCTTATTTTCCTTTATTTGTGTGCTCCATCATACTGAAACTCCCTAAATACATTGCCCTCATGATGATTGAATGATGGAAAATAGAAAAAAAAATAAAAACGTTCCTAGTCCTGCCAAAAGAAGTGGAACATGATGACTACTATAGCTATCCTCCTTTCAGAGCCGAGAGAGACTGCCAATTAACTGAAAATGAGATGGAACAGGTAATGATTGATGCCATGCATTGTACGCAGAGTCGCAGACTGAGTGATTTTGTTGTTGTTTGTTGTGCATGAAGTTATGTCACTTTGCACTAATCATCTTTCTATAGTACACACTAAACCTAATTCAAGGTAATTTTCCCCTTCTTGCAAATATTTTTAATAAGAAATTTGTACTTCTACTGAAGCTTGATACTTTGCTTTTGATTGAATACAGGAAGGGGACTTAATCTGCATACTGAGTATGACAACAGCACCGTCCATGATGATGATGGCGAAAGAGACAGTTTGCTAACTTAAGATGAGAAGGAACAGGTAATGAAAATGAATGGCATGCATTGGACACCTGACTCTGAGCGATTGGTGTTTGTGTTTTTGTTGTTTGTTTGTTGTGCATGAAGTGAAGTCAAAGTGTACTAGTAGTCTTACTGTACACACTAAAGAGTGACTCAAGTCAATAATATTTCTACTCTTGTTGTGTAATAACAAAATTTTACTTCTACTGCAGGCCAATCTTCACAGTCAGTCAGTACAAGTATTGGAGATGATTGATGGAATAATAACAAGTCAAGAGGACGTTTCATTAGTGGCATAACAGGTAAACACATCAACAACAACCACAGCAGACCCAAATGTCTGTGTAGAAGTGGAGTCGAGTGTAGCGGTGGGATGACTGCAGTGCATTGATTTACTAACTTAAATTGTAAAATGCTATGTTTGGATATGTGCTTTGTCCAACTCTTTAAAAAAAACTACTCTAAACGGTGAATCATCTTCATTCCACATCCGTGAGTCCGCATGCTGTCACAACACGGTTGTTACAACGACCGTGTTGTGACAACGCATACCATTACTCCGCAAGTCGTTACAACGACTTGCGGAAGGGGGGAGAAGGTGTTGGATTTAAAATTCAACACCTTCCCTAAAGTCCGCACAGACTGGAGTTGGAATAGTAAATGTTAAATGCAATAGTAAATGTTAAATGTTACAACACGACGGCGTTGTGACAGCATGCGGATTCAATACTTGCGGAGTGAAGAGGCATATTCACTCTAAACGGAGGATGTGCTAAGCGACGTGCCATCACTGTGGACCTGCTCTGTCCTGTTGTTGTTGAAGCTCAATGCTGGAAACAGACTAGAGTAGAGATGATGCATACATGCCGCCTCGGAAAGTGTTCTTGTTGCACTACACCATAACTTGTGCATTTCTTTCAACTTTGTTTCTCAATATCCCTTTTGTTTTTCCATCTACAATTACAGACCTGGCCTTGTCCTATACTTGGGAAAACATTACGATGCACACTTACCTTACCAATAAATCTAAAAAAAAATTCCAGGCAGGCAGTGGCGACACCCAAGATTGATGGAGGAGAGGAGGACCAAGAGGAATGCCGAGATGCAAATCCAGTCCACATTTTTGACCAGGATAACACAGTAACAGTATCATCTTTTAAATATTTTGATTCAATTTTTTGTCTACAGTCTTTACAACAGTGTGTTCTTCTTGTTGCTGTTATTATCATTAGGTTTGCTCTCTGTTATAAAATGTTTATTTGCTATCTGTAAAAGTATTAAGCCCGGAACAACTGAACAAGAAGTGTATGTAATCCGGGTCTCCTTATCAATCATCATCATGCATGCATTTCCTTTTTCTCCCTTAACATATTGATATGGATATGGTAGTCTACAGAGTTTGTTGTTTGGTGTTTGTCCATGCATACTGTCTGTATTTCATTTTCAAACCTTTCCCCAAAGCCCCCCTTCCCATCCATTTACCAAACCCTAACCCTCTTCCCCTGGGCTATGTGACTTATTGAGGTGTGACTAAATTAAATGTACACCAATAACTATTCACACGCTTGCTGGGGCGGATGTGGCGAAAGCAACAGTACTTAAATTTCAAGGCAGAGCGATGATCTTCTTCTGTTTGCCCACCCATGAGCAGTATATTTTAGAGGTGATTTTTATTTAACAAAGGAACATATACCTCTGCATTATTTGCTGGCATTGATTGGATTTGTTGTCATCCTCATACACAGTACTAACTGTTACGCTGTAGGCCTAGTCAAGTGACTCAACATACCTATAGTTTGTAACTCTGTTTAGTAGGCTATCCCCACCACCATTATGTTTTGTTGTAAAATATTTTTGCATATTATTGTTGCTCGGTAAGTTCTGTACTGTACTTCATTCTACTACTCCTCGAACAGTCTCTCAAAGGCGACTGACTGTCTCATTTTCTTTTTTTGCAAATGCTGCTGCCCTGCAAGTGTCTACTACTACCACCACCACCCCAATCATGGCATGTTAGAAAAATTAAACCATCATCACCATGCAGCCATCGTTGTGCCTAAGTTAAACATCAAGCAAAGGTAAGAGAAGTTTTGGAGAGACATAATTAATAATAATAATGGACATGTTTTCAATGAATTCACACACCCCTTTGAGTCCAGATATAGAATGCATAGACTAGAAGAGAGAGACTGAAAGTACTAGTAGGACAACTCAATCAGTGAAGGGTGTCGCATCTATCTGTTTGTGTCTTACACAGTCAGCCAATTATTTAAATCAAACACTGGCTATGGGCAAACCTGCAATTGTGAGTAAAATACCCAGGCAAATATGTAAACCAACTAACACATGAAAAATACCTCAAAACATATTAAAAAACGAAAAAACACTATGACATGTACATATCCAGATATGAATTTAATAACATACTATTCATTAAAACTGATACACAATTTTACACAAAGGATAAAAAAGGTTTGTGGCATACAGTGTATGCAAATTTTCAATCATTTAGATAGTCCATTGATATAAAAGATTAGATGGTGCCTTGTTTTTTTTGTCTTGTTTTTTTGTCTACACGTTTCGACACTATGTGTCTTCCTCAGGACTGTACCATCACACTGTAAAAAGATTTTTAAAAAAGCGATTTTACAATTTTGTTTTGGTATGTACATAACAACTAGTAACATTCCTTAACTAACATGTGCTCAGAGTTGGTTATCTTTATGACTGATAATGCCGCTTTACACATTGTGACGTTTTTAGTAGGGCTGCTAATACATTACATTTGATACAGCCTAATGCTTTTATATTATCATTTGATAATTATTCAATAGGTCTTATTTCATTCCGAAACAGAAATGTGCTATACATTGCATTGTTATAACAACTTTACATGTATGTCTAGAACATATGCTATAGCAGATTAAGGATTGAAAGAGAGACGGATGCATAGACTAAAGGCCTAATTTAGATGGAAAACAGAATACAGAATACAGAATACATAAAGAAAAATATGAATGTGTGTCCCCTATATAGCATGTTAAGAAAGCTGCGTTTATATTTTGTACTTATAGAGAGGGCTTACCTATTATAAGCAAAGAACTGGATTGATACGGGAGAGTATAAGATCAATATGCCATCTAGGTCAGCTAGAACATAGGTGAACGTCGTGCCTACATGATAAGTACAATATATATTTAATTAGCACATTTCATTTGGTTAGGTGAATAGCATCACCACCGTGAGAGGTGTGCTTACCTGTTAGTAATCTGATGTTTAGAATGACAAAGTATTCTGATGAATAGTCTGCTTGATGTAGTTGGCTACTTCGTTTCCAAACCCACTGTAGCTCTGTTTAAAAGGGAACCGCTAGGGATGGATAGAGAGAGTCCAGTTACTTAAACAATGGTATCTTACTTATTAGGTACTATGCTCTAGTTGTACTTGAAAACGCAAAGGCGGTTATCTCTTTGTTGATCTATTGGCTATTTTATTAATTGTTTTATATATTCGATATACATTGTTATTAATTGTATTCATGGCCCTATGCTTATAGACAATCCCAGTTATCATGCTTTTATCTGTATAGATCACTAAGTGTGCATTGACCGGGCCCTAAACGATATATGGTTTGCTCTCTTAATTACCTATTATGAAAACCGCTGCTGTCCACGCATTCTTTTCCAAAACATTTTCAGATATTTTCGACACCAAAGCGGTTCTTGCAGTCTGCAATCAACAAAGTGGTGCTAGCATTAACTATTTATCTTTTTTTATATAATTTCTTATATGCTTCGCACATTCGGGTTTGCGACTGCATTCAATTTAAATGCCCCGCTTTTTTACCTGGTTTGTCTTTCGTACTGCAGAGAAATACTTCTGCGGTGCCCGCAGGCAGGTACAGCGGTCAGGCGATTCCTGCAGTCAGGAGATAGACCAGTATCACCAGCGTTACCATTTGCTTCTACTTTTGGAAAACTTATATAAGCTTCGCACATTTAGGTTTACGGCTGCTTTCAATTTAAATGTCTTGCTTATTTACCTGGTTAGTCTTTCGTACTGCAGAGAAATGCTTCTGCGGTGCCTACAGGCTGGTACAGCGGTCAGGCGGTTCCTGCAGTCGAGAAATAAACCAGTAACACTGGCGTTACCTATTGTCTCTATTTTTAGAAAACTATGCACCATTCAGTTACCGCTATTCCCTATGGCGCTCTCACCTATGTTAGTTGAGATCCGGGCAGACCGTGCGGCAACGGCGTTATCCTGGTTTCCGGCAGTTCGACAAAGAGTTTGTTAGAGGGTTTTCTATTGGCTTTTATATTGAGGTGGATCATTGGAAACATCGCACAAGTGCATGTTTCTTAAAGGGATATAGTTCTTTATTAGCTGGGTGTTCTGGTCTATCTAATTTTACATATATGTCTACCTGCAGGTTTAATTTCATAGTATGGCGTTTATCCATGGAAGATCATTATTTAACCCATGGGTATACGTATCCAAAGTAAAAATCCAGAACACCTCTCTTTTTTTCCTGATTCTATCTCCACCATTTTTACAATAGGTAACGCCAGTGTTACTGGTTTATTTCTCGACTGCAGGAACCGCCTGACCGCTGTACCTGCCTGTAGGCACCGCAGAAGCATTTCTCTGCAGTACGAAAGACTAACCAGGTAAATAAGCGAGACATTTAAATTGAAAGCAGCCGTAAACCTAAATGTGCGAAGCTTATATAAGTTTTCCAAAAGTAGAAGCAAATGGTAACGCTGGTGATACTGGTCTATCTCCTGACTGCAGGAATCGCCTGACCGCTGTACCTGCCTGCGGGCACCGCAGAAGTATTTCTCTGCAGTACGAAAGACAAACCAGGTAAAAAAGCGGGGCATTTAAATTGAATGCAGTCGCAAACCCGAATGTGCGAAGCATAAAAGAAATTATATAAAAAAAGATAAATAGTTAATGCTAGCACCACTTTGTTGATTGCAGACTGCAAGAACCGCTTTGGTGTCGAAAATATCTGAAAATGTTTTGGAAAAGAATGCGTGGACAGCAGCGGTTGTCATAATAGGTAATTAAGAGAGCAAACCATATATCGTTTAGGGCCCGGTCAATGCACACTTAGTGATCTATATAGATAAAAGCATGATAACTGGGATTGTCTATAAGCATAGGGCCATGAATACAATTAATAACAATGTATATCGAATATATAAAACAATTAATAAAATAGCCAATAGATCAACAAAGAGATAACCGCCTTTGCGTTTTCAAGTACAACTAGAGCATAGTACCTAATAAGTAAGATACCATCGTTTAAGTAACTGGACTCTCTCTATCCATCCCTAGCGGTTCCCTTTTAAACAGAGCTACAGTGGGTTTGGAAACGAAGTAGCCAACTATATCAAGCAAGTCAAGTCAAGTCAAGTCAAAAAGATTTATATAGCGCACTACATACCCATAGGGTCTCAAGGCGCTTACGGAGGGGTGGGGAATTACTTGTCGAATATCCAAGTTTTAAGTTGCTTTCTGAATGCTAGGTGGTTCTGAGTAAGGCGAAAGTGAGTGGGAAGGGAGTTCCAAGTTTTAGCTGCCAGGTAGGAGAAGGATCTGCCTCCCATGGTTGTTTTGTTGATGCGAGGTACAGTGGCAAGAGCTTGGTTGGAGGATCGCAGCTGACGGGAGGGGGTGTAGAAGGACAGTCGTGTGTTGAGGCATTCAGGTCCCAGTTCGTAGAGTGCTTTGTGTGCGTGGGTTAGGAGGCGGAAAGTAATCCTCTTATTTACGGGGAGCCAGTGGAGGGTTTTCAGATGACCAGAGATGTGTTCTTTACGCGGGATGTCTAAAATGAGCCTGGCAGAGGCGTTCTGGATGCGTTGGAGTTTTTTCTGGAGTTTTGCGGTGGTACCGGCGTAGAGGGTGTTTCCGTAGTCCAGGCGGCTAGTGACCAGTGCGTGGGTGACCGTTTTACGAGTTTCGGTGGGGATCCAGCGAAATGTTTTTTTGAGCATGCGAAGAATGTTGAAACAAGAAGATGAAACGGCGTTGACTTGTCTGGTCATCGAGAGTGAGGAGTCCAGGATGATGCCCAGGTTTCGTGCGTGGTCTGTAGGGATGGGGGCCTTTCCGAGGGCCTCTGGCCACCAAGAGTCATCCCAGGCGGAGGGGGAGGTGCCTAAGATGAGGACTTCTGTTTTGTCGGAGTTCAGTTTCAGACGGCTGTGCTTCATCCACTCGGCTACTTCTTTCATTCCTTCGTGTAAGTTGGTTTTGGCGGTGTTAGGGTCTTTTGTGAGTGAGAGGATCAGTTGAGTGTCATCAGCGTAGGAGATGATGTTGAGGTTGTGATGGCGTGCGATGGTCGCGAGGGGGCTCATGTATACGTTGAAGAGGGTGGGGCTGAGAGAAGATCCTTGTGGCACGCCACAGATGACTTCAGTGGACTCTGACTTGAATGGTGGGAGGCGGACTCTCTGGGTTCTTCCGGTGAGGAACGAAGTGATCCATTCCAGTGCTTTTCCTTGGATTCCGATGTTTCTGAGGCGCTGTAAAAGGGTACTATGACAGACCGTGTCGAAGGCTGCGGAGAGGTCGAGGAGGATGAGGGCTACTGTGTCTCCATTGTCCAGTAGAGTTCGAATGTCGTCTGTTGCTGCGATGAGGGCGGTTTCAGTGCTGTGCTTGGCTCGGAAGCCGGATTGTGAGGAGTCGAGGGATTTGTTGGTTTCGAGGAAAGCAGCGAGCTGGTTGTTGACCGCTTTCTCGATGACTTTGGCCGGGAATGGAAGGAGTGAGATAGGGCGGTAGTTTTTGAGTTCGGTGGGGTCAGCTGTGGGTTTCTTCAAGAGGGCGCTGAGTTCGGCATGTTTCCAGCTTTCCGGGAAGGTTGCAGAGTTGAGGGAGCAGTTGATGACGTCTCGGAGGTGCGGTGCTATAATGGAGTCTGCTTTGTTAAAAAATGTGGTGAGGGCATGGGTCTGTGGGGGATCCTGAGTGGATAGAGTTCATCAGACGGATGGTGTCCTCAGTGGAGATAGGCTTCCAGTCGTTGAGGATGTTCAGGGGGTGTGGGGGTCCTGAAGGGGGTTGGGAGGGTTGGTCTTTGGGTCGGTTGTCGAAGCTGTTGTGGATGTCTGCAATTTTGTTGTGGAAGAATGAGGCTAGGGAGTCGCAGAGGGCTTGAGAGGGGGTGATGTCGTTGGAGTTGGCCGAGGGGTTGATAAATTCCTTGACGATGTTGAATAATTCCTTACTGTTGTAAGCAGACTATTCATCAGAATACTTTATCATTCTAAACATCAGATTACTAACAGGTAAGCACACCTCTCACGGTGGTGATGCTATTCACCTAACCAAATGAAATGTGCTAATTAAATATATATTGTACTTATCATGTAGGCACGACGTTCACCTATGTTCTAGCTGACCTAGATGGCATATTGATCTTATACTCTCCCGTATCAATCCAGTTCTTTGCTTATAATAGGTAAGCCCTCTCTATAAGTACAAAATATAAACGCAGCTTTCTTAACATGCTATATAGGGGACACACATTCACATTTTTCTTTATGTATTCTGTATTCTGTATTCTGTTTTCCATCTAAATTAGGCCTTTAGTCTATGCATCCGTCTCTCTTTCGATCCTTAATCTGCTATAGCATATGTTCTAGACATACATGTAAAGTTGTTATAACAATGCAATGTATAGCACATTTCTGTTTCGGAATGAAATAAGACCTATTGAATAATTATCAAATGATAATATAAAAGCATTAGGCTGTATCATAATGTAATGTATTAGCAGCCCTACTAAAAACGTCACAATGTGTAAAGCGGCATTATCAGTCATAAAGATAACCAACTCTGAGCACATGTTAGTTAAGGAATGTTACTAGTTGTTATGTACATACCAAAACAAAATTGTAAAATCGCTTTTTTAAAAATCTTTTTACAGTGTGATGGTACAGTCCTGAGGAAGACACATAGTGTCGAAACGCGTAGACAAAAAAACAAGACAAAAAAAACAAGGCACCATCTAATCTTTTATATCAATGGACTATCTAAATGATTGAAAATTTGCATACACTGTATGCCACAAACCTTTTTTATCCTTTGTTTAAAATTGTGTATCAGTTTTAATGAATAGTATGTTATTAAATTCATATCTGGATATGTACATGTCATAGTGTTTTTTCGTTTTTTAATATGTTTTGAGGTATTTTTCATGTGTTAGTTGGTTTACATATTTGCCTGGGTATTTTACTCACAATTGCTCTTTGCCCTGACCCAGGAAACCAATCCGTATCAGGGGGTCCTTGTTGTGTTTCGCATATATATGGGCGAACCTGCACCAGCAAGGAAACAGTGTGATGTAAAACAGTAACCCCAACTACAAAACATTAACAACATTGCATGTAAAGTAGAAATATAGATTTAATATAACCCTAACAAAAATAAACAATGTAAAAAAAACACAAAAGCTGACCCACCCCCTCCCTAACCCCAACCAATGTCCGTAACGAGAAAGTCCAAATGTCCAAAACCCCAACGCCCAATTCCCACCCACCAAAACAAGAATTAAAAAAGGGGCAATAGACAGGGACTCTATGTGTGGTGGGATTGGAGGACACGCACTTGCTCCTCTAGCCAGACGGTGGCGCCATACTGCTGGAGGGCGGTGGCTGGGGCCCGGGGCACTGGAGGAGGCTTTAAGTGCTGCAGCCTGCAGCCTCCTCCTCCTCCTCTTCCAAGACCACCAGCCGCCGATATTCTTGCTGGATTGCCTCCAGCTTGCGGCACCGTGCCTTGGCATCCAACTCCTTCCGATCAGGTTTGGAAGGAGTAGCTGTATATCAAAAAGAAAAAACAAGACAATTGTAAAATATACTCTTAGAAAAACAGTAAGACAAGTTAATTATACACATAGTGGCATGGTAACACTATAAAGCACAGTACATAACATTTGTGGTATGTATCTATCCTCCCATTTGCTTGGGCTTTAACATTTGCAGGATTTTTTTCAGGCATTCAACCAACCATGCATCAGATTCTTAACTATCAGCCACCTTTGCAATTTGCATGCTTACATCACACGTATCCTTCTCTCTGTCAGTCATAAATATTAAATCTAGCCCGTCCTTCTTCCTTCCACCCGTCTTTCACTTTTTAGTTCAACACTAGGTGATCTGATCTGACGTTTAGTCGTCTCCATAAAACTTTCAAAGCGGAGTTGAAATCACAGATAGATGAGGCCATTGCTTACTCAATACTCCTGCCCCTAATGCCTTTACTAATGCCAATTAAAGGGTGTCTTCACTCTTCAAACGTTCACAACAACTCTTACTTACTTAGGGCACCATTCTCATGCTAAAAATGTAAATGTAAATGTAAATGTAAATGTCATGGTACTTATAGAGCGCACTGTCACCAGACGGTCACCTTGCGGTGTCGCCTATTCGGCTTCCTGGCGCTGATACTCATACCGCTGTGGAACCTCCCCTGGCTTTCCCTGTGCAGTGTCCACTCCTGGGCACCCCCAGGGTGAAGCCAGGCATCCTTAGCGCTGTTGGGGCCGGTGTGGAGGCTAAGCCAGCTATTGCCTAGAGTTGCAGCGTGGGGCCCGTGATTAGAATAGGCACCGAGGCGAGAATTAACAGGTCCGAGGAAATTGAGCCCGAGACCCCGCCGAGGCGGGAATCGAAATCTGGTCCCTGGCCAGAACTCTGCATCACGGTCTGCCGCTCTAACCATTGAGGCACACTCCGCCATAAGGGCGGGGGTCCCGTGGGGGCAATTAGGATGCGCCCGCTACAGTGGCGGGCGCATCCTGTATTTTTAACATTGAGGCGGGTGGTGCTGAAAGCACGCCTGCCGCAATGCTTAAAATACATGTTGTGCTTTTCCAAGCACAACGTGACAGGCCCCGCACGGTGCGGAGGGGTATCATAGGTACCCTCAATGGGGGCCCGCAACGGGCCCCCCAAGCATACTCCGCATCCATTCCAAAATGCACATTATATGGCTGGCATTGTGTTTCAGACACCGCCACCATATTGAACCCTTTTCCGCCCGGTCGACATGTCGACTGTGCGGAAAATCGGCAGATGGTTTCTATCTGCAGCGGACCCCCCAGCCATTGTAATATGGCGGCGGGTCTTTTCTACAGGGATGGCGGGAGGTTTGCCCCTTCCAGGCCAGCGGTGACTACTGTTAGTCCATATTGCTTATCCATAAATGCTATACTTTTTGGCACGGCACAGAAATGCTTGCAATATACTAATGCGCACCATTTAATTTTTCGCATTACAGATGGAATATTCCCTTCTACGAACCAGAGCTTTCCAGAGCTTATGATGCAACAACTTCCAGTAATAGGTTCTTCTAAGGTGAGGGGTCACCAGAATTCACTCAGAGATTTTCATTTATAAATGTATATAAACTATATTCCTATCTTGGGGATAGTGGTGCTTCCACCTCTGTTCAGTTATCATGATTTATTTCCCAACTGTAAGTAAGTGTAACAATGTTTATTGTTTTAATGTTATTGATTTTCCTGTTGGTGCTGCATTATAGAACAACGTACAGAGCTTGTCAATTCAAAATAAAAATGTTGAACTTACATAGACTTGGTGGTATTTGGTGTGGACTTACACGAGTGAGCGAGCGGAAGGAAGGGAGTGCATGTGCATTGCTTCCACGACTGAGAGGTTGGGTGTGTTATGTTCTGGGTTGTCTACTTGTTGGGTATCTTGGGGGAGAGTTCGGAGAGCTAATAGTTATGACAAGACACTACTATAACTAGTCAGGCAGGGGATTGTGGTGGGTTCTGAACTTCTGATTGAATTGTGTGAGGAAGGTCTAACCTCCCATCACCAACATCCTATTTTCTTGTGCAAAGTACAGTAGTAGTATGTCCTATCATATCAAAATAGTAATAAATCTGGTTGGGCATTTGTTGGTGTGAATTGCCAAAACTTCAAGATTAACAAAGACTCAAGATAAATAAGACTAGAAGTAGTACAAGAGGACGACCCACAGGACTGGACTCAATGGCTAGAGCTACTGGTGAATCTGAGTTTTATTTAAAACCTTTTAAATAAAGAGTGGCCAACTGTGTAAGCTTAGCTACTACAGTACAGACAGACTAATAGTAGTAGTAGTACAGAGAGTCATCATAGCAGAGGCAGGGATAACAAGATTTTAGAAACAGTACAGATCGAAAGATAATTGTTGGTAAAAAATAGCATTAGGAAACGGAAACAATAGTTCGGGAAAAATATAGTGCAGTAAAAGTTATGGAATAAGAATTATTATTAAAAACAAGAAGACTTACTAGGGCCAGCAGAAGAGCCCACGTTGGTGTCCTCCTCTTGCTGATGATCTCCCGACGACTGCGCCCCTGTCTGCCTGCCCCTGGGTGCTGAACAGGAAAGATAAAAGAAAGAGACAAACATTGATGGATGGTGTCAAACAAATATAATATGTCTAAAGAACGTTAAAAAAACACTTATGTAAACAACAATTGCAATAACTAAATTGACCAATCTCATCTGGTCAACAAGTAGTATCGGGGGATTCGCGGATCGACTACTTACTATTTATAAACACTAATTCAGTCTTCCATTCTGATTCCAAAATACTAACTAAGACTAAGGAGCCGATTATGATGGCGGACGGACCTGAGTCCGTCCGCCACCATAGAGTAGGAGGGACCGTCCGCAGGGGCAGCGGCGGTCCCTCCATGCAGATTAGGATGTGACCGCCAGGGTGGCGGTCACATCCTCTATTTTTAACATTGCGGCGGGTGCAGCTTCAAGCTGCACCCGCCGCAATGTTAAAAATGCATGCACGGCATTTGCATGCAGAAAGCGGCAGGCACCGCGCGGTGCCTGCCGCTTTGTGCACGCAAATGCAGGGGGGTACCATAGGTACCCCCCATGTGCACCCCCCACCCCACCTTCACCCGGGGGGCCTGCAACGGGCCCTCGAAGTGAAGGTCCGTATGCTTTTCCACAGCGGAAAACGGCCGTGGAAAAGCATACTTTCTCCTCCATCATAATATGGCTGGGCTGATAGACACCGCCAGCCATGTTAATGCTTTTCCGCCGCGGTCAGAAGGCGACCGCGGCGGAAAAGCGGCGGACAGATTCAAAGACCCACCAGCCATCCTAATTTGTCGGTGGGTCTTTAAAGCATCCGCGGCGGTTTTCCCTTGTCCTCCGGGCCGGCGGTGGCTTCCACCGGCCCGGAGGATGCCGGAAATCCGCGATCCTAATGAGCCCCTAAGTACGACGTACCACCTGACCTAGTCCACCTATTCCAGGCGTGCCAATTGTACATTAAGTATGCATTTCCACTTCTTTTAGTCCTCAACAATGCATATGGTCAAATGGAGGACACATTACTACATTTATGTATACATCAAATTTGTGGTTGATTGATTGATTGATGCTGATGTTCTGCTAGTGCTAAGCCTATTACCACTCATTGAACAAACTAGAAAAGGTTCTAATAAAGACTAGGGTACTAGCAGCACATGACGTAACAGAGGGGGCATCACACATACCACAAAAAAATCACAAACTCATACAAAGTAACTAAACCTAAGTATCAATCCGCCCCTATCTCTTAGTGACAGGACAAAGTAAGGACTAGAGTCACAATAGCATAACGTAACTTAATTTCTCTAAAATAAACTCTTACAAATCACTCTAAGCGAGCGCAAACGCAAAGTTGCAAACAAGTAAGATTAGTAGTACCGCAGAAGCGCACCTGTGTTATAACAATCACAGAAGACTTTTAAACGTAATAATTAACCTGTAATGTAAGCAGCAGCATTCTAGCTGGTTGGAAAAAAAAATATTCGCAATATAATTATATAATACAGAGCAGAAGAACAGACACAAAGTAGTAATAATTAAATAGTTACTCACCAAGACCCGGGACCTCCACTCCTAGCAGGTCCAGCAGGTCCTGCTCCCGGTCCAGGATGTTGGACCACCGGTGAGTCAACTGGGCCTGGGTGCGTCGAACCCCAGAACAGTAGAACACTGCCCGGCGCACATTCCCCCACCGCTGCCGACGCTCCCTGAGCCCATACCTGGACCCACGCCTGCCACCTGCTGCCAGGGTTAAGGGGAGGTGGCGCTGCATAAAGAAAATGAGTGCAGCCAACTCAGCCTCCCCAAATAAGGCCCGTGCCTGCACCCCTTGTGGGCGCCGCCTTCCACAAGGAAGGCGGTCACTGCTCTGGCTCCTGCGGCGAGCCCCTCCCTTGGACATGGTTCTGGGGTAGAGAGAGAGAGTGAGACAGGCGGAAAAGAAAAGGTAATAACATTTAAAAAGTAAGTAAAAGAAATGAAAATTGCAGGCAATAGAAAAAGAGTGAAAACATAGCTCAAAAACACACAAAAAGTAGACAAAAACCAAAAATATAGTAGCAGGAAAATAGTCAGAGAGATAATAAATAAAAAAGATTAAAAAAAGTGTCTTGAATCACAGGATTGGAAAGATAGAGGGAGGATTGAAAATTAGGCCCCATATCAATAGAGTGAAATACAAGATGGCCGCGACCACGTGCGCAAGTACGGGCAATATTTTCTCCCCAAGCACGCAAAAAGCGTCGCAAACACGTAAAAGCATTCACGAACAGGAAATACGTACAGCGAATGGGCGCGAGCATGCATTGCGCGACCCGGAACAGGAAGTAAGCATCCCTAGCGGGTGGTTAAAGTGAAAACAAGAAGGCCACGCCCATGAGTGACCGCATGGGTACGTTAGCGAGATGCGATCACGCAGAAAATATCGCGAACGGGCGGGAATAAAACTTCTGCGTCTTCGCTATATTTCCCCGTGTTGGCAGAGATTTTAAAAATTTTCGCGATAGTTTGCGAAAGTGAATTTTGCAAATTTCGCCCACCTGTGAGTATACAGATATGTTTTAATCCCTGATAAAATATGCAGCCAGAAGTGGTGTTCGGATAAAACCACACTCACGAAGTCAAAAGGGCTGTATGTGCCGTGTCAGGTCGATTGCTTGGAGATTTACTATGAAGAATGGAAAGTGTTGTTGGTTTGTGTATCCCTGTCTATATTTTCATGTTAAATAAACAAAAATGGCATATTCTCATAGATAATTACGTGATTAAAATAGGTACACAGGGAGAAGTTTTTGATAGTTTGTATCGATGGCGATCTTTTATGATTAAAAAAGTACAGCTTCTGGAAAAGATCACAAACGGGAACTGTATAACTATGCATAAACTCATTTATAAGTTGTCATCTCGCACAAATATCTCTGCTTTTTCACAATGGTGTTAAAGTTATTTTACATGTTTCAGGATGCTTGTTTGCTGTGGTGCTGTGCTGATTAGTCTCTGGCGTCTTTTCTTTATCATTACCGGTATCAACCTGGGCATACTACTCTAAGGTTTAAATACCTAACGGTTTCTTATGATTAACTTCTCGCAATACTTGCCACAAAACATATTTTGGAAGTACCAGGAGTACGTAACTGCGCCATATTGGTCGTTCACAATGCGGAAGCTAAATAGAGAACTAGTATGCGATCCTTATTTTATTTTAGTTTAATTCCGAGCGCGGAATGCTGGCCAATTGACTTGTTTTCTTTGACGTCAGGTGCTATGCCGATTTCCTATGAATAACTTATTCCGATACTTGACACTAAGCGTATTTTGGAAGTACTTGGGAGTACGTAGCTATGCCCTATTGGTCTTTTACAATGCAGAAGTTAAATCAAGAACTAGTGCGCTAACGTATATTATTTTAATTTAATTGTGAGCACGGAATG
Source organism: Lissotriton helveticus (assembly GCF_964261635.1). Lineage (NCBI taxonomy): Eukaryota > Metazoa > Chordata > Amphibia > Caudata > Salamandridae > Lissotriton > Lissotriton helveticus. The sequence continues at coordinate 558,459,704 of NC_136059.1, forward strand.
TTGGCCAAATGACTTACTTTCTTTGATGTTTTGTATATACGGAAGTGCGAATTTAAACTAGATTGCTAACCAGGCTTTCTGCATCTCTGGTATTTTATTGAAAATATCAATGACAACACAAACCTCTATATGTCAGTAGATAGATGAATTCTTAACGATTGCTATATTACAGTAAAAAACTATATATATATGTAGATTACCAGTGGTCATTAGATTGTGTTTAATTAAATTAGGCAAACATTATAATACTGACCTTCTATTGCACCAAATATATTGAGGTGGAAATCCTCTACTAGTGTTTGAATGGGACAATTGCTGGGACAATACTTAAAGTGAAATCTAAAAACAGATATCATGTGTAATTCTAAAACAGTTCTGATGTTATTTAGTTCTAATTTTAATTACTGATTTTTGACAAGAACTCCGTACGCATATCCTACTACAGTATTGCGTTCTCCCGCGGCAATTCACTATTTAATCCATTTTTAAAAGTATCTAAAAAAAAGTCCAGTAAACCTCGCGGTTTTTACGTACTTTCTGACCACCTATAGTTTCAGCTATTTTAATTATTTCTAGGATTCTCCATCTTATTTCTTCAGGTTTATGATTATATTCTATGAAATGCTTCACTAGAGGTGCAGTTAGCTTGGCAGTCCTAATGGCAGAGCGGTGTTCAGTGATTCTGGTTTAAATTGCTCTGGAGGTTTCCCCAATGTAACTAGTAGGCAAGGGCAGAGGATGAGATAAACTGCATTCTGTGTTTTACAGTTCCGAAGATTAGTTGCTTTAATGGTGCAGCCATTATGAATCATCCTTTCGCCTTCTATTATTAGTTCACATGATTTACACAATGAACATTTTACTGTTCATTGATTTTTGGATAAAGCTTTGGCTAGAGAGTTGATTATCAAAACGTGAGTGAACAATCATATCCTTAATATTTTTGTTACGGCGATGTGCGAATAATGGCTTGGCCAATTAATTTTTTTGTTATGGATTACTGTTTAAGATACGCCAGTTTGAATTTATAATTTGTTTCACTGTAGTATTGAGTGTGGAATGTTTTGTAACACACACCAATTGATTAACTTTGTGTTTAGAGTTTGAGTTTAGGAGGTGATCTCTGTCTCTAGCTCGCTTGTAGGATTCCCTTACCAGCCAGTGGGGATATCCTCTTTCTAGAAATGTAATTTTCATAATGGCAGCTTGTTTGTCAAAATCTTGTATGCTAGTGCAATTTCTTTGGACTATTACAAATTGAGAAAACTGAATACTCTGTTTTCGATTACGCGGATGAAAACTATTAAAATGTAAAAGAGTGTTCCTAGCAGTAGGCTTGACGAAGAGGACCACTTCTAAGTGTCCTCCATCATGTCTAATTAAAATATCTAAAAATTCAACTTCTGTTGAGCTGCTTTGTGCTGTAAATTTAAGATTACTATCTGTGAGATTAAGCCACTGGAGGAATTCCTGTAAATTATCTTCCCCATTGGTCCAGATAAAAAAAATGTCATCTTGTATCTGGACCAATGGGAAACCAATTCAAAGAAGGGGGTTTTATTGTTGTGGATAAACCTAATTTCGAATCGGGCCATCTAAATATTAGCTATGGAAGGCGCAACTGATTCCCCCATACTTACTCCTTTAACTTGCCGAAACAAGTTTCGGCCAAATTCAAAGATATTTTCTGTTAGTAGTATCTTTAAACATGAAATGATAAATGACTTTACTCAAATAGTCCCACCAGCTGCCCACGTGGGCGTTGGCTCTTGCTAAGCCTGCTGGTTCTTCTAGTGCCATAAATAAAAACAACAGTGAGTTGCTTACACGTAATGAACTTCAGACAATAAATAAAAACCCCAATGGGTCTGGAAAAGAGTCCCGCTCTCACCATGTTGCATCGTATCACCTTCCAAAATGGCTAATCTGCCCATTGTGCCGCCTGTCGGTTGACTGCAGCACGGTCCAACTTTTCATGACAGAGCTCTCCCACTACCGGGGCCGGCCGTTAATAAATCCAACAAAGAAGAGTCCACATTTAGGAGAGCCCATGCAGATAGCAGGAATTTCGTTTTTTTATTAGGAAGTTGCAGCACACTGAATGGAGGTCTGTTTCCAAAGAAAATTCCACAGCCTGACGCGTTTCATGCTTCACACAGCATTTCCTCAGAGGCATGAGTCCTTATCATGTGAAGCACGCCGGCATTACTCAAATAGTCCAACCAGCTGCCCCAGTGGGCGTTGGCTCTTGCTAAGCCTGCTGGTTCTTGTAGTGCCGTAAATAAAAACTACAGTGAGTTGCTTACACGTAATGAACTTCGGACAATAAATAAAATAAATATAAATAAATATATATATATATATATATATATATATATATATGTATATGTATATATATATATATATATATATATATATATATATATATATATATATGTATATATATTTTTTTTACATTTTTTCTGACCCCCTAAAAACTCTTAAATTACCCTTACTACCCCAATGCCCATACACCCCGAAATTTCTAAAATTACCCTTACTACCCCAGTAGCCATTCCCCCTAAACCTAAAACTGCCATTGGCACCCCAAAACCCATACCTACCCTGAACCCCAAAATTAACCCTTGCACTACAAAACGCAAACACACACTGAACCCTTAAATAACCACTGACACCCCAAAACCGATGCCATCCCTGAAACCCAAAATTAACCCTTGCACCCCATAACCCAAACACACCATAAACGCTAAAATTAACCCTTGCACCCCAAGGGGGGGGGGGCTTGCGAACCGCCAAACATGGCGGACTCAGAATAAGAGAGCCACGGTGCCTGGCTACAATCATCCTGCTCCATCGACGAATGCTGTGCTCTATCGAGTCTGGCAGGGCGGGCAAGGGTAGCTGAATGCACAAGGCAGTTCCCAGGATGTTGTTTGGGAGCTCGTGGGTGCAGTTGGGACCAAAGACCAATGTCCTGAACCTGCGCGGTGGCTGCCATTGCTCAGCGATATGGATCCAGCTTTGTGGCAGAAACAAGTCACCGATCGCTATGGAGCTGTGGAGTAGAGGAATCTGAGTCGAGCACCTACCGGCTGTCCCCGCCCCTTCCTGGTGGAGTGATTCCTGCGGTGAGAGCTCCGATACCAGGCCCCCAGTGCTGTAAACTGAGTATGGCGTACAATAGAGTTGCCTAGGAGTAAAGTACTCATAGATGGACATGGAAGTGGAGGTATGACCCACTGACCCTCTGAAACCTCCCCCTCCTGTGCACGGGGAGCCTTCCCAGGGTCTTCCTTGAATGCCCGACAGGCCGTTGGGGGTAACTCTGATAGCGGGCGAAGACATAGGGAGGGCATAGGAGGAGAAGCGGGCCATCAGAACAAGCCTGTGTCCTCACCCTGTTGTGTTGCTGAGTGCAAACCTTGTAGGAATTTATTTATTTATTTATTTATTCCATTTGTATGGCGCAACAGCTACCCTGAGGGTTTCCCGGTGCCTTGGATCCGTACATTACCAGGGGGTCATGAATTTTAGAATTATTCTTGGTTGAAAAGCCGGATGTATGACATTACAACGCATGCTTTTACCACGCATGCTTTTATATCGCAAGTTTTACAACGCATGCCTTTACAACGCATAGCGCTTTGGGGTGCTGGATAGTGAATAGTTTAATTTACTATTCCAACTCTAGTCCCCGTGGATAGTAGGGAAGGTGTTGGATAGTAAATTAAATCTATTCCCTATCCTAGAGCGCCCCCCAGCGCAATGCGTTGTAATGGTTTGCGTTGTAAAAGTTGCGATGTAAAAGCATTGCGTGGTAAAAGTTGCGTTGTAAGTGATGTTTCCGGAAAAGCCATGCCTTGATACCTTTCCTAAATTTTATGTAGTTGGACTCTAGGCGAAGTGAGAGCGGGATAGAGTTCCACAGCACTGGAGCTAAGTATCCAAAGGAGCGTCCTCCTAGTCGTGCTCGTTTAAATCTTGGGACAAAAAACCTCTCCTGATAGGTTGATCGGAGATTCCGAGTCGGGATGTATTTACGGACCAGTTTGCAAAGATATGCTGGTGCTTCCCCTGAGTTTGTTTTGAACATGTAGCATAAAGTTTTAAATTTGGCTCTGTTGCCCATCTTGAGCCAATGTAGTCTACGTAAATGTTCCGATACATGCGCCCGCCCAGGTAGATGGAAGAGTATCCTGGCTGCCGCATTTTGGACGACCTGTAATCGGCGTGTGATTTCTTTGTTGGCACCTAAAAACAAAATGTTACCATAATCCAGCCTTGAACCAATCAAGGCCTGAACTACCGTTCTTTGCGCCCCTTCAGGGAGTTGCCACAAAATTTTTCTCAGCCATTTGAGAATGGCGAAGCAGACTGAGGCTGTTTTAGCGGCCTGAGCGCGCATTGTCAATTTGTCATCAATTATTACTCCTAAATTACGGGCTGATGGAACTGCCGTCCGGGGAGGACCCATTTCAGTAGGCCAGTGAACTGGTCCCCACAGATCTTTTTGTTCACCGAATATTAGCAGTTCGGTTTTGTCTCCATTTATTTTAATTTCTTGGAGTGCATGCATTTTGCAATGCTCTGTAATCCAGTGCGTAGAGAGGATGGGCTCTTTTTATCAGTTGATGACAAGGAGAACATCAGTTGTGTATCGTCTGCATATGAAAAGATTGTAAGACCAAATCTTTCCACTATGCTCGCCAGAGGGGTGATATAAATATTAAATAACAGCGGGCTTAGGATTGACCCCTGTGGGACTCCATACGGGGAAGGTAAAATGTTGGAGGTGTTACTTTTGGAGAATACCTGATATGATCTGTCTGCTAAGAAGTATTCTAGCCACTTCAGTGCTGCGCCACTTACCCCTATTCCCTCTAGGGTTTCAAGTAACGTTTCATGGGATATAGTGTCAAAGGCGGCACTCAAGTCTAAAAGAATGAGTGCCACCGTGCCCCCATTGTCCAGCTTTTGACGGATGACTTCTGTAACTCCTAGTAAGGTGGATTTAGTCGAGTGCCCGGCTCTAAAACCCGACTGAGAGGGATGTAGTAGCTTGTTGGTGGTGATGTATTCCGCCAACTGCTTGTTTACATGTCTTTCTAAAATTTTCGAGAATAAGGGGAGAAGTGATACCGGTCTAAAATTAGAGAAGAAATATGGGTCACTGTTTGGTTTTTTCAATAGCGGTACTACCATTGCGTGCTTCCATTCAGCTGGCATTACCGCTTCTCCTAATGAAGCATTTAGCAGTAGTCTAATGACATTTAATATGTCGGGATCTAGTTGTTTAAAAATGCCTGCTGGTATGGGATCATTAGGGGAACCTGACTTAATGCTGTTAAGAGTTTCTACAAATGTGTGCTGGTCTAAGGGTTGCCAGATTGTCAGTAGATTCCTAGAAGTGTCTGCCAGATCCCTAGATCTCGGGGTTACAGTAGGGGAAGGGAATGTGGGGGCGCACGGATAAGGCGGCGTTGGAGGTAGGCTGGCCGGCTGCCTACCCCCATACTGCAGCATCACCTGCTGTGAGCTTCTCCTCGGCACCTGTCCCCTGCAACAGCCATGGCCACTGCGGCCTGAAGATCAGGACCAGAGGTTGGTGAAACATCGTGGTATCATCGGAGGGAGTGACTGTGTGGGGCAATATATGCATGTGGGATGTGTCCACTGCCCCACGATCTTGAGGAGATTTGGACCTGCAGAAATTAAAAAAAAAATTTAAACAACTCAGTGGTGTGTGGATTGTGGCTCTGTGGTGGTGCGGTGCAAGACATAGCTGTGGTTGCTTACTAAATACTGAACAGTTACTTATCCACCAGCCTCTACAAATACCCCAGAGTGCGCCATAAGATGTCCTCACCATCTGGACAGGAGCCTAAGGTGAGGGATAGATCCTGACCGCCACCACTGGCAGAAGCCCGCATAGAACGGTAAATCGGATTGCACATTAAGGGTTTTATATCCAGACCCAAGATAATGTCATGTCCCGAGAAGTACATATACTGTCCCTTTAAGACCCAGCCCCTAAAAATCAGAAACGAGCCCTGGGAGCGACGCTTTACGTTCTTGCGTCTAGCTCCGTGTTCCTGTTCCGTCCTGTTCTTGTGCCTGACTTCCGGTTTTTGTCCTCTTCTGTTTGGTGTATTCAGAAGGAAGTGTTCTATCCTTCGTGTTCTGGAGGTGTTTACTAGGCTCCCTCTTGCCTCTCTGTTGGAGCTCGCTAACCTCTTATCTCCTTTCCATGCTCCGCCAGACGGCCGGGCTTAGCCTCCGTCGTCCGGCCGGGCACTGTTGCTCTGCTCCCACTCCCGTTAATTGCTCCGCCCGTCGGCCGGGCTTGGTCTCCGCCGTCCGGCCGGGCTACGAATCCCTGCCCTCATTCACCTGTTTGTTTGCTGCTTCACCTGACGGCCGGGCTTAGTCTCCGTTGTCGGGTCGAGCAAGTGCTTCTTTCCTTCGTTTGTCTCCTCACTGCTACTCCGCCAGACGGCCGGGCTTGGTCTCCGCTGTCGGGCCGGGTGGCCTGGGAATTTCCCACTATTTAGGTATTTAGGTTATTTTTGCACCACGTATGCCTTTAGGCTGGGCTTTCCTCCACCATTAGGCAATTCCATTTTGTCCCTTCCATTCCGTACTTGACTGGATCACAGGTGGCCCTTCATCATCCATCATCTGGGACAGCTATTTTACGTGCTTGGGGATACTTGCGTGGATTCACAGTGAGGTGCAAGATATCACATACTCATCAAAGAATCACGGTAACAGCGCTGTGCGCTGCCTATTTGTTATTCAAGATATTTGATAATTCTTGGTTCTTATTCATGTGTTTTGTTCTGTAGATTTCCATAGCCTGTGCTGGTGTTGGCATTGAATGCTTGTCAAGTGTACTGTTGAGTACCGCATACGTTGGACAGTCTTGTGCATCAAAACAAGTGAGAGTGTTTTGCGTAAGAACTTACAGTATATGTTTATTGTTGGAAGAGAGTTATCACTCAATCTTGTTCCATTACTCTAGTTTTAGCTCAAGACGGATTTCTATCCACCCTGTACACCTGTCCTGAACATCAGACAAAACATTGGTGGTATGTCATATTGATATAGAGAAACATAAGGCTTATGTATAGTAGAAGCTGTTGTTAGATAACATACATTTCTTTCAGCCCGACGTTCTCCTGAATTCCTCACAGCGGGTTGTCCAAATCACGTAGAAGATTACAGTCAAGTCTTCTTTCGTTTCGTCCCAACCTTTCCTTGTTTTGTCTCCCTGTTTTCCCCTGGCGAGCCTCTCGATACTCTAGTGTTTGATAGAGTCGGAAGGCCGTAGGGGAAGGCTGTGGAATTGTCTTCGGATTCCTGACGCTCCTGCGGAACCTGCCTGGATACCATTACAGAACGTAAAGCCCAAGTGGTTTGTTCTGCCCGAGCGTCATGGATCTGGAAGCCGTTACCCTATCTGATGTAGCTAGTATGCTAGGGAACTTACAGGTTGAGACTCAGGCGTTGATATCTAGGGTAGACACATTACAACGACAACAAGCAGATGGGGCCACGGGGGGAGGTTCTTCAGTAGTTCAGGTTACCACACCACCTTCCATAGCGCTAGCACCCCCTGAAAGATATGCAGGAGACGCAGCGAGGTGTGCCGCGTTTCTTAGTCAGTGTCAGCTTCATTTTTCCTGTAAAGCTAACTGTTTCCCATCTGAGCAGGCAAAGGTGGCCTTTGTGATTTCCTATCTCAGTGGGGCGGCTGCAGATTGGGCCATACCGTTGGTTGACCGAGATGATCCCCTTTTACATAGCTACACTGCTTTCAGGAGGGAGTTCCGTAAATTATTCGACAGACATGTCTACACCCATTCGTCAGATACAGAATTATTGAGTCTGAAACAAGGTAACCAAGATCTTGTAGCCTATATTACCTCCTTTCGTAGGCTAGTAGTAGAATCCAACTGGCCAGAAGAAAAATGCAGTACCATGTTTTATAAGGGCTTAAGAGAAGACTTAAAGGATGCTCTCTCACAGATAGTGGATTTACCTACTTCCTGTTCTGATTTGATTGAATGGTGGTAAAGATTGATCATTGCATCCAGGAAAGAAAGAAAGAAAGAGAGGGGTAAACATGAAGCAAGATATTTGCCTCTTAGAGATAGGAAGAGTGTAGCAGAAAAACCCAGTGAAGAGAGTGAGCCTATGCAGATAGGCATAGTGAGGGGACCCCTTACGCCAGAGGAAAGACAGAGAAGACGGACACTTAGACTCTGTTTGTATTGTGGGAAGGCTGGTCACTTTTTGAAGGATTGTCCTGTTAAACCCACAAACCCTAGGTATTCGGGAAACTAGGAAGCCTGGAATCCTGTGAGACAAGGATTCCGGGTAGGTCTGGATTGACAGTCTCTTCCTCAGATTACAATCGCTCTCCCACAAATCGTCTCTATGCGTCAGCACTTTTATCTCACGGAGAACATGGATTACATGTGTTAGTAATGGTGGATTCCGGTGCATCAGGGAACTATATGAACGAGGAGTGGGCCAAAAAAAACATGATACCCTATACTAAGAAAGAGATAGTCAGTCATTTTACCACTATAAATGGCAGCTCACTCGTATCAGGTCCTGTAACAAATCATACCTCATTCCTACACATGATCATAGAACCAGAACATCACGAGGAAATAAGGTTTGATCTTATCTGTTCCCCGCAATTCCCGGTGCTCCTGGGTATTCCTTGGTTGAGATCCCAAAATCCTGATATAGACTGGGAAATCTCTATGATAACTTTTCCCCAAGATACAGGGGCACAAGCGGTAGGAGCCTCAGTTGACAGGGTACCCTATAAACTCACAAGTAAAGAGGGTGATCCGGAACTACCATCTTGTTATCACGACTTGCAGACAGTCTTTGATGTCAGAGAAGCCGACATTCTCCCTCCTCATAGGGTTTATGACTGTCGAATTGACCTAGAAACAGGGGCCAGAATTCCATGTAGTAGGGTGTACGCTCTCACAGAAAAAGAGAACGTGTATTTACCAGAATATTTGGATACCATGCTTGAAAAGGGCTTCATTAGACCTTCCCGTTCCCCAGCTTCGTCATCTCTCTTTTTCATCCCCAAGAGGGAAGGGGGTCTTCGTTGTTGTATTGACTACAGGAAGCTTAACGACGTCACGATAAAGAATAGATATCCACTACCTCTGATCGCCTCTCTCCTTGACCGAATCCGTAATGCCCAATTCTTCACCAAGCTAGACCTACGTGGCGCATACCATCTTATGAGGGTCAAGGAGGGGGATGAATGGAAGATCGCCTTTTGTACCAAATTCGGTCTTTTCGAGTATCTTGTGATGCCCTTTGGGCTTTGCAATGCTCCTGCAGCATTTCAGTTTTTTATAAATGAAGTGTTGAAGGAAATGCTGGACGTGTATGTCATTGCTTACATAGATGATCTTTTGATTTTTTCTCCATCTATGGTGGAACATGTACAGCATGTACACAATGTACTAGAACGGTTACAGGAAAATCGCTTGTATTGCAAGTTAGAGAAATGCACCTTTCACACACAAGAAGTTCCTTTTTTGGGGTATGTCATTTCTCCTTGGGGTCTTCGTATGGATTCCACCAAGGTGGAAGCAGTATTGGCATGGCCAGCTCCTCGTACAGTGAAGGAAATTCAAAGTTTTTTGGGTCTGGCTAATTTCTACAGACGGTTTATACAAGACTTTTCTACCCTTGTGGTGCCTACCACAGCTTTGTTGAAGAAAGGAGTTCCTTTTGTGTGGTCCCCAGAGGCTGAGACTTCTTTCCGTCTTCTAAAGAAGGCCTTTACCAGTGCCCCTGTTCTGCGACATCCTGATCCAGCCTTTCCCTTTGTGGTGGAGGTGGATGCATCGCAGGTGGCAGTGGGAGGAGTACTGTCCCAAATCGATACGAAAACGGGCGAGTGCCATCCTGTGGCCTATTATTCACATAAGTTCACCCCTGCTGAATACAACTATGCAGTGGGAGATAAGGAACTTCTAGCCATTAAAAAGGCATTCGAAGAATGGAGACAGTATCTACTAGGGGCCAGATATCCGGCGGTGGTATATACGGATCACCGCAACCTGCAATACATTAAATCCGCCAAGGCCCTTTCTATGAGACAATTGCGATGGTCACAATTCTTCTTTGAGTATGATTTCACCGTCCAATATAGACCAGGAAGAAGAAATGGCAAAGCAGACGCTCTATCACGGTTAGGGTTTGATTCCCACACGGAGGTTGTGGAACAACCTTACATTATTCCCAGACCTAGTATCATAGGAGGAATGTCAACTGAAGAGGATTTCCTAGCCCATGTACAGAGTAGTCAGGCCGCAGTGGACGTGATGTCCTTGGTGGGATCCCGAGAATTGTCTGTAAGGGGAGGATTGGTTTGTGTCCAGGGGGGAGTGGTTCTACCCTCTAAAGAGTTGCAGGAACAGGTTATGCAATGGTATCACTCTCATCCTGTAGCAGGCCATCCAGGAATAAAGAAAACTACCAAGGCTTTGAGAGATCGGTTTTAGTGGCCTGAAATGCTCAAAGACATAGAATCCTATGTAAGGACTTGTCACGTTTGCGCTCAGACTAAGGTATCACATCTGAATCCCGTGGGTCTACTCATGCCGTTAGCCTCTCCTCCTGGTCCATGGCATACTGTGTCTCTCGATTTCATAGTGGAGTTGCCTCTCACTAAGATGAAGAATAACACCTTGTTAGTAGTGGTTGATCTGTTCACAAAGATGGCACATTTTGTGCCATTACAGGGGTTGCCCACAGCAAGTGAATTGGCTTCTGTATTTATGCAACAAATAATCAGACTCCATGGGTTCCCTTCCGTCCTGGTTTCCGACAGGGGTGCCCAGTTTGTGTCACGTTTCTGGAAATGTTTATGTTCTTTGCTCCAGATCGAGGTTAGGTTATCCTCAAGCCATCACCCTCAGACAGATGGACAAACAGAAAGGGTTAATCAGTGTTTTGAGCAATACATACGTAATCAGGTTTTGCACTCCCTGAAGGATTGGGATGAGTTTGTATGGCTAGCTGAGATCTCGTACAACAACAGTCCACACTCATCCACCAACACCACCCCCTTCTTTTGTTCCTATGGGTATCACCCAAAGTTGTTGCCTTCAGGATTCCCTATTGATTGTTCCACTCCTGCTGCCTCTGACAGATTGGAAAGACTACATAAAGTTCAGAAGGATGCATTAGACTGTCTCGAACTGGCAAAGGTGAGGTACACAGAAGGGGCCAACTTACACAGGAGGTTAGAACCCATTTACACGCCAGGTGATGCAGTGTGGCTTTCCACTAAATACATAGCTCTGGGAGGTCCACGCAAGTTCAACCCCAAGTACATTGGCCCTTATAAGGTGGTGAAGATGATCAATCCTGTGGCCATGAAACTGGAACTTCCCCCTTCATTCAAGATCCACCCCGTGTTCCATGTTTCACTGTTGAAGCCGGTTGAACCAGGTAGCCGAGTACCCCAAAGACCTGCCCCTGTGATCCTTCAGGACTCGGAGGAGTATGAAGTGGAGGCAATTTTAGATTCCCGTATTGTAGGAAGGAATCTTCAATATTTGATCCATTGGAAGGGTTATGGAATAGAGGAGCGGACATGGGAACCTGTGTCAAATGTATATGCACCTCGTTTGATACGTTTATTCCATTCGAAACATCCAGACAAACCCAAAGTAGGGGTAGGGAATTGTGGAGGGAGTATACTGTCATGCCCCGAGAAGTACATATACTGTCCCTTTAAGACCCAGCCCCTATAAATCAGAAACGAGCCCTGGGAGCGACGCTTTACGTTCTTGCGTCTAGCTCCGTGTTCCTGTTCCGTCCTGTTCCTTGTGCCTGACTTCCGGTTTTTGTCCTCTTCTGTTTGGTGTATTCAGAAGGAAGTGTTCTATCCTTCGTGTTCTGGAGGTGTTTACTAGGCTCCCTCTTGCTTCTCTGTTGGAGCTCGCTAACCTCTTATCTCCTTTCCATGCTCCGCCCGACGGCCGGGCTTAGCCTCCGTCGTCCGGCCGGGCACTGTTGCTCTGCTCCCACTCCCGTTAATTGCTCCGCCCGTCGGTCGGGCTTGGTCTCCGCCATCCGGCCGGGCTACGAATCCCTGCCCTAATTCACCTGTTTGTTTGCTGCTTCACCTGACGGCCGGGCTTAGTCACCGCTGTCGGGTCGAGCAAGTGCTTCTTTCCTTCGTTTGTCTCCTCACTGCTACTCCGCCAGACGGCCGGGCTTGGTCTCCGCTGTCGGGCCGTGTGGCCTGGGAATTTCCCACTATTTAGGTATTTAGGTTATTTTTGCACCACGTATGCCTTTAGGCTGGGCTTTCCTCCACCATTAGGCAATCCATTTTGTCCCTTCCATTCCGTACTTGACTGGATCACAGCTGGCCCTTCATCATCCATCATCTGGGACAGCTATCTTACGTGCTTGGGGATACTTGCGTGGATTCACAGTGAGGTGCAAGATATCACATACTCATCAAAGAATCACGGTAACAGCGCTGTGCGCTGCCTATTTGTTATTCAAGATATTTGATAATTCTTGGTTCTTATTCATGTGTTTTATTCTGTAGATTTCCATAGCCCTGTGCTGGTGTTGGCATTGAATGCTTGTCAAGTGTACTGTTGAGTACCGCATACGTTGGACAGTCTTGTGCATCAAAACAAGTGAGAGTGTTTTGCGTAAGAACTTACAGTATATGTTTATTGTTGGAAGAGAGTTATCACTCAATCTTGTTCCATTACTCTAGTTTTAGCTCAAGACGGATTTCTATCCACCCTGTACACCTGTCCTGAACATCAGACAAAACATTGGTGGTATGTCATATTGATATAGAGAAACATAAGGCTTATGTATAGTAGAAGTAGAAGCTGTTGTTAGATAACATACATTTCTTTCAGCCCGACGTTCTCCTGAATTCCTCACAGCAGGTTGTCCAAATCACGTAGAAGATTACAGTCAAGTCTTCTTTTGTTTCGTCCCAACCTTTCCTTGTTTTGTCTCCCTGTTTTCCCCTGGCGAGCCTCTTGATACTCTAGTGTTTGATAGAGTCGTAAGGCCGTAGGGGAAGGCTGTGGAATTGTCTTCGGATTCCTGACGCTCCTGCGGAACCTGCCTGGATACCATTACAGATAAATCGAGTGCCTGCACCGCAAACGTTGACCCAGACACGACTGGCAATCAATCAATCAATCAGTCAGCTTACTTGTAAGGGTCCCAAGGCGCTGAGGGGAGGGGCGGGGATGCTGCTACTGCTCGACGAGCCAGGTCTTGAGGAGCCTTCTGAAGGTGAGAAGGTCTTGTGTCTGCCGTATATGGGTAGGGAGGGTGTTCCAGGTCTTGGCGGCGAGGTAGGAGCAGGATCTGCCGCCGGAGGTCATTCGTTGGATGTGGAGGACAGCTGTTAGGGCGAGGCTGGTGGAGCGGAGCTGGCGGGTGGGGGTGTGGAAGCTGAGTCTGCTGTTCAGGTAGGCTGGTCCAGCGTTGTGGAGTGCTTTGTGTGTATGGGTGAGGAGCTTGAAGGTGATCCTCTTGTCAATGGGGAGCCAGTGTAGGTCTCTCAGGTGGGGGGTGATGTGGCTGCGGCGGGGGACGTTGGCGATCAGTCAGGCGGAGGCGTTTTGGATGTGTTGTAGTCGTCGTAGGTGTTAGGCTGGGATTCCTGAGTAGAGTGTGTTGCCGTAGTCCAGTCTGCTGCTGACAAGGGCCTGTGTCACTGTTCTTCTTGTTTCAATGGGGATCCACATGTAGATCCTGCGGAGCATGCGGAGGGTGTAGTAGCAGGAGGAGGAGACGGCGTTGACTTGCTTCGACATGGAGAGGGAGGAGTCGAGGATGAATCCTAGGTTGCGTGCATGGTTGGTGGGTGTTGGTGCTGTTCCCAGTGTGGTTGGCCACCAGGAGCTGTCCCAGGCTGAGGGTGTGGGTCTGAGGATGAAGACCTCCATCTTGTCCGAGTTCAGATTCAGGCGGCTGCTCCTCATCCAGTCGGCGATGGCCTTCATTCCCTTGTGGAGGTTGGTTTTGGCAGTGTGTGGGTCCTTGGTGAGGGTTAGGATGAGCTGGGTGTCGTCGGCGTAGGAGATGATGTTGAGGTCGTGATGGCGGGCCACTTGTGCGAGGGGGGCCATGTAGATGTTGAAAAGCGTCGGGCTGAGGGATGAGCCCTGGGGGATGCCGCAGATGATGTCAGTGGCTTCGGATCAGAAGCGGACGCTCTGGGTTCTTTCGGAGAGGAAGGACATGGTCCAGTCAAGAGCCTTCTCTTGGATTCCGGCTTCTAGGAGGCGTGCCTTTAGAGTGCGATGGCAGACCGTGTTGTAGGCGGCTGACAGGTCCAGGAGGAAGAGGGCTGATGTTTCGCCGTTGTCTAGTTGGTGCCTGTTGTCGTCTGTGGCGGCGATGAGGGCAGTCTCAGTGCTGGGGTTTCGTCTGAATCCGATGACCTTTGCCGGGAACGGGTGCAAGGAGATGGGCCGGAAGTTCTTGAGGTTCTTGGGGTCTGCTTTGGGCTTCTTGAGGAGGGCGTTGATTTCGGCGTGCCTTCAGCTTTCCGGGAATGTCGCTGTTTCGAAGGAGATGTTGATGACCTTCCATAGTTGGGGTGCGATGGCATATCTGCTTTGTTGAATACGTGGTGTGGACATGGGTCAGAAGGAGATCCTGAGTGGATGGAGTTCATGACCTTGCGTGTCTCGTCATCGTTGACGTTGGACCAGGAGGTCAGGTGGTTGGCGCTGGTGGTGTTCACAGGGGGGGTGGTGTCTGGCGCAGTCCGGGCGTTCGTGGTGTTGAAGCTGTTGTGGATGTCAGCAATCTTACGGTGGAAGAAGATGGCTAGTGAGTCGCACAGTGCTTGTGAGGACAGGATGTCGTTGGCGTTGGCTCTGGGGTTAGAGAGTTCCTTTACGATGCTGAAGAGCTCTTTGCTGTCGTGTGTGTTGTTATCCAAGCGGTCTCTGAAGGAGAATTTTTTGGCTAATCTGGTGAGGTGCTGGTGTCTGCGGGTGGCGTCCTTGTGGGGTGTATTGTTGTCCGGTGTGCGTTTGCGGAGCCATGTCTTCTCCAGTTTCCGGCATGCGCGTTTGGAGGCCTGGAGCTCGTTGTTGAACTAGGTGGCTCTATTGTTGGCGTGGCTGTTGGAGGGTTTCTTGAGCGGGGCGAGGGTGTTGGCGCAGTCGTCGATCCACTGTCTGAGGTTGCGGGCTGCGGCATCTGGGTTGGTGTGGTCGGTGGGTGGGTTCTTGGCAAGGGAGGTTGTCAGCTGGTCTTCGGTGACTTTACTCCAGCAGCGGCGAGGCAGCTGTTGAGTGCGGTGGTGCGTGGTTGGTTTCTTGAAGGTGAAATGGATGCAGTGGTGGTCGGTCCAGTGGAGTTCGGTGGTGTTGTCGAAGGTGACGTGGGAGCCTGTGGAGAAGATGGGGTCAAGCGTGTGGCCTGCAATGTGGGTGGGTGCTGTGACGAGTTGTCTGAGGCAGAGGTTGGCGAGGTTGTCGATCAGGGTGGCGGAGTTGGCATCGTTGTTGTTCTCGAGGTGGAACTTCAGGTCCCTGAGGAGGATGTAGTCCGTGGAAGCGAGTGCGTGGGTGCTGAACTGAGTTTGGGGTCCGGGGGGTCTGTAGATGAGTGTTCCTCTGAGGGTGGTGTTGGGGTCGGTGTGGATCCAGAAGTGTAGGTGTTCGCGGTGTTGAGAGTGTCGTCCGCATGGGTGGCGATCTTGAGGGTGGACTTGTGGACGATGGCTATTCCTCCTCCGATTCCATTGGCGCATTCCCTGCGGGTGATCTTGTAGCCGTCCGGGGTGGCTGTGGCGATGTCGGGCACCGAGGAGATGTTCCACCAGGTCTCGGTCAGAAAGGCCACATCTGGGGCGGAGGTGTCCCAGAGCTCGATGGCATGTTTGCCTGCGGAGCGGTGTTGAGGAGTATGCAGCGGAGGTGGTTGGGTCCAGTCTTTGGAAGTTTGGTGGTTCTGTTGCAGGTGAAGCTGTAGGTGTGGCAGGAGAACGGTCTGTGGGTCCGTTTCGGGGCGGCTTGAAAGCAGGTGTGGTTTCGGCCGATGTTGAGTGCGCGGAGGGTGCTGGCGTCATAGTGGATTCTGGCGTTGTGGCGTTCGCGGGGTCGAGGGGTTCTGGCGCTGGGCGCGGTCCAGGCGCGGATGGGCGCAGACAGACTTGCACAGCTCTGACCTGAGGTGGCAACAATGGTCCTGCTCCATTGCTAACAGCAGCCCTCGTGGGTTATACATCAAGGGACATGGGACGCCCAAAAGGGAAGCTGGAAGAGGCTTCTGCCCCTACCTCACAATCCACAGAGGAGCAAGAATACCCTACTGGAGAAACTGCGACTCTGGACAAGCTAGACCTAATATTACAAGAAGTTAAAGAATCCCGCAGGGCGATAGAACAACAGATTGGCTCGCTCACCATTGGCTTCATGTTGCTAAAGGCTCATCATACTAAGTTAGCATCAAAGGTGAAGGATAATAGTGATACTCTAGCAGAAATTGTACCACAGCAAAAGGGACATGCATCACAAATACAGACACTGCAACAACAGGTGACATGCCTCTTAGATAGAGTTCAAGACGCGGAAGGCAGATATAGGCGGAACAACACCCGCGTCATATGTCTTCGGGAGCGTAGCAAAGTATCCTACGCTGCCACATTCATGGAACAGTGGTTCCGTGATCATGTAGTTCCTGATGGGCTTTCAAACTTCTTTTGTGTAGAACGAGCCCTTAGAATACCTACAGGAAGACCTAAAGTGGGTGCCTCACCAAGGCCGCTGATTGTCAGAATTGTGAACTATAGAGACCAGGATGTACTTCAAAAGCCAATAGAGCAGCCCCAGATCCGCTACGAAAACAGTCAGGTGTCATTATATCCGGACTACACCCTTATGGTTCAGAGTCGACGATCCTCAGTTCTGCCTGTCAAAAAGAAACTGCGGGATATGAACCTCAAGTATGTACTTTTATTTTCTGCCCGATTAAATCATACCTGACCAAAAAACTTAGGGGCATATTATCAAGTAAGGGCGTTACATTATCGCCGCTTTTATCGGCAGGAAACTGCCGATAAAGCGGCGATAATGGGCTTGATAATATGCTCTATGAATTCCAATCGAAGCCCATGTTAGATGTGAAGACATCGAACATGGGCTTCGATTGGAATTCATAGAGCATATTATCAAGCCCATTATCGCCGCTTTATCGGCAGTTTCCTGCCGTTAAAAGCGGCGAAAATGTAACGCCCTTACTTGATAATATGCCCCTTATTTTTTTGAAAGCCCAGAGGACGTGGAGGAATGGATGGAGGTCATAGACCCGGCCTCGCTGCCTGAAACTTCCCATCGTAATCAATCAAGCAATCCCACTCGAACGCAATGACGATGTTCGCATCGCAACGTAAAGACCTCCAACTCCAAATCGTCCCGCAGCCCCACCCATGAAGAGGTACACAAAGCAAGGATGAAGCCCTGGCTGCAGCGACCACATTCAGAGAAAATACCCTGCATATGGACTCTGACTCATCGGAAGGAAGTATCGCATGGTCTGACTCAGAAGGCTGTCTCGTCTTGTTCCCTACTGTGACACCTCAGGCTGCTGATGAACTACTGGGCTGCTGAACGATGGAAGCTGCTGCCCTGCCTCCACATGTATGTATAGAGCAATAGACATGTATATCCTTTTTTTCAGTGATCATGATGGCAATTTAATGTTTATAAAGTTAATATCGGGCTCTCTCGAGCCATTATAGATAGGTACTATACCGTGTCTGGCGAAAGCAACGACCCCCCAACTGTGCATGGACTAGTTCAATGCAGCAAGATGTTTCTTGTTGTATTTATGGTTTGGCCTGGTACAGCTCATCGGCTGAGCCTTGTATTGGAAGTTCAACGGGGATAAATATGTTATAACACACAAACAATGTCACGTCCTACATATTGCTCCCCTGCTTGTATTTCGATCTATTATACTATATACATCACTAGATGTATAAGCAAAACAAATACACCTTAATTACATGGTCTAGGGTCAGTACAAAAAGACACAGGGTGCACGCACAATTGCTTAGGCGCAAGGCGCAAATAGTGTTTTTACAGGATACCATCTAACTATATCGGAAGCGGTAAAAATGTGGTAGAATGGAAGGGGCAAATATACTCTACTAATTATTCCGCCTTTTCCAGGGGTTTCACAATTTGGATCAGATACGAGGTCCCTTTTGTGGAAGTAGAGCGACAGGCTGATGCGCAGGGCAGATATATTTTCCTTCATGTGACTCTAGATGGCAGACATATTGTGTTGGGGAATCTATACGCTCCAAACTTTGACCAGAACAAATACTTCCTGGGGTTGAATATGATATTGGCGGGATGGGAGGCATTCCCGTGGATTATAGGCGGTGACTGTAACGCAGTAATGAATATTGAATTAGATCGCTCAAACCCCCCCTCCATGGCGCAGGCATTATAAAGTAGGCTGAGGCTCGTTGTAGTTGGGTGGATGGCTGGGCGTTATGCGAT
Organism: Lissotriton helveticus; assembly: GCF_964261635.1. Classification (NCBI taxonomy): domain Eukaryota; kingdom Metazoa; phylum Chordata; class Amphibia; order Caudata; family Salamandridae; genus Lissotriton; species Lissotriton helveticus. The sequence goes on from NC_136059.1 coordinate 558,478,276, forward strand.
GTGTGGCGCCTAAAAAATGTAACACAACGAATACTCCTTCAATTCCCCAGTTCACCAATTACATACCAGAATTGATAGAACCCTCTGCTACCTTTCCATAGCCACACAAATATCACATAGTACATATTTAGCAAAAACTTTTTCGGACCATAACCCATTAGAAGTCTTTATTACCTGGGCTAGAGTCCCCACTCCAGTACCCACGTGGAGGCTATGGCCACAATTGATAGAAGATGCTATATTCGGCTCTAACCTATCTACAATTACGACAATTACGACCTACTTTTCTAAAAATGACAGTACCACGTCCTCGATATTAGTAGAATGGGTTGCGCTTAAGGCAGTAATTCGGGGATCTGCGATTGGTGCCACAGTAGGGGCGAGCCAGGAAATACATAAACATTTTAAATCAGTAGAGGATGACATGGGTGGGCTGGAGCAGGAAGCAGCGAGCAACCATGAGAAACAAGCTGCCCTACAAGAGACACGCATCAAGCATGCTGAGCTGCTGGAGACCCTGAGAGTAATTGATTACAGAGCCTTCACCCAATTGAAGCATATAGATGCAGATAAATCCAAGACAATTTTGGCAAGAATTCTGAGGGAAGACCCCCCACCCACCTTGATCTGTCAAATTACCATGCCTGGGGGAAATATGGTGGATACACAGCAGGGTATAAATGATTCTTTCTGCACATGCTATGCAAAGTTATACAACAAGCTGGCCCCTATAGACACTACACTAATAGATGAATTTTTGGCAGATCTACCTTATCCTCTGGTCCCTGAAGGAGTGTGGGACAGTCTAGCAGGCCCTATTACAAGAGCTTACATTAAGACCAATATAATGGATGCCCACGCAATAAGACACGGGGACTGGATGGCCTACCAATAGAGTTCTTAAATGCTTATGCTGAAATCTTTGTTCCACATTTGAAGCCCTGTATAGCACCTCGCTGGAACTAGGCTGCCTCCCTTGTTCTACCAAGCGAGCTCTAGTAGTCACACTTCCCAAACCAGGGAGGGATGTCATGGATATTACAGGGTACTGCCCGCTCTCACTTCTGGCAACTGAATATAAAATATTAAGTAAAATACAAACTTTTTCCCTATTTACATTAATTGATACACATAGATCAATGTGGAATTATACCTGCATGTAGCACATCCCTGAACATTAGGAGACTCCACCACATAATGGCAACCAATCCAGACCACCTAGTGAACGCTTCTGTATAGCGGTCGATCTTCCACTAGCGTTCAGCAGACTTTCATGGGAATATATGTTTCAGGCTGTTGCGAGATACATACTCTGGCTTTGTCTATTGTATAAAGTTCCTACGGCCCCAGTCCGGACAGGTGGGTATATATTGAGCGAATACCCAATATACAAACGCACACAACAGGGATGCCCCATATCCCCATTGTTGTTTGTATTAGAGCTGAAGTCACTGGCACTTCGAATGCGACAGGAAGCTAATAATTTTGGGATACCATTGGGCAACCCAGTACATTTGATATCTGCATATGCAAATGATATAATTGTCTACGTGCAAGACCTCCAGAGTGAGGCCCTATACCTAGAATATTTGCATCATTGGAATACATCTCTGGACTCGAAATCCAACGCCTTCTTTTTTCAAAACCACGCACGCCCTGAAATGATTGATTTCGGTATGAATCAACTGCCGGTAGCGCAAACCACTTTTAAATACTTAGTCATTCATATATACCGCTCACGCACGGATGTGCTAGAGGGTAATTTCAACAGGACAATACGGGGATTGCGTTTGAACATTGCTTTTTGGACCTCGCTCCCTCTCTTGACAATGGGTCGTGTGGCAGTGTCAAAGATGGTGGTCCTCCCGACGCCTATATTATTTAACTAATCTGCCAATCATAATATCCCCGGCCATATTTCGTATGCTATATGCTGCACTCTCGCACCTCATCTGGGTAATAGGCAGAAGAAGGGTAAGTCTTCAAAAAATGACAGTTGGAAACACGCCAAGGGGGGCTGGGTGTACCAGACCTCCTAGCATACTATTATGCATGTCAATTACAATGGTTGTCTTACTGTACTGCCGGTCGTAATTTACAGGAGATTGGATATACAGCCCAAAACATTGATCAAGGATCTTTACACACTCTCCTGCTGCCAAAGGCTAAAATCCCCCCAGACACACCACCACTGCGAGTACAGCATTTTTGTTCCGGAAGAAGGCGCTACAATATACGTTCAGTTGCCCCCATTATGCAACATAGCACTACTGGGAATACCACTACCCACGGGGAGGCTCATGAGAAATAGGATCAGGGCATGGTCAGACAAGGGTGTGGACATAATAGGGGCACTTTTTAAGACTGAGATCTTAATGGATCATGAGGATTTTGTGTGGGCGAATGGAGTACCAAATCACCTATACATGCTACATGCGTCGATCCTGCACTATGTGAAAAAACTGTGCCCCCCCAGAGAGCAGAGCCACAAATGCACAAATTAGTGAAATCACTATATTACATGGGACGGGGAAGTCATCTCATCAAGTGGTTATACGCAGGAATACGAACACATGCAGCGGTATCTCTGGATGCTGGGTGGAGGATGCTGGACGGGAGATAACAGACAGGGAATTGGAGAACATACTGGAACACCCTAAGTAAGTGACTAGGAATGCAAAGTTTAAATTTATACAATGCCTGATATTGCATAGGGCTTACCATACACCACGCCACCTCCAGCGGATGTACCCAAATACGCAACATCGCTGCCCTAGATGCCAGCTGGTTGAAGCAGATTTGGTTCACATGCTGTGGGCATGTCCGCTCCTGAGGGGGTTCTGGGGAGAGGTTCGCCAATGCATAGAAACAACTACAAGCTTGAGTATCGAAGACTCACTACTGGAGTGCCTGCTGGGTCTCCGGAAGCGGGCAGCCTCCCATAAAGTTCAACTCCCTTTCCTTGACCTTGCGGTTATTCTGGCGAAGAGATCCATTAATATGAGATGGAAGTCGGCATGACCACCCGCAGTATATACGTGGCATAATGAAATGTTACATTGGGGGGGCCTGAGAGTGCAGCTATCCACCAGGAAGAAGCACGGGGTTTGCGCAAGAAATAGATGTCTATGGACTGGGATGGTATGTTGAAAACCTTTACAGGTATAACCCCCGACCATACATCTAGCACCCGAGCACACATTAGACCATCTTGGTGCTGTGGTACCCAAGAACACACTGTGTAGCGGTCCAGGTAAGGGGACATGATCATAATAGCAGGTAGACTCATGTTAGTAGAATATGACGATAATAACAATTTAACTTGGAGCACAATGTTAGAAAACTTGGGGGTGGGGGATTGGGTTTAGTTAGTTTATGTTAATAAAGAGTTTATCCGTAGTATAAATAGACAAATTTAATGATTTAATTTATATGTGTACTAGATGCGAGATATACAGTTTGTTTAATGTGTATTATTCACCGCAGGCAGAACATGTCATATCTCCCAATAAGATGTATAATAATGTAATCCTGGTGCTGTGGTAATACCTTGTACTGGAAGTCAATGGAAAACTAATAAAACCCTTGCACCCCAAAACCTAAACACACCCTGAACCCTAAAATTACCCCTGACACCACAAAACCCATGCCCACACTGAACCCCAAAATTAACCCTTGCACTCCAAAACCCAAACACACCCTGAACCCTAAAAGTACCCCTTGCAACTCAAAAGCCCCAAACCCCCTGAACTCTAAAATTACCCTTGACACCACAAAACCCATACCCACCCTGAACCCCAAAATTAATCCTTGCACCCCAAAACCCAAACACACCCTGAACCCTAAAATTACCCCAGGCACCCCAGAACCCAAACCCACCCTGTACCCTCAAATTAACCCTTGCAGCCCAAAAGTAAAACCCACCCTCACCTCTAAAATTACCCCCGGCACCCCAAAACTCATACCCACCCTGAACCCCAAAATTAAACCTTGCACCCCAAAACCAAAACACACCCTGAATCCTACAATTAACCCTTGCACCCCAAAAAGAAAATACTCCCTTAACCCTGAAAATACCCCTGGCACCCTAAAATCCCAAAACCACCCTGAACCCTAAAATTACCAGTGACACCACAAAACCCATGCCCACACTGAACCCCAAAATGAACCCTTGCACTCCAAAACCCAAACACACCCTGAACCCTAAAATTACCCCAGGCGCCCCAAATCCGAAACCCACCATGAACCCTAAAAGTACCCCATGCACCCCAAACCCCATACCCCCCTGAACCCTAAAATTACCCCTGGCACCCCCAAAACCCAAACCTATTCTAACCCTAAAATTACTCTTGCTACCGCAAAACCCATACCCACCCTAAACCCTATACTTACCTTATACTTACATGAAAAATACATATGCCTTTAGCATTCAATCCATTACAACGGAATTTGTTGTAAAGGCATGCGTGGTAAAAGCATATGTGTTGTAATGCCATGCGTTCGAATGGCATTGCAATGTAATGGTAGGTGCGTTGCTACAACCGCGTTGTAATGGTAACGTGTTGTAACATCCACGTTGTAATGGTTGTTTACTTTCCCTGCACCACTAGTGATCTCTTCCACAATGGCGATATAATAGATTTTCATATGCTTGTAACAGACTGTGACCTACCACTTATGAGCGTATACTGCCCTCTTTCCTCATAGTCTTTAATACCCCACTTCATGTTCCCTCGACACACGAGGTGTACCAGACACTACACTCAAGGGGAACATGGAGGGAGCAGATACAGTGGCTTTATAGAGAATTCCAGCTACAGATTGATAAATCCCAATTTACTCTTAGAACTGCTTGGGAAGCTGACCTCGACAGGTCCTTGCATAACACTGAATAACCCAACATACCAGAATACCCCATAAAGTATATAGAGGGGCTCGGTTCAAGTATATCCAATTTAATGTTTTGAAAAGGACATACCTTACCCTGGCCCGTATTGATAGCATTTTCCCTGGAAAAAGTGTGGGCTACCCTATTTGTGCCCTCCCAGATGTGGACCTTCTTCACATGATCTGGTACTGCCCCTTGCTATGGTCCTATTGGTCTTGATTACTATCAATATTGGGTGCAATGTGCCGCCTCCCTACGCTTATTTCACTGGATGGTGCACTCTTAGGACTTTTCCCTCACCCAGCCCAGAGAAGCCTGCATTTAAATTCCTTGACCTGGCCCTGCTATTGGTAAAATGTAGCAAACCTATGCTGTGGTAGTCTCCTATGATTCCCACCCTGTCAACCATACCTGTTCTCCAGCTACGAGCCGCCCTGGTAACTACCGTTACTGTCCACAGCGCCGGGACACCCCCGGCGGGGGTAGCCGTGCGCTTAATACATTCCATAATAATAATAATAACCAGGGCTAGGACTGTAACCACAGAAAGCACTCTCCTTCACATGGGAGGAGCAGGAGTGCCTGAGGAAATACTGTATTGACCAGAATTGGGTTATGATGCTAGAGAAATGTAGAGATGCCACTAAAGATGACGTGCAGCCACCTTGATATACCTCTGACGTCCAATGACATACCTGTGCAAGTTTCTCCATGCTACAGTAGTGGGGTGCAGGAGTTGGGATGTAATACAGGGATGACCTGGTGTGGCTTCACTTATAGGATCATGGATCACAGCAGGGCCAGACTAGGAACGCAAACCAGCCCTGGCAATTGAGTTGGACGGGCCGCGGGGGCAGACACACTGCTACTGCTTTTGGTACAGGGGACCGATATTGCAGCACTGGTGCAAAACCAGGCCTGTACCAAAACTGCCCCCACGGTCCAAAAATGGCCCCATCCTTCCTGTCCACTGGGAAAATGACTGGTGCCCGCTACGACCAGTCCAGCCCTGGAGAACAGACACCTGGTGGGCATGCCCCCGAGGGGGGAGAAGATCTTATAGTTTAAATTAATAGCTTAGACACGATTGGGGGGAGAATGAGTGAGTATGTTACCTCTCTGGTTGTTTGTTTTTGTTAGCTACAGAATAAAATTACTGTACATGGACCTGATGAAAACTCATTGCTGATGTATGATGCTTGAATTCCACACTACCCGTTGTCTCGTCAATGTCATATAATTTTTGTATCACTGTAAAATTGATATTCCCATGAACATCAATAAAAACTATTTTCAAAAAATCATACACATGAAAGAAGTACATCCACCCCTGAAGTGGTGGATGCACTTAACACAAAACTCAATGCCACGTACGTGCTATGGGCCTCATTTACAAGGCCATTGCGCTGCCAGTGCCTGCCCATATTTACAAGGCCACGTAAAGTCTTTGATGCAGTACTCTGTGAGAAAGGAATGTTCCATGGGTGTTGCCATGGGTGTTCCCACGCAACATCCATGGAACCTGACACATTCCCATATATACAAAGTTTTGTAAAGCTGGGAAAGGCATCAGAATCCTACGCCTCTCTAGGGGAGGTATAGGAGTGGCACAACGAGGAGAAATAATTTTATTTTTCCTAGTATTTTCCTCTTTCTGCAGCACCCATAGAAAGAGTAAAATACCATCAATTATTGTGTTCCTGCACGATACCAATCATCCCTGCAACTCAGGTACCCTTGCAACATGATGCAAGGGTGCCTGCACAGGCGCAAGCAACCAATGGTGCGTCAGCACAGGGAAAAGCACAAGGTTGCGTAGTATTATTGTTAATATGATGCATCCCTGTGCTTTTAAAATGATGACGCTTGGAGCAGCAAAATGGCTCGTGGTGCAGTGCTGTATCATTTCTTTGTAAATGAGGCCCTATGTTTTTTCCGCTTGTAATCATGTTTTTTTTAATTCTAAAATTGTGTGATTTCTCAGTGAAATATAACACTCAGTGGCACTTAAGTGCAAGGCGCTCTTCTTGCCCAGGATTACCTTGCCTCACATGCCTATCCTGGGAATGATTAAGGAAAATTAAGACAGGAGTGTCACTACTGTGACCAGGAAGTCCTAAAGCAGACAAACCACCTGACCAAGGGTTTTATCCAGTAGAGACAACTGAGGCTACACTGGCAGAAATCCTGCTGTTTCCTCACCATTGTGTAGGGCACGGGAACTATGAATTGGATGAATGTGGCACCTGGTGTTTCTGGCTGGGGGTTTCTGGCATCCACCAACCTCTAAACGAGCCCTAAAGACCGATATTAGGACTTAGAAGAGTGCCCCACACACTTCATGCCAAAAGATAATATATTTTTGATCATGTTCTGGGAAAGAAAAAAGGTCCAGAGATTAATTTCCTGGATAGTATTGCCAATTTGTAGAGGTGATAGTAGGAGGTTAACTCTAGGTGGTGGACCTTGCTATACTCTTATTATAAGAAGTTGAGGAAGCAGATGAGTGTATACTCCTCCTTAGTGAGTGTTGATATTCTCTTGGCCAAAGAAACTTCCAAATTCCAAATAATATTTGTTTTCTGCTTTTATTCTTCACATTTATATGCTGATTCATAAATTACCAACATTCTCCAGAGTGTTATAAGGATAGTTGTTTTAGACATTCAACAGCTGACACACGTTTCGCCATTTAGCGGTCAGTTGGACCAGGGCTTTCTCAATGCTTTTACAATCTAAGCAGCAGAATTTGTCATGTAGCTTAGTATTTGACAAAATATTTTGCATCAAGTGAATCAATGAAAACATTTCGATCATGTACTTGGAGGTTCACAAACACAAAATGTCAAAATAGCTTCTGATGGAAAGGGATAAGGAGGAGACATACAAACAGTCCAGTATAAGTTTTATTTTTGGGGGGAGCTAAAGGGAATCAAAACAAAAATACATTATGAACCTTAGATTATTTTACATGTGTTGGACTTGGCCCATTTTTGCAGGGTTATTCACAAACCTTTTGCTTCTTCCTCCTATTTTTTCCTGACCTGTTGTTGTTGGCTTTAGGTCTCTGGGCACTATACCACTGCTAATCAGTGCTAAAGTGCATATGGTCTCTGTGTAAATTGTTAACATGATTTGTTATCCATAATTGGCATATTTAATTTAGTGGTATGCCCCTAGTAAGGTGCACTGAGTGTGCCAGGGCCTGTAAATCAAATGCTACTAGTGGGCCTGCAGCACTGATTGTCCCACCCACATGAGTAGCCCTGAAAAGGTTTCTCAGACCACTGCAGGGTATAACTTCCCATTAAGGCAAGATAGAGTAATAACGTTTAGGCTCTCCGAACTCAGAATTTAATAACACATATTTTCGTAAAGATGGTTTTTAAATTATATGTTAGAAAATGCCCCTTTTATAAAATAAAGAAGCAACAAAATATCTATGATGCACACAAATTACACAAAATAAACAAAGTATTCAGAGGAAACAAACCAAACTCAATTACAGTGTGCACCCTCTGATGTGGTTCCACCCAAGCACCTATTCAGAACTGAAGAGGAGAACTAGGAGAAAGTCTTAGACAGAAAGTGCACTACTACAAACACCCAAAAGAGTGTCTCACACATATTATGCTCCACCTAAACTAGTTCATGATTTTACACAAAACTTTAACTCTATAACAAGCAACAAGTAAGGTGATCCAAAGAGTCGCAAATGACTGTCACTCTGTTGCTATGTAGATTAGTATTTATTCAAAGTTGAACTTTTCAAGAAAAGTTCATTGTTTTTCAAATATCAGTCATACATATCAGGCGTGGGTCACATTAATCCCAATGCATTTCAGGCGTCAGCCCACCCTTCTTCAGGGAAATCTACAAACAAATCATAATGCCAATAAGTATACAGTAAGTAAAGTCACATGAGTACATACAATAAACCAAAATGTCCCTCAGTCCTGTGAAGTAGTTGTGCATAGGAAATGTACAAATAGAGTGGAAAAACCCAAGTTCAACACAAAATAGAGGGCAAATGACGTCAAGCGTAACTCAGAAAGGAAAAAGAAAAATGAAGAAAGAGGTGAACCTGGTTCAGCCCTTGTGAACGAAAAGAAAATTGAAAATATAAGTGCCAACCCTCTCAACACACGTGCTCAACCCAAAGTAAGACAATTCACAGTACGATCTTCCAAATCTTCTATAAACCAGTGTGTTTAACTCTAAGAGTTTACTGTGCATGCATGCAATGCTATAATTCGATGTGCTCCCCCATGCTTTTATCTACATCTCCCACAATGTCCATCAATACCTCCATGCCAGGTATCCCATGGTAAATCGTGCACTGTGTATTTCCTCGATAGTGCACTGTAAAACTAAAACTGTTCTTGCGCCAAGGAGGGGAGTCTCGCCTCTTGTGTAAAAAGCCAGTTGTTCATCCCGCTATCGAGAGCAACTTTCTATATAACGCTGCAAATAATTCAATAGCTCTTAGTCTCCAGCCTGAACCACATGTGTAAACACCAACACATAACGTTTACCATAGCTCTTAAAGCCAGTGCAACTCACCAAGTGTCTGTGTTCAAAAGTGCTGTGTTTACCCAATGAATGTCGACTCCTTATATTTCAGTCACTTCGCCTTGCCCACCTCTCTAGTGCTCATGTAAAAGACCCAAATGAAGGTTCTCCTGCACAGCTGGACCGCCGCCCGCTGTGAATTAACCAGGATAACAGGAAGTATTATATGAATGTAAGATTACGTGAAACTGCAGCACCCCTGAAGCCCGTTTACCCACCAAAACAAGCATTTGCAATGCAATAGGTCTCGCATTAGGAAAGTTTGAGCTATTGGTCTTGTAAATGACAATTTTTTTATTTATGTGTTGTTTCTGAAAATAGCTAAATTATTAGCTTTGTCATTCACAATGCCAATAGTTATAACTTTCGCAAATGTGAAACCTATAGCATTTGTAATGCAACATGTTTTGTATTTACATGACTTAGATGTATTGATATTACAAATAACAATGGCTTTTAATTTTTTAAATAATGAATACTTAAATAAAAGTGATTGTAATTTATAAAGGCAATAGCTTAAACTTTTTTAAATAACTTTTGTGAAGATTATGTTCCGTGTATTTTATTGTGACGAAAATCCAAGAACAGAAGTGAAATATTAACATCTTTTTGTGACATTTGTAATAAAGTTTGAAACATTGAGAGAACATATTTGAACCAGTGATGCTGTGGTGGCGCTGAGTGATGCTGTGGTTGCGCTGAGTGATGCTGTGGTTGCACTGAGTGATGCGTTGAGTGATGCTGTGGTTGTGCTGAGTGATGCTGTGCTTGCGCTGAGTGGTGCTGTGGTGGTGCCACGTGGTGTTGTGGTGGTGCTGAGTGGTGCTGTTGTGGTGCTGTGGTGGCTGAGTGGGATAATCTTTTACTGTGATGGGTAGTGGGAGGTCAGTTGTGCTGTGTGTATGGAGAGTGTGGAGTCCATGTAGTAGAATCTCTGTTGAGTTGTGTTAAGTGAAAGGTAAGGACTCCAATAGGTCAGGTGGGATGCATGCTGCTCTGCTCAGGGTGGTATGAATGTTGCATTGCTTTGCATGGAGGTTGGGGACTGTACTGGTTGGTACATCCATTGCAGTGTTTTTCATAGTTGCATGAGTGGAGAGTGTGTACTCCACTGGGTGGGTATACCTGTTTCTCTGTTTTGCTTGTAGTCTTGCAGGTTTGTGTTGTCCTCTTTTTGTGGCTACTTCCTCTTTTAGATAGTTTTATCCCATTTATTTCCACGTACACTCATGTGGGTGTGAACTGAAGGTGTTGTGTGAAGACTTTGTGTAATTGTAAGGAATGATGGTGATGAGATGAAAGTGTTGAGTGATTGTGTTGTTCTGTGTGCCTGGATAGAGTAGTCAGAGTTTTAAGGTGAATGGTATACATTTACAGGGGATGCAAGAGTGTTTTGCTGTCGGAGGGGAGTAAGAAGCTGTGTTACTGCTGGTTGCTGCTGTGTAGTTGCGGGCTGTTGTTATGCTTTATGTATACACCATGTGAAATATATCATTTTATCTGGGATAGTATTTAACCTAAGGGATTGTTTTCATTTGTTTTGATGCGAAGTGGTACTTGTCCATCTTTGTTTTTCTGTAGGATGAAGGACATCTGTTATTTTTTCTCCACTCCTGAGTGTCAGTCTCCTCAGCTCTGTTTTCTGTGGATTTTATTATGCGTGAGTGTTCTGTATGCTCGGAGTATCGGAGCTGCGGGTGACTGCCGAGGCAGAGCCGTAAAGATCCGTCTCTGGGAGGCGTCAGCACGTCTGTACTTCCTGACTAGAAAAGCCTAAATAAAACATGGCGCGTGCGCTGCTGCTTCTTGATGTAACAGAGAGGGGTCACCTCTGGGCACCACAGGGTGGTAGAAAGGTGGGAAGATGGAGGGAACAGAGGACTGACGGGGAGAGGAGCAAGAAGGTACAAATGAAACTAGAACTAATGAGGGGCTGAGATAGTGGACGGAGAGCGGCAGGAGAGAGGGGGGCAGGCAAGTGTAAACGTGAGAAAGTAAGGCGAGAAAGAGAAACAGTGCGAGGGAAAGAGGAAACCTGCCCTTTTCCTGACAACTACCTGCATTTGAACTGTTAGCCTCTCCAATTAGCATACATTTGCACACAGAGAATGGAATAAACAGATGCCAGCATATTTTTGGTGGAGCGGCCGGGCGGTGAATAGGAGGCAATAGAAAGAGACCACCTGATGATGTCACAGAGAGATGTGAGGGTATGAGCAGAGGGAAGATGACGTGGGGAAGAGTTCCAAAGCTAAGAGGCACAAAGGGAGAAAGTACGGGAGCAGCTGAGATTGCACGGGGACGAAGAGCATCCAGCAGATACGGAGACAGAATAGTGTATGCAAGGGAGAGCATGAGTGTGTGCAAGGGACAGCACGAGTGTGCACAAGGGGATGAAGCTAAGGAGTACCAGCCGATGGAGCTGGTTAAATACGACGCACCGACATAATTGGAGAAGGAACCGGAAGTCATGGAATGGGTGAAAGGGAATGGAGAGTACTGCAGTGGGAGAAGATCTGACCAGGAAGTGAGTCGCGGAACTGAATGTGGTTTAAGGAGTTGCAAAGAGTAAGTTTGAAAACTCAACAAGGAGGAAAACCAGTAGTCAACACATGCAAAACAGGGTAATATTTTGGTAGGGAATCATGTTGGCATGGCATGTGAGAATATTTAGCAGGTTAACAGGCAACATGATAAGACAAGTCGGGCGGCACAACAGGGGCAGAAAAAAAAAAGGCGGCCGCGAAATGAAAGTAAAAAACGCGGCCGCGAAATGAAAGCCTTTGATGCAGCAAGGGGCGGAGCGAATCCCTTTGAAGAGCTGCTGGAGGCACCAAGCTGGGGAACAGATGGCTGGCTTTGATGTGCTGGTGCGTTTTATGTCAATGCGCTTGCGCATTGAGCTTGCTTTTCACGGGCACTGCATGAAATCGCCAGTTTGGTTAAGCTCTGGATAAGCCCCTATATTCTCGCAAGCTCAATGCGCAAGCGCATTGACAGGCAAGACCTAAAAACCTGAAACATGACCTGGAAACCTGTTGTTTGACCACCGTGCCTCGTGTTTAGAACAGTAACTGATGTGGCTGCTTGCACGGTTCTTAAACAAACTAACTTGATTACCCCGTTAACAACCTGTGAGTGTGCGACATGCCTCCACTCAGTGATAAAGAAAGAAATGGGACAGGAACGTTCTCTTCTGATAAAAAGCTACAACAACATGTCTGCCACTCTGATAATCAAACCAAATGCTGCAGATCAGATGTGCAGTGAATCTAAATTTACCAATTATGCTATTTACAGGGGTACTTGTGACAGGGTACAACAAGTATGCAGAACTCCAATACAAATGTACAACTCAGGGGAGGAGCCAAGATGGCGACTGGGATGGCAGCGTAGGCCCCCGGCTCCGTGAACCTCCACATCCCGCACGGATATCCTGCATGAGATCCTGAGCCTGCGCTACATGCCCGTGATGGTGGTTGAGAGCGGCATCCGATCGTGTGCTCCTGAAGTTTCTGACGGCGGTACCGCCGGAGAAATGTTCATTTGAAGTTGGCGGCCTGTGCAACCCTGACATCGGGACCTCGAGTGGACAACATGGCCGGGTACTAGTTCGATAACAACGGCCATTGATGACTGGGCGGAGTCGGACTACCGGAGTGGCGCGAATATTGGCCTGAATTTCACCGTGGTCACTCCTACCACTGAGCGGAGCGGATCGAGAGCATACCCGAGGTGGCAATTCCAAGATGCTTCTGTAATTGCCTGAGCCCTTGCTGGTGAGCTGCTCGGACGCTGCTCGTAACTCGTCCCGATTTTCGCGGGCCGCTCCCGATTTTTTTCGCTAGTATTGCTCCAGGGTGCGGATGGTTTTTACCTGTGGCCACACACTGGGCACATATTTTGCCCACCCTCTGGTATCCTGTTTGCAGTAATATGGCCCTTGATGCGCTTGTGCCTGTGTCCCAGTCACAATCTAAGGTGGAACTGCCCTACGGCCATCTTGATAGGGTGGAGTCTATCACCCTATATGCTGGGTCCCAGCAAGGTTGGGAGTGCGTGGCTGAGAGGAGCATAATGGAGCGGGCGCAAGGAGCTATGCTGACGTATGCTGATCTTCTCGCAGCCCTCGGTGCCCTTCATTCCACCCTGGCTCACGACGCCCGAGTGTTGGGGAGGAAGCTGGATGATATTGTGTCAACGTCGGACCAGTGGAGACCGGCCTGTCCCCAGGTACACAGGGATTTGCATCACTTCCAACAGGAGGAGAGTGTCGTGGCCGCCCCTGTGAATAGGGGAAAGCTGGACATTTCGGACTATGTGGCGACGTGTGGTCAGCTGGCTGTAGGTTTGGACTGCTCCGGAGGTTTTGGATTTGAGCAGAAGATGGTGACTTTGTCCCACGCACAGCCTCCGGCGACCCAGGCAATCTTCCAGCAACGGTCGGCTGCGCTGGCTGTTTCCTTCTTCTTAGACCCTGTTCGCTTGGTGTGGAACACATGTCCTGGGGCAGTACCGGGAAAGATGATTCTCCATGATGATGACTGTGTTGGTATCCAGCGACGTCCAACTTGCATGTGTGTGTCACTTTTTGGTCTCTTTTGGACGCTCCCCTTCCTCGTAACATCAGACATGGCAATGGGTCGACGGGTATGCATTGGTGGATTCGTAAAGAGAGGCCAAGGATAAGGTTGATCCTTCAGAGGTTGTACTTTAATAGGCGGGCAGACACGGGGGATATGTGCTCTCACGACATAACTGATAGGGTAGTAGGTGAATAATGCTCCCCATTTCTCTCTGACATGCTCGATTTTTGTTGTCTACTGTTTGCCTTGGGGAGGAATATATTGTGCGGGAGGGAGCAGCCGTGGGCATGTTTGAAGGCCCTCCTCCAGTTTATTAATATTCTTATTCTTTAGTGGATTCTGTGTCTTTCTCTTTCCCTCTCCTTTGGGGCAGTTCCTGGGCGACAGGCACGCTGTTAGTGGGGTAGGCCGTAGCCATTACAGTGGTGTGGGGTGGCGGGTGTGGGGGGGGTTTGTTATTTTAGTTTGTTATGTTCTATGGTCCCTTTCTTCCTTTTCCGTCTGTCTTTGGGAGGGTTCTTTACCTCTTTAGTAGGGTTGGCTGTCTTTCTTTCCCTTTTTCCTTTACTTATAAGGCTTCTACACTCGATTATGCCTTTAGGCTCATGGAGGGCGGGTTTTCAGAATGGTGCTCTGCTATATTGCTTGCTGTCGTGTTGTTTTTGCTCTAGGTCCGCCTCGGCGACTGTATTGTTTTGACAACTGTATGGTTCATCACCTGATTCTGTTTGCTCTGCTGGATATGTCCCCCCCCTCACCTCTTCTTATTTTCTGTGGTGTGACGCCACTGCTCCTGCAGCCGTTCCTACTCTACATAACTTTAAAAAAACGAAAACCTCATATATCCTTATGCTTTGCAGTGCGCACTCACAACTGACGTATCTATGATATTGTTTTTTCGGTCATGTTCTTGTTTTTATATCCTGATTCATTTGCTACACTTGCGGCCGGCCCCTGTGGTTGTGGGACTGCTTATGTAATACTTTGCAAATTTAAATAAAGGTTTTCGAAAAAAAAAACAAAAAAAAAATACAAATCTACAACTCATAGCAACAACGTTAGTTGTCAATAAAGTTTGTGTATTCACACTCTAGATATACTTAGGGTGCTTATAATGATATGTTGGAATATATATTGCGCTTAGCTCTTTGAAAGGCCAATCATACTATATGCATAAATAATGTGCAAAAAAATGTTCATAACACTACGCTAGATATAGCGTGTTCTTGTACAGCACTTGTGTGAAATAAAGTTGTAGATAAAGGTTGTGCTTACACCTTCTAGATATTCCAAGGGTCCTCATGACATTGTAATAAAATACTGTTGCAATCAACTCTTTATGAAACCTGTCCACAAAATTTAGACTATAATCGTGATGGTGGATACCTAAATGCGTATATCACATGGCTGCTTATAACAGTGTACATCAATATTGAGTGTGGTTAGATACATCATCATTTATGTACAACATCTCTTTTGAGGGTTAAACCATTCTGCATAATACAAGCTACGTCATTCTCGGTCATTATTTACTGAAATCAGTGCTCACAGCAAAGTTTGTCCTTGTGTAATCTGCAAAGTTAAGGGTGACTAACATCTACTGTACATAATGCTTGTGCACCAAACTGAATAAATTGTGGTACCCTCCTATTGCTACTGATTGCTAGGCTCATCTGTCTTTGGCCTTGCTAAGTGACGATTCTTTTGATCCAGGCCCATGTCCTACACTGAGGGGTATTGAGAGGGGGCTGTATTCCTGAACTAAAGTGTATCAGCAATCAACCTAAACAAACAAAAAAATACTAGATCCTACAAAAAACATGCAAATTCAAGTTTATCACTAACACCCTTGGACGGTAGGGTGTCCAGAAAACGGATCCAAAAACTCTCACGCCGTGTTAGAAACTTCGATGTGTCCCTCTGTCATTTCTGATCTTCACTCCTTCCAGAATTGTGATCCTGAGTTGAGCAATAATGTGGTGATTATCAACACAACGACTACCTAGAGGTGAGCTTATTGTCCTAGTTCTGATTCTGCTCGTGTGCTCTGTCATGAGTATCCACAAAGACCTCTCTGTCTTGCCCACATAATGTAGGCCACATGGACACCTGATTGCGTAAATCGCATTTTACTCATTACAATTAGCTGTGAAGTGTAGATTAACAGGCTTCCCTGTCCAAGGATGTGAAATGGAAGAACCAATCAATACGTTATTACAGAGAGAGCAGTTGTAAAAATGTTGCATCTCTTTTTGTTCCACTAACTTGTCTATGTCGTTTTTCATAAGAATCTCTCTAAGGTTAGGTGATCTCTTATATGCAAAATTAGGAGGCTCACGAAATAGGTTGCAGAAATCAGGCTCAGATTGCAATTGACCAAACAATTCAAGATCACCTTTTTTTAATCGCTGCTGACTGTGTAGAAAATGTTGACACGAAAACCTCTCTTTTATCCATTGTCTTGACCCTCTTTTTTAATAAGTCTACTCTTGGTACCGCATGTGCTCTTCTTTCTGCACATTCAACCACCTCAGTAGGATAACGACGGTCCAGGAATCCTTTCTTAAATCTTTCCAAAGCATTGGTAAACTGAGTACTGTCTGAAGTGTTCCATCCAAAATGACTGGTGACACTGGCGTAACGAAACGTGAGGGGGCCTCCCTGCACAGTACTTAGGGGGCCCCCCTCCAGGCTCAATCAGGAGCTCTCCGGCAAGACTGCAGAGCCGATGGGGCCCCTTGGAGCTAGGGGCCCCCCCGCACCGCGTGGGCTGCGGGAGCCTGTGTTACGCCCCTGACTGGTGCCCGCTACGGCCAGTCCAGCCCTGAAGCACAGACACCTGGTGGGCAGAAGATCTTATAGTTTACATTAGTAGCTCACACACGATTGGGGGGAGAATGAGTGGGTATGTTACCTCTCTGGTTAATTGTTTTTTGTTAGCTACAGAATAAAATCACTGTACATGGAACTGATGAAAACTCATTGCTGATGTATGATGCTTGAATTCCACACTACCTGGTGTCTCGTCAATGTCATATAATTTTTGTATCACTGTAAAACTGATATTCCCTTGAACATCAATAAAAACAATTTTCAAAAAATCATACACATTTAAGAAGTGCATCCACCCCTGATGGGGTGGATGCACTTAACACAAAACTCAATGCCGCTTACGTGCTATGGGCCTCATTTACAAGGCCATTGCGCTGCCAGTGCCTGCCCATATTTACAAGGCCACGTAAAGTCTTTGATGCAGTGCTCTGTGTGAAAGGAACGTTCCATGGGTGTTGCCATGGGTGTTCCCACGCAACATTCATGGAACCTGACACATTCCCATATATACAAAGTTTTGTAAAGCTGGGAAGGCGTCAGAATCCTACGCCTCTCTAGGGGAGGCATAGGAGTGGCACAACGAGGAGAAATAATTGTATTTCTCATAGTATTTTCCTCTTTCTGCAGCACCCATAGAAAGAGGAAAATACCATCAATTATTGTGTTCCTGCACAATACCAATCATCCCTGCAATGCAGGCACCTTTGCAACATGATGCAAGGGTGCCTGCACTGGCGCACAGCAACCAATGGTGCGTCAGCACATGGAAAAGCACAAGGTTGCGTCGTATTATTATTAATATGATGCATCCCTGTGCTTTTAAAATGATGACGCTTGGAGCAGCAAAATGGCTTGCGGTGCAGTGCTGCATCATTTGTTTGTAAATGAGGCCCTATGTTTTTTCCGCTTGCATTCATGTTTTTTTTAAATTCTACAATTGTGGGATTTCTTATTGAAATACAAAACTCAGTGGCATTTAAGTGCAAGGCGATCTTCTTGCCCAGGATTACCATGCATCACATGCCTATCCTGGGCATGATTAAGGCAAATTAAGGCAGGAGTGTCACTACTGTGACCAGGAAGTCCTAAAGCAGACAAACCACCTGACCAAGGATTTCCTCCAGTAGAGACAACTGAGGCTACACTGGCAGAAATCCTGCTGTTTCCTCACCATTGTGTAGGGCACGGGAACTAGGAATTGGATGAATGTGGCATCTGGTGTTTCTGGCTGGGGATTTCTGGCATCCACCAACCTCTAAACAACCCCTAAAGACCAATATTAGGACTTAGAAGAGTGCCCCACACACTTCATGCCAAAAGAGAATATATTTTTGATCATGTTCTGAGAAAGATAAAAGGTCCAGAGATTAATTTCCTGGATAGTATTGCCAATTTGTAGAGGTGATAGTAGGAGGTTAACTCTAGGTGCTGGACCTTGCTATACTCTTATTATAAGAAGTTGAGGAAACAGATGAGTGCATACTCCTCCTTAGTGAGTGTTGATATTCTCTTGGCCAAAGAAACTTCCAAATTTCAAATAATATTTTTTTTCTGCTTTTATTCTTCACATTTATATCCTGATTAATAAATTATCAACATTCTCCAGAGTGTTATAAGGATAGTTGTTTTAGACATTCAACAGCCGACACAGGTTTCGCCCTTTAGCGGTCAGTTGGACCAGGGCTTTCTCAAGGCTTTTACAATCTAAGCAGCAGAATTTGTCATGTAGCGTAGTATTTGACAAAATATTTTGCATCAAGTGAATCAAGGAAAACATTTTGATCATGTACTTGGAGGTTCACAAACACAAAATGTCAAAATAGCTTCTGATGGAAAGGGATAAGGAGGAGAAATACAAACAGTCCAGTATAAGTTTTGTTTTTGGGGGGAGCTAAAGGGAATCAAAACAAAAATACATTATGAACCTTAGATTATTTTACATGTGTTGGACTTGGCCCTTTTTGCAGGGTTATTCACAAACCTTTTGCTTCTTCCTCCTACTTTTTCCTGTCTTGTTGTTGTTGGCTTCGGGTCTCTGGGGACTATACCACTGCTAATCAGTGCTAAAGTGCATATGCTCTCTGTGTAAATTGTAAACATGGTTGGTTATCCATGATTGGCATATTTAATTTACTGGTATGCCCCTAGTAAGGTGCACTGAGTGCGCCAGGGCCTTTAAATCAAATGCTACTAGTGGGCCTGCAGCACTGATTGTCCCACCCACAAGAGGAGCCCTGAAAAGGTTTCTCAGACCACTGCAGGGTATAACTTCCCATTAGGACAAGATAGAGTAATAACGTTTAGGCTATCCGAACTCAGAATTTAATAACACATATTTTAGTAAAGATGGTTTTTGAATTATATGTTAGAAAATGCCCCTTTTAGAAAAAAAGAAGCAACAAAACATCTATGATGCACACAAATTACACAAAATAAACAAGGTATTCAGAGGAAACAAACCGAACTCAATTACAGTGTGCACCGTCTGATGTGGTTCCACCCAAGCACCTATTCAAAATTGAAGAGGAGAACTAGGAGAAAGTCTTAGACAGAAAGTGCACTACTACAAACACTCAAAAGAGTGTCTCACACATATTATGCTCCACCTAAATTAGTTCATGACTTTACACAAAACTTTAACTCTATAACAAGCAACAAGTAAGGTGATCCAAAGTGTCTCAAATGACTGTCACTCTGTTGCTTCGTGGATTAGTATTTATTCGAAGTTGAATTTTTCAAGAAAAGTTCATTGTTTTTCAAATATCAGTCATACATATCAGGCGTGGGTCACATAAATCCCAATGCAATGCATTTTAGGCGTCAAGCCCACCCTTCTTCAGGGGAATCTACAAACAAATCATAATGCCAGTAAGTATACAGTAAGTAAAGTCACATGAGTACATAAAATAAACCAAAATGTCCCTCAGTCCTGTGAAGTAGTTGTGCATAGGAAATGTACAAATAGTGTGGAAAAACCCAAGTTCGACACAAAATAGAGGGCAAATGACATCAAGCTGAACTCAGAAAGGAAAAAGAAAAATGAAGAAAGAGATGAACCAGGTTCAGCCCTTGTGAACGAAAAGAAAATTGAAAATATAAGTGCCAACCCTCTCAACACACGTGCTCAACCCAAAGCAAGACAATTCACAGTACGATCTTCCAAAACTTCTATAAACCAGTGTGTGTAACTCTAAGAGTTCACTGTGCACGCATGCAATGTTATAATTCGATGTGCTCCCCCATGCTTTTATCTCCGTCTCCCACAATGTCCATCAATACCTCCATGCCAGGTATCCCTTGGTAAATCGTCCACTGTGTATTTCCCCGATAGTGCACTGTAAAACTAAAACTGTTCTTGCGCCAAGGAGGGGAGTCTCTCCGCTTGTGTAAAAAGCCAGTTATTCATCACGCTATCGAGAGCAACTTTCTATATAACGTTGCAAATAATTCAATAGCTCTTAGTCTCCAGCCTGAACCACGTGTGTAAACACCAACACATAACTTTGACCATAGCTCTTAAAGCCAGTGCAACTCACCAAGTGTCTGTGTTCAAAAGTGCTGTGTTTACCCAATGAATGTTGACTTCTTATATTTCAGTCACTTCGCCTTGCCCACCTCTCTAGTGCTCATGTAAAAGACACAAATGAAGGTTCTCCTGCACAGCCGGACCGCCGCCCGCTGTGAATTAACCAGGATAGCAGGAAGTATTATATGAATGTAAGATTACGTGAAACTGCAGCACCCCTGAAGGCCGTTTACCCACCCAAAAAACCTGAAACATGACCTGGAAACTCGTTGTTTGACCACCGTGCCTCGAGTTTAGAACAGTAACTGATGTGGCTGCTTCCACAGTTCTTAAACAAACTAACTTGATTACCCCGTTAACAACCCGTGAGTGTGCGACATGCCTCCACCCAGTGATAAAGAAAGAAATGAGACAGGAATGTTCTCTACTAGTAAAAAGCTACAACAACATGTCTGCCACTCTGATAATCAAACCTAATGCTGCAGATTAAATGTGCAGTGAATCTAAATTTACCAATTATGCTATTTACAGGGGTACTTGTGACAGTGTACAACAAGTATGCAGAACTCCAATACAAATAACATACGTTTGTACAACTCATAGCAACAACGTTAGTTGTCAATAAAGTTTGTGTATTCACACTCTAGATATACTAAGGGTGCTTATAACGATATGTTAGAATATATATTGCGCTTAGCTCTTTGAAAGGCCAATCATACTATATACATAAATAATGTGCAAAGAACGTTCATAACACTCCACTAGATATAGCTTGTTCTTGTACAGCACTTGTGTGAAATAAAGTTGTAGATAAAGGTTGTCCTTACACCGTCTAGATATTCCAAGGGTCCTCATGACATTTTATTAAAATACTGTTGCAATCAACTCTTTATGAAACCTGTCCACAAAATTTAGACTATAATCGTGATGGTGGATACCTAAATGCGTATATCACATGGCTGCTAATAACAGAGTACATCAACATTGAGTGTGCTTAGATACATCATCATTTATGTACAACATCTCTTTTGCGGGTTAAACCATTCTGCATAATACAAGCTATGTCGTTCTCAGTAATTATTTACTCAAATCAGTGCTCACAGAAAAGTTTGTCCTTGTGTAATCTGCAAACTTAAGGGTGACTAACATCTACTTTACATAATGCTTGTGCTCCAAACTGAATAAATTATGGTACCCTCCTATTACTACTGATTTCTATGCTCATCTGTCTGTGGCCTTGCTAAGTGATGATTCTTTTGATCCAGGCCCATGTCCTACACTGAGGGGTATTGCGAGGGGCTGTATTCCTGAACTAAAGTGTATCAGCAATCAACCTAAACAAACAAAAAAATACTAGATCCTACAAAAAACATGCAAATTCAAGTTTATCATTAACACCCTTGGGCGGTAGGGTGTCCAGAAAACGGATCCAAAAACTCTCACGCCGTGTTAGAAACTTCAACGTGTCCCTGTCATTTCTGACCTTCACTCCTTCAGAACTGTGAACCTGAGTTGAGCAATAATGTGGTGATCATCAACACAATGACTACCTAGAGGTGAGCTTATTGTCCTAGTTCTGATTATGCTTGTGTGCTCTGTCATGAGTGTCCACAAAGACCTCTCGGTCTTGACCACATAATGTAGGCCACATGGACACCTGATTGCGTAAATCACATTATGCTCATTACAATTAGCTCTGAAGTGTAGATTAACAGGTTTCCCTGTCAAAGGTTGTGAAATGAAAGAAAGAATCAATACCTTATTACAGTGAGAGCAGTTGTAACACTTTTGCATCCCTTTGTGTTCCACTAACTTGTCTTTGATGCTTTTCATAAGAATCTCCCTAAGGTTACGTGATCTTTTATGTGCAAAAATAGGAGGCTCGCGAAATAGGTAGCAGAAATCAGGCTCAGATTGCAATTGAGCCCAACGATTCAAGATCACCTTTTTACTCGCTGCTGACTGTGTAGAAAATGCTGACACGAAAACCTCTCTTTAATCTGGTGTCGTGACCCTCTTATTTAATAAGTATGCTCTGGGTACCTCCTGTGCTCTTCTTTCTGCACATTCAACCACCTCAGTAGGATACCCATGGTTCAGGAATCTTTTCTTGAATCCTTCCAACGCATTGGTAAACTGAGTACTGTCTGAAGTGATACTCTTCACTCTTAGAAACTGGGAGAAAGGAAGATGTTTCATCATGGATGAAGGATGGAAACTGCTGAACAGTAGTGGGTTTTTGCAATCTGTAGGTTTTTGAAAACCATGGTAGTAATGTTGGTGCCTTCCAACTCTATTTTAACATCCAAATAGGAGATGCTCCGGTGATCCATGGTATGGGTGAATTGAATCCTCAGATTCCTGTCATTCAACTTGTTCAACTTTGCTTCTTAATCTTGTTGTGTGCCTCGCCAGATGAAAAGTATATCGTCAATATATCTACGATATAAAATCAAATGCTCCATCCAGGTCATGTCATTTAAAATGCAATCAGACTCAAATTGCATCATGAAAACGTTAGCGTAGCTGGGGGTCCCTGAAAACCCCCTGGAGGTTCCATTGGTTTGTAGAAAGTACTGTGCTTCCACTTGAAATAACTGTGGAACAAACAGTATTGAAGCAATTCCAGTAGGAAAACTTTATTAGCCTGCACCGCTTCTTGTTGGAGGAGTGCCCATTCAACAGATTCAATCCCCTCTGTATGGAAAATGGATGTATAGAGTGCTACTACTGTCCACTGTACATAACCAGATCTCCACCTCCTCAGGCATCACCAAGTCATCCCAGAGTTTTAAAAGATGGGTGGTATCTTGTAAATATGTTGTGCTAGACTGCATAATAGGCTGAAGAAAAGAGTCCAAATATTGTCCCAAAGGCTCATGTATGGATCCGCAACCCGATACAATGGGGCGTAAAGGAGGATTTCTCAAATCTTTGTGTATTTTCGGCAGCATATAAATAAGAGGTTTGTGTGGAAGTCTTGAATGCAGGAACTCTGTAGTCTTATCAGACATACATCCCATGTGTACAGGGTGTGTCAGAATCTTATCTAGGGTATCTTGGAACTCGATGGTAAGGTAATGCGTCAGAGGTAGATAAGTGGATTCATCTGTCATCATGGTTTCAACCTTCCCTTCATAAAAGACTCAGTCCATCACCACCAATGCCCCTCCGTTATGCACTGGAAAGAACACTAGAGATTCATTCTTCTTAGTGACTTGAGTGCCATTTTGTCTGATTTTGTTAAGTTCTGTTGTTTCATGGAGGGAAATGGTACCTGCGCTAAATCATTCTCCACCAAAGTCTAAAATGAATCGATCACTTTGTGCGATAACGGGGATACAAATGTGCTCCTACACGCCTGCTCGTGGACACAATGCCTTGCCTCTCCCGTGGCAGCCAGGGAGCCGGCTTTGCCCTTGGCACTGACACCTCACCTCTAAGAGACCATGCATCATCACAGACTTAATTTCCAAGGTACTATTTGTTTGGGAGTCCATGTGACTCTGTGCCTGATGCCGTGCTTCTTCCGGTCAGCACCATATTTTGGATTTATTGCTGTCACAACATCGCAATGACATCAGGTGGAGCGATTTGTTTTCTTCAAGCTTTATTTTTGCAATAACTGTTCTAAAATGATATTTTATTATCTGTATGTTCAATTTTTGTCATTTTTATCTCATTGAGTTTAAATAAAGATACTTTATTTTCTAAACTGGTGTGGTGTCCATTTGTGGTGTTATCACTGTACTACTGTGTGCTTGGAGTACAAATACTTTAGAGTGTCATGAAAAAAGTGTATAAGCACTAGACACAGAGAAGGAAGAATCACCCTGAATAAGTCACATTGGAAATCAGTGGGGATTTTTTCAGGAAGCCCTCACTCACCACCCTGGGTGGTGACATGCTTCATCATCGGGCCCACCAGGAGAAGCCGAGTGCCTCCCTGGTGTGCTACAACGCCAGATTACTGCGGAGCTGATTCTTTGTGGCAAGGGTGTCAAAAAGAAATGTGAATAAAAAATGTCAGAAACTGTACCTTACAAAAAATTTTTATTCAATGGTCAGTTTGACATAAGTAAAATATGTGTGGGAAACTTACCAGTTAATGACATGGTTGTTTCCACTTAAAGTGGGGTCAACATGTTTCTGCTCATCTATGTGTCATTTACTGGGCTTTCATCAGGACCGTAAGATAGTGTACCTCGGCGGTATGGGCACGCTAAGGCCCACCCTTACCAGAGGACGTGAAAGTTAAAAGCAGGTGTGGAAAAATTAAAGTGCAAAAAACAAACCAAAAGTGGTGGGATACCTTCAATTTGAGGTACCTGTATAGTTTGTAATGCACAAGATCCACACCCCATGGGTCTCGGGAGGGGGTGGAGGCGACAATGGCACACTGCCCGCAACGCCTGTCACCCGTTCAGCACCTAGCGTCTCCTGCTACCGGACCCCGTGGATCAAGAGGTAATAATTTTGCTGTAGCATTTTTTTTAGTTAGTGAAGTTGATATGTGCAATTGCGTTTGTTGTTTCTTTTTAACTTATATGGTAATATTTGTAATACACATATATATTTATAGAATATATAATGTATATTGTAATTTAATATTGTTTTGCTTTAACATTTTAATTAAGTTAATTGGATTTGTATTCATGTATGTAATTCTTTTTATGTCAAACACTTTCCCTGTTGTTGCTCAGACTGGAGTGTGAATAGTAAATATATGCCCTTCGAAGTCCAACACTTTCCCTACTTTTCCTTAAACCAGGTTGGGAAAAGGTGAATTAACCCCTAAACACTCCAATACTTTCCCTAATTTTCCTTAGGCTGGAGTGGGAATATTAAATCTAACTCGGATGAAGTTCAGTCCTTCTCTACTCTTGCTTATACAGGTTTGGCAATAGTAAATATAACCCCTTCGAAGGCCAAAACCTTCCCTACTGTTTCCTAAAGGGGAGTGGAAATAGTACATTTAATATTTCCAGAGTCCACAACTTTTCCTAATATTGGTTAATTAGAGTTTATATTATTAATTATGTATATGTTATATTTATTCTTCTTCTTATTATTATTATTATTATTATTATATTATTATTATTTAAATGTTTATAGTATTTTTAATAAATGTGTTTTGGTGGTATTACAATTTGTAATAAGTTATATATTGTCTAAATTAACTAATATATTTTAACTGAATTTTTTTATATTTTTATACCTTTTTTTACATGTATATAATTATAGAAACATGCACATATGTGTGTGTGTATATATATGTATACCCGAACGCCGAAATGCATTCGCCTTGATGGAATTGTTGTAATAAAGGCTTCCATACCTGTTCCCGTGCTGGCCTCTGCCTTTTTCTTTTGGGGAAGGACTTCTTTTGCATCGCTACACACGTTTGCCAGTAACGTGTAAGGAGGTCCCCGCATTACAAGAGGCCTGATCTGCAGCTGGCAACGCTTCGGCAGTCTCTCTCCGTCACGGCAGTGACACAGTCAGGCCCGCCACAGAACCCGGGTGAAAGAGACACGGTGACGAGGATACTATGCCTTGCTTTGGGTTAGCTGCTTCGCTGCATACCCCTGTGAACATTACACCTGGCAATGTGGCTTATGCGGTGGGAACGGAAGGAGGCTTTGACACGCAACTAATGAAGGGCACACGGGACTTGCATTGCACACTGTGCCGAATACGGCAACTTTCCTTTGGTCATCACCGCCTTGGGACCCGGATTCGGACTGCTGCATTCTGGATCCCGTAGTTAGAGTACCCACAGTACTAACTACACTAGGCGGAGCCCCACCTGGGGGAGGAACAGCCGCTACCAATCCCTAGAGCGGCAAGACATTTTAAGTGTGGACTGCTTCCTGGCTCATTATTACTCCATGGCGCTGACGAAGGCTCAAACACCGAAATGCATTCGCCTTGATGGAATTGTTGTAATAAAGGCTTCCATACCCGTTCCCGTGCTGGCCTACGCCTTTTTCTTTTGGGGAAGGACTTCTTTTGCATATATAGCGGAAGCGAAGCACCAATTGACCCAGAAGGAGTAAGAGAGCATACAGCCCCCCGCGTTGGTGTGATACACAGCTGGGTGTCAGAGTACCTGAAGGTTTCTGTACCGGGACTTCGGAGAAGTCGGAGGACGTCAACGAAGCACCGTTTGATCCCTGACGGGTAAGCTGACCAAGTCTGTTGTTGCCGAATCAGTGGCATACCATTTAAGCGGGAGAAAGGATTTGAGCGCTATTATCTGTTGACATCACTTGGAATCGTATTTTCGGTTCCCGGTTAATAGCATTTGGTTTATTGCTCACGCATAATGTCTACGCCAGCAGAGACTTTAAGGAACCGGAAGGCATTGGCGGAAGCTATGTTTGTGAATTTGCCGGCGCTGAAAACTAGGAATGAGACAACTAAGACAAATGAAAAAGCAACCGATTTAAAGAATAAAATGAAACGCTTGGAGAAACTGTTAAGAACAGAGATTACCAAATGGTGGGAGAAACGGTCATTGGAGAAATATAGGGATGTGGGGCGAGTTCCGAGGGGATTGAGGGTCCTCATAGCACCATCTTTTGAAAACCCCAATCCCCTGCTTTTGAAAGAATGGGCCACCCTGAATTTAGACGCCTCCATGAACATGGTCTGTCTTTTGATAAAATATGCAGAAATTGACTGCAATGAGATTCTTAATGAAATAGAGGAATTAAATAAAGAGTTAGAAGCTGAAGAGGACAAAGATTTCATCAAAAAACAGAGAGAGGAGATTGATGCCAGGCTGGTAAAACATCAGGAAACAATCAGCATTCGTAAGCAATATAAATTTGCGCGAGATAAGAACGATTATGAAACAGGAAGGATTTTTACGTTCGCGCGCAAATTTGACAATGCGAAAAGACAAGCCCTGGTAGCTAAAAGTGTGGATCTTACAGCTGGAAACAATCAAGGAACAGAAATGTCAGAAACGGAATTGAGCTCAGTAGCAAGCAGTTGTGACTCAGATGAAGGAGCTCCAATCCAGGAAAAGTACCCACCAAATATACACCCTCTGAGGAATTGGGTTTTCTCGTAGAGGACAGATTCAAGACACTGCGACCGTTGACTCGCCAACAGCGGAAACTAAACGAAGAGCAGCAAATAAAAAACGCAGTGCAAGGAGGAAACTCAGG
Organism: Lissotriton helveticus; assembly: GCF_964261635.1. Lineage (NCBI taxonomy): Eukaryota > Metazoa > Chordata > Amphibia > Caudata > Salamandridae > Lissotriton > Lissotriton helveticus. The sequence continues at coordinate 558,505,858 of NC_136059.1, forward strand.
AGGCAGAGGTTTTGTAAAGAGAGGCAGAGGGAAAGGGAAGAAGTGGTAACAGCAGCAGTAACCACGACCCCTGAAATTCGAGTGAATAATCAGAATCTGGGACCAATTGCAACCTCAATTGAAATAGAGGCAGCGGGTTCACAAGACAACACAGTTATTAATTTGTCTGACACTACCCTATTCAAAGCGGAAATGCAGCTCCTCTCACTAGGGTTGTCTTTATGTCCAAAAAATTCTTTCAACTATGTGCAAACACGCATAGATGTGTTTAAGTTTATTCGCAAGCTCAAATTAAGGAAACATTTTAAGTTAAATAATGCTCAGGCTCGGGCAGCCAATATTTCGAATAATACCCAGCCATCAAGTGTGTTCCAAATCTCTGACACCAAGGCTCTTAGAGTTGCGAATGAATTAGCGCGTGATGAAGATTTTGAACCAGGTACTACTCAGGAAAACTTTTCAAATCTAGGTATTTCCATGAATCGTCCCTGTGTAACCACATTTAAGCCTCCCTCCACCTTTTATCCAGTAATGCCGAAGGACAATATTGATGCTTTTTGTGATATAGTGGTGGAGGATTTGAAAGGACTACAATGTAACATCACGCGTAGAAACAAAAGAATTAAATACATGGAAAGACAATACCACAAATTGATGAAAAAATTAAGGAGTGATTCTAACTTAATAATCAATAAGGCTGACAAGGGTGGCAATACTGTCATCTGGCCCCGCAACCTCTACATGGATGAAGCAGAAAAGCATTTGAGTGACACCACGTGCTACAAAAAGGGCAGCTTCAATGACATTAAGTGCCTCAAAGATAAGACCCATAAGGAATTAAATCAATGGAGGCGATTGGGTCTACTGAACAAGCAAGTGCATGCTTTTTTGAAAAATGATTTTCCGGTTACACCCTTTTTTTATTTGATCCCTAAAATCCACAAACAAGTATCCCCTGTCCCTGGGCGACCTATCATCTCTGCCCAGGGGAGCCTGCTAGAATCAATTTCTAGATATGTGGACCAATTCCTGCATGAATTTGTGGAGGATCTGCCATCCTTCATTAAAGACCCTGGCCATTTCCTTTCCAAGATCAATGGTATTAAGTGGGAGAATGATTTTGTACTTATTGCTTTAGACATTAATTCTCTTTACACCAGTATTTCTCACGTGGATGGGCTTAATGCAGTAAAGTACTATTTAAGTAAACGTAGTATCTCTTACAGTCAACATAGCACCATGTTATTGAGTATGCTAGAATTATGTCTTAATAACAATTACTTCCTATACAACAGGGAGGTTTACCAACAGCTAAGAGGAGTGGCAATGGGGGCATGCTTCTCTCCCACCTATGCATGTTTACATGTAGGGTGGTGGGAGGAGCATGTCATCAAGGCAACACTCGCTGATATTTTTCCTAATTGTGTTATGCATTTTTGGCGCTTTATTGATGACATTTGCATGATATGGAGGGGATCGGTGGAATCAGCAACTGAATTTGTCAATAAGATTAATGTCAACAATCTCAATTTACGTTTCACCTCCCAGATTAGCACTCATCTAATCCAATTTCTTGATGTGGAAATTTACATTTCTGAGGGTGGGCTGCATATCCGTTGGCATAGGAAATCTACAGCGGGCAATGCAATTTTGCAAGCGAGTAGTTCCCATCCTAACCATCTGATTAGAAGCATCCCCTATGGGGAGTTTCTTAAGATGAGGAGGATTTGTAGCACGTCGACAGATCTTGAGAGATGTCAGAATGAGGCTTTTGTAAGATTCTGTGCTCGAGGGTATGACACCTCACTGTTGCAAGAGGCAAGAGATAGAGCTAATCAATTGGACAGAGATGATTATCTTGCCTCAATCAATGCAGACGTTACATCTAGCCCAGTGAATATGGAGGGAGAGGCAGTGAGTAAGAACATCAGTTTGATAACGACCTTTAATGGAGAAGAGAGGAAGGTGAGAGGTATATTGAAAAAGCATTGGCCGCTTTTGAAGACTGACATCAGTTTAGCTCCCCTTATACCGGATGAGCCATCAGTGGTTTTCAGAAGAGCACCGTCCATGAGGGACGTTTTGGTCAAATCCAGCCCTGAGGTAGTAATCAAACCTCATCGGATTTCAAATAAATGTGGCTTTTTCAAATGCATCTCTTGCAGAGCGTGCAAGTTTGGTGTGAACACCAGCGAGTACTACTCTGCATTTGATCCTAACCCTATTAAGATCAAGGAGCACTTCACCTGCCGTACTGATTTTGCGGTATATGTGCTCCAGTGTACCTGTGGGCTTAGGTACGTTGGTAGCACAAAAGTACAGGCCTTCAACCGCATCCTACAACACCTACGAGCCGTGGTCAATTCTGAAGTAAATTATCCTGTCGCCCGGCACTTTGAATTGATCCACAATAAAAATCTAAATGATCTGAAATATTTTATCATCGATGCTGTACCCAAAAACATCAGGGGGGGAAACAGGGAGAAAGTCTTGAGACAGCTGGAAAGTAAATACATCTTACTTCTAGATACTAGGATCCCCAATGGATTAAACACAGGGGAAGATCTTCATTGCTTCCTTTAGGCGGTTGAGATACCAGTAATATAGATACTTACCCTGTTCGTTACCATCTTTCAGTTAATTGAGCAGGCAGAGGTAGAATAAGTTAGGGCATAATTATATCCAGATTGCGGGCGGTGGTCAGACCAACAAGGAAGCGGGCAGTCGGACCGTCAAAAAGCGTCAGAGGTTCCCTTACCGCCAAAGTCGTAACCAGGCCCTTTGTGCTGACCATTGTAAGTATAGCAACACAACATTGTGGTAAAATACATTTTTGGCACAATATTTTTGTAAACAATACAGTTTACCACAAGATTGTGTCCTTGATCTGTCTTCAGGCAGGATTTCCTGACTGGAAGAGATAAGTCTGCTCTGATTTATTTTTGTTGTAAATGTTTTTATGAAATGTACCTATTTCTCTTTTTGCAGCAGTGCGCCTGCTTTAAAAGCTCTGTTTCACTTCCATGCTTGAAGCAGGGCTGTGTATGCTACTTCTTCTTCTGAGCGATTAGGAGGTAGCCCTTGCCAACCAAATTACCCACATTTAGCGCATGGCATCTTTCAATTCAAAAAGTTATTATGCGCCCTTAAGGAAAATGCTTTATTTTGGGTGTCCCTTGAGCACCAGAGTGGCTATTTACGGGTCTGCCATTTCAATCTAAAGTGGCAGCGGTCCCAGGAGAGTTGATTTTTCCTGGCCTCAGCTGCTAAGCAACAAGAGGTAGTGTGAAATATATGAAGGCAGCGTGTCTTCATCTCTGTGATGGTACAGGTTTCATTATGGAGGGCAAGCGAGCTGCTATGGTACAGAACACTGTGGAGTCTTCTGAGAGGGAGGCTTCTGGAGCTGCTAGTACTCCTTCATCTGGTTTGGCTGCTAATATGGAAGTGCTTCAACGTATGACAAATAAAGCTGTGGAATAAGCTTTACAGGCATGAGAGGGGTGCCGCTCGAGGTGGTGTGGAGTGTGGCCGGTGATTATTGAGGAGTTCCCTGCCTACCTGTGCCCAGCATAGAAACAGCATCTGGGGTGCCTGAAGACGGAGTGGGACTGCGAGTCCCAGGAGGGTTTGCGGTGTTCCTTGCAGCCGCACCTGGAGACTCTTCCCGCCCGACTCCGCCTCCCGGGTGCATTTAACCACGACTCGCGGCCCCCGCTTTGCGGGGGCCGCTCGAGGTGGTGTGGAGTGTGGCCGGTGATTATTGAGGAGTTCCCTGCCTACCTGTGCCCAGCATAGAAACAGCATCTGGGGTGCCTGAAGACGGAGTGGGACTGCGAGTCCCAGGAGGGTTTGCGGTGTTCCTTGCAGCCGCACCTGGAGACTCTTCCCGCCCGACCCCGCCTCCCGGGTGCTTTTCCTTCCCAACGCCCATAAGAACACGCCACCGGACGCGCATCGCGGAACGCGCGCGGAACGACGCCGGGCTAAGCCCGGGCAAAGGGCGGGCCGTTTGAGGCCGTTAGAGGATGGCAGAGGCCGGGCCGGGCCATCCCTCTGACGCCTCGCCCTTCCTGTCTTCTTTTTTTGTCTGGTTGCTGTCCTGAAGACGGTTGCTACATAATGGCCAGTAGAGAATCTAGAAGCAAGGCTGCTCATGTGGTCTCAGGTACTTTGGACACATTTTTTCCAAGGCAAATTCTGCTGTCAATAATGGTCTTACTGTACTAGAAAACCAAACTGAGGAGGCTATAGATAATTTGTGCTTGGCTTCCCCGAGTCCATCAACTAACGCCAGCACACCTTTACTGCTTGACGCTACCCATCTGTCACTTTTGGATAGCATCGACCAGACCATAGAGTCAGTCCTACAACAACTAAGGACACCTTCGACTCCGCACAGGGACAGAGACTCATCATGCTTGTCTGGTGATGTACAGCTCTCTCCTAACGCTGAGTTGGTACAGTCTGAGGCTCAGGGGGAGGGTCTCGTATTAGCAGTAACAGAACACAAGGGTAGTAGAGGGGATCTTGCACTTAAAAGGAAGAGGTCTAGGAAGCCTAAAGGCGCTAAAAGGGCTAAAGTTGATCCCATAATGCCCACCCATGTAGATAATGTAGACAATGTGGGCGTTCCTGGTGCATCACCTACGAGAAATGAGATGGAAACATCGAGTACCCCATTTGTCTCTTCCTCATCTGTGCATACCGGGCCTTTCATCTTTGGCGGGGTTCCCTCTAACACTGTAGAGTTCCTCATCAGCTCACTCACAGACAATCTTAAAAATCTCTTGAATCCCCTTTCCACCAAATTGGACTCAATAGAGGCCAGATTGATAGCTATAGAAAGATTGAGTATTAATAATGATGTTGAGTCTGGGTTAGGAGTAAATTTACAAGGGGCTCATGGGTCTAGTGCGGGGATCATTCATTCATCTACTGCCATAATTACCCTGGCTCCAAACCCTCAACAAGCTCAGTCAGGGGAACTTACCAACAATGGCGCAGTGCCTGCACCCCAACCTGCATCAGTAGAACCCCAAATGCTGCGGCCTCCGGTTCCAGCTCCTAGGAGGTCGAAACACTCTGCTCCACCAAGTCCGCCTAGTCAGGATAGACCAACCAATGGGGCTTCTAACGGTCCTAACCAGCCGATTAGCCCTAACACCAGGCGTAAGGCAGTAAACTTGCCCCCCGAGGCGGCAGCCTACACCGTGATTCTAACGGGGGTACCAGAGCTTTCTGGTGGCGTAATGGAATCGCAGGATTCCTTAAGTAATAAGGTAATCAGCTGGCTAAATATTCAAAGGCCACTCCCACCCAACCTAAAAGGCGATGTTCTCATGGTCAGAAGGGTCCCATGGGTTGGGTTCACCGTTAAGAAATGTGTGGGGGACTGCATAATTGTTAGTTTCAAGAGCCCATAGGTTGCCCCTTACATTTGTAATTGGCTTGGCAGCTCACGCAATACCTCTATCGAATTGGTCCCCCTCTCATACTTCTACCCAAATGTACGTAATCCAACCTTGAGGAGGGACGATGGCTGGACAAGAGTGGGCTTCGCAGTGGATGGGTCACGATACAGGCCCAAGCATAATGTCTTCCCTGCTTATGCTAACTACATGCATCCAAATAGATTTTCCTGTCTCGATTATGTCGATTGACCACAAAAGGGTGTGTCCCTACAGGTAAACCAAAACATTGATAGTGAATGTGCAAGACAGGGGATGGCGAGAGGTGCTAGTGAGATTCCCAGTCGGGAACTGGAACCCCCTTTATGGAGTAGTCCAATTCCCACTAGCCTTAGGGGCCAAGTAGCTACTTTACCCCAGAGTACACCGGGTACTAATTCAATAACTGTAGCCGTGTGTGCTCCCATTCCAACATCAGCTGCCCCAACTGTCCTGGAAACTGTCGATCCATGCATGGATAGTGCACCAGAAATACCTGAGGGGTTAGGATCAAAGGCACGCATTCAATGTTTGAAGGTTCTCTCCTGGAATGTGGCGGGCATTGCAAATAAGATATATACAACTGACTGGGATCTCTTAGTGGGTAACAGTGATGTCTGTCTCTTCCAGGAGACGTGGGCTAGGGAACCCCTGAGTAGAACGGGTTATGACATTTTTGAAATCCCGGCCAGGTGGAGTGGTAAGGGGAGGCCTTCGGGTGGTTTGGCGACTTGGGTAGCTAGTCACATTGGATGCAATGCGGAAAATATACCTACGTTTTCGCAGGACATTCAGTGTGTACTGCTCAAGTGGCCCGGTCCATTAATTCTGGCAATTATTAATGTATATTCTCGCCCAGTCGGTGTGGCAATGGAATCATCCACTCTTGAAGACCTATCATCCTTTTTGGGCCAATTGTCAGGTGACTACAAGATAGTGATGGGCGGAGATTTTAACTGCCACTTTGAACCCTTAGAAGGATTAAAGGAGGGCGCCCTCACTGCTGAGGATGACTTTTGGGGTGTTCCACCATGTTCATCCCCCCACCCTAAATCCTGGTCCCCGCTCGCAGTGCAAATCATGTCCCTTACTTTAAACTTTGCTATAAGGGCCTGTAATGGACGCACCTTGTCCGACAGCCCCTCATTGTGTACCTTCAATAGGAAGGGCCATGAGTCGAGGCTGGATTATATTTTCATAGATATTGGCATGTGGTCTAAAGTCCAGGACTTCAGGGTGGTAACTAGAAAAGATAGTGACCACAACGCGCTCCTACTGGAGATGCAACATCCTGCACCTGTCGCCGGGTCATCAGTCTTTAACCCTAGTGATGACCCAGGGAACCTGGTCCTCACCTCAAATAGACGCAGAGTAAAATGGGGGAAGCTGTTAAACGCAGAAGGTAGCATAAACAAAATTTATGAAATAGCACTCCCCAGGTTCAAAGAAGTGGATGAATTAATCGAACAACCTAGACCCCCAGACTATAACGAGAAACTAGGTCAAATTCATGCCCAACTAGTCGGAGGTCTTGCTGAGGTTTTTTATCCAGTGGCAGCAACACGTAGAAAGCAGACTCAAACCTCTTCTTGGTATAACTCCTCTTGCAAGAAGATTAAGACCGAGCTAATTGCCACAATTAAAGCAGGTTCAAACAAGGCTAAGGTGGCTGGACTTAGGCGGGATTACAAGGCGGCCATGGCAACGGCAAGGTCGGAGTGGGATTGGAACCGATGGCACGACCTCTCCAATGCATTAGAAGTAAAAGACTCTAGAAAATTCTGGTCTCTGGTAAATACTGGTACAGGAGAAGCCAAAGCGGCAGTGGAGCCTAACATTGCCTCCTCTGTTTGGGAGGCCCACTATGGCAATTTGTATCAAGACACCACCTTATTAGCCAACGATGTGGCCCTTGAGGCCCCACCGATCCCTGTAGCCGGTCTGGAATTTACCCTTGGCGAGGTGGTCAGTGCAATAGAGAGTTTGGCGATGGGGAAGGCCCCGGGTCTAGACAGACTACCTGGTGACCTTTTAAGGCATCACCCCGAGATCTGGGGCCCTTACCTCCTTATTCTTTTTAATGCTATCATAGGAGGCATGGAGATCCCCTGTACTTGGCTGGGGGCGGAGATTGTGCCTATCTACAAGAAGGGTTCTCCTCTTCTCCCAGCCAACTACAGGCCGATCAGTCTTATAGATGTCCCCCAAAAGTTATTCTCTCGCCTTCTCCTGGATCACCTTTTAGATTGGATAGAGGCCAACGAAATTCTGAGTCCCCTCCAGGCTGGCTTCAGGAAAAACACGTCCACCATGGATCAGATCTTCCGCCTCGTCTTGCTGTACTGGAAAACGGTGAGGATCGAGGGGGGGAGGCTGTACATGGTGTTCGTGGACCTGAGGTCAGCCTTCGACCTGGTGCCACGTAAGAAACTGTGGGAGGGCCTGAGGAAGTTGGGGGTACCCGCTCAATTATTACATGCCATTATCAGGCTCCATGACAGTAATTACGCTCAGGTTAGGTGTGGGAGGGATGGTGCCCTGTCATCAAGGTTTCCTGTCCTCAGGGGGGTGAGGCAGGGTTGCGTCCTGGCGCCGACCCTGTTTTGCCTCTTTGTTAACAGTGTCATATCCCATCTAGACAATGTTAGGGACAATGACGCCCCTTGCCTGGCAGGCAGGAGGGTGCCGGCGGTCATGTTTGCCGACGACACCCTCCTGCTTTCCAAATCCCCGATGGGGATTCAACGGATTTTAGATGGATTTGGCCTTTTCTGTAGACAACATGGTCTAGAGATCAATACAGAGAAGACCAAATTCATGATATGTAATCCATCCCCTAAAACCAGACCTAACCCTACATTGGGTTTAGCCAGCCTTGAGAGGGTATCAACTTTTTTGTATTTGGGGGTAACACTACATGAAAATGTAACTTGGGACCCCCAGATAGTAAGATCTCGGCTCAAGTTGTCCCAACTGTCGGGCGCAATTTTGAAGGTTGTAAACACCTCAACCTTCAAGCCTATTAGCCCGGCAGTAGAAATGTACAAAACCCAAGCTAAGGCGGCTGCAACCTATGGGAGCGAACTATGGGGGTATAAAGCAGGGCAAGAACTCGCAAGAGTGGAAAATAACTTCCTCAGACGCCTTTTGGCCCTCCCTCGAGGCACACCGCTCCTGCCCCTAAGACTAGATATGGGCCTCCCTTCTATTGCTGAGGAGCTTGAGTCAAAGCCATTGAGATTCTGGCATAGGCTTTGGTCTACCAGTGAACTTGTTCACTATAGGCAAGACCTTATCCATGTCATTAACCTGAACCAACGAGATAGAATCCCCTGGCTTGCTTTTGTAAAAAAAGAACTGTACTCCATGAATCTGTCTGAGTTGTGGGAGGATCCCGAACAAGGCTGCCGAAGGGTTTCCCGCAAAAGACTGGTACAAACTTATAAGGAAAAAAGACTAGCACTACTGTTGTCTACACGAAACAGCGGCACTCTAACTGACCGTTTTCTGGAATCCAAAAATTCCTATGTATTTGAAAGTTTTATGGATTTTATTTTTCCCATTTTAGCGAGAAAATTGTTTATACAATGGAGGTTAGGCACTTTGCCCATTAAAACCTTCACTTGTAAATGGCTAAAGGGTAATGACAAAACTTGTCCATGCTGTAACATTCACGAGGAAGATGAAATTCACCTCATGTTTTCTGCACTGCATATAATAGACCAAGAAAATACTGGCTGGTGCCGCTTTGTAGAAACTTGGGATTTAGGAGCCACCTGCATGCGTATAGAATACTGAAAACTAGTACTCTGCCTCATATTGTGTTTGCAGTTGCTAAGTTCTTAATGGCCATGTGGCAGATAAGGAAAAAAATAAATCACTTAATGTGTGGATAATGGTATGAATTGTTTTTAAACCCCCTTTTACGCCTGGATTATTATGGGAAGTAATCGTATGAACTGTATGAAATGTGTTTTTATAACATTTAAGTCTTTTTACTGTGTATTTGTTTGTATCTTTTATGGTCTAAACGGTCGAAATAAAGAATTTTTGGATTGGATTGGTAACCCCAACTAAGGTGCCTAGGAGTTCCACTGCAGATGGGAAGAAGCAAAGCGGTAGATAGGTCCAGGGTTCCGATCTCAAGAGGGTGCTGGCACATATAAGACATAACCTCTCTTTCCCCGAGGCCCCTTCACAACCAGATGAAGCAGACTTCTTTAGTCAATATAGAAGAAGTAAACCTCCTGCGATAAATCAATAAGAGGGTTGCTATCCAGAGAGTGGGCAGACATCGAAAAATCTTCTTTCCCTTCATTCTTGGAAAAGTGTTGTCCGTTACAAAATATCGCTGAAGAGTACCCTGGCCTTCCTATAAGTGGACTCTTTAATGGCGGGTTTACCGTTCAGTGGAGCTAACATTTCAGAGGAGGCATCTCCTGCTGATTAGGTGGATAAACAAGTGGAGGCTGCAGTGCTGTTACTCTCTCATGTTCTTAGTGCAAAAGGCATTGGAGAATTCTAGCTAGCCTTGGAGTTAAAGAAGGTCTGGGGCTCAGTGCGGTTTGGTTGTATGCAGAAGCTCCAACTTCTTTGAAGTGGAAGGAACTAGAAACAGTCCATGGAGGTCTTTTGCTCCTTTGATCAAGGACAACCCTGTTCTAATTCACACATATAACCAAGCGGCTGGAGTCTACATACATCATCTGGGAAGTACCAGAGTTCCCCAGTTGGCTCAAGAGGCAGAACAGATTGAAATCTGGAAGGCGGGCAATCTCCAGGATCTGACTGTCCTCTCCTGTCTCTGACTCCGATGCATGTGTCGGAAACGCTGGTACCACATTGGGCTACCCTGAGAAGGTAAGGGAGCCGCTGTTCATCCCTAGAAGTCCACAAGCCCACACAGGCCAGCTCAGTCACTGATTCAGCCCAGAGTTTGCATTGTCTCTGGCTCTCTGCCCCCTGGTTTGCGCCTGGCCTGTTTGACAAATATGGCTAGTGGCAGGGGGAAGGGCCGAGGTAATGCTTTGTAGAGGTTTCCACACGGCATGGCAGCAGAATTAGGCTGTGGTCATAGGGTTGAGCTGGAGGGACATAGAAGCGGTTGAACAAGGCTCTGATGTGGTTTGTTTCTCCCCGTGAGCTCCCCCGCCTCTTTGCAGTAACACACAAAACCAAATCCTGCCCAAGCACATAAGCTGCACCCGACACCTCAACATCTGGATTCACCAACAGTAGCAATCAGGCATTAATAGCTTTGTAGTACACAACAGGGGTGCACAGAGCAAGTCTCACTAACCACAGCATGCACAGAAGGAAACCCACCGCTTGGTCCAAGTCAGCTACCGAGGGGAAAGCATCCCCTGCCTCAGTCATCGTCTGGTGTACTCGGAGTGCACTCCAGGCACACCCAGCCCTGAAGTTATCCCCCAAGGTTTTAAAAACAGGCCTTATCACGTAGTTTTCATACTCCACTCTATAAAGGATTCATCAGTAGCAACCACTACCAGCAACTTCTGGCAGTCACTCAACACATTCTCAAACTCCTTGGCCTTGGATCCTCTGGAGAAGAAACAAACAATATAAAAAATGGGTTGAACCCAGAAGAGTCTTTGAAACTTACTCAAGTAATGACTGCACAAATACATCATCGAATTCTACTCTCTTTTCAGGCCTCAACTCATGTCACTTTCCCAGAGTTACTCAGGTCATGGATGTTTGACCATGACTGCTGCAACTGAACAAAATCACAACCTGGGAGACATTTCTGCATCCTTCTTTCACAACTTGGAGTTCAAAATAAAAAGACATTGCAGTTCACTCTGAAGTTTTTCAGAATGTCAAAAGCAACAAAGCAATCATCCCCTGACACAAGATACCAACGGAACAGAGGACCTGCAACTGACCTCCATTAGTGCAGTACATAACTCCATGGCCTGAGCACTGATATGGTAGTACACCAATATGGAGTTACAGAAAGACCTCCTTCAATCAATCGCACAGCTCCTAGTGGACCTGAGTGCTAAAATGGACTGTCTAGAAGATAGGGCATGCTAGTGTTCATGTTCAGCTATTATTGTGATGTTTTGTTGATTTTTTCTTGCCCCCCCCTGGAAAGTCACGCACTTGGCTGCATTGAGCTGGATGGGGCCTCCGTGTTGTCCTTTCCAGTTGACTGTATGCTGGGACTAAAGTCCGTGGGTATGGATGGTGGATTTTTTAGGAGCTTATCCTTCTAAAAGGAGGCCCCATCCTGCTCAATGCAGCCAAGCGCGTCACTTTCCAGGAGGGCCAAGACAAAATCAACAAAACAACACAAAAGGGCTACATGAAGCAAAAGAGTAGCGTCCCTGATAACCACTCAGAATCTACTTCCATTGGCAGCAAACAACCCTGTCCAGTAGTACCCAATATTTGTTACCAGGGGCCTGGCCTTATTATCATGAAAGACTTCGCAGTAGAATGATATGACACTAAGACTTCCCCATCTTCAAAGACTGTAAACGAAGGGCAGGATTTGGGAATGCCAGAGACCTCACCTCTTCAACTGAAAAGCAAGGAGAGAGCAGACGCCAACACTCAGTTTGCTTCCATCTAGGAGCCACGCACAGATGCCAGGAGGCACACTGCTTGGGTTTCCATCAACGCGATTACATCGGTTCACCGACAGCCCAATGCTTTGTAAATCTCTGGCCCCACTCAAAATGTGCCCTCAACAGCAAAGGTCTTGGGCACTGCTCTACGTGGCGCTCTCCTGCCATCCAGAGCCCAAGCACCAGAACTAATCACCACAAAGGTGCGGACGCGTGCCCTGACACAGTGCTAACCCCTAGCTATCATATCAAAAGACCACACAATATCCTAAACAGGGGCAACATACTCCGCCTATTCAAACATATACCATCTTTTGGTCACATTGAGTCGAACAATCTCACCTGCGTTAGGTTTCAGAATCTTCCTGGTGACACCCATGGTGAGTCAACGCTGATAGGCCTACGTCAACAGCCTCATCAGACCACCATGCTTAAGGAAGCACCCCAATTTATGGAATCGGGGATAGATATCAAGCACAACAAACCAGAGAAATACTTACATGTGCTATATGACCCATCCCAGAAGAAGGGGGCCTATTCCTTTCTGCGAGGAACAAACAGCACTAGCCAAGTCGGTAAATATCAAGTCGAGCTCAAGAATCTCAATGCCTTTAAAATAACATGCACAAATCATCAAAGGGCTGTGCATCCTCGGTACCTCAGGGCAGACAACGTACATCATCAATGAGCTCGCCCTGCCCGAAGCCCCCTTCGACTGCATCCCTCACTCCACCTATACTTGGATGCAAGGCAAACATTCCAGAGGGGCTGTCCTAAGCCCACATCTAACAATAATTTCTTTGAATGTGGCAGGCCTTAAGAAATTAATCAAGGATAATTCAGTTTTTCGATACCTTCACAACAGAGACATACTAAGTTTTCAGGAGACCTGTGGTTCTGAAATTCTGGACCCTGCTGTTATCCCGGTATCGAGATCCAATACCCGTGCCACAAAATATCAACGTACCAGGACGAATTTGGTGTCGACGGACCGATAATGATTAGGACATCATCCCTATGCATTTGCGTCATGATTGAGGGATGCCAACACCCCTAAACCATAGTTTCCGTTCCGACCCCTTAGACTCCATTTTGTAAAACGGCATCCATCTTGCGTCTTGCCCTCATGATAAGTCAATTGAGTAAGGTCGAGCTTGATCTAAAAGGACACGTCCACCTTCTCTGACTCCCCCCTGACCTGTCGCAACTGACTTCATTGCCTCCAGCCAAACCTGTTTGGGCAGCTCCTCACCCAGTGGCCGAATAAGATAGCATCAATACATAATATGCCACAAACCATTCACTACGTACAGAACATGTTTTCATCACACACACTCCTGTCCATGTTCCTTGTTTATGGCCAGTTTTATGACTAGGAGGTGCCCTGCTTTATTGAGGTTTCATCGATATCTGATGGGAGTTCCGGGCCTGGCCGGGTAATCTATCACTAACTGGACGTCTAAAATATGGGTTGGCCTACATGACTTCGCTCTTTGTATTATTGTAGAAATATGTGTATAACCATATCGTAAACTTAAGAATTCATGCCTGCAGCTATTATTTCTGTATATAAGGAGAAAGCTGGTTCTGTAAAAACGAACAGTCTCCTGAGAAATACACGCCCCGGGTTGTCGTGTTTCTAGGACACATGTTACTTGGTAGCTCGATCTCTGACTTCAGCTAGAAGACTCCGTGTTTCTGTGGTCCGGAACAGGGAGAACTCAGAGGTCTTCAGGTGTTATCCCCTGGCACCACCGGGTTCCTAAAAACCCGTTACCTCAGTTGGCGCCCAACTCGGGGCGGTATCAAGCGGCGACGGTCCAAGCCAGATGTTCGTGAGGAGCTTCGTGTGAAAATTCCAGAGGACGGCCAGCCACTTCAGCGACCCCTGTATGTCGACGTGGTTCCGAAGGTCTTTGCTGCGAGGTTCACCGCGTCCCGACGGCTACGAGGGACTGCTGTCCTGACTATCGCCCTGTTTTGGACCCAGTGATCCTTGGTAGAGCGAAACGATAGACGAGTCTTCTAGTGACGTCATCGATCTTCAAATACTTCAGTTAAGTATAAGTGGAGCGTCTCCAAGTCCTTAGTTTGATCCTTAGTTTTTGGTATCCTTGAGATAGGTTTTGATTTGGTACTTGCAAGCCCCAAAGCCGAAGGACTCGTGTATTCACGAGAAATATCGTAATTGATAATCCTTTGAAGTTTGAAGCTAAACTAGTGAGCAAAGATGCCTTGTTTTAGCAGATTTGGAAACTTGTTTTGTCTTGGTTGTAGTAAGGACTCCCGATTAGAGGATTCTTGTCCGGTTCCTCCGATCGGAACTCCAACATATGAGTTATATATAAAACACGGCGTAGGTCCTATAACATATAATGAAGTATGGATAAAATACACCCGCAAGGATGGTGTTTTAAAATGGCCCCAATATGGTAGTTTTGACTCAGAAATATTAGATAACCTCGAGGTCAAATTGTTCAAGAAAAAAGCCCGGCCGGCGATGTTTGACTCTTTCCGCTTGTGGCGCAAAGAAGCCAAACAGAAAGAAATAAAATTAGCAAAAAGGAATAAAAGAGGTATGTCGATGGTGCAAGCTGCCGTCGCATACAGGGATAATGAGGAAGAGCAAGAGAGCGAACAAATGCTTAGGAGCAAGAAACTAGCAGTAGATAAATGCTACCCAATGTTACCACATAAGGGACAAGGTCAAGAGGAAATATCCGAGAAAGATCCATTAATGTCCCACTTTTTAAGCTCACCGCCACCGTATGCGTTAGACGCTACCGCAACCCCAAAGCGTTTTATTATACCGCGCCCCGGCGCACCAAACACAGCTCTTGCACAAACGCCAGCTACTCTTCAGCTGGTTCCTACTTCTCCGGTGCAGCCTTCTCAAGGGCCGCCGCCTCTGCTACATACTCCATCTACTTCTACGACTTTGCCTACGCTCCAACTGTTCCCTATGATACTACATCTGCCACTGCTTCAACTTCCTCTGCTATTGCTTCGACTTCTTCTTTGCATCAGCCTGTCTTTTCTGACGCATCTGCACCTCCGCAAGCTTCTCCTTCTATTAGTCAGAGAATGGCAAGCACTGTCACTGGTCTGTTTTCACCTTTCTTTGGGTCGCCTAGAACGACCGCTAAAACGGAACGTAGACAGTTACGTAGTCAGCTGCCTGATTACGAGGAAAGAGAAGTGCTAAATGAGCTAGCACGCCAATGGATTACGGACACTGTTAGATATGATGTTCAGTCTGTTATGGAAGTTTTCCGTCAATGGGATGCACCCACTCAGAGATACGTATTCGAAGAGATGTGTGTATATCTGTGTGAAGATTTGGAGACAAATTATCCCAAACGCAACATGAACGAACTATGGCGTACGCGTTTTAAGTTCCATGAAGGTATGATTATAGGTGCCGATGTTGAGAAAGCGATAGATTTATTGTTTTCTTATAGGAGTAAGGGAAATACTTCTAGATCATTGTACGAAGACGACGTATCAGGTAGGAAAAAAGCAAGACAGTACCCCATGAGAGAGGTTCCTCCGGTTTGGAGGGAAGGTGATGCGAATGTAAATCCACCAATTCTGCCACATTTCCAGCGTGTGTGGGTACATGTTCCCTGGAAAAGATCCGAAGTTTTAGCACTCAAGCAGACATTACCCGATCCCCGTAAAAACCCAACTGGGTATTATAAGGAGTTATCGCAGACTGCCAGCTCATGTATAATGAATTTAGCGGATGTAGACATGTTGTTTGGGAATGTTGTTCCACATCCTTTATGGAGTAAAATTCATCATACGGATCATGATCAAGAACTAGGTGACTCATGGGCTAATATTGCAGGTATAGATGCTAGACAAATCGGTGGTTCTAAACCTGAGCCGTTGATAGCCGAACTTCCTGGTAGGATTATCGCGTACATGAAAACGTTAATGCCTGAATTACGCGTAAATTGGGACAAGCTGTCTGCGTGCAAGCAGAAGAAAGATGAGAATGTGTCTGAATTTTTCACAAGATTTGAGGAGACTTTCACAGATCATAGTGGTCAGGATATGGCTACCGAGGGTGGTCAAAGACTGTTTGTAGACAAATTTGTACATAACCTGCTTCCTGAACTGTGTAATAAGCTGAAAGATTCAGAGAGTGCTTGGGCTGTCTCTACGTCAGCACAGATTTTAGCTACAGCCCAGTACTATGAAAATAGGCGCAAAGACGAGCTAGATAAAATAGACAAAAAAACGAAAGATTTAAAAACTAAAGTTCTTCTCCAGCAGGCCTATCCGCCTCATACGGCTAGTCAGCCTAATTATCAGCAACCACAGCAGTATTCGAGAAACGCGCAAGGAAACGAGTTTTCCCATCAGCGTATTCCGTATGGCCCGAATCAATGCGCATATTGCAAGGAAGAGGGTCACTTTAAAGGTAATTGTCCGGCTCTTGCGCGACGTTTAAACGGTGTTTAAGGTATAAGGGGTAGAGGTGTTCAACATGCTCCTAGGGGTAGGGGCCGTGGAAATTTCCCCCAGAATCCAACTTCTTTTCCGCCTCAGAATTCCTTGAACAGCTTTGACCAACAGGATAATGCATCGTCTAGGTCAGCTCAGTACTATGCTGACGTCTATTACACCGAAAACGAGAATGAGGACAATAATTGCTAGGACAGCCATGGACAAAGAGAGGGAGTCGTTTCAGTTCCAGTAGATCAGAATGGACCTTATGTTGAGGTGATTACTTCAGGAGTGTCAGAGCCATTTCTGCTGGATACTGGTGCTACAAAAAGCTCTATTATGCACTCGAAACTTCCTGGCGCACCTTTGTCTGGCGAAACGAATGTTTCAGTAGGTTTCTCTGGCGCCCCTGTTAGAAACCCGATCTCTAGTCCCATGTCCCTTTCTGTTGGTCCTTGCGAATTAGAAGCACCCCTCATCCTTACAACAAGTTGCGGTGAAAATTTGTTAGGTTTGGATTTACTAAAGAGGTTATATGCCACTTTGTACTGTTCTCCCTTGGGAGTACAACTTACTTTAGGTAAGAAAGTCATTTCTCAAATGTATTTGTCAAAGGAAAATATTCCAACTGAATTGTCATCTCTTCCGGATATACTCTGGGCTAATGGTTCCAATGATGTAGGCCGTTTGGAGATTGCACCGTATGTCATAACATTGAAAGCCAACGTTAGGTTGCCACGTATTCCCCAATACAAAATATCTAGTGAATGCGAAAAGGCGTTGTTGACGATTATTTATGATCTGATCGAGAAAGATGTCATCGAAGAAACAACAGGCAACGTTTGTAACAGTCCAGTTTTGCCTGTCTTAAAGCGAACCGATCCTTCACAGCCCCCTGTGTACAGGTTTGTCATTGACCTCAGAGAAGTAAATAAGGTGGTTATTCCACAGTTTCCAGTTGTCCAAGACATTACTGCCTTATTGACAATGGTTCCAGCTTCAGCAACTTGGTTTTCAGTGATTGACCTGAAGAACGCTTTCTTCAGCATCCCGATTGCTGAGGAGAGTAGAGATATTTTTGGTTTCAATTTAGGAGGACGAAGTTTCCGCTTCAAGTGCGCTCCTCAAGGCTACTGCGAAAGCCCATCAATATTCAGTCAGGCCCTGAAAACACAACTAGACACAATTGTTCTGCCTGATGGGTCAACTCTGATTCAGTATGTTGACGATCTGCTGATCGCTGCGGACACTGAAGAAATTTGCAAGCGAGCTACATTATCATTATTGCGTCACTTATGCGACATGAAGCACAAAGTCTCTCTCTCAAAACTGCAATTTTGTCGACAAGAAGTAACCTACCTAGGTCACATCTTATCGAAGGAGGGAAGGAGACTGACACCAGAAAGAATACAGGCAATTGCAGAGCTGAGTGCCCCAAGGACACAGAGAGAGGTTCGTGCTTTCTTGGGCATTACATCATACTGTAGACAATGGATACCAAATTTCTCACTACTGGCTAAACCCTTGCTGGCACTACTCTGTAAAGACACGCCCAATCCTATGCCCTGGTCTGAAGATTGTCAAACAAGTTTCCATGAGTTGCGTGATGCATTGTGCTCGGCTCCTGTGTTGGGAAACCCCAACTACAGTAAGCCTTTTACATTATATGTCCATGAGAAGGAAGGTTGTGCATTATCAGTCCTAACACAATACTTTGGGGATAAACAGCGCCCATGCGCGTATTTTTCGGCAACTCTAGATCCCGAGGCTAAGGCACTACCAAGTTGTCTGAGGGCCACCGCCGCAGCGGCTGTCTGCATTCGACAGTCCGCTGGGCTAGTCATGAATAATACTCTGATCGTTATGGTCCCACATGCAGTAGACATTTTGCTAAACAGGACGAAGACACAACATCTTACTAGCGCTCGACTATCCAGTTACGAACTAACACTGTTAGCGAGTCACATTCACATAAAGAGGTGTGATACACTCAACCCCGCTACGCTACTACCCATCTCGGCAAAGACAGACGAGGTTGAAAAACATGACTGCTGCTTTAGGACAGAAGAAGAGACCAAAGGGAGAGTAGACTTACAGGACACTCCCCTTCCTGAATGCAATGATGCTTTATGGGTCGATGGTTCATGTTTCAAGTTGCCGAATGGTGATACGACTGCAGCATATGCCGTAACGACATTACACACCATCATAGAGACCGCGCGCATTTCCCACAATTCCGCACAAGCCGCGGAGCTAATTGCGCTTACAAGAGCATGTGTGTTGGCAAAAGGAAAGCGAGTGAATGTGTACACTGACAGCCAATACGCCTTTGGCGTGGCTCACAGTTTTGGGAGATTGTGGCGTGAACGTGGGTTCCTGACGTCGCATGGTGCAAAGATACAACATGGTCAGCTAGTTAATGAGCTCCTCGAGTCACTGACGTTGCCACTACAAGTTGCAATCGTAAAATGCAGTGCACACAGAAAAATTCAAGACGATGTTGGCCGCGGGAATGCATTTACAGACGAGGTTGCGAAAGAGACTGCAAGGAACACAATGAGTCGGATGTATGTTGTAGGACCCGCTAGATGGATTACTGATGTGGGGATGTGTGAGGACACCATTGAAAGCGTGAAAACTATACAAGCTGAGGCCACTGAGAAAGAGGTGAATGAATGGAGAGAAAACAAGGGTAGATTAGATGCGAATGGTTGTTGGGTCGAATTGTCAGAACACCAGCGATGGCTATTACCTAACACATATGTACTTGTGTGGGTAACAATGGCCCATGGAATTGCACACATCAGTACGAAAGGAATCTGTAAACTATTGGCCCCAGTATGGCAGAACAGTAATATCCCAAAATATGCAGAGAATGTGGTCAGAAACTGTATGGTATGTTTGAAGCACAATCCCGGTAGGGGAACCCCAACTCCAGCTGGTCATTTTGCGCCTCCAACGTATCCGTTCGAGGTTTTGCAGCTCGATTTCATCCACATGGAGAGGTGCAACAATCTGAAGTATGTGCTCGTTGTTGTTTGCGCTTTCTCCAGGTGGGTGGAAGCGTACCCCCTTAAGGACAACACCGCCTTGTCAACTGCCAAAGCCCTTGTCAAGGAATTCTTCCCTAGATTCGGTATGCCTAGAATTGTTTGGAGTGATAATGGAAGTGAATTCGTGGGACGTGTGATGAGGAGAGTGTGTGAGTGTCTAGGCATACACCAGAAATTCCACGCTGCAAATCACCCCCAATCAGCTGGATTAGTGGAGTGCTACAATGGCACGTTAAAACTCAAATTAGCCAAGATCCAAGCCAGTACAGGTCTTAAATGGCCTGACGCCTTGCCTCTAGCACTCCTGTCGACCAGAATGACCGTCCATTCCAGATTAGGACTTAGCCCCCATGAAATAGTGTTTGGCCGCCCAGCCAACGTCTGGGGCGTGCCCAGGCCAAAGAAACTCAGCGAAATAGAGCAACCCGTACTGCTTGACTATTTGTGCGAATGAACAACTAAATTGCGTGTTTTACACCAACAGGTTCACAGTTCCTCTCCGCCAGCCTCTGATGATCCAGGTCACTCCATCGTACCCGGCACTTGGGTGCTGGTGCGGAATTTTCAGCGCACGAACAACGAACAGCCCAGGTGGACCGGACCATAATTTGTCCTTCTTTCCACGAGATCGGCTGTGCGGGTGGAAGGAAAGAAGAACTGGATCCACGGGACCCATTGTAAACGGGTCCCTCTGCCCCTTCCCTACGACCGGTGGGTCAAGGAAGGAATTGCCGACTCCGAGATAGAGTCCATACCTCGCTTCATCCCTTTCAGCGATGCACGTTTGAAAGGAACTGGTACCGGAAAGGAGAGTGATTATATTTTACAAGGACTTGTGCCGCTGTCAATGCAGTTGGACACTACAGAACCTGAGACATTGTTTGAAGACCACACCGTACCTGGGAAACAACGATATAATCTGAGGTCGAGACAAAGAGACTAATAAAGAAAGAAAGAAAAACAAAAGCAAATTAATGTGACCCCCCCAAGAACTATTTTTGATTTTCCAGCTCTCTTGCCCAGGGAACTTGCTCATTTTTAGTTTTCGAACCGCCATCCGGTTCTGCTGCTAGGGTCGCGGTTGAAGTCTGGGGAGTGCAGCTGGGGACGTTTAGGTCTACGGTTCTGGTTGGTCAAGGGAGTTACCCCGGACTGAACAGAGCGCATTCCCTGGCAGAATCAATCTACCACCGCGGGCAGCAACTAGAGGATGGGGTTTCCGAGGGTTGAGAGACCTGCCAGATTACCAAACTTTGAAAGACAATTATGCACAGTACTGGCCAGAAAAAGGTTTTTGATAATATGTATTTTAATGTTGTGCAGCATAACGATGTTCTTGATTGGCTATACTCTATTCACATTTCAAGTTACCTTTGCAAATGACACTCGGCCAACACCTCCTCCTACTATCTCTCCACACTCCTTTCACCCTCTACCTGAACACGAGTCTGCCAGAAGACTCGAATTTATAAATAACTCATTCGTCCAACTCCTACACCAACACCAGTCCATAATGAACACATCGAACTGTTGGATATGCGGACTCATGCCGCACACAACTGATAAGGGTATCCCATACTTCATCCTGCCATTCAGTTATTATGGTTCTCTGTGGGCTTTTCAGACGATGTTCCTGTTCGCCCTAGAACCATACCCGCCCCGTTCCACTGAGAGCGATTCCAGCAACAAGGCACTAGTGGCAGGGATAAGAAATATGAGTAGGGATATTGACACATATCGAGTGATTCCCAAAGATGAACTCACTCCATACAGTCGCTGGAACGTAACCAAATATGGAGTTTCCTTGAGTAAGGGACAGACAGCAAAGAAATCCCGCCCAGTTTGGATAGTGCCACACCGAGGTCGCTTATGTCTGCAAGGTATCGGCAGGGATCCCAAAGCACAATTGGGAAAGAGCATATGCACGGAAACATATGTATTCGCTTCCCGAACTTCCCCTCTATTCTTGGCAGCTAAAGGTACATATTTTGTCTGCCATTACCAAGCCTATAAATGGTTGCCCCCTGACTTCTCAGGCACGTGTTTTATCTCATTTCTGCTGCCACCCACCTATACGGCCAGGGCAGATTACCATCGGACCAGAACAGCTAGGGGTGTCGTGAGTAAAGACGACACTGCGGGTCAGGAATTTGCCGACTTCGCAAAGGGTTTTCTGCCATTTTGGGGGCCCATGGTGAACAGCAGGAACATTCGCCAGTTATCGAGGATAGTTGAATCCGCCGTGACCGAAACGGCCGGAGCCCTTGGCAACTTAACATCTGAGCTTCAGTCGGATCGACTTATGACCCTTCAGAACCGGGTTGCCCTAGATATCATACTTGCAGACCGTGGTGGTGTATGTAGAGTGATCCAATCCAGTTGCTGCATTTTCATCCCTGATAATGCACCGACAGTGTACCAGGCCATCTCTAAGCTACACGAAATATCTGGTTCCCTTCACGTAGAAAAAGGGGATTGGTCCCTGCTAGGGTGGTTCTGGGAACTAATCACTGCCTGGGGATGGAAAACACTGATCTTCGTTGGAATGATCTTAGCGCTTCTGTTTATGTTCTGCCTGTGTGTACAGTGTGCTCCTGCACTATGTGGCCTCTGCGCTACATCATGTGTAAGGAAGCCTGTGTCCAGGGACGAACTGAGCAACAGAATGATGCTACAGAAGCATCTCCACGAATACCTTCATACCGATTTGGACTCAGATTAACATGAGTTATTGCCTTATATGAGGGCAAAAGGAGGGGCTGTGGTTCTGAAATTCTGGACCCTGCTGTTATCCCGGTATCGAGATCCAATACCCGTGCCACAAAATATCAACGTACCAGGACGAATTTGGTGTCGATGGACCGATAATGATTAGGACATCATCCCTATGCATTTGCGTCATGATTGAGGGATGCCAACACCCCTAAACCATAGTTTCCGTTCCGACCCCTTAGACTCCATTTTGTAAAACGGCATCCATCTTGCGTCTTGCCCTCATGATAAGTCAATTGAGTAAGGTCGAGCTTGATCTAAAAGGACACGTCCACCTTCTCTGACTCCCCCCTGACCTGTCCCAACTGACTTCATTGCCTCCAGCCAAACCTGTTTGGGCAGCTCCTCACCCAGTGGCCGAATAAGATAGCATCAATACATAACATGCCACAAACCATTCACTACGTACAGAACATGTTTTCATCACACACACTCCTGTCCATGTTCCTTGTTTATGGCCAGTTTTATGACTAGGCGGTGCCCTGCTTTATTGAGGTTTCATCGATATCTGATGGGAGTTCCGGGCCTGGCCGGGTAATCTATCACTAACTGGACGTCTAAAATATGGGTTGGCCTACATGACTTCGCTCTTTGTATTATTGTAGAAATATGTGTATAACCATATCGTAAACTTAAGAATTCATGCCTGCAGCTATTATTTCTGTATATAAGGGGAAAGCTGGTTCTGTAAAAACGAACAGTCTCCTGAGAAATACACGCCCCGGGTTGTCGTGTTTCTAGGACACATGTTACTTGGTAGCTGCCAATAAAACTCGATCTCTGACTTCAGCTAGAAGTGTCCGTGTTTCTGTGGTCCGGAACAGGGAGAACTCAGAGGTCTTTGGGTGTTATCCCCTGGCACCACCGGGTTCCTAAAAACCCGTTACCTCAGACCTGGGCCACTGGAACCAAGTTACACTCAGGTTATTATGAATTTCATACTCCAAACACACCGGTGGCCACTGAAATACTCACCAATTTGCACATATCCCAAGCTCTACTTATCAAAAATCTTAAATTGTGAGTCCCAACCTTTCCAAATGCTGTTAATCAACTGCTATGTCAACTCCGCACAGAATCAGAAAAAACTGGCTTTAAATTCCCTTGCAACTGCAATTGATGAGCTCCTAAGCAAATGTGACTCTCACATGCCAATAATTGCCAGAGACTTCAACACCAGGACCTTGGGCAAGCATACAAAGCCTATGACACCATCTACAGACGCTGCACCTTTTTTTAGAGCCTTCTCAACAACTATAGACTAGTCTCTGCGCAATCTTTAAATGAAGCCCACGATCGTCAATGTCAAATTCTTCCTACTTTCAGGAACATATCCATCATTGATTATATTTTCATCAGTGAATCACTGTCCTCTAAATTTCACAGCTTAGAAGTAGATAACAGGGGTGAAAGCAATCCCAGACCCCTGCACTCAACCCAGAAACCAAATACAATGGCCTCACCATAACTACTGTCACTTAGGGAACCAAACGGGGAAGAACGCCATAAGGTCCTCCCCAGAAGGTCAGTAAACCTCGGAGAAAAACTTTTAGTTTGGATTGCACCAAGCACAGCTACACCTATGGGGAATGTTGAAGTACCATCCAATGATTTATTTAAATAATGGTATTTATTGTAAAGATAAGTTGCTGGAAGAGCTCTAACTCTCCTGCCTCGGCAACCGACTTCCTCAGAATACAGAGAATCTGGAACTTTAGAAGTTCCATAGATGACAACACAGATTCTTATACCTGCACGAGGACCGTGGAAAGAAACAACATTATAACAGGGCACTGGGAGGAATTTTTCACAGATCTTCAAACAGCTCTGGGGAGTGCACCGAGGATCCCTCCGATACGGAATCTCCCCACTCAAATAACTGTCCCTCTCACCACAACAAATGAACTGGTCACAAGCAAACGCAATCTATGAAGGGCCCTGGCGGCCAGAGAAAGAGGCAATGAAAACTACTCCGGACAAATAATTTTAGCGCTTAGAGCAGCTTACAATTAGAATGGATGGCAACAAAAAATAAAAAAAAATAAAGTGACATGGCTGAAGATTTTCACCCTCCTAAAAGTGAAGAATCATGGCCTGTTTCCTTAAGTACATAAACAGCCTCAGCAACTTCGCCCAGTCTAAGGGGAATGGCATAGCAGAAGGGTTGTGGATTACTTATGTCAATCTCCTATACACAAACGATCAGGCATTGAAACAACATCCATCTCCTGTCTCAGACTGCCCTGCTCAACAAGCTTCTCTTATAACAGAGGCCTCAGTTATAGGCACCATCCACAAAATAAGGATGGTGCTTCTGGACCCAACGGTATCCCCGCCTCTGTCTTCAAATAAGCACAATATTTCTGGACCGGGATTCTCACTCCAGGTTTCAGGTTTTTAAGTCTTTATTTCGATTTATAGAATCATAAAAGACAATTAATAACAATAAAATTGAGCATACATTGTTAAATTTAAAAAAGAAAAAAGAAAAAGAAAAAAGAAAAAGGAATAGAATTTCTTTTAAAGCCATCATAATTACAAATTGCAAAATCATGTATCTCAAGACATTTCAACCTATTTCTACACTAATACTTGAATTAAACAGTATGATAAAGACCTAATAGATGTATAACAAGAAAAACCTGTATAAAAATAGGAAACAGAGACAGAATCAAATTCAAAAACAAGGTTCTTGTAGGCGTCTTGATCTAATCGCCCATGTCCAACCCAGGTATTTTGCTACAGCGACCACTACCACCTCAGAGGTGTTCGTGCGAAGTGCCCACATGGCCTCTGCACTCCCACTCACTTTAAGGTGTCGACAAATAGGCCCTAACCATTTTCTTCTTGGGGCGTGATAGGCCTCACAAACAAATAGAAGATGACCCATGCTCTCCTTGTGTTCAGGACACCAAGGACAGGAATCACTCACTCGATTGGACCAGTTCCTAGTAAAAGATCTTAAAGGCAGGGAACCTACACGAAACTGGTGGTAGAGTTTTTTGTCTAATGGCTTGGTTATGACGTCCCAATAATTCTCTAAAAGGGGGTCAAGTTTGTGACACAAAAACCAACCTGTTAGACTTAATCTATCTGAGGCCAAGACTAGCCTTTTGCGAACAGAGGCCCAATAGAGTGCTTTATAGTCCTGTTTAGAAGGGAAGCTGAGAGACCCCGGTGAAACCCACAGCTGAATGAGGCCCATTTCATCCAGAATCAATTTCACTTCACGCAGCCAAGGTATACTGCTAGACCCCCAGATCGATCTAATTTCCTCGAGTTCTTTTGCAAAAAGACTTAAATCTGGAGAGGTCCAGACGTGTCTCCACATGGCTACTAATCTATATCTGGCCATTTCATTAATAGGGTTACAGCCCAGGTCCAGACAAAGCGGTTTAGTGGGAGTCGATTGTGGGAGACCCACTAATTTCCGCATAAATTTATTCTGAACTTTCACCAGGGCTGATAGATCCATATGTCCCCAAAGGTCTGCCCCGTACAGTATTGCGGAGCTTACCGTAGAGAGATAAATCTTAAGTGCAGGTTTGATACGTTTAGTTAAGGACCTTTTTTGCTCCTGTAGAAGACAACCCGTTAGGCGAGCAAATTTTAGGTGAATGGTGTCTACCTGGGGTTTCCAGCGAAGACGATAGTCCAGAGTGACTCCTAAGTACGTCATTACCTCAACTTGTTCCAGGCCCACTCCGTGCAAGCTCACTGAGCTCGTAATGGGACGGCTTTTGGTTAGGACCATAAATTTTGTTTTATTTATATTGATTTTTAAGTCATTGGCAATACAAAACTCCTCGAAGCGGGTCAATGCTGTTTGCAAACCGCTACGGGTCTTTGAGAGGAGTAGAGTGTCGTCAGCAAAAATAAGCATAGGAAACCTTGTCCCCCCCAAGGATGGTGCATCGGTGGGTGTGTTCGCAAATTTTTTTACCACCTGGTCAATGAACAGTAAAAAAAGTGTAGGTGCCAGGACACACCCCTGGCGGACTCCGCGGGTTACGGCGAAGGAGTCCGTCACCTGCCCTTGGCCACCCCACCTCACCCTAGCAAAGGTGCCCTCGTGTAATCTGACAACCATGTCCAATATCTCCAATGGCAGTCCTAAATCTCTAAGCACAGTCCATAATTTGGCCCTAGGCACAAGATCGAATGCAGATTTCAGATCAATGAATGCTGCATAAATCGTTCCACCACCCAGCAGCACAACCTTCCAGTAGATCATACAAAATCTAAAAACCTGGTCGATTGTGCTGGTACCTGATCTGAATCCTGCCTGTAGGGGGGACAAGATACCCTCCAACTCAATCCACCCCTGGACTCTAGCAAGGACCATCCTTGCAATGACTTTTTGCAGGGAGTCTATTAAACTTATTGGACGGTAGTTTCCCGGATCAGAACGATCACCTTTTTTTAAAAATTGGGAGAATCTCCGCCCCCTTCCAGGACATAGGGATCCAGGCCCCCAAGGCAATGGCATTTGCTAAGATGGTTATATAGGGGACCCAAAGTTGGGGGTTGGCCTTAAATAAATCAGCCGGGATGCAATCCATCCCTGGGGCCTTCCCCCTTAAGACCAAGCGGAGCGCAGACTCAGTTTCCAATTCCGTAAATTTTAAATCCTGATTAGGGATGAGTGAAATTACCTGCCCGGGGTGGGCTGTGTCAGGGTCTGGGTCAGGGTCCATGAATTGACCCGAGTAGAAATCCACCCAGGCTTCTGCGGGCACGTGGTTAACTGGGGTTTGGGAGTCCGAGTTTCTGCCCCACTTAACAAGTTCCCAAAACTTAATCTGGTTGGAAGATATGCACGCATCCAATAGGTCAGACCAATATAGATCGT
Organism: Lissotriton helveticus; assembly: GCF_964261635.1. NCBI lineage: Eukaryota > Metazoa > Chordata > Amphibia > Caudata > Salamandridae > Lissotriton > Lissotriton helveticus. Next base: position 558,533,033 of record NC_136059.1, read on the forward strand.
CCCATTCCCTTTTCGCCTCCCACTGGGTCCTTTTATACGTTGTTCGTGCCTCCTTTATGTCACTAGAAACCCTAGATTTCACGGCTTTTACTAAACGGCTGTGTGCATCCCTACAGTTTTTATTATACCATTTCTCCCGGGGACCATGTACCTTTATAGTGCCTTGCTTTGGCGGGAGCGTCAGAAGGTCCATTAAATGGGCAAAGCACTGTTCGTGGAGGTCAGAGATCTGATTAGATGCGACCCTACTATGAGTCAGAGGCCGGATGTCACTCAAAGTCGATAAAACGAACTGCTTTATACTATCAAGAAGGGTCGGATTTTCCACAACCCTTGGCCATCTGAGCCTTCTTCTATCGTTTGATAAAAGAGCATCCCCTGTTACATGGGCTACAGAAGGTGATCTGCCGGATCCACCGGGAAGTCTCAATTTAAGTGACAGGGGGTTATGGTTGCTTTCTGGGCGAGTCACCACTTCCATATCCAACAAATGTGCCCAGTATTCCATTTTTAGCAGGATATAATCTATCCGACTTTTCCTTGCCCCATTATCAAAGGTGGGTTTACCGACTTTGTCAGAAAATGAGCGACCGTTCGTTGCCCTTAGCCCCCAATCTAGGCACAGCCCCATCCAGTGTAAGGCTGCCTCAGAGACTCTTTTAATAGTGTCCAGGGACAACATCGGGATGTTCCAGACAGTCTCCTCCACAGCCCCTAAATGCTCCTCTATAGTAAAAAGTGGCTTGAAGGTACAATTAAAGTCCCCTGCAAGAATAAGAAGCTTGTCCCGCCCTACTCCCTCAAGATACGAGTCCAACACTTCTACAATACTGGGACAACGCCCACCCGATCTACCACGTGCATAGATGTTGACGACTATGATGTCCTGGCAATTTTCTTTACTGAGCCTAATTCCTAAAAGATCCAGGTTGTCCACACAAATTTCCGTTGGTCGATAACCAATGGACTGTTTAACCCAGATCACTAGTCCCCCCGAAGCTCGAACCTTATTGGCCCTAATAGCTGGTTTGTAAAAATTTAGGAATCCTACCCTAAAAATTGGATCAGGAGCCCAACTTTCCTGAAACAAAAGAACATCAAAAGTATCAATAAAATCCAACCACTCTTCCGAGTCCATACGACCCTTCCTCCTTCCCACATTCCATGATGCTAATTTAAGTATAGCAGCCTCACTAGAAGTTATAATGCTATGTGAACCACTATTGGCCACTTCCAGAGGTACTCCTATGCTCAAAGGCGAAATCACCAGCATATTATCCTCCTGATGAGGGTATTTGTCAGCTACCACCGACTCCCTCTCTATGCAGACATCCCCCTGTATGAACTCTTCAATGCCAGCTCTTTCTACCCCATCTACTTAATTTCTCAAGACCCTCCCATTGTCGCCTATTGGGTGAAGTCAATCGATACACTCTAAGCCAGAAAGGGGTTCGAAACGATTATACAGAAATGGAAGCTGTGGTATGTGAGATGTTCTATCAGAGTGGTATCTTCGGGCAGGTATACTTTGGAAGGTGTGACCAGAGGGGAACTCATAGGGACGTCTAGGATAAAAATACTCGAGGCCAATGGTCTGCACATCCCCCATCCTCCCAAACCTTGCTTCCCTACGCACAAAGTCTACCACCCAGGCATCCCTAAAGGATATGATAATGCAGTCCCCTTCTAGGTCCTTGGAACAGTGTCCTACCCATTCGACTCTTCTTACAAATAATATTTCAGTCGAAGATGAAGGGGGAAGGGGGCGATGTTTTTTAAGCCAAAATACAACCTTATTTCGGAGGTCCTCAAAAGATTCCTTCGAGCCCTCCCTAAGTGGGGCAACACCAGTTAGAACTATCGTGTATGGTGTTGCAGCCAGGGGAAGATCAGTGCATGGGGGTGTCCGTTTGCTAGCTTTCATAAAAGGAGTAGGACGATTGCCTGGTCTGCTCCCTTTTACACCTTGAGTTGATTTGGGCTGCAAAGAAGTGCTTGGGGTATCCAGAACACCACCCTTGGGCTGAATGGCCGCATGAGACATAGAGCTATTAGAATGTTGTTGATGATTAGTTTTTAAAGGGGTCATTTTTTTCCCCTGTTGTAAGGGGGCGGGTGTTATCGTAGTATCAATATTTCCAGTGCACCCCCCTGCCACTGAGCCCTTATTTTTATTCAGACTAGAAACTGGTGGTAGGCCAGAAGATGCTTTTGGCGGAATTTTGCCTAAGTTTATCTTTGTTTGACCTTTGGGATTACTCATGGAAGATCTATTATTATTCCCCGTAGAGTTGGTTAGCATTTTTTCGGAGACCAGTATTGCTGTTAACTGTGGACTCAAGAACATCTAGTTTTGCAGTCATCAACCATGTTCTTTCTAATACAGGGAGTAATAATATTTTGAGCATGGCTTCCATTTTAATCAACAAGCTATCATCACTACTATAGCAGGTGGGGCATGGATCTGAGGGGCCAAAGGGGATATGGGATTGGCACGGAGGTTCATTTAAAGCTAAGACATGATGTGGTGTGGGGATGGCATCAAGAGTAGGGAAAGTAGGAAGTGGGGGAGTAGGAAGTGATGGGGCATTTTGTTTTTGGATCTTAGAAGCACCCCCCCTCTGATGGCCCTTGCATCTTTTCCTTTTACGTGGTTTTATTGTCTGAAGATCATCATCATTAGTGGAGTCCGACTGGGATTGACTGGCAAAGAGCACACTGCCATCTCCCCCACTATCTTGTGTTGCATCATGGCTAAGGTCGCTCTCTAACAGGGACGGAGATTGAACCCCCCCTCCCTCTCACAGTGTACATCCGCCACTGTTTCGACAAAATGGTGGCTTGCGTTTAAGGCTCGGACATCAGGGCTGGGTATAGTAGCTAACTTTCCCAAAGAGGATCGTTTCCCATTTACCAGATCTAAGGAGAGACTTTTTTCTACCATAGCTATCTCCTTTTCTAAAATGCCTGTGGCCCTGGAGATGAAGGCGTCTATAGGGCCAGAAACTACCCCCTTAGTAGTCTGTAGCTGTACATTGCGTTCTTTACCCGAGCGTAAGGGCATGATTTAAATATATAGAAGAACAATACGATACAGTCACAACAAATAATAACATAAAAATAAATAAATACAAAAGGGGGGTGGCCCAACCCAACCTCGGCCGACCGCGGACGGCCGCAGACGGCCCGCCCTTGTCCCGGGCTTCTCCCGGTCGCTCCCGCGCAGCGGGACTGATCAAGACAATTTACAGATCTGTGGTAAGGGGGAGGGGCAAGCAGGGAGAGCAGCCCAGGTGCTGTTGATCCGGGCGGCGGGCGCTTCTGGGATAGGTAGTCGCAGACCCGCGCTCTGCTCGCAGCCCTGCTTGTCCAGCAAATCACCTCCCAGATGACAGGCAAAAGTCCGTGGGTATCAGGAAGCAACCCAGCGATGCGGGACCCGCGGAGCGGGTTCCGCGAGGAGTAGGCAAGTTCTCAGCGTGTAACACACAACCCAGCACGCTCCAAGGGTTTTCGGCAAAGCGTCCCACAGGTAATCCTGAGGCTGGGGTTTTTGAAGCTGATGGGGAGGGGCAGGCAGGGAGAGCAGCCCAGGTGCTGTTGATCCGGGCGGCGGGCGCTTCTGGGAAAGGTAGTCCCAGACCCGCGCTCTGCTCGCAGCCCCGCTTGTCCAGCAAATCACCTCCCAGATGACAGGCAAAAGTCCGTGGGTATCAGGAAGCAACCCAGCGATGCGGGACCCGCGGAGCGGGTTCCGCGAGGAGTAGGCAAGTTCTCAGCGTGTAACACACAACCCAGCACGCTCCAAGGGTTTTCGGCAAAGCGTCCCACAGGTAATCCTGAGGCTGGGGTTTTTGAAGCTGATGGGGAGGGGCAGGCAGGGAGAGCAGCCCAGGTGCTGTTGATCCGGGCGGCGGGCGCTTCTGGGATAGGTAGTCCCAGACCCGCGCTCTGCTCGCAGCCCCGCTTGTCCAGCAAATCACCTCCCAGATGACAGGCAAAAGTCCGTGGGTATCAGGAAGCAATCCAGCGATGCGGGACCCGTGGAGCGGGTTCCGCGAGGAGTAGGCAAGTTCTCAGCGTGTAACACACAACCCAGCACGCTCCATGGGTTTTCGGCAAGGCGTCCCACAGGTAATCCTGAGGCTGGGGTTTTTGAAGCTGATGGGGAGGGGCAGGCAGGGAGAGCAGCCCAGGTGCTGTTGATCCGGGCGGCGGGAGCTTCTGGGAAAGGTAGTCCCAGACCCGCGCTCTGCTCGCAGCCCTGCTTGTCCAGCAAATCACCTCCCAGATGACAGGCAAAAGTCCGTGGGTATCAGGAAGCAACCCAGCGATGCGGGACCCGCGGAGCGGGTTCCGCGAGGAGTAGGCAAGTTCTCAGCATGTAACACACAACCCAGCACGCTCCAAGGGTTTTCGGCAAGGTGTCCCACAGGTAATCCTGAGGCTGGGGTTTTTGAAGCTGATGGGGAGGGGCAGGCAGGGAGAGCAGCCCAGGTGCTGTTGATCCGGGCGGCGGGCGCTTCTGGGAAAGGTAGTCCCAGACCCGCGCTCTGCTCGCAGCCCTGCTTGTCCAGCAAATCACCTCCCAGATGACAGGCAAAAGTCCGTGGGTATCAGGAAGCAACCCAGCGATGCGGAGTAGGCAAGTTCTCAGCGTGTAACACACAACCCAGCACGCTCCAAGGGTTTTCGGCAAGGCGTCCCACAGGTAATCCTGAGGCTGGGGTTTTTGAAGCTGATGGGGAGGGGCAGGCAGGGAGAGCAGCCCAGGTGCTGTTGATCCGGGCGGCGGGCGCTTCTGGGAAAGGTAGTCCCAGACCCGCGCTCTGCCCGCAGCCCTGCTTGTCCAGCAAATCACCTCCCAGATGACAGGCAAAAGTCAGTGGGTATCAGGAAGCAACCCAGCGATGCGGGACCTGCGGAGCGGGTTCCGCGAGGAGTAGGCAAGTTCTCAGCGTGTAACACACAACCCAGCACGCTCCAAGGGTTTTCGGCAAGGCGTCTCACAGGTAATCCTGAGGCTGGGGTTTTTGAAGCTGATGGGGAGGGGCGGGCAGGGAGAGCAGCCCAGGTGCTGTTGATCCGGGCGGCGGGCGCTTCTGGGAAAGGTAGTCCCAGACCCGCGCTCTGCTCGCAGCCCTGCTTGTCCAGCAAATCACCTCCCAGATGTCAGGCAAAAGTCCGTGGGTATCAGGAAGCAACCCAGCGATGCGGGACCCGCGGAGCGGGTTCCGCGAGGAGTAGGCAAGTTCTCAGCGTGTAACACACAACCCAGCACGCTCCAAGGGTTTTCGGCAAGGCGTCCCCTTCTCACTCCACTCTACAACTACGCATTCACTACTGCAATGATTCTGACCTTATGGAGAGGGTCAATTCTCATCCCGATTTGTAAAAAGGGAGACTGCTCAAACCCGACAAATTAGCAGCTCATTGCCCTCTTAGACCGAAAATCAAACGCCTATGCTCACATTCTATTGGAAGAGCTGGAAGCCTGGGCAACAGAACAAAGCATTCTCACTTATTTTAATCTGGTTTTAGGCCCAAAGGTTCTACGATGGACAAAAATCATAGCACTGGTGCACCTGTTGCATCGAGCCACATGGAGCAAGCAACCTCCACTGTTCTGCTGCTTCATTGACTATAGCGCAGATTTTTACAGGGTGGATCGGGGAGGCTGTGGGAGAAACTAACCACATGGAGGATCCCTAATTCCAGCTCCTTTAGGCCATAATAACCCCTTCCCGGCGAAGGTCATCGAGAAAATCGCCAACATACAGCTGACTCGCCACCTCGAGGACAACAACATCATAGACCCATCCCAGTCCGGATTCAGACAAAACTACAGCACCGAGACATCCCTCATCGCTGCCACAGAAGACATCAGGCGCCAACTAGACAACGGCGATACTTCTGCCCTCATTCTCCTGGACCTGTCAACCTCCTACGACACGGTCTGCCACCGCACACTAAGAAAACGCCTCTAAGAAGCCAGAGTCCAGAAGAAGGCCCTGGACTGGACCACGTACTTCCTCTCCGGCAGAACCCAGCGAGTCCGCCTCCCACCCTTCCGCTCCGAAGCCACTGACATCATCTGCGGCGTACCCCAGGGCTCATCCCTCAGCCCGACTTTGATCAACGTCTACATGGCCCCCCTCGCACAAGTGGCACGCCAGCACAACCTGAACTTCATCTCATACGCCGACGATACCCAGCTCATCCTCTCCCTCACCAAGGACTCACACACCGCCAAAACCAACCTTCACGAGGGAATGAAGGCCGTCGCCGAGTGGATGAGAAACAGCCGCCTGAATCTGAAATCAGATAAGGCGGAAGTCCTCATCCTCGGCCCCACCCCTTCTGCGTGGGACGACTCCTGGTGACCGCCCACTCTAGGAACAGCTCCAACACCCACGGACCACGCATGCAACCTAGGATTCATCCTTGACTCCTCCCTCTCCATGTCAAAACAGGTCAACGCCATCTCCTTCTCCTGCTACAACTCCCTCCGCATGCTTCGCGGATCTACAAATGGATCCCGAGCGAATTCAGAAGAACGGTGAATCAAGCCCTCGTCAGCAGCAGGCTGGACTACGGCAACGCACTCTACGCAGGAATCCCGGCCAAGCACCTGCAACGACTACAACGCATCCAAAACACTTTGGCCCGGCTGATCCTCAACATCCCCCGCCACAGCCACACCTCCTCCCACCTGAGAGACCTGCACTGGCTCCCCGTCAACAAGAGGATCACCTTCAAGCTCCTCACCCATGCACACAAAGCTCTCCACAACACCGGACCTGCCTACCTGAAGAACAGACTAAACTTCAACACCCCCGCCCACCAGCTCCGCTCCGCTCGCCTCTCCCTCGCCGCCGTCCCGCGCATCCAACGAAGAACCTCCGGTGGCAGATCCTCCTCCTTCCTCGAGACCCCCACGGGTAAGTAGTGCGCTTTACAAGTTCTCTGATTGATTGATTGATTAAGGGGACCTGGATCTGGATAAAAACAGGCCCCACCACAGCAACTACAAAGGTGCCAACCAACAACAGACGTAAACAGTGCTATGTGCTGGCCCCTCTCCTTTTCAGTCCCTACATGGCTGATCTAGGTAAAGCAATGGAAGGCACCAGTTTGATTACACCAAGGTTGGGAAGGGTGCATCTCCCAGAGAGTCCTCAATGAACTCTTAGGTACAATCAGGTGAACAAACTTCAGGTGAAACAGGGAAATACCAAAATTATCATCCTTGGCAAATATCCCACAAGAAACAAGCACACTGGCAGCTTGGAGACCTACAAATAACAATTGCTACAAATTATAATTATTTTGGTGTTTGGTTCACCAAAGGAGCCAAACTTGCGGCCCACCTAAAGTATCTTATAAGCAATGGTGCGAGTGTCATCCACAGCTTGAAACGCATAAATTGTCTCCTACAAAGCCGAACAGCGGAACCAATGCTGAAAGTCCTGAGAGCAAAACTGATCCCAGCTCTAAACTTTGGCCATCTAGCCTTCCTTGGTGCCCTGGACACACATCTCATGAACTCTCAAATCACAGCATGCAAAAAAATCTTCCATGCTCCCCAGCAAGCCAGAAGAGCTAGGCTGAGATTGGAGCTGGTCCATGGAAGACCGAGCTCAAATGCCAAGGGGATCTATTAAAATACTACATTAGGACCCTGTGGGCCCCTCAGACAACACTTAAAGAACAACTTAAATCAATCTTTGAGGTGGAGGGTTCCCCATAGCTACAATGTTTAGCAGAGGCAATCAGTTGTTTGTAAAATGAGGCTGCCAACTTGCAATGTCAGAATATACCATTCCCAGCCTAGAAAAAAGGCAGTGAATGTGCAGGTTACGAAAACCTCATTTGAATGGGACACTGAAAGGCTCCGTTGAGGCTCCACATTTGAGGCACTGCACACCTCCTATACACGAGGAAAGGCTCAGCTCTACTTTCATCAATCTCTCACAGCTCATACACACAGGAAAATCATTTTCATGAGACTTCTTGCCCTACCGATCTCGGACTTTGACCCCTCCTGGGAAAGGCAGGATGAAGCAACATCCTGCAGACTTTGCAACTAGTACAGAGATTCCTTGCTCCACCTGTTGTGCTGTTGCCCCCAACTTTCCAGTGGCTGCAACCGTTTCTTAGTTCCCTTATTCTTTGTCAATGGTATCAGGTTTTTCAGAAAAGTCTTAGACTTATGTTTCTCCGCCAATACACCAAGACCCTAGCAAGGTTGGGGAAATTCACAGACATTATTCTTAATGTTTTAACAGCGTGATAACGGACCAGTCTGAGTGCATCAAATGCACCTTCTCCTCTTCCACCCCAGGGATCTGCTGTGTCCGTTAATCCTGTAATTTTCTCATTTTATTGAGGCCAGGAGATATTTATGCTCTACATTAAACATGTTAGGACAAAAGTCAGCTAAAGATACCTCTAGATTCCACTTTGAAATGAATTCTGTAACTGTAGACGTAATTTGAAACAAATAATGATCTAATAGCGGTCTAAATATTAGTTGAAATGAATGTCTTATATTTATTCCAAGTTGTTTACGTGGGATTTTATTTCATAAAACTTTGAAAAGTGTTTTTAAAGTTCTAAAATGAATCTAATACAGTTTATATATACTCACTCGTCTTTTTAAACATATATTTAAAAAACATAACCCCATTGTAAGCACTTCTCTCTGGGGATTTACAAGCTTCTTAAAAGGTTTAAAAAAAAGCATTTAAGAATCTGACAATGAGGAAAAAAAGAAGGCGCGCGAGGATAGATTCAAAGATGTATATCAAATAAGTTCCCAAAACTGTTCTGGCAATTAGTAGTTTTTTTTTTAATTTATTTATTTATTTATTTGAATTGTATCTATCGCTAGCTTGCTTATAGGGTCAGTAATGCCGAAGTAAGCATGGTAGTTTTTGCTTCCACATTATGTTGTCCAGACATTGAGGAAAGCCATCCCAATTGGGATAACCCGGAATGTTCCTCTGATACAAGACATCCAATTACTTTCAAGGAAGTGGGGAACATTCTAAGACACTGAACACAATCATGTTTGGTTGGTCCTGACGGTGTTGTATGCACACTATCGATTGACAGCTTTACTTAATCACTTGGTGTAGGAGAAAAGGTGTGCAAGCTCTCGGACCCATTTGACGGGCTGAGACAACATTTAGGACGCCTGCAGACGTTTTTCCAAAAGGGAGGTTCGTCCTTGAACAACATTTTAGCTCTAACCTTGTTAGTAAAAAGGGTGACTGTGGGAGGCTTTTCATCATTGCATCTGCCTCTTGTTGATAGCCCCGCCCCCCCAACCCACCCTGTGATCGAATCTTTTGCAAAAGAATTCCACATGTTGGACTGCTGATTTCAACAGATGCTAGGAAGTTTGTGTAAGGATGGGTGAGAAAGGCGTGATGTCAGGAGTCAGACCTACCTTGCTGTGCTTACAACGAGTGTATATTGGCCCCATAGCTATTAATTTAGAGGTGTCCGATCTTCAAGACGAATTAGCTGAAAGTTTTTATTCTCCACTGTAGCAAGGGGGACTCACATCTCCATCGGATATCCTATGCGAAAGGTGTTCCTGTCCTCGATCCGGCTGTGACCGTAATTACATTAAATATACATTTATACAAGTAAACATAATGTCCTCCTACACGAAACTGAGGACAGATATTTGGAAAATAAACTATGACAGAATTGAGAACGTATCTGCGATTTATATAGTTATGCATTTTAATTGCTAACAGTGACAAAAAGAAGACAGTTGCACACACACTAGAGAGGGGCGAATGCACAATGTAGTGGTCTCGCGCAGTTCACTGCTGAATATGTGGTCTTTCTTTAGCTCCAGTTATTACCACTTCTGGTGATAGAATGGTCCCAAATTGATTGGAAGAGAAGAAATAGTTCAATTGAATTGGATCCTAGAAGCTGTTGCTTCAGAGCTGGCTTTCAAGAAGTGTGCACATACTGTAGAGAGTGGCACATTATAAAAACGTGCACAGATTAATTACCATTTAGTTATAATCCATATTAACATCTGGTGTCTGGCTAATGCAAAAAAACTATTCCACAGTTTTGGGAATGAGCAACACATTGTTGGAGGTCACTGGTATGAATAAAATCTGCCTGAAGAAATCACAGTAATATATAATAAAGCCGAAGAAGAGAATGTACAATATGGCAAGGAAAACAATTCTTAGTATGCTATTGTGCCTTTGTTGATATGAGATACTACCCTCCATGTTTAGATGGAAAGCTCTACCCGAGGCATTTTTAGACGTTGCATTTCAGAATCAGACGGGTATTTTATTTGTTTCCACTGTAAATTCTGGCACTGTTTCCCCACCCTTCACAGTATAAGTGAACTGTTGGCAGCAGCCATCTTTCTCCCTTCTTGCTCTCCTGTAACAGAAAGCGCGTGCTGCCTTGGTACTTTACATTGATGAAGCGGGAGCACCGCGTGAGTGCTAACCAGATGCAGTGGTGTAGCAAGTAATGTTTGAAAGAAGATCACTAGTAGGTGAACAATACAAACTTTTGTCAGAGGGCTACGATCTGAAAGGTTTTGTCTTCATTAGACATGTAAAAGTATCTGCAAACATCTGAGATAGACCAAATAAAAACCAGTTTCCTTAGAATACTCTACCCGTCCAATGTCTGGGCAGGTCGGACAGATATTTCCATCTGTCAGTAGAAGCGCTCGGTCGAAACGTGTTGAGCAAAGTGTATGCAAAGTTCCCAGCAGTGCACACCTTGACGACTGAATGTTTTGTCCTTGAGCCGTGGCGTTCCATCTGGAGACCACAGCTCAGCTGCAGGAAGTGACGGATAATGGTTGTTGTCTATGCAAAAATGGTAGAAAAGCAAACCAAGTCCTCTCGCAGTACACAGAGCGTCCAGAAGGGTGGAAAGAACAAGTAACATGCAAATGTTCACGTTTAGCCTCAAGATTACACACATTATAAAAGTTAAAAACAGAACGTAACAACTGAATGTTGATGATTTTTGGTTGAACTGCAGTATGATCAATTATGGATACTTTGATTCATGCAAAAACTTATGAGAGCAATAATTGTATTTTTGTTCTGTGGCTGAGAAAAGAGTGATCGCAAAAGAAAATTCCATGTACTTCAATGATGAAAATAGTTTTTTTACGGCTAAAAATAAAAACTTGTGTAATATGGAAAGAGCGATATAGCACGAAATATTTGATTTCTCCATGAGAAAAGAAAGTTGGGTTTTATTGCTGTAAAATTTCCCAAAATGATTCCATAACTTCTGTGAAAAGTATCATGAAAATAAAAGAAGCTAATTATAGATCATTAGTGAGAAATAGCTGTCTAAAGGATTGCATCAGTAATAAATCATCGCTCACAAAGCACCACGAGGACACCCATCCCCAGTACACGGTGCTGTCCTGGGTTCACTTTCATCAGAATTACATGGTTACTCTATCTGGCCAGTTACATGAAGCGGCTATCAGGTTGAAGCTTTTCAATGAAGATTCTCTAAGGAGGAAACCAGTTCCAATCTGCTTCATTCAGTGTTTAAGATCCAAAAGATACTTACTGGCAGTAGGTTGCATCAAACTCCTAGGACTTAGAGGTGGTAGCCGTATGTCCCATCCTGTTAGTTGAGCCCTGTGTGGACACTTCTTATTGGCTGAGAAGGCCTTGCTGAAGGCATACCCTGCTGCTGCTGACCAAGTCTGCATGGATCCTTCCAGCCAATCTAAGGAGCTTAATATGTGGACACAACATCTTAAAGCTCTCCACAGGCCTCTGCAAAGATCAGAGTAGGATTGCCTCAAGAACCAACTGCTACAAGGCCCGGATCAGGACACACACTCCGTGTGCTATCTTTGATTGATTTAATTGTCCTCAGTCCCTGCCTTTGTGTGCGCCGATCCAGCATTCGTTGGGCCTGAGCACTAGCTGGATGAAGAAGGGCCTCATTGGACGAGTAAGCCCCCTTGTGTCCTGTGGGTCCCACACCCTTGTCCTTGTGGGCTGGACTGCAGTCTGAAGATCTTCAGCCTCCAAAGACTCCAGGTCACAAAATATACCCTTTTTAAGGGACCGTCAACACCTACCCCTAAACGGGAAGATAAACATATCTCCCTAGATGTGTTATTCTGCTTTCCCAAAGCCGGAGACACTTCTCAGTTCAGGACCAGTGTAACATTTGCTTTTTGTTTTTATAACGATCTTTATAAAAATTTTACCCTATTGAGACTACCCATCCCACCACCCCCCACCCCACCCCGATACAGGCATTACAAATAAACAAATATATACATTGGTCAGAGTAAACACATAATCGTACAAGGTTTAAGATTGAGCAAATTAAAATATAAAACATACTTTACGATCTTGATTATTCAGCATGTTCTATCCATTGCATAAAGGGATCCCAAATTTCTAATCCTTTCTTTTTCTTATTCGAACCCTTCCGACTGTATATAGCTATTTCCAAACTATAAGGGGCCTATTAGGATGGCGGACGGACCTGCGTCCGTCCGCCACCCCAGAGGTGGAGGGACCGTCCGCAGGGGCAGCGGCGGTCCCTCCGTGCGAATTAGGATGTGATCGCCACCCTGGTGGTCACATCCTGTATTTTTAACATTGCGGCCATTGCGGCGGGTGCTGCTTGAAGCAGCAACCGCCGCAATGTTAAAACTGCATGCAGTGCATTTGCATGCACAAAGCGGCAAGCACCGCACGGTGCCTGCCGCTTTGTGCATGCATATGCAGGGGGGTACCATAGGTACCCCCCATGTGCACCCCCCAACACCCTGGGCGCCCGCAACGGGCCTCCAGAAGCAAAGGTACACATGCTTTTCCACGGCGGAAAATCCGCTGCGGAAAAGCATGTTTCCTCACCCTTCGTAATTTGGCTGGCGGTGTCTTGCAGACAACGCCACCAATTTGCAGACAACATCCCGCGGATCAGCGGCGGACGGACTTGCCGTCCGCCGCTGAAACACCGCCATCCTAATATGGCTGGTGGTGTTTTGGAGGTCCGCAGCAGTGAATCCGCATCCTCCGGCCCGGCGGTGGCTTCCGCCGGCCCGGAGGATGCGGATTCACCGCAATCCTAATAGACCCCTAAGTTGCTAGTATGCGTGCTTGCCATTGTTGAAGTGTGGGTGGGTGTGGGTCGAGCCAAGCCGATGCTAGACATATTCTAAGTTCTGCCATTGCTACAAATATTAGTCCCCTCATTTGGGTCGGTCGAGTATCTCCGTCTGCCCCCAAGACTTTTACAACAGTAGTTATCTCTATGTTTGTTTTAAAAATTCTAGAGAGAAAAGTGGAAATTTCCCGTCTGATGGTACAAAGTTCCTTACAAGTGGCGAACATATGGATGATATCTACTTCAGGCAGCGCACATCTTTGACATTGCGTCCCCTTGCCTGTACTCCACTTGGCTATTCTTTTAGGAGTATAATATAATTGAATTATATTATTGTGATTGTAATTTGGTTGATATTAAAAGTGATTGGGACTAATCAAATGCCATCTGGATTGAAGTTCCTGGTGTTTCTAATTGGTTCTGCCATATTTGAATATGTTTGTCTAAATCGTCGGACAGAGTGCTGATCAAATTATTATATATTGCCCCAATTTTGATTATATTGTTTTGAGTAATCATTTCAATTATCTGTATTTTCTGAAATGCAGAGCTGCCGCCTCCCTTCTTCATTATAAAATCTCTAATTTGCACGAATTTAAAGAAATCTCGATGATCCAAGCCAAATTTATTTTTTAATGATTCAAATGTGCTAAACCCTGTTGAGTTGTAAAATGTACCAAGTTTAGTGATACCCAACCTAACCCACCATTCCATACATGAGTCAGTAAAGATCGCAGGGAGATTTTGATTTCTATAAATGGTCGTATAATGCGAAAATCTACCAATCCCCAGAATTTTGCGTACATTGCCCCAGGCAGTATATATTCCTTTTAAGGTTTTAAAATGAACATTTTTAAAATGACAATCATAGGTCAAGCGCCAGAGATGATCTCCTGTCTCTTCCCCAAGAATAAGTTCCTGTGGGGTCGGGACCCCCCTCCCTTGATCTGGATCCGAGCTTGGAATTAAAAGTGCTCTGCTATAGTTGAGAATAGATACCACCAATAAACTTTAAAGTTTGGTAAGGCAAGACCTCCTCTGTCTTTAGGTAGATTGATAAATTTCATGGTTCTACGCGATCTGCTGTAACCCCAGATAAAACGAGAAAATATACCATCCATTTCTTTAAAAATCTGTTGGTCAAAGATTAGGCAAATAGTTCTGAAAAAATATAAGAACTTGGGGAAAAATACCATTTAAATTAAATTGCATCTACCAATGATGGTTAAGTGTAGATTATGCAATCTCTTCAATGCTTGGTCCGTTTGTTTCAAGAGTGGACACAGGTTAAGTTTAACCAAGTTGTTGAGATTTGAGGTGATGTTAACTCCTAAATAAACCACGTTTTTGACTACCCTTATATCGCAATAATTGATTTGGTTGTTGATTATGATTTGAGTTTTGTTTTGATTTAGTTTATAACCCGAGACCGCTCCAAAATGACTAGCTTCTTCTTCCATTAAATGAATAGCTTCATTTGGGTTAGTTGTGATTATTGCAATATCATCAGCATATGCCAATGTTTTGGTTTCTCCGTTCGGTGTCCTCATTGGTATTATGGCTTGGTTGGATTCTAGCCTCCGAATAAACGGGTCTATAAATAAGGCAAATAATAGGGGGGAACAGGGGCAGCCTTGCCTTGTCCCTCTCGTCACTTTGAAATTGTCAGATATATCCCCGTTTATCATAACAGTCGCTTCCGGAATCACATACATCATACGGACTGCATTGATGAAATTTTCCCCGATCCCACTCTTTGACATAGTCGTCCATAGATATTGCCAGGAGACCCTATCGAACGCTTTTTCAGCGTCTAGCAATATAAGTGCCATAGGGTCTCCTGTAACTTCGGCTATGTCAAAGAGTGTGGTCACCCTCTGTATGTGATCGGTGGTTGATCTGCCCGGAACGAATCCGTGTTGCCTGACTGAGATGATTTTGTGTATTAGTGGAGCGAGCCGGCTAGCGAGTAATTTAGAATACATTTTGGAATCTTTGTTAATTAAAGTGATTGGGCGGAAGGCCCCTAGCTCAGTGGGGTCTTTGTTCTTCTTGGGGAATACGATGATCTTTGCCTGTGCCCAGGATCCTGGTGGTCGCCCACCCTGAAACACCTGGGTCATCAGCTTGGTTAAGATCTCTTTCAATTGTTTGCTAAATCTAGCATAAAATTCTGATGGGATTCCATCTAGCCCGGCTGCTTTACCCGATGAGAGGCTGTTAATCGACCAGACTAGACTATCTTGGTCATTTTGGGGAAGTTGAGTCCATGTAACCAAATCCAAATAATCCTCAATTTGGGATTGAGTTTTGCAAGTCTCGGTATATAATTCCACGTAATATCTTTTAAATATTTCTCTAATTTCTTTAGGATCTTGTGTAGGGCCATTGATGGCCCCACAGTGTAACATTTGCACTGCTTTTTATTACTGTAGTCTTTCTTTTGTTTCAATTTTTGTTGGTCACAGTCATTAGTGCTGTCATGTAGAACTTGCAAACCTGTGAACAAGTGACCCGCTTCTGATAGTGAGAAAGGGACTGCTATTTTTGCAGAACGGTGCTAATGGAGCTACAGTACTAGACCAACGTGGTCAGAATAGTGTCTGATGTAAGCATAGTGGCCTAAATAATTTCCAAAGAATGTCCAATACTTGAAGTTAATAACTTAAAATCTACAAGCAATAACCAGACGATATTCTCTCAAGGATATACTGTTAAGAACTGTAGATTGAATGCATACCTTACATGCTTGCCAGCATCGCAAGAACCAGCCAACCATTACAGTGCCTGCATTGCTGTGGCATTGAGATTTCTAGTTTTCAGGCATGTTCCGATGTCTGAGATCATTTAGTGAAGACGAACGATACCTGGTTGAATTAGCATTTTATTCTATTCTTTCATTTTGCACCTTTTTTAGTGTTTGACGTTAGTCTTTATGGTAAGTATATTTATACATTTTAAGGGTTCTGTCCATGCAAAGATCATGATGAAAAGTCTGAAAACCTGACCAGAGAAAAAGTGTATTTTTGCCCACTGTATTTGGAATTAAGTGCATCATTATGATGCGGGGTGGTCGGATCACCGACTGCTATTGTGACGGTCAGGAGACCGTCAACAAGCATGTGGGTGGTCCTACCTCCGTATTACAAAGCGGCCTATGAGCTGCCTGTCGCAAACTCGTCAGAGGCATTCTATGGCCAGCACATGGCGACTCCCTACAGCACATCCTGCATGTCCATGCACTGTGTGCCGTTCACCATGTCGTGCATGCCACAAGGTGCACAGAGATGAGTGGGGGCACTACATGTTCGCCTTTTTGGGGCCCCCAATATCCCTTTCCAATAACCTTTTCGTGGTGCAGTTCCCACCATGAAAGGGCTGTCGGATATAGATATTGTAATCCTGATTACTGTGCCTGCCTCAGCACAGCTGGCATGCTGTGATGATGCTCTGATTGCTTCCCTGTCAGGATCTCTGATCCTAGAGGAGGTGGCGGTGTTTCATCCGACAGCTGTGGGTCTCACCACCAGCATGGGAATGTAGTGGTCGGACTGAAGCAATATTGGCGGTCGGACCGCCAACGACATCCTGTCAGTGACCTGACCGCCTGACATCAAAATAAGGTCCATAGTTATGAAAAATGCACTTTTGGTCTCCACTTAGTAGCACAATTTCTGTAGGGCAAGAAGGTAAAGAAGGAAGAACTACTTCAAATAATGATCAACCCTCCCAAGGGTTTGGGATCACACACTTCTCTTGCTCCTACACTGCACCCCTGCAAATCTGAAATGAACCTCAACATAATCAATCAGTCAAAAAGGTTCATTAAAAATGCTGCAGATCAATTTATTTTAGCCTCAAAAGATCTGTTCACATTATCCCAGCACTGAAGTCCATAAATTAGTTGCCAATAAAATCACTCAAACTGCCCCAAATTACCTCTTATTAATTACAGTACAGCATTCAACCGGATGACCTGCCCCGCAACCCATCTCACATTGTGTGGGAGATGCAGGGCATTAGTCAGGGTCCCACGCGGGTGGACGGTGTCCCCCCACTTATTTCACAGGGTGGACGCTGTCCACCCTGCTTATGAAAACGCTGTCCATTCTACTCATCAAAAGCGTGATAATCAGCAGCTCATAACTGCATGTGCCAGGATTTAAACACGAACATTACCGTCGGGGCTTATTGATGCTGGGGAGAAAGAGGGGGCGAAGGCGTCAGTTGGTGCTTGCTTGCGAAAACAAAGGAGTAAGCAGGAGGTAACACTGGATTCCAGCCGCTATCCAATGCATGAATGAACCACCGATTGCAGTAGCAGACAGGCACTAGCGCAGACAAGGGGAAAACACATATTTCCAAAACATTATCTAAAGGGCTGGGTTCGTGAAGTGACTGTTGTAAAGAAAAAGAAAATCCTGGTGTCAAATAGATAGGGAAGGAGGCAGGTCAGTGATTAAATCATGAAAGTTACAGGTCGCTTTTCCGTGCTAAATACTCATTTTGAACTTCTAGATATGTCAGGTTTGAAGAAAGCCCTTCAGGGTGTGGAAAAGTAAATTTTGCCATGTTCTGTGTCCCTACGTGTCATCCATCATATTTTATGTGTACATGATTAAATATGCATATGTATTCCCCATGTTCGATTAATGACGCAATTACAGTTGTGTCCACCTCTAGTATGCCAGTTTCCAGTTCTCGTGAATACTACGAATATCAGGCCTATGTAAAGCTACGTTGCCACGTTTCTCAGTGTGCACGTTATTCTATTATAAAGTCCCCGTTTCTAGGCCTCAAAAGGGCCCGGACACCAGATTCAGCTCCTGTCTCCTGAAGCCTCGCTGAGGAGCGATACAGCCCCCACCTGTATCCTCGACCCTTCACTTACTTCCTGCCTCGCAGTGCCCGGCTCGCCATGGCTCAGTCTCTGAGTCTGCCAAGAATATGTTATGATTCCAGTTATCAGTTCAGTCCTCCTTCTCTGCATTCCTAAGCTACTGAACTGCATCAATAGTTTCCGTCATTGTCTAGCCTTCAGGGCTCCATGTTAGAGAAATACTGCATTTAATGGTCATTTAATATTCTTCATCACGCACTACATGTAGAATAATGCATGGTCCAGTCTTAGAATCAAGTTAGCCTTTCCCCCCCTGACTTCTAGTTTATATCAACATGTTCTCTAAACATCAGATACTAGATACTGTTTAGGTACATGTCGCCCTGACTCTCCAGACTTCAGTCTCTGCTCCTAGCACAGAGTTCATAGCCCCCAGCTTCTCCTAGTAACACGTCATTGCTAGTTTGCGCGCACCATCAGGTTAGAGGTCCCGGCTCCTCAGGTAGCCCCCTCCATGGTTTCCGCCCCATTCATGACATATTCTGTTACGTCTGCACCACATGTCTATGTATACGCCCCGTTACACCTACTTTCGCCCTTATCTTTCGCGACTGCTACGCGTCACACCTTCTGCTCCACCCACTGCTACGCCTACTGCAATGTAATGCTATGTGTTTGCGTTATGTATATATGCTCATGTATTGTTATTAAAAGTCAGCGCGCTCATCCCAGACCCAGCCCCAGCAGCTGCTGGGCCCTGCCATCCTATTCCTATGCAGGTTGTCCTGTTCCTGTCCTTATGCTGTATTAAACCTGCAAGAACTCCTACTACCTCGAATCTTGACTCTTATTTATTGAGCTATCTGTTATGATATATGTCTAGTCAAAAAGAGAGGTATTATTTATTTATTTACCACATAATGGCGCCCGAACAGGGACTTGCCCTTTCCCCACGCGTCGGTGAAGCCACGCCGACCCCCTGACCCTCTGCAGTCGTGACGGAACTCTTCTGTGCACCGGCAGATATTTCTGCTTCAAGTATCCCTCAGGCCCACGGAGGAGACGGAGAAGGCGGTCCAGCATCCAAACGAGACGGTGGAGGAACGCGGCGAGTCCCGACCAGAGCCCAAGCCAAGAGTCCAAGGTCCGAGGTATCCGGAGGTCCACCCGTAACTGAAGTCCGAAGTTCGTCGTCCGTCGTCGTAGCAGTCCAGTTCAGTCCGAGGCCTTCCGTTCTTGCTGCCCGGTGAGTACCATTACTGGGGTAGTATCTAGACAGGGTCAATCTAAATTGACTCTGGTCCGTGGGTTGGTGGTACACAGACTCACAAACGAAGTGTTCACCTAGGTGGATACGGGTCTTGATGCGTCCCTTTATGGGACCGGTATGTTCCGTACTGTTTCAGCAGTGCATCCAGTAACTCTAGTCTGTTCCGTTCTCGAGAAATTCTTGTGTTTCTGTTCTCAGTATTCCAGGTAATATTCTGTCCGAACTGTTATGTTATGATGTTGTTCAATGTATTTCCAATGTCGTGGTATGCCTGAATTGTTCTCCCAATTGTTATTGTTCCTCGTGTATTGTATTGTGTTCCGATTCAAGTTTACAATGTCTCTCTTTTCGAGATTACGTCAGCTAAAAACTAGAAAAGGTTTGTTAGAAGAAGCAGTTCCTGTTCCGCCGAGGGACAGTCCAGGTCATTTTATGTATCAGAAGCATGGCATAAGCGCCATATTGTATCTAGATTTATGGGTAGAGTATACCAAACAGTTAGAAGAAAAGTATAGATGGCCCGTATCGGGTACATGGGATGCCGAGTGCATCATGCGAGTAGAAGAAGCATTATGGAAAAAGAAAGCCAGACAGTCACAGAAAGATGCCATCGAGTTATGGCGTAAAGAAGCTCATAAAAGAACCGAAAAAGAAATCAGAAAGTCAGAATTAAGTAGAGAATCCTTAGAACGAGCACAAGAAAAAGAACTAATCGAGATAGGTGAACAAGTCAAAGCCGAACAGTCAGACAGACAGAGGCATGCCCTTATTAGGGGTATGTATCCTCTTCTTGCCGAGGGCTTGCCAAAAGCGACCCCAGAGGCATCCAGTAATTTCCCGCCACCATTAGTTCCGACCAAGCTACGTCACAAACAGACCGCAGCTGATATTTTCTTTTCGTCCTATTTGGACGACACAGTCCCAGAATATGCAAATCCTGTTCGCGCTCCGCCAGTCCCTGTAAATCAGGCACTTCCCGCTCCTCCAGACACCGGAGTACCTGTTACGGTACCCCCGGTCCAGCCCGCCATACAAGTCCAGCCTACATTTCCATTTCCCACTCTGCCAGGGCGAAGAGCCTCAGTAGACGACTCCAGTTTAGGGGCCGCAGGAGGAGGTCCTCCTCAAACCCCGCCGCCACACAAGCGTTTAACGTTAGCCGAATTACATGCACAAGCGTCACAGCGTACGCCTAGACATCAGACTGTAGCAGAAATAAGAAGATCCCTTGCCGAATGTGGCTATGATCCAGTCCCAGGCGAGGATAATATGGTTTTATATTCATTCCGCGTAAGAAAGGTGGCCGAGTATCTAGTCACCTTACCGAATATGAAAGAAGATCTAGACAGAATATATCGTTTCATCCGTACAGGGGATGATCCAGAAAGTATTAGCGAGGCCATGTCTCAAAGGAAAGCCGAGATCCAGCTCATGATATTAAAGTTTCTGATCAATTGTCTAATAAGAGAACAAGATTACCCGTCTAAAGATCCGGCTGAAATGAAAACCCTGACAAGGTGGAGTGATAATATAGCCGAGGGTAAGCACAAGACCGTCGGTGCTATGGAGAGTATGTACAAGAAAATCCGTAGAGAAATAATAAAGATACACGAACAACGTAAAGCAGCACAAGTGAGCGAGAAAGAAAGTAACTCTGATACTGAAGAGGTAGAGGACGAGAATCCCGCCAGAATAGCGTATGTAGGAAAATCTAGATTTCCAGATCGCCATTTACGCCTAGAACACAAGTCTATTTCTCATTCTCCAGCACCAGAACAAGGTTCACTAGAACAAGTATTCCAAGCTACCGATCACATTCTGAAATCACGAATCGGTTACAGTGAGTTAAGTACCATGCATGAACAAGAACTAGCCCGATCAGCAGTCCGATGGATTACTGATTCTACCACTTTTCCAGACGAAATAGTGGCACAAATGTTTCTGAAAATGCCCCCAGCCGAGCAACGACTGGTGGGTATGTATATGATTCAGCACCTCATTACTTTGTATGAGGGTCAACACTCTGATCCGGGTCCGTTACATGATATCCTGAACGAGTTACTCCAGTATAGATGGAAAGGTCTAGGTACCGACTTAATTAGTGTCATTCTAGAACAGCGTCACAAATATAGAACGTTTCTGAACCCGCATTTTGTTCATGTCTCACCCCCAGAAAGTAAACCGTTTTACATGGAGAGACAGA
The DNA here is from genome assembly GCF_964261635.1 of Lissotriton helveticus. Classification (NCBI taxonomy): domain Eukaryota; kingdom Metazoa; phylum Chordata; class Amphibia; order Caudata; family Salamandridae; genus Lissotriton; species Lissotriton helveticus. The sequence continues at coordinate 558,554,507 of NC_136059.1, forward strand.
ATCCGTTACGAGAAGTCCACCCAGTTAAAGGAACGGGTGGCGAAATGCAGCGAGTGTTTGTTTCCACTCCAATAACAAAGATGGAACTCCTCGAGATGAAGAAATTAATTCCCTGTCATGACAAAGATCCAGCAGGGTTCCATAGAGAATTAAAAGATATGCTCCGTATGGGAGAATACACTTACCCAGATATCATTAAAATGTTAAAGGTTCTGCTGCCCGCAGGGGTGTATGAAAAACTAAAGGAAAAAGAATGGGAGGTGGGAGAGAAAAAGATCGATTGGGCAGTTCTAGAAGCTGAAGACAAGGCACGAGTACCAGGTACCGGTCTTGGAGATAAATGTAAAGAATTACCAGAATTATTGATTCAAGTTTTACCTAGATTATTGACAACTAGAAAAGAAGACTGGGATGCAATCTCAGCCTGTAAACAGAAGCAAGATGAGGATATCAGTGATTTTTATTCTAGATTTGAAAAGTGTTTTAGTATCAACAGTGGCCTCAAGACAAGTAGTGAGTCATACCCTCACCTTTTTGTTACTAAATTAGTCGAGAATTCAAGCCCACAAATTAAAAATCGAGTTTTGAAAGTCGAAAGTACCTGGCAAGCTAATACCCCGTCCCAGATGTTGCAAATGCTTCAATACCACCAGAATAGAATCAGAGAAGAACAAGAACACGAGAGAAAACGTATGAAAGACACGAAAATGAAAGTACTAGTTGCACAATCTGTTCCTCAAGACAGTCAGAAGAGGGGTCCGAATCAAGCCAGTCATCCTGCAGCTCCCGTTAAAGGGAATTGCAATTATTGTAAACAGCCAGGTCATTTTATAAATGAGTGTGCAGTTCTGAAACACAACATAGCTACTGGTAAGACTAAAGAAAGACCACGTCCGCCTAGACAAGAACAAGTCCCACAGATTCCTCAGCCACAGAATGCACCACAGACAGTTCCAGCACCGCAGCCTATTGCTGCAACACAGCATGTTACATCACAGATGTACCAGTATGCACAGTCTGAGTATCCAGAGTACCAGCAGTATTCATGAAACAGCCTAGAGAGGGAGGTAGGCTTGCCTCTCATCGAGATACCTGTAGATCAAGAAGGTCCCTATGTTCACAGTCAAGTATTAGGGAAAGACAGAAAGTTTTTGATCGATACAGGGGCAAGTAGGACCACAATTAGTCACGCCGAAGTTCCAGGGGCTCCGCTCTCAGGCTCAAGAAATGTTTCCCTTGGATTTTCAGGAAAACCTATCGTAAATGAGATTTCAAAACCAGTTTCTCTAGAAGTAGGTCCATTGTCCCGCACTACTGATCTGTTACTTACTAAGTCATGTCCAGAAAACCTATTAGGCATTAAGACACTGAAAGAGTTAGGTGCAGTTATATGCTGTTCCCCAGAGGGAATACGATTGTTCCTACGTGACTTCAAGGGTCACTATGTATTACGAGATTTTGATTCAAGACTGTCTAATGTTCCACAGCATTTATGGGCGCAAGGTCCAACTGATGTAGGTTACATGCAAATCACACCCTATCGTGTGACTCTCAAGCCAGGTGTAGTGTTACCACGAATCAGACAGTACAGATTGCCACCTGAGGCTGTAGCAGCCTTATCCAAAATTATTGACGAGCTCATGGCTCAAGGAGTGGTTGTAGAAACTGACTCCAACGTGTGTAATTCTCCGATCATTCCAGTCATGAAACGTACTGATCCAAATGCACCCCCAGTATATCGATTAGTGATCGACCTACGAGAGCTTAATAAATGTATTATTCCGCAGTACCCAGTTGTCCCAGACATCTCTTCCCTATTGACAGCCATTGATTCCGAAGCCACGTTCTTCACTGTCATAGACCTCAAGAACGCATTTTTCAGTGTTCCTATTCATCCAGACAGCCAGTTCCTTTTCGGATTTTGTTTAAATGGAAGGAGCTATATGTTCACACGAGCTCCTCAAGGTTTCACAGAAAGTCCTAGTATTTACAGTCAAGCACTCAAGAGACAACTAGACAACATTCACATGCCAACTGACACTGCCCTGCTCCAGTATGTCGATGATCTACTGATCACAGCCCGTTCTGAACGTGCTTGCGAGCGAGCATCCCTTACAGTTTTGTATTTCCTAGCCGAGATGGGGCACAAGGTGTCCCCTTCTAAGCTTCAATTCTGTGTCCAGCAAGTGGTATACTTAGGACACTTACTGTCCAAGAGGGGTAGGCAGTTGACACCAGACCGTATCCAGTTAATAGCGAGTCTTCCTCAGCCCAAGACCCAGAAGGAGGTACGTGCTTTTATCGGCCTCACTTCTTACTGCAGACAATGGATTCCCCAGTATGCATTTCTAGCCAAGCCACTGATACAGTTAACGACACAGGAGGCAGCCGTATCGACTGTCCTCCCTTGGACATCTGAACATACACTAAGTTTCAATGAGTTAAAGAAAGCCCTATGCCAAGCTCCAGTTCTAGCAACACCGAACTACAGTAAGCCTTTTACACTTTTCGTTACTGAACGCGAAGGTACAGCATTATCTGTTCTCACACAAGATCAAGCAGGACAATACAAGCCCTGTGCTTATTTTTCGAGCACATTAGATCCTGTAGCCCAGGCTCTGCCTGCGTGCCTCAAGTCAGTTGCAGCCACAGCACTAGCTATCAGACAAAGTGATTCCATAGTCTTAGGACATATCTTGACAGTACAAGTGCCACATTCCGTGGAAGTTCTTTTAAACCGAACACAGACTCAGCACTTGACAATTGCACGTTTAACAGGTTATGAATTGACACTGTCCAAGCCTCACATAGAAATCAGACGCTGCAACATCCTGAATCCTGCTACACTGTTACCGTCAGTTAATTCAAATCCAGCCACACATGATTGCGTGGAAGTAGTTAACATTACGACAAAGCCAAGACAAGATCTGACAGATATTCCGCTACCAGATCCCGACCTGACACTTTATGTGGACGGTTCATGTATGAGAACTAGTACAGGAGAACTATTCGCCGCGTATGCAGTGACTACTGACACCGAAGTTATTGAAACACACCGTATTGATACCCTGTCCGCTCAAGCAGCAGAGCTAGTTGCTCTGACACAAGCCTGTATACATGCCAAGAACCAGAGAGTTAATGTTTACACAGATTCACGCTACGCATTCGGAGTCGTACACGACTTCGGAGTGCTCTGTCAGGAGAGAGGTTTCATGACTTCTCATGGAACCAAGATTCAGCATGGTCTCCTTATTCAAGCTCTGTTAGATGCCATACATTTACCGACATCTATCGCTATCATGAAGTGCAAAGCACATACGAAAGTTACTGACATTATTTCCCAAGGTAATGATCTAGCAGATCGCACAGCCAAGCTTACAGCACAGACTCTAGACATTCCAGTTAACATGACACATACTCCAGATCCGACTACATGTATGACAGTTAAGGACCCTACACAAGATGTCATAGATATCCAGTTACATGCTACTCCCGATGAAATCAAGAAATGGTCCGAACAAGGAGGGGTCCAGACAGATCAAGGATGGTTAACGAAGGGTAGAGCCACATGGTTTCTCCCCGACTCTATGGTTCAAGTCATTATTAATACCGCACATAGTCCAGCACATTTAGGAGAAAAAGCTATGTTAGACAGTATCCAGAACATTTGGTTCAACAAGCATTTACGAGCTGCAGCCAAGCAGAAAGTCCGTACCTGTATGATATGTTGTCAGTTTAATCCAGGTAAAAGTGTCCCGGTGGAACAAGGTGGATTCCAGCCCCCTGACCACCCTTTTGAAGTCCTCCAGATGGATTATATTCAGATGGAGCGATGTCGAGGTTTCAAGTATGTCCTTGTAGTTGTATGCGCTTTGTCCAGGTGGACAGAAGCATATCCAGTCCCAGATTACACAGCCGCGACCACTGCCAAGCAGTTGGTTCGTGAGTTCTTCCCCCGTTATGGACTCCCTAGAGTCGTATATTCTGACAACGGCCAGCCATTCTCATCTGAACTCATGAAGCATGTTTCCCTTTTGCTAGGGTACCAGTGGAAGTTTCATTGTGTACGCCATCCTGAAGCAGCCGGTCTCGTAGAGAGACATAATCAGACTCTAAAAATTCGTATCGCAAAAGTGTGTAAAGAAAAAGGTGTGGACTGGCTAGTAGCTCTACCAGTCGCTTTGTTTTATATGCGCATGGTCGCACATTCCAGATCAGGTCTGTCCCCGTATGAGGTCGTTTTCGGCCGCCCCCCTAATATGTGGGGTACTCCTAGACCCCGAAGTATTACCGATGTTTCAAGTAATATGCTGACAGATTACCTAGCTTCCTTGATGTCTGCCCTCAACTCATGTCGTTCACAGGTTGCTGCCGCATTTCCAGACAATACCGAGGTGGCACCGCATGAAATCGTTCCAGGATCCATGGTGATGGTCCGCAACTTTGACAGATCAAGTCCGCTGGAGCCTCGTTGGAAAGAGCCCCGACAGGTCCTCCTCACCACCCGTACAGCCGTGAAGTTGGAAGGACGCAAAGGCTGGGTGCACCTTTCTCATATTAAACTTTTTAATGGACTGAAACCCGTCTTAAAGAACATTTCCCAGGATTTGAAGGATTGCCAAAGCATTGTTCTCAAGGACTGTCCCGCAAAAGACATTGCTACAACCCCTCCCCTGTTAGAGAAAACTCCGCAACAGGAGTACAAACTAAAACTACGGTCTAGTAAAATAAGTCAGTCAGTTTGATTGTCTAAGTCCTCCCCTAGGTGAAACGGTTAGACTGTTTCTGACATGTATAAAATAGACCCCCATAGTGAGAGAGTTAGTCAAAACTCAATCCGATGTATCGTTTTTCTATGTTTCATATTGTTTTCCAGCCTTATGATTTCCTGCACCAGTTATGCATTTTACCTATGTTTCCCAGTTTCACATGTAAATAAGTCTGCTAATGCTACAGTAGAGCACACGTTTAGTGATCTGCCTCCTCATGAACTCTCTTACCGCCTCGCTATGCGAAATAACTCATTTATCCGCATGTTACATTACTCACACCAGACCAGCAATGCCACTAATTGTTGGGTGTGTGGTCGACTCCCCCCTTTCCAGACACCGAAGGGAGTTCTGCCTCTTTTTCCTTATCCATTTTCACATAATGGTTCGTGTGGAGCATGGTCCACGTTAACGTCATCCTCAACAGATATGTCTTTTCTTAACAGTACATGTTTTCCAGACAAGCAAGGTCTTCCCCACAGAACAGGTTTAGATCTAGAAAATGAAGTGTATAATCTAGGTAATTATTCGTCGAATTTCATGGTCCTGAATGTTCAGTCTGATACTACTCCAGACTTACCTGCTATTTCAGTACTACCAGTCAAAGGTGAATTATGTGTCCGAAATTATGGTTCTGTACATGTAGGACATAGTGATTGTACTACTATTGTCAAGTATAGTGACAGTGGGAAATCTATTTTCAAAGCTTCACGTCATTCTTATTTTATTTGTGGTCAAACTGCATATGTTCGTCTGCCCCTCGATTGGGAGGGAACCTGTTATATTGCCTTCCTACTGCCACCTGTTTTCCTAGCCCCATCTGATTATCATAGAAATACGCATCTAGTACACATTAGACATAGAAGGGAGTCCCCAATTGTCGATTATACTGAAACTGCTCTAGAACAGTATACAGATTTCAACAGAGGTTTCTTTTTCTTTATAGGACCTATCCAGAATAGTAAACTGATCCGTAGGTTAACCAGAACCCTCGAAGCTGTAGTAAATGAGACTGCCTCTGCTCTAGGTAACTTAACTGAAGAGCAATCTGCTATGAGATTTGTCGTTTTACAGAATCGTCTCGTCCTTGACGTCATACTGGCCGATAGGGGCGGGGCCTGTAGAGTCATCGGATCTAGTTGCTGCATTTTCATTCCAAATAACGCGCCGTCTGTTTATTCAGCTATAACCAGACTCCATAAAATTGCCCATCTGATACACCAAGATCCCGGCACCTGGACATGGTCCGGTTGGTTCTGGAATATAATTTCCGCATGGGGATGGAAAGTCTTGTCCTTTCTAGGTATTGCAGTAGCGATCATATTCAGCTGCTGCCTCTGTATACAATGTGGCCCTGCGATTTGCGGCATTTGTGCTACCTCTTGTATTCCTAGTCCCAAGCCCCGTTCTAAATCCCGTTCCAGGATAATTCGAGACGAGCAAATGATACTGTATGAAATAATAGATGGTATCATGAATATTGATGTTTCCTGATGGAAACGTAGTGACAAGGAGGGAATGTGGAAAAGTAAATTTTGCCATGTTCTGTGTCCCTACGTGTCATCCATCATATGTTATGTGTACATGATTAAATATGCATATGTATTCCCCATGTTCGATTAATGACGCAATTACAGTTGTGTCCACCTCTAGTATGCCAGTTTCCAGTTCTCGTGAATACTACGAATATCAGGCCTATGTAAAGCTACGTTGCCACGTTTCTCAGTGTGCACGTTATTCTATTATAAAGTCCCCGTTTCTAGGCCTCAAAAGGGCCCGGACACCAGATTCAGCTCCTGTCTCCTGAAGCCTCGCTGAGGAGCGATACAGCCCCCACCTGTATCCTCGACCCTTCACTTACTTCCTGCCTCGCAGTGCCCGGCTCGCCATGGCTCAGTCTCTGAGTCTGCCAAGAATATGTTATGATTCCAGTTATCAGTTCAGTCCTCCTTCTCTGCATTCCTAAGCTACTGAACTGCATCAATAGTTTCCGTCATTGTCTAGCCTTCAGGGCTCCATGTTAGAGAAATACTGCATTTAATGGTCATTTAATATTCTTCATCACGCACTACATGTAGAATAATGCATGGTCCAGTCTTAGAATCAAGTTAGCCTTTCCCCCCCTGACTTCTAGTTTATATCAACATGTTCTCTAAACATCAGATACTAGATACTGTTTAGGTACATGTCGCCCTGACTCTCCAGACTTCAGTCTCTGCTCCTAGCACAGAGTTCATAGCCCCCAGCTTCTCCTAGTAACACGTCATTGCTAGTTTGCGCGCATAAACAGGTTAGAGGTCCCGGCTCCTCAGGTAGCCCCCTCCATGGTTTCCGCCCCATTCATGACATATTCTGTTACGTCTGCACCACATGTCTATGTATACGCCCCGTTACACCTACTTTCGCCCTTATCTTTCGCGACTGCTACGCGTCACACCTTCTGCTCCACCCACTGCTACGCCTACTGCAATGTAATGCTATGTGTTTGCGTTATGTATATATGCTCATGTATTGTTATTAAAAGTCAGCGCGCTCATCCCAGACCCAGCCCCAGCAGCTGCTGGGCCCTGCCATCCTCTTCCTATGCAGGTTGTCCTGTTCCTGTCCTTATGCTGTATTAAACCTGCAAGAACTCCTACTACCTCGAATCTTGACTCTTATTTATTGAGCTATCTGTTATGATATATGTCTAGTCAAAAAGAGAGGTATTATTTATTTATTTACCACAAGGGCATGGAGCATAAAACATCCTCTGAAGAGCTCTTGTCAAGCGATAATGGCAGCATGGACATGGGCTGCCAAGGAACTAGGGCCTGTTCAGCCAATAGGTCTCGCTTTTTGGCCTACTGGTTTTGCCACTGCTGTTTCGGGGGGTTAGGTGGTTAGAGGGGGAGGCACATGAGGGAGAGACAAACACGGAGCCGAGGAGGTGTTTTCTAGGTTTTGGGGGACCACAAAAGGAAGAGGGCGACAAGGAGTGCGGGTAGGGGTTATTTTCAGGGTAGAGAAGCACACAGAGTGGGTAACACAAAGCATGGGGGGAGTTTGCAGGGGGAAGTACACGAGGAAGAGAGCAACACAGAGCAGACGGAGCATCTTTCTGGGGGAGAAGCACAGAACGAATAGGGAGGAACAGAGATCATGGGGCAAGGGAGGTTTGAAGGGGAAAGAAGCGCACAAGAGGGATAGAAATACAGTAAAAGGGCAGGGGAGAAATGAGCAAGACAGGAATTTGCAAGGGAAAGCAAACAGGAGAGAGAGCAACACAGAGTGCTGGGGTGTTCAGAAGGTGAAGAAAGCACATGATTGAGAAAGCAACACAAATCTGAAGAGTAAAATGTGTGGTCAGTACTTGTGTCTCGAATTGCCAATCTTGTTCAACCCTCCCATGACGCATAGGTACTTTACCATTGTACCACTTCCTGCTGTGTTGTCACTTCCTGCCATGATGTCACTTCCTGCTGTGATGTCACGTCCTGCTGTGATGACACTTCCTGTCATGATGTCACTACCTGTGACACCACCTAACTTGGAGAGTCCCCCCACTTCCTTTTTTAGGACTTGTGCCCTGGGGAGATGTATTACAGTACAGTGGTAGGTCTTTGTACAACTAAGGCTTGCTGTTCCATTCCTTCCTCCCGAAGGTGCCTGACAAAACTTCAGTAATATTTTAAGTCTCTCCTCTTGCATAATGCTGTCTGCAGCCACCTCTCCCCCTGCTGCCCTTGCTCATCCAGCATTCTGAAGTACCCATTAATTTCACTATGCACTAGCACTAACAGTAAATACAACTAAAATAAAATGTTACTAGGTGCATCTGTAGAATAGATCTATGATTGGGTGGTGTTTGCACAGGGTCTGAAATTCCTTGCATAGGACAGGATGTACTAACACAAAAGAGAGAAAAGAGGCCTTTTGCAAGTGTTTGCATAAATAGTGCATCATCATTATTCATAAAGGATTATCTCTGTGAATCCTTGCAAGTAACTAGAACGCTGAGACTGAGGCCTCTGTCGGACCCTCAAAGAGTTGCTGTGGGCTGCAACACCAAAACAACACGTGGCACAATAGTATGCTGCATTACATAGGACCAATGCCTGTTCCCGCCAATGCTGCAGCTGAAAGTTGAACGGTGTATGGATACTGATAATCGGACGGAGCTCCCACTCTGAATGGTTAATGGCAGCCCTTGGTCACTGATACCTTTTCAGTGCTTTGCATTCTGGGATTTAAAGATGAGCTTTTCCCATCGCAAGCATGCCCCTTTACATAGACAAAGTGCTGGTAGCTAGATATGAAGGACTAGTTGAAGTTGTCACACGTGATATGTGACAACATAGCCGGAATCTGTGTCATGCAATGCACAAAGAACATGTCACTCTCTGTCTGTAAGAAAATTCGTTTCTTCTTGGATGTGCAAATACATGCCAGGGCTGTGCTGGATAGAAATGACTCCTCAGCCATCTTTGATATCCCAGATTGCTCATTAAATATGTTTCTTCATGCCTGGATACATGCATTCAAATAATTCTCCCAGCACAATGTGCAGCTTGAACTTACCACGCGAAGAGGGATGAACATACTCTGGCGTGATTCGTTTTTGAAAATGCAAACGACTCTTAAGACATAAAGCTGTGTGCATTTGTGTGGCGCGCAGATCAACAAAGTGGGTGGGGATTTTTCGCTTCAGATGTTTGTAATTTACATTTATTATGTTTTCCTTACCTTGTATGTAGTTATTTTTCCTCTGAATATTCGAGGATTTGAGTTCGCCATAGTGTATTAACTCCTCCAGTTCCGTTAGATGCACTTGTTTCTATCTATCTCAAATATATATTGATCAGATGTTTTCTAACATGAGCATCGGTAAAGTCATTTAGAGCTGGACTTGAAAAGCGTTTTCTTCCATGCGTATACTATATAGATAAATAGTTTTAAAATAAATAAGGAACATCGCTGCTGTCTAAGGTAGTGGACATTTGTTTGCAAAGAAAGATAAGTGAAGAAATACACTTCTTTTCAAGTTGCTGTGCACATGACATCAGGCAAAATGTCGTCACTCCTACGGCAAGGCACTCAGTGGATGAAATGGGCAGAGCCATTGCCCCTTGCTTGTGGTAAGCAGCAGAAGGAAAATGTAAATGACACTTGAAAAGACCAATAACTGAAGAGGGCTGTCTGAAAGTCCCTCTGTGTAGTATATACGCATTTTCATTATTTTTTTTATATTTTGTGAATATGCAGGGCGGCTTCTCCAGTAAGGCGGAGGAGCGTTGCCCCACTGCATTTCGAGCAGTTGATAAAAGAAAATGATAATACTAGGTTATTATCATTTTATTTTTCCGGCTTATGGGGCGTGGCGGGGCCTGGCTGTGTCACAGCCAGCAAGGGGAGGAGTGATGGGCAAGTGGGCATGACTGCTTGGCCGGCCGTCTTGGCCCAGCCAAATAGTCATGTGCACTTTGCATGTTCCCCAATGGACTGTAATGCACAACCTGGTTAGGAACATAAACAGGCTCCCACTGCCTCGAATCTCGGTGCTAAGACCAATCACAATGCTGCATTGATTGGCTGGGCAAGACTGTTTGTGCTTCCTGCTTCAAACAGGAACAATAGAGGATGATGCGAGAATAGGCCACTGCCAGGAGCAAGGTAAGTCATTTTTTAATGTATTTTCCTATCCCACTCCCTCCCCCCCACCTGTCATACTTGGTGGCAGACGTCACTGTAAATATGAGGGTGGCCAGATTGCTAAAGCTGTCTCCAAGCCAGGCCTAAATATATCCAGAGTCTGCAAGCCAGGCCTTAATGTAGCTAGATTTGTCTTTTATTTAACTAACTAACTAGAGGGTGTAGGCTGAGAACATTGCAGGTACGTTAACTGTATGTAAACAATCATTAGAACTTATTGAGGAACTGGGTGACAAGGCAAAGCAGCAGCTCTTATGCTTAAATGCAGTTACAGGTAGCAAATAAATCCACAAAAACCTACGAGATTACAGCTCTGAGGTTCATGCTACCTAATCATATGCTACTGTGCAAAAGAAAAAACATAAATATCGGTGAATCGTTTCAGGGGTTTCCTTTGTGGTTGTCTCATTGAAGAGTGCAGGAAGCCTAAGCTTATGTCTTTTCAGCCTGAAGTGGTAGCTTTGGGTGGACGGACCAACATCCCTGGCCAGGAACATGTTATTCAGTGGTGGTATGTAGATAAAGGTGGCGGGGAGGCAGTGGGCAGGAAGGGGAGGTTAGAAAAAAAAGAGTTACCTGCTCGTCGCCAGTGACCAGCGCACCCTCTTCTTCCTCTTCACTGTTCTGCTGGCTCCCGCCAGTGCCCAGGCTCACCTAAACCAACCACAACACTGCTGACACCATGACAACAATGCTGTGATTGGCCTGACCGCCGTGGTTCGGTGCCAGACGGGGACTGACAACCTGTGCATGCTCTCCACCTGGCTGTGCATTGCACCCCGGTGGAGAACATGCAAAATGCTCATGACTATTTGACAGGCCCAAGACGGCCGGACATAGTTATGAGCACTTAAGGTGTAGCAGCAACCACTCCTCCTTCCGCGACGTCACAGGAGCCCAGCCCCACCCCACCTTAACCTGGCTGTAAAATATTGAAAATAAAAGGATAATAAATTTTGTTATCATTTTATTTTTCATTTTACACTGCTCCTTAGCGGAGGAGCCGCCACTGATTTTATCTTCTTGTGAAGGCTGTTTCCCAACTGCTGTGCAACTTCTTCTACTCTTAGAGCTGAGATTTCCATGAAACTCTTATAGTCTGAATTCAGCACCTGAGCATAATAGGACGGAATGTATGAAGCTCTGTGGTTATACTGAATAAGCAGCTACCTGTGTTATGCCATCTATTAATGTAATAACTGCACTTTCACAATTGCTTTATTAACCTTTCTGCTTTCTCAAATTTGCTTGAAAATGCATGATTTTTCTTCCTTTTTTTCAAAATTTTCTTGGGGGGGTTATCCCACCAAACCCCCCTTTTGGGGTTCGGGCTCGCTCGCTACGCTCGCTCGCTACGCTCGCTCGCTACGGTGCAGTATGCAAATCACTTTGCGCCCCACCACTTTCAAATGTCACCCACCGCCCCTGAAGGGGAGGGCAATGTTTCTAGTAAGTTTATGTTTTAGTAAATGCCGCTCAATAATAATTCTGATGTACTGAGGTGAAACACCTCAGCTCGTTAAAAAAGACACTTTTTTATTTTTGAAGAGGCTACATAAAACGTGTTGGATGATTACATTTGTATTGCTTCGTATTGGTGATTAAGCTATTGATGAGGCATTGAAGCACTTTACGGGTTCACAGAAAAAAAATATATGCACCTATGCCAAATAGGTCGACTGGTTTTATGGGGCATATTTGTTGTAGATCTATGATACATATTTATCCAAACGATGAGAAACTTAAAGCAAAACACTGCACAGTGGATGGCTATGAAAGTTAGGATATGTGTCTTATCACAGTGGCTTACTCACAAAGCAAACATAAACGATCATTGGATGCTTCGCTGAGGCCGAAATTCCCCCGCGTTGCTGAGGAATTTGATGCGTGCGCGGTTCGTCCTCCGCACACGCCCACAGTGATGTCAGACGGCGAACAACCAATGTCAGCACTATTGTAAAGTCCTTGATTATTTACATACACACTGTGTGCTAATATTTACTTATTCCCGGAATTAATCCTTCAGTGTCTCTGCAAACAATCTTACACATAATTAGAACAGGTATTGGCCAGGGAGTACAATAATGGGTGGCGCATTAGAGACATATTACTATGACCCAAATACAACGCTGAACGCAGAGGCATATTTGGCTAAACTGGCTTCCAGGCGTCGATTGTTCATAATCTGTAAGTGAACACAATAAAGAAATAAAATGAAAACCCTTACTCATTCAAACACAACAGCTACCTGCCAGCAAATCAAGTTAGTGAAGACTGAGGTAAAATATAAATATAGTTATTTATAGAGCATTCCAGTGCCTCTTTGAATACTTCAGAGCTGTGGAATTACAATGATGTTTGGAAGTGTGTAGTCAACAGACGAGTGAAAATTAAATAAATAATAATTTTTCCCACGTAGTCGCCTGTCAAAATCCCCCCACCCGGCACCACCGTCCCACCACTCATACCTCCACAGGCCGTGGCTGGCTCAGGCTCCACTTCAGCTACATAATGCTTTCAAAAGTGAAAGCACACGACATAAGAGGAACAAGGAGAGCAGTCAGCTGCACCCCTCCTACAGCCCGCCCCGTCTTGTGACGGCTATTAAATTGTTACCACCCACTCCCACATTCTCCCTATCAGCCTGTCCCGCCCCTGCCATTGAAATTAACAGAATTCTGGGAACTCCTCCCAAGGTCATTGTGTACGCGCCCAAAAAGCAACCTTATCCATGGCATTCTAATTTGGCAAACCCTCTGCCATGATGTCACTGCTGTAGCTTGTGCCAGCAGTTGAAGAAGACATTGCCCTGCAGGCACATGTGCAGCAGGAGGTCTGTAATGTTATTCAGAGTTGCCCCATTAATAAATACGAGAGCAGCAAGTAGTAATTTATTTACATCTCCTTGCATGTTTTCCTTCTCTTCTTGTCTCTTTCCTCAGGGTGGAAGAACAATATCCATTTTGCCTATTAACACTAGTGACCCTTGGCCCCATGCATTACAGGCCTCTGCCAGGCTCTCAGTGTTCTTCTGCTGCTCCACCTTCCTGGTGAGGCCTTTGTTGGACAGTTTAACCCTCTTGCCAATTCCTTGATTTGGACCACAGTATAGGTCTCCAATTTGGTCAGCTCAAAATCAATTACTGCAGGTGCAGTTGCAGCTTCTCCAGATAGAGACCTGGTTTAGCAAAAAATCAAAACGCCAATTTAGGGAGAATTGGCAAAGGCTTCAAATTGGTCTTTAGAGTAAGGAAGTAGTGAACAATGAGTTACTATATGGCATTGCACAAACACAAATCCAATGTTGATCACCTATGTTAGAAAATGGGTTTCTGGTTGGCAGAGGTAGGCACCATCTCCAAGCAGGAACCACAATCCGAGTCAGGGTGTGTCAGATGCACACTAAAAGATAACCTATACTCACCCTCTGGTAGCTTGCCACAGAGCAGTCAGGCCTATCTAAAGAGGTAAAGTGCCAAGTATTTGTACAGAAAACGCACAGTAACACAAGGAAAATAACACAAAAAGACTCTGCAGTGGTTTTAGGAAAATAGACCAAAACAACAAAAATACAATAAGTAGAAATCAAGATATGAATTTTTAAAGAATAAAAAAAGTTCTAGCACTTAGAAGCAATAAGTGCCAATGGGGGTAATCTGGTCGTGCTGGACTGGGGCAAAGTCAACAGTTCATGCCAACCGTGATGGAGCGCAAGCTAGGTACAAGAGCCATGCAGACCCGGTGAACAGAGTCAAGGCCAGTTTTGGTGCTGGTGGAGACCCATCTGACAATGTTTTTTATGGCCCCCAATGCCCTCTTTCTCTGCAGAATCACCACCACCCTGTAACAGTGCCCCTTAAGTCCCCATAACCACTCTCACTAACATGCATTTCTTTTGTTTTATAGCACCACTCGTATCAGTTTACGGTGTCAGAGCACTTTACATCACACACACATTATACAGAGACAATGATTCATATGTGTGCACATCAGTCTATTGGAAATTGTACATAGGATAGAGGACTGTAAGGTGTAGGAGTCACATGTCATCCATACTGGTAGAGAGTATAGTTTAAGAGTGCTTATTCTGGAGAAGCATACACTAAGTAATTATAACGTAACACAGTGATTGCAGCTCTTTGATGACAGTTAATGGTTATATTAGAATTTTAACCTATAAACTGCAAGTAACAAAAGCATCTCTCTGTCAAAAGCAGTAACCACTGAACTAGCTACTATGCACTTTGTGATCTGCATGGTACACACGTTTTGCAGCAGGCAAATCAACCTTCCAATGCTCTACGTTAGATAAGCCTAAACTATCACTACACAAAAATCCTGGTGGCAACAGTGATATGCGGGGTGTGGACAAGCGATACGTCTATGTCAAGCACGTAGTTGAGGTGATGCATCGATTTTCCTCTCGCAGTGGTGCCGATGAGTTGGCACCAAAGACAAAGCTCCGAGCCGAGATGCGGTGGTTCTGAAGTGCGATGCTCTGTGTTTCTTCACGCAGTCGAAGGGATGCATCAATCTCTACACACTGTTGCAGTGGTGATGCATGGATCTGATGCGTCGGGGTCTCAATGCAATGCATTGGTTCCAAGAGTGATGCGCTGATTCTACTCCTGCAACAGGGTTAATGCGCCAGTTCTGCTACACGCAGACTTGAGATGCGTAGAATTCTCTGTTGCATGTATCTGGGCCCACTTCCATTGAACCAGGCACAGGAGCAGGTGCAGGGACTTTGGTAGCCCTGAGTGTCAAGCAACAGCCAGCGAGCCAAGAAGCCCTTGGAGATCACTTCAGTTGCAAGGCAGGGTCCAGCTCTCCCTCAGCAGGGTCAGAGAGCAGATGTCAGCAGGGTAGCACAGCAGAAGAGCAGGTTTTCCAGATAAGCAGTCCAACAGAGTGTCAGTCCTTGATGCAGCATAACAGTTCTTCTGACAGAGTTCAGTTCCAGGTCTTGAAGTGTCTAATTTGGTGGGGTCTTAGCTCTAGTACTTATACCTAGTTGTGCCTTGGAAGTGGGGGGTGACTTCAAAGAAAGGTCTCTGAAGTGCACATAAGCCCTTTCGTCCCAGCCCTGGCTCCAGTCTAGCTGTGGGGGTAATCAGGCCTTTCTGTGGGACACTGCCTATTCGGGTGTAAGTGTCAGCTCCTCCCTCCCTTTCTTTCTAAGAAGAGCCATTAGAATGGAGATAGTACTCAGACACACTTAACCTTCCTGTGTTTGTGACTGTCTAGAGGAAATGCGGAAAGTGCAGCTGTCACCCATCCCAGGTGTGTATTAAAGACAGGTTGCAGCCACACAGAGCTGTAAATTCAGAGACATGTCCACTTTCTAAAAGTGGCATTTCTAAAGCAGTAATTTCAAATCCAACTTTACAGGCAAAGATCATTTTTAATCACCATTCCAAAGATATTAAACATTACACCACCATTCCAATTACAGTTTAAAATCGTATTAAGGAATTCCCAATGTTAACCTATGAGCGGAGTAGGCCTCACAGTAGTGACACTCGAATATAGGTGTTTTTCACTACCAGGACATGCAAAACATAAAAGTACATGCCCTACCTTTTACTTACACAACACTCTGTCTTATGGGCCACCTACGGCCTACCTTAGGGGTGACTTATGTGTAATAAAAGGGAAGTTTAAGGTTTAGCAAAGAGTTTGAAATGCCAAGTCAAAATGGCAGTAAAACGGCACACACAGGCTCTACTGTGGTAAGCCTGAGACATGTGTACAGGGATACTTGTGTAGGCTGCACAATCAGTGCTGCAGGCCCACTGTTTGCATCTAATTTACAGGCCCCTGGGTTAATGGTATACCACTTTACAAGGGGCTTACAAGTAAAATAAATATGCCAACCAGGTGTAAACTATTTATACCATGTTTAGAGGCGAGAACACCTGCACTTTAGGGCTGGTTAGCAGTGGTAAAGTGCTCGAGGCCCTAAAGTCAGCAAAAATCATTCAGCAAAAAGTGGAGTAGGAAGGCAAAAGGTTTGGGGTGACCCTTCAGGGAGGGTCATTTTGCAACAGACATGCTAACACTAAAACACCCCCACAAAAGAGTAAAGCAATTCTTATTTAAAAAAAGTTACAACTAAATCTACTTTACTAATGTTGACAAAGCAGGTTACAATCTTCTCTAGGCTCAAACCTTTTTCTATCCCAGCCTTGGAGTAAAGCGAGCCCCACACATATGTGGATTGTAAATGTGTGTCGTGTCTTTGAGATTTGAGTCTTGTATGGTTCCTATTCCCTTCTATGAAGAGCTGTTCACCCCAGTGACAGAAATCTCCAGTGCCAGGGCTTAAAAGTCTTCCAACAGAAATACAGTAGAAATATGACCTTAAGTTTAATACACAGTTGTAAGTTCAAACATAGGAGGATGCACTCCCTCTCATAAGGCATGGACACTCCTAAATCCTACTCCTAAGGTCCTCATTATTGTATTGTATTGTAATTGCATTTATATAGCGCTTACTACCCCTGACGAGGCATTGGAGCGCTTTTTCGGCGGGTAGCACGCTACTCCGGGACCCACAGAGGATTAGTGTTGAATAAGTATAGTGAAACATGCAAGTACATTTTAAGTGGTGGATAGGTTAGTCAGTTATTTGGATTTGGAATGATAGCAGAAGGATAGAGTAGGACAAAGGTTTGTATTTATTTATCGCTCGCTTGTTGACGCATGCTATTCAGGGAGCCTATAAAGGATTAGTGGTGAATTAATATGGTGAAATATGAGGTCATCTCAGTGGTGGATATTAGTCTGTTACTTGGAGTGAGAAGGATAGCGGATGGATAAAAGGGGAAGAAAGATTTGCATTCATATAGCACTTGTTACCCCTGATGGGTGTTGAAGCGCTTTTTTGGCGAGTAGCACGCCACTCCGGAACCCATAAAGGATTAGTGTTGAAAATTAGTATAGTATAAATATGAAGTAATTTGAGTAGTAGATATGTTATTCAGTTATTTGGGCAGTATATTAGTATAGTTGAATATGGAATATGGAATTTGAGAAGTGAACATGTTAGTGGAGGGATAAAAGAGTGAAGGACTCTTTAAAAAAAATTTTTTAGGTCAACTGATGAAAGGATAATTATATATTTGTTAGTGATAAAAGGTGGACTGGTATGTGTAATTACAGCAGGGAGAGTGTGTCTGAGTGGGATGTAGTTATTTATGGTGTTGATTGGCATTGTGTTAGTAATGAGTGTATTGGTTAGTGGTATAGGATAGAGTTGTGTAGTTTGTGGGTGATGGTGGATATGTGTGGTAGTTGGGATAGTAGGCTGTGTAGATGTTGTTTGGTTGGGTTGGTGGTGCATGCTGGTACATTAATCTGTGCATAGTGTTGTGCGTGGTGTATATTTGGTGTGAGTGTGTTGCTCTGTTTGTGGTTGTGGATGGTGTGGGCTGGGTATTGTTAAATGAGAAAAAGGGCAGCATTTCTGGCCCTAGTCCCGACCAGTCTCGAACAGGCCCAAACAGTCAACAACCCTTGTCCTCTCCACCCTTAGCCTCGACGCCCAGGCTGAGACGCCCTAAGCCTGGCCTTTTTTGTGGCCCTAGTAATCAGATGACCCCTTTAGCCAATGGGAACCCTAGCCCTAACACTATCCAATCACAACACTAGCCCTAACATCTAGAACCAATAGGAGACCAGGACCTTGGAGCCAATCTTAGCCCTAGTCCAAGCACCCAATCATTTCAAAAACCCTGATCTCTACGTCCAATGAAGGCCTTAGCCCTACCACTAGTCCCAACGCAAGTCCAAGCAGCAAATGGTACAGGTAGCCCTAGTCCCTACTTCCAATAGAAAGCCTAACCTAGGGTATTCCACCTGGAACAATAGCACTCAATGGAAATCCTCAAATCACAGTTACAAGTCTCTCCAAGCCTGTACTTATCGGGTCCCCAAACTCTGAGTTCTATAATTTCAAGCCTGGAGACATTGGCCCTGTCTTTTCTATTGCATGAGCAGAGGGTAAGGACATCAGTGCAGGCAAGCCCTTCACCACCCGCTGCAGCAACACAATACGCAGACAATTCTCACCCTTGCCAAACACAGTCCCCACCCTACACAATCTCTCCTGCTGACATTTTCTGCCTGCTCAGATCAGGCAGATAATGTTCCTGTATCTCTGGATCTGACCACTTACTCCCCATTCTGGAATTTGGTGTAGGGATACTAGCAGGAATGACCTCTCCCAGTAACCCTACTGCAGATTCCTGCCAGCCCATAATGAGAGCCTAAGTGGAGATTTTAACTCGAAATTGATAAACACAATCTAGGTGAAGATCTGGGCATGTCAGTGACTGCTACTAAATGTGGGGTATGCAGACAAAATATCGATATTTAAATATCGATATACAATTATATCGAAGTTTAAATATCGGAGGGACATAATATAGAAGGTAAGTAATATCGATAGATTTAATATCGATGTCAGTAATATCGATGTTAATAATTTCGATGTTACTAATATCGAATTTTAAATTATTTTTGTGTATAATATTATGTATTTATTATGTTTTTAATTTATTTTTATGTAATTTAATTACATTTTGCATTTTAGTACTGTAGCGGGTTATGGGTTTATAGGGGAATAGGGTGGGAAGTAATTTAATTATGTTAAATTAGTTATTAATTAGTAGGAATTATAAATTAATTTTAATTAATTGGTAATACATTTTAATTAATTGATTAATTGATAAATATGTTCTGTAGCGGGTTGTGGGTTTATAGGGGAATAGGGTGGGAAGTAATTTAATTATGTTAAATTGATTATTATTAGTAAGAATTATAAATTACATTTTATTAATTGATAATTATTTTTAATTAATTGGTAATTAATTTTAATTAATTGATTAATTGATAATTATGTTCTGTAGTGGGTTGTGGGTTTATAGGGGAATAGGGTGGTAAGTAATTTAAATGTAATTAAGTAATAATGTTCTTTAATTAATTGTTTTGTTAATTATATAATTGTTAATTAATTATTAATTGGTCATTAAATATTATTATATGGTATTTTGGTTAAAAATATTTTGCTAATCAGGTTTTTAATTATTATGTATTGGTATTTGTAAATGTTTTATATTTATTTAATAGTTAATATTTTTATTATTTAAAAAAAACACATTTATTTATAAGTTTGTTGTTTTTACCCCTACGCTATCCAACACTGTCCCTACTGTTGCACTCTCTGGAGTTGGATTAGTAATTGTTACCCCTACGCTATCCAACACTTTCCCTACTGTTGCACTCTCTGGAGTGGGAATAGTAATTGTTACCCCTACGCTATCCAACACTTTCCCTACTGTTGCACTCTCTGGAGTGGGAATAGTAATTTTTACCCCTACGCTATCCAACAATTTCCCTACTGTTGCACTCTCTGGAGTGGGAATAGTAATTGTTACCCCTACGCTATCCAACACGTTCCCTAATGTTGCACTCTCCGGAGTGGGAATAGTAATTTTTACCTCTATGCTATCTAACACTTTCCCTACTGTTGCACTCTCTGGAGTGGGAATAGTAATTTTTACCCCTACGCTATCCAACACTTTCCCTACTGTTGCACTCTCTGGAGTGGGAATAGTGATTGTTACCCCTACGCTATCCAACACTTTCCCTACTGTTGCACTCTCTGGAGTGGGAATAGTAATTTTTACCCCTACGCTATCCAACACTTTCCCTACTGTTGCACTCGCTGGAGTTGGAATAGTAATTGTTACCCCAACGCTACCCAACACTTTCCCTATTGTTGCACTCTCTGGAGTTGGAATAGTAATTGTTACCCCTACGCTATCCAACACTTTCCCTACTGTTGCACTCTCTGGAGTTGGAATAGTAATTGTTACCCCTACGCTATCCAACACTTTCCCTACTGTTGCACTCTCTGGAGTGGGAATAGTAATTGTTACTCCTACGCTATCCAACACTTTCCCTACTGTTGCACTCTCTGGAGTGGGAATAGTAATTGTTACCCCTACGCTATCCAACACTTTCCCTACTGTTGCACTCACTGGAGTGGGAATAGTAATTTTTACCCCTACGCTATCCAACATTTTCCCTACTGTTGCACTCTCTGGAGTGGGAATAGTAATTTTTACCCGTACGCTATCCAAAATGTATTTAATTTTTTTTATTAGTTTTACATTGTTATAAATTGTTATTTATATTATTATTTTATGTATATAAATGTATTTGTAATTTATTATATTTTCATTTATTTATAAGTTATTAAAATAATTATTTTAGAGTTATTATTAATGAAGTATATACTATGTATTATATCTTCATTATTATTCGTTTTTATTACATTATTTATTAATTTTAAATATTATAATATATTTTTAACTATGTTTATTACATTTATAAGTATTATTTTGTTAATATTACATTGTTTTTTTATTAAAATAAAACGATATTTTCTAAAAAACGATATTTTTGACATCGATATATTTTTTTTGATATTTTTGTACTTACCTTGTTAGAGATAGGATCTCGATATTATTGTCCTCGATATTTTAGTTGCGATATTTTTGTAGGTATATATTTTTGTGGTTGATATTTTGTCATAGATTCAAATGTGGGTGGCGGGCGGGGGAGAGGAACGAAAAATAATTTTTGCTTACCTGGTACTGCTGCTCCTTCGTCCTTCTTCTTACGACAAAGCAGAAAGCACACAGGCCTCCAGACTTCCCTAGCCAATCACAACACTACTGTCACCAGCATGACAGCAGCGTTGTGGTTGGTCTGAGCGCCACAGGGACTGTAAGCCTATGTGTGTTCTCCACCGAAATTGTGCAATACAGCCGGGTAGAGAATATACTAAATACGCATGATGGTTTGGCTGGCCTAAGAAATCCAGCCAACCCATCATGCACACTTAGAGAGTGCCTACCACTCCTCCCCCTGCTCTGGCCAGTCCAGCCCCGCCCCTAAGCCAGTATGAAAAAATAAAAATGGTAGCAGGCAGTTCCCACCCTCATTCTGCATACTGAGCCTGAAGTGGAAGCAGCACTGTCCAGAGCTCCACTCCAGACCACCTCCAGCTCAACATCAGGAGACACCCCACTGCAGAAAATGTCTCAGGAAGCAGCAGGGGGCAGTTCCTCAGGAAGGAAACGCAAAATAAAATTTTCTGAGCAAGAATTGGAATACCTCATTGAGGGAGTGAGCAAAGACCACGACCGGCTATTTGGGAAGAACTCACGGAGGGTGCCTGAGGCGGACAAAAGAAGGATTTGGATGCGCATCCGCGCCAAAGTAAATTCCGTGGGAGTGACTTAGCGCTCCATAGAGAAATTAAAGAAGAGGGGGTACGACCTCAGAGGGCGTGCCAAGGAGAGGATCGCAGAGAGGCTGGGGGAGCGTGTCGCAACAGGAGGAGGAGAGCCCACTGTCCCACCCAACACCCCACTTGAGAACCTTGTGGAGGACACCCTGAATCCCCAGGCATGCGTGGGGGTAACCCAGCTGGACTCCTCCCGACCCACCCAAGAGTCCCAAGGTAAGTGCCAATGCGACTGCAACCCTGTCCCCTAACAATGGCCATGACCCCAGAGCAACCCATTAGCAGCCCATGCACACCAGAAAAGCCCTATTGCATTGTGGGACATGTAGTCTGACCACAATTTCCATCTAGCCCCATAGAGCCAGACCTGTCCAGTGAGAGTCAATCCTACAGCCAGTCAGGGAATGGCAGCCTGCATGCATGTAGCAACCTTCCATGTGCAAGATACATGTCATTAATCAACGTCCACTTTACATCACAGGTGGCGCTGAAGAACCCAGCACTGATAGCGAGGCACTGCAAATAGATGACAATCCTGAGGACACCGAGGGAGACGTCCATCCTTCCCCTCAACCAGGACCATCAGTGCAAGCTGCAGCACCAGCAGTAGTACCACCACCTGCCCCTGTGGACAGTGCCACCTCAGCAACAACAGGCGCGCCACAACCGCAGCGTGTGACACACATGTCAGTGGCACTGACAACAACAGCTGCAGCACGGAAACAAACCCGGCGCTCTGCCACTGTGAGAACACAGTCCAGCGGACTGGTGAGGGAGCCGCGCGACACAACACCACGCGCTGGCAGGGGGGTGAATGTGCGGGTACCTGGCCTCTCAATTGAGCGCCGTATGTTCCACATACACCAGAAGCAGGCCCGTCATCTCGCAGCCATTCACCTACAGCTGCACAAGACCACTAGGAATGTGGGACAGCTCTCAGACAGAATGGAGAGGATGACCACTGCAGTGGAGGAAAACACCCAGGCCATGTTGACCCAGCGGGACGTCAACCGGCGCCGCCACTGCCAGCTGCTGACCTGCCTGTCTGCGTACACGCGGTCGAACTACATCATAGGGAATGCCACCTCCCAACTCTCACGACGCTCGCTGGCCATGCAAGTACAAATGGTCCAATGCTGCCAGGATGTCGCTAGGGCACTGGAGCAAGTTACCACTTCAGTGCAGGGTGTGCAGGCAACTGGCAATGGCCAGGCAGGTGGGGGGGATGACGCAAGTGAGGGAAATTCAAGCCACAGCAGCCAATTGGTGCCACTGGTGATAGTACCCCACCACAGCACCAGACCCACTGCTGCCTCACGGGCAAATGCTGAGGAAGAGGTGGAAAGGCGACTGGGAGCATCTGCCCGGAGGCGCCATTGACTATTTATTTTGTACCATGAAGGGCCATGCTGCTGACACAAGCATGCCCTCCTCACATACATGGGGACGTATGACTCAATATAGCTCTCATGTAACTGTGAGAAAAAAAGCCACTTTATTGTGAAAAAAACAATAATATATATTCAGTACCAGTTAATCTGACTCATGTCATTATTTCAATTGTCATGCTTGAGTGAAGTGTTGGGTGAGGGGAGTGGGTGCACTAGAAACAGTTAATAGTGATTTGGTTGCGGCGCCTGTGTCCTTCGGCAGGATTCTCCCCGCATGCATGACGCACATGTGCAGGTGGGCGGTTGTCCCCTTCTGACTCACTGCCAGAGATCTCTACAGGTATCCTGCGCTTGGTAGCAATGTTGTGGAGTATTGCACACACGGCCACGATGCGGCAGCAGACCTCAGGCTCGTATTTGAGGGCCCCACCAGTCTTGTGAAGTATGCGGAATCGGCTCTTCAAAAGCCCAAATGTCCTCTCAATGCAATTTATTGTGCGTATGTGTGCAGCATTGTAATGCCGTTGCTGTGGTGTTGCAGGGTTGAGGTATGGGGTGAGGAGGTACTCACGGAGACTGTAGGCGCTGTCACCTGAATGAAAGGAGCAGAGGGTGAGTGCCTGTTATGCGCAGCTACATGGTCACAGTGTACTATTTGGTGGCATGGCATACTTACCTAGTAGGTGTCCTTCGCCAAAGTCTCCCCTGGCCAGTCATGTGTGCATGCCGCTGTGCCGGCATATGAAGGAGTTATGTGTGCTCCCCGGGTATTGTGCCACTATGTCTGTGATGATTGTCTTAGCGTTGCACACCATCTGGATATTCAGGGAGTGGTATGAATTGCGGTTCCGGTACATGTATTCTGTTTGTGCAGGTGGGCAGATGTGGATGTGGGTACAGTCAATGCATCCTATTACATGTGGGAATTGCGCAATGTTGTAGAAATGAAGCTTGGTTTGATTCAAGTCCTGTTGGGTGGTCGGGAAGTTATGTAATGGTGTAGCCGGGTCAGCATTGCCTCCAGGAAACTCCTTAGGCAGCGGGACATGGTGCTCTGGGAGATCCCCCTGCCACTGCGACTATCCCCTGGAAGCTTCCGGAGGCCAGGAGGTGCAGGCTGCACAAGACCTGGACATGGGTGTGCACGGCATTGGTCCTCCTTGTTGGGTGCTGCATCAGGGGGTCTAGGTCCCGGATCAGCTTAGTGATCATTGCCCCAATCAGGCGGTACTTGGGGTAGATTTGCTCCGCAGTTTGGCCCAGAAGGGTGATCCGCTGGCGGAATATTCGCTCCTGGATCCTGCGTCTGTTCCTTGCTGCAGCCTGGAGCCTTCGCCGCCTGACCACCATGTAGAGTCCTGGCATTGTGAGAGTCCTCATGCTCCTACTGTGTCTCCTTAAGTGTGTTTGATCAGGCCTGCACCAGTGGCTAGGTAATTTTTTTTTTCTTCATGGTTACCACCTGGTTTGGGTTCTCCTTAAATTGCGCGTGGCAAATAGCGATTTTCAGATTTTTTGCAATTTGCGAGTTTTCATGAATTGCGTTAGCGATTATTTAGCGAGTTCGCAAAATATTTCACAGAATCCATGGATTCTCGCTAAATCCGATTCGCTATAGGGGTTCCTCCTAGATTCTGCGAACTATTTTGAGATTTCGCAATTATTTTTAGCGATTTTGCAATTTTTAGCTTTTTCTAATCATGAATTGCATTTCTTTTAATTGCGATCGCAATAGCTAGTTTGCAGCTATTGCGATCGCAAGTTTGGTTGATGAATCTGGCTGTATACTCCTAGTGCTGTTTCCCAAAAATATCAAGGCTTGCCTGGAGCTTTTGAAATACCAATATTCTAATACATATACTTCCGTTTGACGAAGTTGGAAAATGACTTTTGACTAATGTCTGGTTTAGAATCTCCGCATGAGACAAATGCAGAAATGGCAACTGACATGGTGCCACTTTGTGCCTGTGTTATCATCTCTCCACATGGTTTCCTGATGAAGAGCCAATATCACTTGGTGTGCACATAGTGAACTAGAAACCCATGTGAGAGCAGATTTCTAGCTCATTGTGTTTAGGCACTTCACAACCAACGTTCATTAGGTGCTCTAAAGCCTCTCCGGATGTCAGCAGCAGCCTCACAAGCCTCAGTAATTCGTTTCTAGGCGCTTGTAAAATGGAGAGAACATTCGCTCTATTTGTGAGAAGTTCCCGGGCGGGTCCCAGGTTTGATATCTTCCATAAGTCTAGAAAATGCCTGGACGCTGTAGTGTGAAAGGCACACACCCATCAATAAGCTTTCCCAATAAGCTCTCTGGGACGCTGTAGTGTGAACGGCACACACCCAGCACTAAGCTTTCACAAAAAGCTCTCTGGGACGCTGTAGTGTGGCAATCTAAAGTATCAATACTAATAAGAACTTTATGGAAATGGCACAATTTCGAATATAAGAAACAACAAATGATATTAAAAAGTGTACAGTTTTAATGCTAAAAAATACAATAAACAACCCCGAAGGAGACGGGATTTGCACAGTACATACAATGTTATATATTGACAAAAAACGAATACAATTTCTTTAAAAACTTTAAAAAGTGGCAAAATGAATCAATATCTGTCTAGCTGTTGTGTGAAAGGCACACACCCAGCACTAAGCTTTCACAATAAACTCTCTGGGACGCTGGAGTATGATCGGCACACACCCAGCACTAAGCTTTCACAATAAGCTCTCTGGGACGCTGTAGTGTGAAAGGCACACACCCAGCACTAAGCTTTCACAATAACCCCTGAAACCAGGCATTGGGGCTTCCCTCAAGCACTTAAAGGCCCGCAGCCAGCACTAAGCTTTGGGGACGCCATAGTGTCACGCGCCTGTACACGGCCACTCTTAATAATTCATGGCTCACCTAGGACCCAAACTGCACAGGGGTCATCCTCACACACACCGCATGGTGCACAGACGTGCTGCTGTATCAGTTACAAAAGGAGAGAGAGATACCTTGCCTGCACCCTCAGACACCTTAATGCTGCACATAACCCCCCGACTGTAACTGCTATTATAAGCACCATATTCTGTACAAACTTGTCTTCTTATTAAATAATAGGTGAGTGTGCATCCCCGATGGGTGGTTGAAAAGTATATTGTTGGTGCGTGTAATCAGTGCCCGAGTTAGAAAAGAGTTTTTGGTTTCCCATTTATAAAGGGTTTGCACCCCATAGGGATCAAGCATAAGTTGAGACTCATGAAGTTCTGAACATTGACCTCGTAGTTTGAGAAAGCAAAGCAACATTCTTACCAGGCCATGCGTTGTAAATCACTTAATCTCCCCCTGCCCGTAAAAAGGAAGGAAGAGGGCATTGAGGAACGTGCTGGTGCTCGTGTAAGAGCCGCTTCACTATTTTCCTCTTGCGGGCCGATTTTCAGAAAATGTCGGCCCGTGTTATGGAAGTCGAGCAAGTCACAAAAGCCCTGACGTCCGACACTGCTTCTCTG
Organism: Lissotriton helveticus; assembly: GCF_964261635.1. NCBI lineage: Eukaryota > Metazoa > Chordata > Amphibia > Caudata > Salamandridae > Lissotriton > Lissotriton helveticus. The sequence goes on from NC_136059.1 coordinate 558,581,170, forward strand.
CGGAAGGAAGTATCCCGACTCGAAGCTGCGAATAAATTGATGGCGGAGAAACTGGACGACCAAGAAGGACGCTCCCGAAGAAATAAAGTCAGAATCCTTGGCATTCCGGAATCTGAAGGGAAACAGGCCATGGATCTCTATGTGGAGGACCTTATCAAAACTCGACTACAGCCAAAAGGGCTATCAGCCTTCTTCTCAGTGGAAAGGGCCCACCGACCCAAACCGGGAACCCCCCCCCCGACCGGTGCTTGCCCGCTTATTTAACTTCCGCGACCGCGACGCCATACTACAAACGGCCAGAGTGGCCCCGCCGATCCGAGTCCAGAACTCCACCGTGTCCTTTTTTCCTGACTACACGACGGCGGTCTCCAAACGTCGCCGCAGCTTCTTAGAAATTAAGAAGGAACTACGAGCCAAAGGTCTTCCGTACGCAATGCTATTCCCAGCAAAACTCAGGGTAGTAGCAGAAGGCAAAACATGGTTTTTCGATACACCAGGGGAGGCATTCAACTGGCTGGAGGGCTGGCGCCGAACGGAGGTACCGCGACGCAAGAATGGGAGCCAACGACACCGCAGAGACAATGAGGACATGAACGGGCAGGACCTGAGACGGTCGGACGGGAATGATCTGCAACACACCCAAGAAGAAGGCCTTGGACATGGGTGAAGCTGACGGCACAAACGCATTTGAACTATGGAGCACGAACCTGGACTGAGATGCAGCTTGACCGTTTAGAGCACTGGGCTTCAGCGGTCTCAAGGGTAAAGGGAAGGACTGCACTTCTCACTGGACTTCTGACCCCCTCACGCAAGTACTCTGTTTGGGGTTGGGATTGAGCACTCTGCTAAGTTGGGGTGATGGGCAGTTCGAAGTCCGCTGGGCAGGGAGGCAGGGAGGGGGGAGGGGCACAAGGTAGGGAAGTTTGGGCTTTGAATTTAGTTTTGGTTCTTGTATGTTATGGCAATGACTTGCGCACATCATGCCAGCAGGCTGCGAGAGATACACATTCCATGGACGTGACACACTATGCACACCCTCCATACTGCACCTATGGCGACATTAACCCCAGCTGAAAGCACTGCGGAGACGTCCCTTGACTCACCAGTTTCCCCCCTTACATTGCTTATGTGGAACGTACACGGCCTAGGGGATAAAATCAAGCGGGGTCTGGTATTGCAGGCTCTCAAACGTCATGCCCCCGACGTTAGCACTCTTAGAAGAAAAACATCTCATAGGCACGGCATGTATGGCACTGGACAGGTGGGAATACAAAATGGCGGTACACTCCGAGTTTTCCTCCGGGTCCAGTGGGGTGGGCATATTGATACGAAATCTTCCTCCTTCATAGTACTACAGCCCAAAAAGGATGACCAGGGGAGGTTTGCTGCGGTGCAGGGTCAATGGGAAGGAAGGGTTGTTAACGTGGTCTCGGTATACATGCCCCCTGCACTGCATACGGTGGCGCTCCCAGCCCTTAGTGACATTTTACTGGCACTGCCGGAGGGAGACCTGATTATTGGAGGGGACTTTAATGCCACAATGAATGCTACCCTGGATAGACACCCGGTGAGGACACTGACACCTGGCATCTCCCGCCTCCAGAGTTTCACGGAGGCTCTCAGGCTGATTGACAGTTGGAGACATCATCACGGCACAACACGGCAATTCACATTCCACTCGAATGCCCACAACAGTCTTTCTAGGATTGACTATTTCCTGATTTCTGCCACTAGCCTACATAATGTCATAGACGTAACAATCAAGCCTAGAGGCATCTCGGACCACTCCCTAGTAATGCTGACTTTCTCATTACACCATATGACTCACAGACGAACGTACCCCATCTACCCCGGGTATCTACAGGTTCCGCAAATACGTAAAGAAATTAGTAAGGCCACAAAACATTTCTTCATAGAGAACACGACGTCCGCCAGCTCCCCATAAATTTTGTGGGAGGCCTTTAAGACAGTTGTTAGGAGGCAGGCCATAGTCTCTATTACTGGTTATAAGAGAAGCAAGCAGGAAGAGTTGCTAGACTTAGAACTAGAATTACATTCGGCCGAGACGCAACACTCAGCGGATCCCATCCCATCCTCAGCAGATGCATTACACCTTAAATAACACCAATACAAAGAGCACCTGAAACAAAAGACCGTATCCAATCTCACTGCCACTAGACATAGAATATACGATGTGGGTGACAAGGCAGGAAAACTGCTTGCGTGGCTGGATAGGCCGGAACGGGGTATCAGGGGCATAGCACAATTACGGACACATGAGGACTGACTAACGTCGGACCCGCAAGAAATAGTGGACACCTTGGCGCACCACTTCCGCGGTGTTTACACGTCAGCGTCGCTCGTATCGGAGGAAGAGGCGACGGCCTTTATAAGTGCATTGACATGCCCAGGCTCACTCCAGAAGCCTCCATGGAGATGGAGGCTGACCTAGGGGAGGAGGAATTATGCACCGCAATCAGCACATTACAGTCAGGAAAGGCACTGGGACCCAATGGGATCCCGGTAGAGATGTTTAAACAGTTGTCAGCCGTCCTCACCCCCCACTTATTGAATGTGTACAACGACAGCCTAGAACGGGGTGCGCTTCCGCCTGACCAGCAGTTAGCCACCATAGTGGCGGTCCCAAAACCCAGAAAACCCCCGACTGAATGCACCTCATACCGTCCCATTTCCCTGATCAATGCAGAGGCCAAAATTCTTGCTAAAACTTTAGCTAACAGACTTATAACACACCTCCCGCGCTTAATTCACCCAGATCAGTCGGGCTATATGCCTAATAGGAACACCGCACTAAATCTCCGACGCCTCCACGGGGTGTTGGCCAGAGCACATGACTTGACAGAATCGGCGGTGGTCGTGTCCTTGGACGCACGAATGGCCTTTGATATGGTGGAATGGAGCTTTCTCTTCGCAGTTCTTCGCCACCTGGGGTTTGGCCTCAGATTCTGCGCTTGGGTCTGCCTACTGTACCACAACCCGCGAGCACGTGTGATGGCCAACGGACATCTATCAGACAGTTTCCCTCTGTCAAGGGGAACACGCCAGGGATGCCCCCTGTCACCACTCCTTTTTGCGATGGTGCTGGAACCCCTGGCCACACAGATCAGGGGTGACCCCCTTCTGACGGGTATCCGATGGATGGATGGCTGGGAGGACCGTCTGTTTCTCTACGCCGATGACATCCTAATATACTTGACAGACCCGGAGCACTACATTCGGGTGCTCCTCGAGATATGCGACTTTTTTGGGACAGTCTCGGGCTACACTATCAACTGGGCCAAGTCTGTTCTGTACGTGCTGCGAGGCCCCCCGCCACACCTCACTGAGGAATGCCCACTTCTAGTCTCCAGCAACTCTTTTAAATATCTGGGTATCCATATCACTTCGGAACCGGCAGATTTCTTCAGCAAAAATTTGGCACCCCCACTGGAGCGTCTGAGAAGAGATGTGATACACTGGGAGCGGCTCCCAATAACGCTGCTTGGAAAAGCAGCGTTATTCAAAATGATGGCATTACCCCGCTTCTTATACGCTTTGGAAAATACGCCGCACCCAGTGCCCTTGAAATACTTTAAACAGATAGCAGCACTGGTGTCCATGCTACTGTGGGGCAACAAGCCGGCCCGTATAGCACAGGCCAAACTGCATCGCAGCTGGTAGGACGGAGGGATAGCACTCCCGAATGTCCAGCTATACTATTGGGCAGCCCACCTTGAAATTGTTAATCAATGGATACGCGCCCCGCAGGACGACCCTGCCTATATGGCGGACAGGGCCCAGCTAGGCACGAGAACTATGCTCTCGGTGCTCTACAATAAGGACCAGGTCCCGAATGTAATAGGATCAACAAAGCACACGGCTACCCTATGGCATGCAGCGCAGGCACGACTGGTGGAAAGGGACCTTGACCGGCCTTACCCCATTATGGGATACCAAAAAATTGGGACGCTTGCGCAGTAGTAAGGGATTCGACCAGTGGGACGACATAGGTATTTCCACAGTGGGCGACCTTTAGGACAAGGGAGACGTGATCCCGTTTACCCAGCTTCGACAACAGTACGACCTTGCCCCCTCCGAGACCTTCCGATATCTACAGATCAGGCACGCACTGCTGGCGGCACTGCCGCAGGGTACGAAGGTCCCCGAAGCCTCCCCACTAGAGGATAGGCTGTTAACAGACTACCTACAGAAACGCGCCACATCATTTACCTACCGTAAATTGATTAATACCTTACCGGACCCCACAACACCACAGAGAGACAAATGGGTGGACAGCATATGGGACATGGACGAGTCAGAATGGCAGGAGGCACTCGCCTCTCCCAAAGAAGTGGGGATACTGGCACTGCTGCGGCTAGTTCAATTAAAAATCCTGCACCGGACATACCATACCCGAAGCACCCTGCATAAAATGGGAAGGTCACAACATCCGTACTGCCTTAGGGGCTGTGGGGAGGAGGGGACCTTCTATCACACACTGTGGGACTGTCCCCGGATAGCTGATTTCTGGAGGAGGATACCAAGAACACTATCACAAGTCACGGGTGTCTCAATGGCCCCAGAGCCCCGAAAATGCTTACTAAACATATGGGAACCCAATGACCTCACACGCTTGACACAAACTTGGGTGACACTGGGATTCATGGTGGCAAAGCGCAATATAGCGCAGAAATGGGGAACCGACGTTATGCCTACGCTCTCGACCTGGTGTAAGGATATGGACTCAGCGATGATGGCCGAAAGAACAGTCTACATTGCCCGGGGCTGTCCCCAAAAATGGACCAAAATATGGGCAGCATGGAACATTTATCGGGGGGAACATATGTGAGCCTATACCTGATCATGATAACGACAGCACTGATGAAGAGTTATGAGGAATATAGGGGTGGAATGTTGAATCAAATGTATGTGGTCTTACTTACCACCGACTGGGCAAATGTGCAAGCTATTACTGATTTTCTGAAACTAATGTGCATATTAATAGTCATGATTGACATTTTTTGTATTGTCATATTTGCCATTGTTTGGAATATAAACAATAAAAACAGATTTACAAAAAAAAAGAATGCTTCATTCATATATATATATATATATATATATATATATATATATATATATATACATACACACACCTCTTCCATCATCCCGGACGGTTCTGCATGTATCGATGCCTCTGAGGAACCAATCATCCGGGCCGGGCTTTAATTAAAATCCATAGGCAAAATATGAATGTCTGCCTTTATTGACTGTTTCAGCCCTGCCGTCCCTACCTCAGATTGAAACACTATTGTGCTCAAAAAAGCAGATTAAAAACTTGGGATTGGGCAAGGGCTGAGAGTCGAAGGTGTGGCGTAATGGCCAAAAACGCCTACTTTGGAGCTGGCGGTCTGCGTCGACTCAACAGCCTGTGATTCTGAGCAAATCACGTAACCACCCCGAGCCTAGAAACAGCGCCTAGAGCCGTCTTTCTTCTTGTTCCTCTGCCTCGCTCCTCTCTTTTCAGTCCCCCCGTTTCTTGCCCTTTCTGTTTCCCTGCTACTTTCTGTCATACCTACATTTTGTCCCTTTTCTCTGTCTTTTGCTCCCCTCTTCTCTCTAATAGCATCCTGATATGCACATAACTAATATCATTACAATTGTTTTTTTGAGGGTGTAAACTTACATATGCCACCAACATTAACACCAGCAAAACACACTACACACATACATCCCACCAACACACATCATATCACAACTCACCACTATATTTCACACCATGCTACTACCCTTACGTCACTACACTAATCACAACTTGCACACAAACTTAACAGTATTAAACACAACCGCTACATTGCTCCATAACATTCCTTAAAAACATTACAACAAACTCAGGCTAAACACTTATAAGGTCCCAAAGGCGAGACCTATTGGCTATGCCAATGTTCGTTTTAGTGGAGAGTCTCCCCTGGGAATGCAAGGCTCTAAGCCCTGCCCCTCTCCTAAACTCCCTACCCCCTTAATGTTTAGCCAGATGCTAATGGGCTTAAAGCCCACTCCAACTCCAAACTACACCCCACCATGCTTCGACTCTTCCTCCCAAGCTAAAACTTGTTTCTCCTGCATACCAGCCCTGATTGGTCTTTAGCGGCATCCTGGTTCTCAGCATAAGCCTGAGACAATGGATTTCTTGACCTTTTTTACAATCTCTCTTCATTCCTTGCATTCACTGTCTTCTCAATGGTCTCTCTATCCCTCTCTTACAGGTTTCTGTTTCTTAGTATTTCTTGATGTCCAAATCACTCTCTCTCTCTTTCTCACTGTCCCACTCTCTCTCTGATTTTCATTCTCTTGCTATCATTTTCCTTCTCTATTTTTCATCTTCGTCTCTTATAGACACTCTGCTTCTTTTTCACAGACTGTTACTTTATGATAAACTCACCTTTCTCTCTTTACGCCTTTCTCTTGCTGTCACACCATCTTTCTTTGTTACTCACTCCATAGTTATCACAGACACCTCACTAATATCAGTGACACTTCTTTTGCACTCATCTCCTGTGTCTGTATCTTTCTGTTTTTAGGTTTTGTCTGCACAGCGCTTGCTAAATCTCTTGTTAAGAAACAAATCTAAAAAGGGGCTTACAGGCAGCCCATTACTTACCTTTACTGACCATTGGTTGGCTCCCACGTCACACTAGTTTAGTTGGTTCCCATTAGTCAGGGCCCAAAAGTTGTTAGAACTCCTCGAAACACCTAATATTGCTATATTTTACTCCTATACAGGCCATCACAATTGCAGTTACCTTGCAGTTATAAGGGACTTGATTTGAATGGTGCAGCAGGTGCATTGGCACTGGGGCCAAAAGCTCCAGGGACCCCACTAAACACAGAATATTCCTATATTTAACTACAAAGCAGGCAGTTGCAAGTGCCTTACAGGCACCAGGGTCTTGATTTAAATGGTGCAGCAGGTGCAGTGGCACCAGAGCCCAAAGCTCTAGTAACTTCTTTAAAAAACAAACATTATTAGATTTTACTACTAAACAAGTGTAGTTACCTTGCAGGCAATGGGGTCATGATTTGAATGGTGCAGTAGGTGCAGTGGTACCAGGGCCAAAAGTTGTCATAACTCCTTTAAACACCAAATATTGCTATAATTAAATAATAAACAGGCAATCACAAATGCAGTTATCTTGCAGGCATTAGGGGCATGAATTGAATGGTGCAGTAAGTGCAGTGGCACCGGCCCAAAAAGTTGTCAGAACTCCTCTAAATACATAATATCGCTATTGCATCAATTCATTCTATTATTTCCCTCTTTCATTTAATTTATCAAAATGTCGCCGTTACTTACTCGCACTATACCACTAGTAACAGCAAAATATATTGACTTTTTGTACATAAACAAGTCATAACACTTTAACAGACTTTTTGTAACTTATATTGTACAACTACTCAGCAAGCTACAACTTACAACAAAAACAGCTTACTATTAATCACATAGGCGAAACCTAAAGCATTTACCAATGCTCGTTTCCACTGTATAGGGGATTCCCTTTGTTCTCTAGAAAGGTTTAGGTGGAGTCAAACTGCATGTTGGTGGAAACCGTTGTAGAATAAATCGAATTTCACTTTTTACTGAAGAAACGATTATGTTATGCACAGTCAGAGAGAAGATGTATGAAATAGAAAGAAATCCAGAATACTAAGATTCATTAGTCAAACTGGGCACAACAAAATAGCAGTAACACAGGTGATGAAAATAGAAAAAAACGACATTTGAAGAATGTATTGTGAAGAGCTGCGATGTATATTTCCCTTCTGATAGAATGGAAAAATTGGGCGCCTGGGACCAAAACAGGGCTCGGAGCGCAGTGGAACAGATGCTGTCAGCTCCTGGTAGAGGCGAGCACTCCTAGGCGTGGCTGACTAACTACTCAGTGTAAGCTCGCCCACAGGGCTGGACACGTCAGGGAGAGCCACGGAAGAGGCAGCCACAGACGCGGGCAACGCAGGCTTGAACCTGTTACCTGAAGGGAGGTCGGAGAGATGCAAAAGAATGACAGCGGGCGCCTTTCAAACCTTAAAATGAAAGTCGGCTGTCACGGCCCGACCTTGTGAGCCGATGGCGCCAGTTCATCCCCGTTCTCGTCACCAAAACGTGCTGCACTGATACACCGGAGCAAGGAGCAAGTGGAGAAGAAGAGCTCGCGGACTGCATACTCCAGAGGTCGATATCCGAATTCAGTTTAACAGTCACCTTGGAACGTTCGTTGTAAACGTTCCTAAGTGAGAACAGTGTGAACCAGATGACAGGGGAGGGGGGTGGAAAGAAGAGGAAAGCGAGAAGCCATTACAGTCCACTGACTCCTTGTATGTGGGAAGAAGGCTGCTTTATTGAACAAGCATTTACAATGCAATGGTTTTGCCTTTGTTAAAGTTAGAGCTATTGGCATTGCTCTTGACATTATTTTTATTTATATTTTTTTAAACATAAATAAATAGCATTGTCATTTACAATGCCAATAGCTTAATCTCTTGCAAATGACACCCACAAACACCCACAGAGAGCCCCCCCACACACACCCAGAGCCCCCCCACACACACACCCACACAGAGCCCCCCACACACACAGCCACACAGAGCCCCCCCACACACACCCACCCAGAGCCACACACACACCCAGAGCCACACACACACCCAGAGCCACACACACACACCCACACACCCAGAGCCACACACACACCCACACACCCAGAGCCACACACACCCACACACCCAGAGCCACACACCCAGAGCCACACACACCCACACACCCAGAGCCACACACACCCACACACCCAGAACAACCAAGGTCAGCCTCTTGTGCTAAAGAAATGGCCAGGAAGGACACAATTTCAGATTCTCGCGTTTGTAACTCATTTACAGAGGTCCCAGCACTTCTAGACATCTGCGTGCTTCGTGCCATGACTTTAAGTGGCCTTCTGGTTTGAGGTGTAGGGCAACACCCGTAGTCAGACAGTTTTTACCAGTGTTATTAGACAGACCTTCCTAGCAGGCTGAAAGCCCCATTACAGATCTGTGATGGTCATGTTAGCGCTACACCTTGAACCATGAACCGAAGAACACAGATGCATGGCCTGAGGGTGGGAATACAGAGGACGCTGCCTACGACCTTCCAGATAAGGGGCTCTTGCAGAAAAAACATTGATTGGAAGGTCTGTAGGATGGAACTGTACAAATATAGCACATACTTCCCGGAAATGTAAGTGACTCTTCCCCAGCCCTTCAGGAGAAACAAAGGCCTGTACCATACAGTAAACTCGAGATTCCCTGATTAGACATTACTTCTAAGCTGGTGGTTAAGTAGTGTCAGACTCGTATGTATCATGCATGGGAAAAGACATGCAGCGGGCTTCCTTGAAAGCAACACAATGTGATGTCCTGCACAGTAGTGCAATCCTTTGACACTGAAAGTTAGTGTTTGAACCCACCTTTCATATTAAATACGACAGACTATGCCCATTCAGTTTTTGACCTCGCAGCAGTGACCGTTCTCTCGTACTTGCACTTTCACAATAAATGTACAGTAGCCTTTTTGAAAATTGCTAATAATGGGCACTGCAGTCCGGAAATAAAGAGACCAGTGCGAAATGGTAATATGCCCTTACTGAAAGTAATGATTATGTGCATTAAAACCATCGCTATTAGACCTAAACGCACTGGTGTTATAATTATTTCAACCCAAATTAGAATTGGCAACACTTCTCTTATCTTCCTCCACTAACTACCAGGGTACATCATACTTACTCAGAAACATAAAGCATGGATTGGAGATGTCATGATTATACACTCCTTGGCCTCTCCCACTGAGACATCTAACAAGTAATACGAACGGCAACAAAATTATAGCAGTGTACAGTAAAAGGTTGCCCAACAGGGATACATATTTACCCCCAGAGAAAAAAAAATATAGCTGAAATAGGACAATTACACATAGAAGTTGTTCATTTGAAGAAAAAAAATCGTTGCGTCATACGTATTTAGCCGATGCCTGCATTTGTTTTCACTCGTCGCTCGTGGAATCTGGGCTGGAACTTAATGGAGGATGAAAATCACAATCTCTCCTTTAAACATCTCATCCCTGCAATTCGACAGTACCTAATGCCCTGTAACTCATCTATTATAACTGCAAACATGTACATGATTCCGCATAACCAGCCCCACTAAAGATCACACCTAACGTTTACAAATGTAATCTGCCAGACAGGAACAGAAGTAGATGCATCAAGTGGTTTCTTTAAGAGCACAAGACTAACCCAAATAACCACTGGAAAAACAAACAAGAATTTACAAGTGGGTAACAAAATGCTGCAGCGGGAGGGGGGGCGGGAACGGACAGCGGGAGGGGGTAGTGTCAGACTCGTATGTATCAGGCATGGGAAAAGACATGCAGCGGGCTTCCTTGAAAGCAACACAATTTGATGTCCTGCACAGTAGTGCAATCCTTTGACACTGAAAGTTATTGTTTGAACCCACCTTTCATATTAAATACGACAGACTATGCCCATTCAGTTTTTGACCTCGCAGCAGTGACCGTTATCTCGTACTTGCACTTACACATTAAATGTACAGTAGCCTTTTTGAACATACGGCGCGTGTATTTAAAACAACCCGCCAGGCAGCTCCCACATGTCCTGGGAAAGAGCCAGTTATTCTGTGATTGGCTGAGGAAGGGGCAGTTCCCAGGATCGCTATAATGAATGGATGAAAGGGCTTGAAATGATAGGTTGGGGTGGGAGCAAAGTCAGGTTTACTTTAAGATCCGCACCCGCATAAGATCCAGTGGCATACCACGGGCCGTGTCCCTAGTGCAAGCAAAACATTAGCACTTACACTCACCGGGCTCTCAGGCGGATGCTCCTCTCTCTCTTTGGTGGCGGGTGCGGGACACACGGCCGGTGTGTCTCTCCAAGCAGCGTGGGGCTCTCCTGCAACTCCGGAGCCCCGCCTGCACTCTCCACCGCCCGGCTCTCCTCTCACTCAGGACGTCCTGCGAGGCGGGGTAGGCTCCCGCCCTCGCTTCCTGTCGGCCATTGTTTTTCACGAAACTCCCCGGCCCCGAGCAGGAGGGCGGGTGCCGGACCAGATTTGGGGGCGTTCCCAGGAACTGGCTTTCGGCTGACGTAGCCAAAAGCGAAAAATTCTCGGGAACGCCCCCGAATCTGGTCCGGGATTGACGGACAGAGCCCTCTCCCAATGGCTAGCCTCCATTTATGGAGCTAGCCAATGGGAGGAGGGGGCGGATACCTGACCCCACAGAGAAAAACATAAGATTTTCCTAGCGGATGCGCACTTCGTACGCATTGGCTAGGCAAAACCTAAAAAGGTGTGTGTCACATAAAGATTCCCGGCCTAAGGCCTTACAGAACTAAAACATCACTATACATTCAATAACCGCCATTCCTTACCCCTGCCCCTAAACCTGCCCTCCGTATACATACCCTTCAAACTTTGACATTATGACCTATTGAACTTCTTTGATTGTCTCACTTTAAAGTTCCCCTTCTGCTTAGAAGTGAGCCAATTAAGCTGTGCTCAACTTGCTATTCCTATGACCTAACATTTTAACTCGATGAAAAAAGAATCCCCTCAAGTCAGTAGTGGAGGGCGCAACTCACAGCTCATCCAATAAGAATACTGAGATTGAAATGTTCCTGGACAGATGTTAAAAAAATGTATTGTCATTTACCACTTATTGCGAGGCTTTATGCATTGTTGTTTACAACTTATTTGCAATGTTTCATATTATAGTTAAAACTGTATTTTAACATGTTACATATTTGTAGAGCGTGTTGTGATCGTTCAGCTGAATTTTGTTCTTCCATGCATGTAATTACATACTGTTGACTGAAGTCGAAGTTCATTTACCTTTCAGCACTCTAGCAGCGCATGTATTTTTGCTTGGTTTCTCCTTCGCCCACTTGTTCTTCCTGACATCTCAACCTCACTGCTCTCTCTCCCTGCTTTTGTCCTTTCTTACCCGACAACAAGGTCTGGCAAAGCCAATAGGTTTTTGCTTGTAAAAGCTATTAGCTTTGCCAAAAACTGTTTATATTGGCATTAGCTAATGCCTAAATGTAAATGGACAATGATGCATCAGGATGAATGCCCTTGCACACACCTGGATGCATAAGCATGCATACATTCTCATCAGCTGTCATTATGAAACGCATTTCTTCCTTGGAGCATTGGCCCAGAAAGCAACTCTCTACAAGTAGAAACATGAGATTTACTTCTACACCCTAATAATGAAGGCCCTTCTCATTCCAGTATTTGAGCTTGTGTAATATTGCAACAAATATATTTTAAATTATTTATTTGAAAAAAGACTTTCGAATGGATTCTCAAGCCAGCCTGCCCCTCCCTGGGATTTCACACCCTGCCTTAATTTTACATTAATGATTGATGTATTTTTGGATGAGTCAATTCCTTGAGCAAAAAATATTGTTTTAAACTATGAAACCCCTACTGCATGTACTAGACTCAAAGTCTAATATAATCTACCTCTCATTCACATCCCTCCATGGTCTGTTTTAATAATTGTATCACAAAAGTATACGTAACTATTCTGTAATTCAATCGCAGAGGTACAAGTCTCTTAGTCGAGTACTCCTATAGTGTCAGTCCTGCCATATGTCCCCAAGGGGTATGAATAGTTAGGCCCTCTGAGCAAGTTTCCAGTGTCCTCTGCTGTGCATGTACTGCTCATGGTTGCAACAATCTGCATCCTTGGAACGTTCTGACTCACTGCAGCTCCTTGTAGCATTGTATGTTTTTAAGCAGAGGTCAGTGGTTTAGAGAGGATGTTATAGCATGTTGGTTGAAGATTCCATGCTGGCCTTCTACAGAGTATTGAGGTCTGCAAGGGGTTATATGTGCGACAGATGCTCCTCTAGATGGTTTGCACTTGTTATATGAATACATTTATTATTTATTTATTTATTTATTTATGTATTTATTTATTTATTTATCATTTATTATTGATCATTCAACTATATTTATTCGTCTGGCAGCTCAATTTTACAGTGGTAATGAACTGTAACCAGGAGGAACCCAGGTGGATCAGATCTCTTTTCAGGAGGAACCACAAGAAGACTAAAATAAGTAGAATGTACAGAAAGATGACAAAAAACAGAAGATTGCCATTTCCTGGAACACAAAACCGACAGTAAGTAAAAAATTAGGTGAGCCGGATAAAAGCCTTTACCTTGTGGCCCATCTGCCAAAAGACAGTCAGATCTCAGAGATAGCCATCCTGCCCTACGAAGGACGAGAGTACTGTCACTCACTGGTTTTTAAACATTATCAATTTCAAAGGTAATACATGCAATCTCTTTCACAAATGTAGAATTTGAGAGTCAGTAACATGAGTCAGAATGTATCCTCATGGACAGTTACAGGTATAATACTTGTGCCAAGCATAAGCAGCCTTTATTCAAGTTATATACTCGGGCCAGGTAATCTTGCACTCTTGGCGGTGATCCCAGTAAGACCCTCAACCCTCCCTTCCCTCTTGGTTCTGTTATATGTCTTTCATACACAAGAGGGCTCTATTATTTTCACTGTTTCACTGCTTGTTACAAAAGATCCGATAATTTCTGTATCATAGATGACCAATCAACCCCATTGTCTGCCACTCTGTCATCTCATCAAGAGGCCTTAATATGTATATCCTTGGTCAGAGCTGCCTCTATCACAACTTTCTCCCAAGCTGCCTTGTTGGACCCAGAGGGTGTATCCAATGCAGTGGGCTTCACCATTTAACCAGCACTGCCGCAAGAGCCACAAAACTTTGAGTCACGTTACCTCTTTTGGGTTTAGAGACTATTTCAATGAGGCATTGTCTTACAGTCAATTTCAGTGAGTTCCTAGTTACGGGGGACCTTTTGTTTGCTATATACTGCTCCAGAGAATTGGATATAGTTTATTATTTATTAATTTATTTTAAAGTATATATTTATGTTTTATATTCGTGACATACATTTTTCATATTTTTTAATTCAATATTTTTAAAGTTAATGTATGTTTTAAAGGTAATAGAGGGTAAAATATTTGAAATTAAATATACTTTTTGTAATGTAATATTTTTAAAGTTAATATATGTTTTAAAGGCAATGCATTTTAAATTCGATATACTTACCTTTTTGACTATATTGTAGTCTATATTTTTGTTTTTCGTGATTTTCACTTGACATAAAAAGTATGTAGTCGATATTTGAATCCTCTGTATCTTTTTGGCAATAGTCTTGTCACCGATATTTTTGTTGACAATATTTCATCATACAACGAGAAAACATTTTAAAGCATCTTTTACTACCACTGTTAGGTAATGAAGCTGATGAGGAAGTTTTCAATGAATAGGACACAGCAATAAATACATTGAACATAGAATACGACTAAAAGAGAAATGATGTACTAGAGAGACACTAGTAGAGAGACACCAATTTTTTTAGGCGCTGTTACCAAGGCAGCACTAAAAGCTCAATGGGGAGCATGGCGGTCGGAAGCTAACGGCCGCAGGCGGAGCTCCCGGGATGTGTGGCGTGCGTGAACTACGCTGAGGAGGTCAGCTGACTCTGCAGACTCTGCCTCCGACTTTGCCTCACTCCGCTTCACCGCTACCTCTACTGCCACTCAGCCTTGGAGGAGCATGAAGGCGCGGACTCAGCAAGTGTAGAGGAAACCTTTACTGCCTTCAATCCATTTCGGATGACCGGTTAGACACGCGATCCGTGACCCGCGGATAACTCCGGTTAATTTCACGGCTTTTGTGTGGTTTTCCAGTAACGTACCGCTCGGAGTGGAGCGGAGCAGGGCGGCGCCCTTTCATCTCGCCGGTATTTTCTTTCTCAGCTGCTCAGCTGCTTAGACGCCATATATCTCAATGGTGAGCGAGAGATTCGGCGAGGGAATTAACCACAGCGGGGACACAGCGGTGGAGCAGTTGGGGTGCCGCATTTTGGAAGCCGCGAGGAAATGGAGGAAGCAAGCCCTTAGTACCCTCGGGGGGTCCCGCGAGGTAACAGCGCCCCAGCAGCAATCGCAGCAGGTCCTGTATCCAGAGGGAGTGAGGTAGGAGAGGGAGAGGGAGAGGGAGAAGGGTCTAGTAGGAGTAAAGTGTTAATATCGCGCCATGACCATAGCATAACCGAAGTCTCAAATCCTGATCAGCTGTGGGGGCATTGGACCCCAGGGGTAAGAGAATCGGACTGAGGGCGCCTTTGGGGACCTGTAGGGAGGCAAGACCCGATCCGCAACAATGAGGGGTTGCTCAATAGTTTGCGGTGCATGGAGAGTGGGAGCGAGGCGGTGTTGGACTGCAGTCCCCCAAAAAACGAAGCAGTTACCCCGCCTAAACAAGCCTTGGGGAGATATACGCTGCGCAATAGGGCTCTAGCCGTTTCGTCAGGTCGGCCCAAACTAGCAGAAGGATTGCCACCAATTGTGGAGGTTAAAGCCAGAAACAGGCAGACACGAGGAAAAGAAACTAAAAGTTCGCAAGAGATACCACAGGATACTCCCAGTAAAGGAAGGAGGAAAAGTAAAAAACAAAAGAAAGCCTGTTTTTCTGCAAAATTAAAAATAACACCATCACTGAAATCATACTATAAGATTTGCAGTACCTCTTCCGCCTCCTTCACCTCTATCACCGCCTCCACCTCCATACCTACCCTGGCTCCCAACCAAAACGAAAGTATGACAACTAAGGGAACCACGGCTTTGGCCAGCCCTGCTCCTAGTCTGAATCCAACAAGTGCAGACAGTAAGACAAGTGACGTACCTCTTGCTAGCCTCTCTTCTGATAAGATAGGTCATATTCCGGCTCGAGAATGTTCGACTGAAATACATCCATCAGTAGAACTCTCAAACAGCTTTTCAGCTCTTGCTGTACAAGATCTAGATATGACTCCAGACATTGAAGCGGGTATAGCAGGTAGTGGAGGCTCACTGGGATTGCTAGGCCTACCAGACCTACCAGGCATCTCATTGGGAGAGGAGGCAGAGGGGAGAACACCAAAAGCCAAACAAAAGCACAAGTGCAGGCACAAGAGCAAGCTACTGGGGCACAGGCTCTCTCATTAATCCCCCACCTCTTCATCCATGAAGTTCCAGATAACCCGATATTCCAGATACCCAGAGAAAGACTCTAGAGCGCCACCATTACCTTATACCTCTACTCCTGGGACTCTAGCGGATATTCTGTTGAGTCTACATGACGACATAGGCAGGAGATTTGACGGTATCGACAAGAGATTTACAACTTCAGAGGCAAACCAAGAGGCTATTCATGCATCATGTGATCTTTTGTCATCCAAAGTCGAGGAGATTTCATTAAGGACGGACGCTTTGGAGTCCGAGACACCGAAAATAAAGGAATCTATAAAGACCTCCTCCTCCACGTTGAATAATGTGATCCGGCAAAATCAGGAGTTACAAGACGATATTGAACTGCTTGAGAATCATTCCAGGAAAAATAATCTGAAATTATTGAATATTCCAGAGGACATTGAGGGGATCGATATTAAGAACTTTGTTGTCTCTCTCTTAAAAACACACATATTAAAATGCTCAGATGAAGATCTGGATTTGTCATCAGACATCCAAAGAGTCCATCGAGACCCGTATAGAAGAGCTCCTGGAAAAGACCGTCCAAGGAAAATACTGGTTAACTTTTTAACGTATTCCCTCAAAGAGAGGATTCTATCTCTTGCCCTTAAAGCCGGTCAACTAAAATGTAATTTGACTTCTACCCCATTCTCCTTTTCTATTTGGTCAGATGTGTCCCATCGAACAGCCACAAGACAATGGGAACTGGGCAAAAGGATGACCATATTGAACCAATTGGGTGCCAATACTCAACTTAGATTTCCGGCATCCCTACGTATCATGTGGGATAATCACATTATTTATTTATTTTATGTATTTAGTGTATTTTGTATAGCGCACAGATACCCCAATGGGGTGTCCCGGTGCGTCTGCACATTTGCTGAGTCTTACACAGATGAGTTTAGCAAAAAACAAATGTTTTTAGTGCTTTGCGAAATAGTGGCTCCTCCTGAATCATCTGAATAGAGATGGGGAGTTTGGTCCATTGAGAGGAGGCACATACCTGGAAGGTTTTTCCCCCAGATCGAACTTTTTTGAATCTAGGGGTAGACAGCAGACTTTTTGAATTGGATCGAAGATGTCTGGAATTGCTGTAGGATTCAGAAGAAGGGGGTGGTGATGAACAGAGTGCCTGAATTAAGCAGACCACTCTTACCCAGTCCAAAGATCAGGGCTTGATCCATCACCGTTTTTTAGCTCACTGCACCATCCAGTGAGCTAAATAACGGTGATGGATCAAGCCCTGATCTTTGGACTGGGTAAGAGTGGTCTGCTTAATTCAGACACTCTGTTCATCACCACCCCCTTTTCTGAATCGTTTTTGGCCACTATAGGTGTGGCAGGGTATACTCAGACATGAGTCCCTTGCTCACTGCTCCATCAGGATTCAAGCAAGCCGGGCCGACGAGGCTGAAATGCCAGAAACCGGTCCCCGGTAGCTAGTCTCCTTTCTGGTGAAGAATTGGCTTGGTAGTTTGGTCTGCCCTGTTCCCATGATGCACTGGGCCAGGGACAGACTAATTTGCATATAGCCGGGTTCTGAGCTGGGATGGGGCAGTGAGCTAAATAACGGTGATGGATCAAGCCCTGATCTTTGGACTGGGTAAGAGTGGTCTGCTTAATTCAGACACTCTGTTCATCACCACCCCCCCCCCCCCCTTTTCTGAATGGAATTGCTGTAGGGGCAAAGGCGAGAAGAGAGATACGCAGAGCCCTTTCCTTTGATTGCACGGTGAGCCAAGGTGAGGGCTTTAAATTCTACTCTTTTTTGAACTGGCAACCAATGTAGCCTACGTCGATGTGGCGTGATGTACTCACGTAGAGAAAGGCCACAGACCAGCCGGACTGCTGCATTCTGGACTGCCTGAAACCGATGACAGAGGCCAGAAGCAAGTCCAAGATACAGGCCGTTGGCATAATCTAAATGGGATGTTAATAAGGCCTGGACAATGGTTCTCCTGGTGTTACTAGGGAGAAAGTTGATACATTTTTTAATCATCCTAATTTTTGAGAAACAGGCAGCAGATACCGTCTGGACTTGGTTATGAAAGGAGAGGCTCGTATCCCATCTGACCCCCAGGTTTTTTACTGATTCCTTAGGGGAAGGGGCCGCTCTCGGGTCTAGTGGCCACCAGAGGTTTGAGTCCAGAGGAGAGGGTTGATGGAAAAAGAGAACCTCCGTTTTTCCTGCATTCAGCCGAAGGAAATTATTGTCCATCCAGCATGCGATGTTGCGAAGACAATCTTTCAATGGGTCAAAAGTGGTCTGAGTAGGAACATCATAGGAAAACAGAAGCTGAATATCATCAGCATACGAGGTTGCCTTAATTCCTGACTGAGCAATAAGCTCGGCCAGGGGGGAAAAGTAAACATTGAACAAAAGGGGGCTCAGTGAGGGGTCCTGAGGGACTCCCCACTTTAGCGGACGGCTATTAGAGGTGTAGGGGGGATGAACACCGCCTGTGTCCGATTGGACTGGTACAATATGCGTCATGTAGAGGAGGTAGACGCCCTAATTGACAAGATTAGAAGGAGAGGTGGTGGGTAGGAGTACGAAAATGTTGGCAGTGGAGGGGGAGCGGTATGTAAAGTATAGTAAAAATCAAAACTTAAAATTTAAAATGACGAATACTGGTTTGAGTAAAAATATATTGGATTTGAGGAGGCAGAGAGGGGAAGAGTCGAGGCTGGCATCATTCAGTGGTTAGATTTATTATATTTTCTTTTCTTTTCACTTTATTTCTAACTACATTGCATATGGCCACACATCGGGGGAGGGCTCTGACCGAGGGTGCATGCCCAGGAGGAAGGGAGGGTTCCCCAGGGATGTAGTAGGTAGGGGGGTCACAGGGGGTTAGATGGGGGGGGGGGTGGAGAGCACAGGTGGGGTTGCAGTGGGAAAAACAAAAACATTTCCTTATATCCTGTTTCATCATTTTCAACTATGTTAGCGCAGGTCATCAGACTTAGAAGGGTGAAGGGAGTCGGTAAATAAATGACTACTATAAAGATAAAGGTTATATCTTGGAATGTTAATGGGTTGCGGTGTAGCAGAAGGGCGCGGCAGGTTATGAAAATATCTAGAGCAGTCGGCAGCACAAATAATTCTTATACAGGAAACGCACTTAAGCTATTTAGAGACCAAAGTTATCTTTGGTAAATTTAAATGGATCGAAAAATATTTTTGCTCACAAAACACGTCACATAATAAGGGGGTTGCTGTTTTGATTAGAAAGGGAGACAATAGCGTCATTAAATCTGTTTTAAAGGACTGTACTGGCAGGTGGATCCAGGTGAGGGTAGGCTGGGGGGAGACTGAAATCACTCTAGTATCTTATTATGGCCCCAATGTAGATGACCCCTCTTGCCTACTTAAAGTTCAGACTAATTTGACAGAAGTTACAACTCCTGTAATATTTGGGGGTGACTTCAATGTACTCCTTAACCCTGCTCGAGATAGATCGAATCATAGAAAGCAGGTGACAGCTCCACACACAAGGCGAGTAATGATCAATATGATCCACGATCTTGGATTAGTTGATATCTGGGAGGCCAAAGGGGGAACGGGATCTGGGTTTACCTATTTTAGCAAAAAACATGGTCACTCATCGAGAATAGACTATGTACTTACGGACAGAGTAGGCTTAGATAAAGTGGGGGATATCTCTGTTCTCCCATGCATACTCTCGGATCATGCCCCCATAACTTTTCTTTACACAGGAAGTACAGTTAAACCCTCTTTCCGGTGGACGTTAAATAAAGCCATGTTGCAAAACCAAGAGCTAATTAGCAATATTAAGGAGTCCACAACCAAGTTTTTTTCTAGATAATGTAGGGTCTACCTCCCCAGAGTACGTATGGGATGCCTTTAAGGCCTACATACGCGGAGTATTTAGTAGCCTGATCCTATATAGGAATAGAGAAGATAGGCAAGGATTTAAAATATTAGAAACAGATTCAGCTAGACTTGAGGAAGAAAGATTGAACTCTCAACCAGCGGAAACAGCTCAAATCCTCAAGGAACTAGACCAAGTTCGCTCGGAGTACAGAATCAAGCTGGATGATAAAGTGAGAGCCCAGTGGAAGGTGCATAGAATGGAGCACTATGAATATGGTGAAAGGGCAAGTGCTACCCTGGCATGGAAGATAAAAGCTGATAGGGCAAAGAACAACATCAAAAAGTTAATAATTGATGAGGCTGGCACTATGTCAAGTAAACATGAAGATATGCAGCAATGTCTTTTGCCTCTGTTTTCCCAGTTATATAAAGAAGATGGTACATCAGATATAGATAGCATCCATACATGGCTAAATAATAAAGCTTTACCATCATTAACTAAAGAAAGCCAGGAGATGTTAGAAAGACCAATCACTGTGGAAGAAATTAGGCTCCACATCAAAAAGATTAAGAATAACAAGGCGGCAGGGACCGATGCTTTACCCGAGAGGTGTATAAAGTTCTAGAAGAAGCTATTATACCCAGACTACATGAGCTATTTAATCATGTATATATATTAGAGGGGGGGTTCCACCGTCCTGGAAAGAAGCATCTATTGTGCTTATACTGAAACCTTGAAAGAGTCCACTAAAGGCGGATTCCTACAGGCCAATCTCCCTGCTGAACGCTGATGATAAGATCTTTACTAGCATTTTAGCAGGGAGATTGGTCTAAGTAGTACCACAACTAATAGGAATAGATCAGAAAGGTTTTATTCCGGGTCGGCACATCCAAGAAAAAACTTTGCAATTAATAGGTTGCATAGACTGGGCAGTAGCACGGGCAGAGCCTCTCGCAGTGGCCGCATACGACACAGCAAAAGCGTTTGACCGCGTTAGCTGGGTCTTTCTTTGGGAAACCCTTAGGGTAATGGGTTTCGGACCAATGTTTATAAAATCTCTAATAAAATGTTAAGAGGGGGCTTCGGCCACTATTCTCCTTAATGGGATAATGACAACAAGATTTGAAATTCAGAGAGGCACCCGTCAGGGGTGTCCTATCTCCCCTCTGTTGTTCAATATATATTTTGAACCCCTAGCTCAAGCACTTAGATTAGACCCTCAAATCACGCCGTTCTGCGTACAAGATCTTAATATTAAACTCGCCCTCTACGCAGATGACCTGCTAATTTACACCAGTAACACTACAGAAGTTTTTCCTAAAGTAGAGAATACCTTATGTGACTTCGGAAGGCATTCTGGATATGCAGTAAACCCTTCTAAAACAGAGATAATGTGTTGGGGGATTGAAGGCTGGAATGGGAGAATCAGCACAGGATTTAAATACCTGGGGATAAATATAGAGCAGGACGTATTGAATATTCCCTTGACAAACTTAAGGAGAGTCTCAAAGGAAATTGACCATCTTTTCCTTAGGTGGAAATATTTACCACTGACAATTTATGGCTGTGTGAATATAGTTAAAATGGTAATTTTACCCAAGCTGACCTTTCTTTTCAGCGCCATCCCTCTAGATTTTCCCAGTAAACTTCCAAGTAAAATCCAGAGTAAGATTGGGAGTTTTATTTGGGCCAATAAGAGTTCCATATTGTCCTGGAAGAAACTAAAGAGAAGGTTAATCAATTGGGGGTTTGGCTTTACCCGATGTCCTCTGCTACTGTATATCTTTCCAGTCTAAAAATATTCGCTGTCTACTGTCTAGTCCAACTGACAATAATTGGGGGAGGATCCTGAGATCCATGGCCAATCAAGAGGGAGGGGGAGCTGGGTTCTTGTACAAATTCGGGCCCCCCAGGTTCTTCAAAAAAGTCAGTCTGAAGGTGATTAGATCTGCACTTAACATTTGGCAAAGTCTTAAGGTAAGGTGGGGGATAAAATACTTTTCAGACTTTGCCCCGATTTGGGACTCCCCGGGGCTTCCTGATTACCTAAAAGACAGCCTGGCCGCTCCAATCGAGAGTACAGGTATCCTGGTGCGGTCCAATCTAATATCCTCAGATGGGGTCTTACCGTGGGAAGTCCTGAGAGCAAAGATCTGAGACAACTTTTCCCGCTTTAAATTTTTACAACTATCTTCGTGGTATGCGGCAGAAAAGGAGAATACAGGTGGAAACTATGAGGTGGAGTTAAAGCTCCAAAATATAGCCCCCATGAAATAAGAAATAGGGTTAGGGTATGGTAGCCTATTAGACAGGGAAGACACTGAACTACCATCATCACATACAGTTTGGGGGTCATCTATATTGGAGAATAGCGCTTCTGAGTTCTACTTTTTGTCTCTCAAAAACTTGTATAAATTTGTTAAGTCTGCTTCCCTCAAGAAAAACCACTTCTACACTATTAACAGGCTGTACTATACCCCCCAAAAATAAAAATAAAAAAAATTGCAAAGTTTGCTCCGAATCCACCTCCCCGATGTCCTAAATGTGGCTTGATAGAAGCAGACAATCTGCACATGTTTTACGAGTGCACTCAGCTGAAGGGCTATTGGTGTAATATAGGGAAGGCATTGACGGGTATTTTTGGCCTGGAAATCATCTTAGACCCACAGCTAGTTATATTTGGTTTAGGCCCAGGCACTATAAACTTTGTATCGAGACAACATACGGGCCTTTTTCTATGCTTGATCCTGTTGGCCCGACGGGAAATTTGCATATTATGGAAAGATCTCGCCTCCCCCCTATATGAGAAGTGGGTCCGGGTGGCTTTGAATATGGCAAGACTAGATCGTAGTGAGGGAAACATCTGGTCGCCCTTGGTTTGCTGGGGTAAGGAACTAAGGCTGATCTAAATTTGGCTTTGATGATTACACCAAGCCTCGTACAAAGAAGCTGGCCCAGTGGGGCCGAAAGCGAATGCAGGAACATTGACCCAGGGCGCCCAGGACCAATAGGGTCTGATATGTTACGATGGCAGACGCTTACGGTGGTATGAGGACTAAAAAAAAATTTTTAAGAGAGACACCAATTTTTAGGCACAGGCAAATGACCTGGATTACGATATTGCCGTTTGAAGGGAATTGGCCGAAACTTTCAGGTATAGATTGTTCCACGATGAAGTAAGTGGATCATGATCAAATAATGCTAAAACATGTGAACTAAAGAACGCAGGGGAAATTGCTATTAACAAAAGATTTTAGACAAAGCAGTAGAAACAGCTCTGTGTTTGAATACATGAGTAAAGATATTAAGCAACTTGAAACCAGTGTAAAGTATCTAGGAAGTGTGCAAAAAGTTAAATCTAAAAATCAGCAACAACATATGATAGATCACATGAGAGTTATGCAAGCAGGGGGTACCGTAATAGGGAAAATGAGTGATAAACAGATGCAAAGGAAAATGTAAGTTATAGATTTAGTGTTAGAGGCCAGGTGGCAGTTGAAAAAGTGTGCTCTCCATTGAGCCAAATGTGTACATGTTGAAAACAAAGGGAACCTTAGATTTGAATGTGCAGGAGAAGAACTGCCTGGAGTAATGGATCCAAAAAGATGTACAACAAGTTGATTTCAATGAGAAGAACAGTGGACTTGGTGAAAAGCAAAAGGAACATAAACTTCAGATGTGGGGCAGGTGATGATTAAGATGCCCCCTGTCGTGAGATCAACATTAATTGGAAAAAACATGCAATGCACATTTAAGGGTGAGGTTTTAAGGGAGTGAACATTAAGTTGATGGCTTATGGAAGGTAGAGAGAAGAAGTGATTGGTTACTTTGAAGCAAAAATGTAATTTAAGTAGTGTGAGATTTTCTCCATGAACTATGAGCTCAAAGGTGAAAAGCTCTAATTAGGATGGCCTCAGCTGCACAAATTGGGTATAACATTATTCCCAAATCATACCAACCGTGTACTAGGTTTCAAAGGGGGTACTATACGGAATAGACAACGAATGGCACAAATAATATCCCAAATTGTGTAGTGCAAAACTGGGTTTACTGAAAGGGTTCACAGTTAAGATAATGTTAAGGGAGGAAACTGTGTCAAAAGTACATAAAGCAATACATTGGGCTTGGGAGCAGAACTGAAGAAGGAGTTCTTGAAGCTGCATACAGAAGGCACAATAGAGAAGCCTAAAGCCTCAGTATTCCCCTAGTGGAAAACTAAGAATGTGTGTTGGAGTTATAGGGATAAATAGGAACACATGGGTGGAATCACATCCCTTGCAGAATATTATTGCAATGCTAGTGATGGTGAATGGAGCATTGGATCTCTCCTCTGCTTACCATCAGACTGAACTGTAGGAGAGTTCCCCACTGTTAATATCTTCTATCACCCCAGCAGAAGCATAAATGTTTTGCTGCATGCCCTTTATATTATCATCCAGTCTGAGGTTTATCAAAGGCCAATGCATATGTTGTTTGGCAAAGTCAATAAAATTGCATAGTTCCAAAATGATATCTTAGTTTATTAAAGGAACAGGGAGGGACACAATTGCACATTTGCACATCTTGGCATACTGAAGTGGAGCAGTTTCACCATTAGGCGTGAAAATGTAAACTGAGAATAAGCGGGGTGGTTTACGTTGGTCATTACATTGACAATGAGGATTTTACCATCTGAACCGACCAGAAGCCACCTGTTGGTATACTTACCACAAAGGAAGGAAGAAAGCATGAAGAGTAACACCAAGCATAGGCAACCATTGTAAGAATTTCTGCAGAAGGTTGAATATGTCCCTTGAATCAGGAATGTCACACCTGGATCATAGTCCCATTTTATCCTAAAAGTTAGTGATGAGGATGAAGGCAAAGATGACTCTGTGCTGGCAGCGGTTGAGGGGGTGAGGTGAGTGAATATCGCATACCGAGGAGCTGAAGGAAATCCAAAATGATGAAGCATTACCAAAGTAAGTGATAACATATAAACACAGGTGACCTAGGAGGGAGGCGCTTAATAAGGAAAATAAATCAGATAAGAGTGTTAATCTGGAATGGTCCTGTGATGTGAGGTTTTGAAAAGTAAGGGGTCTTTAGTATTTTTATTGGACTGAGGAAAAGAATGATGGTGATGGCCCATAAAGGAATTTTTGAATGAGTACTATCAAAAGAAGATTGATAACAGTTTTCTTTGTGGCTGGGATTGGATAAGGATGTAGAGAACATGATAACTCAATGCATAGCATTTGCTTGGAGTGAGAAGTATCGTATTGCAATATTTACATAGTGTTTGCTACCCTCATGTGAGGCACTGAAGCACTTGCCTACCTATACCTTGCAGGGTGTGTGGCTGGAAGTGTGCTGTCATTGCTTTGAATCTATGTGTGAAGTGTTTCCATGTCATGGATGAGGGCCACTGAGGTGCGGTTATCGTGTTATGGGATGCACCACTTAGTAGTGTGATGGATGAAGAAGTGCGAGCCAGACACGTAGTTTATGTTTTTCTGTAAATTGTCAGTTTTAGGCAGCAATGCATTCACAAGAGACTGTGACTTATCCTTCCCAGAAGACAGATAATGCTGGTGGTCTAAGGAGGAAAACTGAGCTTTATATCTTTGGTCCATTTAGCCCACTATATTCTGGCCCTATGTTTGCTTTAGTTGTGTTGGACTGCTATTCACGTTGGCCTGGAAGTTAATATTGTCAAACATGTCGAGATAAAAAATAGCATTGTGTTTTAGAACAGCATTTCTGTTAGGGGGAGAGTACTAATAGACTGAATACGTTCAACAGGGTGCAGCTACTGTTAGAAGAGAAGAATCTTGGACAAATTGGGGATCCATATGTGAAAACATATATGTAATATCCTCAGAGTAAAGGATTAGTGAAAAGGTGAAATACAGTATTGAAGGAAGGTTTACAGCTGGCTTAAGTGATGGTGGGGACTTGTGATGCAATCAGAAAGTTGGTATGAGCTTATTGCACAACACCCAAGAAGGCTATGGGTCAGACACTGTATAAATTAAGGAGGTGAGGAGACTATTAATTGTAATGAGTGTTCGAGTTGATATGTGTGCCAGGGAAGATGCCCTGGTGTATGATTTTAGATTTTAGGAAAACAATTGTTTCATGGTGAAACTACGATTGAGAGTCAGAAAGGGTCTATCGTTGTTTTCCAAGCCATTGCAAGTAGTTAGTGTTGGGAAGTGTGTCATGAAGCAAATGGCAATGTGTGAAATGTTAAGAGAGACTTGTGTATTCCAGAATGTGTACTGAATAGGCCATCTGGCTCAAGGCAAAAAGGCATTGTCTGACAGTCTGATGAAGATATTGAGTAGGTGCCCCCCATGCCTAGGTGAGGGGCACCCTTAGTTGCGCCACGGAGCCGAGCCTCCTCCAGGGGTCAGATGCCGTTAAGAGGATGGAGCTCTGCTGACGCTCCTATATGTAAAGGAAACCAAAACCAAACTATGTGATTTAAGGCGGCGTCTCAGCGGTCTCATCCTCTTTGTCTGCTTGGACCCCAGGGAAGCGTCAGGAGCGTTGTTAATGAGGCGAGGCGCGATGGGTTCAAGGAGGCCGGGCGCAGCATTTCTGGTTTTCTTCCTTTCTCCACAACCGCTCGCAAATAATAAAACTGAAGAACTTCACCTCCGAAACACAGCAAGTCAACAAGGGTGTCCCCCAAGGATCAGTACTTTCTCCTCAGCTCTTCAACATCTATATGGAACCGCTCGCCAAACTACTCAGGAATGCCAACATCCTCTTCCACCTCTACGCGGATGACACGCAGATCTACCTGGAAACCTCTTCACCCAACGACATCCATAGACTAAATGCTGTCTTAAAAGATGTTCAAGATTGGCTGACAAAAAACCACCTGAAACTCAATCCCGACAAGACCGAAACCCTTCTCATATCAAACAAAGAAGACAACCCTCAAGTCACAGAGTGGCTGAAGTCGATCGATGCTCTTAAAGGTTCTCTCACGCCAACGGACTCCGTCAAATCTCTGGGTTTCACCCTAGACCCCAAACTCACCTTGACAAACCACATCAAGAACTCGGCAAAAAGTGCCTTCTTCAACCTCAGACTGCTGAACAAAATCAAACCTTTCATTCCCAACAAGGATCTTAAACTAGCTACACAATCTCTAGTCCTATCTAGACTGGACTATGGGAATTCAATCCTTACAGGTATCCCCAAATCACACTTGGCGCCACTAAAAACAACACTACATGCGGCAGCAAGAATGATCACAGGATGCAAAAAATTCGACCACATCTCCCCAGCACTCAAAGAACTTGAATGGCTTCCGGTGGAAATGCGTAGCTCCTTCAGAACGGCCTGCCTAACCCACAAAGCCCTCCACACCGGTAAACCGGAGTACCTGGCAACCAAGCTCAAAAAAGCAGGCCAAAGCAGATATTTGAGAAGCTCCAACTCCCTGCTGCTCATCCTTCCAAAAACCAGAAAGAAGAAAACTGCGGACTGCTCCTTCACTGGAAATGCCCCCAAAATATGGAACTCTATCCCTCCACATATCAGAACTCTACCGTCCTATGCGGAATTCAAGAACCAACTCAAATCCTTGTTCCTCATCCGCTCCCTAGGTCCCAGATAACCAGGATCTCCCACTGAACTATGTGTTGCTATGTATCCTTATACCAAAAGTCCCACTGTTACGCACTTTCCCTCCCCCAATATTGGACTGCCTCTACTTGTTACATGTCTTGTTGTTCACCCTGTCACACCTGTTACTGTAAAGCGCTCTGCTACCTTCGGGTCTTGTTAGCGCTATAGAAAACTTCTAAATAAAAATAAATAAAAATAAATAAATTTCTGGGTATCGAGTTCAGTTAAGTATTTCGGCCCCTAGTTCGTTTTCATTTAATATTTTGTAGATTTTTTTATAGCTACTGTTTAAGTTTCACTTTGATTTTCGCGGCGGGAAGTGGAGTAGTTGAGGTGGCCGTGTCGGTTGGGTGTGGCTCCGGTGGTGGAGCGTCGTCTTCACCTGGGATTTTTGTGCTAGATGTGCTTTATTGTGCTTAATGCTTAATGTGCCCATTATTTTCAGCGTGCTCGCTCCCAGTACAAAAATAGTTTTCATGCAATGTACCCTCTTTCACTTTCAAGTCTGATGCTGCCCGAGGCCACGCAGTGGCCATAAAGAGGGCGGCCCCCTAGACACAGAGGGCTTCCCCGCCCCTCGCTAGCATCCTCTCCTCTCTCGGGCAGGAGGTGTCCCGAGGGGAGCAAGAGGAGCTAAGTCGTCACGTCCGGTGCGGCGGGCATGGCGAGGGGTACTTAAGCCCCCCTCGCCATTTTCTCTGCCTCTTTGCCGCACCGGACGCGTCGGGATGACCTCGTGGGGACACACATTTTCCCTCCCAACCTCTCACCCTGTGTGTCAGCTTGAGGGGACAGTTTGAACGTTTTAATGTTTTAATTTTCGTTGCAGGCGGAGTTACAGGGCGATCCGGAAGCAGAGAGGTGCAGCATTGTACCTCAGCGGGCACATAGGGGTGCCTGAGCCTAAGACCTGGGGCCTCATGGGAGGTTCCGGGAACACGTGTCAGTGCCCCAGTAGTCCTTCGGGCGGTTGCGGGCCTGTGCAACCGGGGGTTTGCCTAGCTACGCCCCGCAAGGGGCGTGAGTATAATGTTTACCATAAGGGGCAGCACATGGTGGTTCGCCACGGTGCTGCCGGGCTCATCAGGCGAGCAGGTGGTGAGAATGCGGCCTGCCCTTGGATCACCCGTAAAATAACCCACTATGATTACATAACGTTGTATGTAATAAACCTGCAGCAGTTTTCTTCCCAATCTAACACTGGTGTCTAGTGTGTTATTTGCGGGATGCATGCTATGTTGTGGGGCGGGGGGTCCTGTTGCCATGATGTGTCTATGAATATCACGTGCAACAATACGCTCAGTGCGGGGTGTCCTTGGTTTGCACGCGGCACACTGACTCCTCCCTGCCTGGGTGCAGGGAGGCTGCCACTGTCTTGGGCAGAGCGTGGACTGCCGGAGTTCTGTGCAGTATGGCGCCACCGGTGCCCTGTGTGGCCGACGGCCACTGACCATTGCCATGTGTGGCAGGGGATTGCCGTCCCCTTCTCGGGAATTTACTCACGTGGGGGTCGTTTTGCGAGTGATTCCAAAGCGGGCAACTTCATACTGGAGCGTTGTTTGCATGTGGTATTGTTGTCAGTACCGTAGGACGGAGGAACAGTCGATAGTGTGTAACTAGTGCCTTGAGCCAGTGTCAGCTTCCTCTTTCCTATATGCCCTCCCGAGTCATCTCATTAACTGAGCCCTACAGCTGTTTCACACATTAGCACATATGCTAATTAGCTCCTCTTTAGCACGGTAATTAAAGCTGCTGCTTATTTGCGTGGTCATTTTGCGAGTTCCTATGTGCCCTAACGAGTCATCTCCTTAACTGAGCCCTATACCTGCTTCACGCAGTAGCACATATGCTGATTAGCTCCTCTGCCTCTGCTCCTCTGGTGCAATGAGCTAAAAAACGGTGTTGGATCTAGCCCTGATCTCTTGACTGGGTGAGAGTACTCTGCTTAATTCAGAGACTCTGTCCATCACCACCCCTTGTTGTAAATAATTTTGTCCACCCTAAGCGTGGAAGGGTATACTCAGATGTGAGTCCCTTGCTCATTGCACCATCAGGATTCAAGCAAGCCGGGCCGAAGATGCCTGAAATGGCAGAAACCGGTCCCCGGAAGCTTGTTTCCTTCCCAGTGTAAGAATTGGCTGTTGTAGTCTGGTCTGCCCTGTTCCCATGATGCACTGGGCCAGGGACAGACTAATTTGCATAAAGCCAGGTTCTGAAACTGGGATGGTGCAATGAGCTAAAAAACGGTGTTGGATCTAGCCCTGATCTCTTGACTGGGTGAGAGTACTCTGCTTAATTCAGAGACTCTGTCCATCACCACCCCTTGTTGTAAATAATTTTGTCCACCCTAAGCGTGGAAGGGTATACTCAGATGTGAGTCCCTTGCTCATTGCACCATCAGGATTCAAGCAAGCCTGGCCGAAGACGCCTGAAATGGCAGGAACCGGTCCCCGGAAGCTTGTTCCTTCCCAGTGTAAGAATTGGCTGTTGTAGTCTGGTCTGCCCTGTTCCCATGATGCACTGGGCCAGGGACAGACTAATTTGCATAAAGCCAGGTTCTGAAACTGGGATGGTGCAATGAGCTAAAAAACGGTGTTGGATCTAGCCCTGATCTCTTGACTGGGTGAGAGTACTCTGCTTAATTCAGAGACTCTGTCCATCACCACCCCTTGTTGTAAATAATAATGATTAGCTCCTCTGCAGCACTGCTTAATTGCGTGGTCGCTTTGCGAGTGATTCCAAAGTGGGCAACTTCATATTGGAGCGTTGTTTGCACGTGGTATTGTTGTCAGAACTGTAGGACTGGGGAAACAGTCGATAGTGCGTAAATAGTGTCTTGGGCCAGTGTCTGCTTCCTCTTTCCTATGTGCCCTCCTGAGTCATCTCATTAATGGAGCCCTATAGCTGTTTCACACAGTAGCACATATGCTACTTAGCTCCTCTGCAGCAGCAGTATGCAATGACATTGTAGCGCGTGAAGTCACAGCGCATGACATCGCAGAAAGTGCCCTCACAAGAAGTGTCATCAGATATTAAGACCTCACACATGTGTATCAGGTCTAGCATGAGTAAATTTAAGCGCATTTCAAGATTTAACAAATTAGGTTTTGTGTCTGGCTGTGCTAAAAAAGTGGAGCAATCCCGACACAAAATCTTGGCCTCAACTAATGCATTTATTTATTGTCAAACCCTGCCACAAACAAATTGGCAGCAACTGAGAAACATAGCAGTGGATCTGTTCTGCTAATCTGGTTGCGAAGACTGCATTTTTAAAATCTCTTTTGGGGTTAAGGCACCTGCTGCAGAGATCCTTGTGTGCCCAGTTGTAATGCCAGTGTGCTTTTACTTGGAATTTCAATGGGTAATGGGGGTGTGCTGGTTGCACACAGTTATCTCTTGAAGCTACTGCGATGAAATGTATCAGGTTAAGTGTGAAGGTGCTAAGTGGTTTTGAAGGTCTATGCATTGTTTTCAGTGTATTTGTCCAAATGGTGGGGGCAGCCGAGTTGTGCGAGAGACAGTGGGACAGTGGCTTGGTTTGCAAAAGAGGCTGCAATTATATATAGAGTATTTTGTAAAACAATGGTCCTTAGAACGAGAATTTACAAGAAGAAATGAAATATAGACTTAAATGGGTACTATATATATATTCAATGTCCAGCCGGACAGAGAATTTTAATACACAATGTTTTCAGAATATCAAGTGATACAAGGGAAAAAATACAGCGGGACACAATCCTGTACCCTGGAAAAAAGACAAAGGAGAAAAACAAACAATAGAAGGAACAAATAACAGGCAAAAACTGGAGCAAAGGGTAGCTTGTACAAATCAAAGGATAAAGCAAGGCTAACCACAATAGTCGCCACATAACTTATGCACATTAGGACATAGTGGCACTATTTTGAATTGCTGACGATGTTTCGATCCCAAGCTCATTACATACAGGGATCCTCCTCAGGACTAATCATGTGAAATTGCCTGATATGACACACAATACCTGTTGGGTTAAAAACAGGGAGACAAACTTTTGTTTGTGTGGGTTAAAAACAGGGAGACAAACTTTTGTTTGTCTCACTGTCTTTAACCCAACAGGTATTGTGTGTCATATCAGGCAATTTCATTTGAAGGCAGAAGTACACCAAGCATTAATGGCTTGTTATTCTCTTCACTTACATGATCGTGGGAGGCGCACTGCGCAGACATCACAGCAACATACACTCTAGGCGGCGACTAGCAGGAACTTCAGGATAGCCACCATGGCGGTACCGGAAGGCATGGGAAGGATTTGGTGCCCCCTTGTGGTGATTGGTTTATTTATTAGAGGCTATTGGCTCACTGGTAAATATAGCCTGGCCTGTGCAGAGCCATGCAGTCCCTCTTCTTCCATCATTATAAGGTGGAAACACCACAGGCATTTTGGCTAATTTAACTTAAGTTCATGTTCACATGGGCGGGGACAGGACTAGGGTGTATGGTCTGCCCCTTTACGTAACGCATAATCAGGTAATGCTGGGGAGGTAGATCCAGCGAAGTTTTGATTACCGATTTTATATAGCGTGCAGGGCTGAGTGCCCAGGCAGTAATAACATCCCCTATTTCTCACTGGCATTTTTATTATGTTCGGTCCCAATACTCCTACCAGTGCCAATGGTGGCTAATTATCTCCAGAGTAAGCAGGTCCGGCTAAACCCGGCTGGGTCAGTTCGGTGACAGCTTACATATCTATGCTTGCAGCTAAACAAATGGCTTGGGTGCTAGCAAAGGGGTGTGTTCAAGTAATTCTCATGGTCCTTCTAATAAGTCTATACAGCTTCAGATCCAGTGTACAATCCTTCTTGAGGCATTTGTCTCAAGTGGACCACCTTCTTCCCAAAGTTGGGACAATCAGCCCATGACCATGTGGAACAGAATATATTCCTTTCTTCAAGGGCGAATCGGACATCTATCAGTACCACCCTCCTAGCGATAGTAGGGTACACATAAAAACTGGTTCCTGTAGCGCATTGGGGCCTGCTGGCACAATGTGCACAGCTGAGTCTTCAGAGCAAGTGTGCAACCTTCTCGAGGCAATTGTCTCAAGAGGACCGGCTTCCTCCCAAAGTTGGGATAATCAGCCCATAACCAATGTGCACAGCTGAGTCTTCAGAGCAAGTGTGCAACCTTCTCGAGGCAATTGTCTCAAGAGGACCGGCTTCCTCCCAAAGTTGGGATAATCAGCCCATAACCATGTGGTAAATAAATAAATAATACCCTATTTTTGACTAGACTTATAGCATAACAGATAGCTCAATAAAATAAGAGTCAAGATTCGAGGTAGTAGGAGTTTCTGCAGGTTTATTACAGCATAAGGACAGGATCAGGACAACCTGCATGGGAATAGGACAATAAGGCCCGGCAGCTGCCGGGGCTGCGTCTGGGATGAGCGCGCTAACATTCAATAACAAAACATTGATTTATATACATAGCGCAAACACATAGCATTACATTGCAGTAGGCGTAGCAGTGGGTGGAGCAGAAGGCGTGACGCGTAGCAGTCGCGAGAGATAACAGTAAAAAGAGGTGTAACTGGGCGTATACATAGACATGTGGTGCAAACGTAACAGAATATGTCATGAATGGGCGGAAACTTTGGAGGGGGCTACCTAAGGAGCCGGGACCTCTAACCTAATGGTGCGCGAAAACTGGCAATGACGTGTTACTAGGAGAAGCTGGGGGCTATGAACTCTGTGCTAGGAGCAGAGACTAAAGTCTGGAGGGTCGGAGCGACATGTACCTAAACCCTATCTGGTATCTGATGTTTAGGGAACATGTTGATATAAACTAGAAGTCATGAGGGGAAAAGCTAACTTGATTCTATGACTGGACCATGCATTATTCTACATGTAGTGCGTGATGAAGAATATTAAATGACCATTAAATACAGTATTTCTCTAACATGGAGACGAGAAGGCTAGACAATGACGGAAACTATTGATGCAGTTCAGTAGCTTAGGAATGCAGAAGAGGAGGACTGAACTGATAGCTGGAATCATAACATACTCTTGGCAGACTCAGAGGCAGAGCCAAGCTGCACCGGGCACTGCGAGGCAGGAAGTAAGTGAAGGGTCGAGGATACAGGTGGGGGCTGTATCGCTCCTTAGCGAGGCTTTCAGGAGACAGGAGCTGAATCTGTGGTCTGGGCCCTTTTGAGGCCTAGAAACGGGGATTTTATAATGGAATAACGTGCACACTGGGAAACGTGGCAACATTACTTTACATAAGCCTGATATTCGTAGTATTCACGAGGACTGGAAAATAGCATACCAGAGGTGGACACAACTGGAATTGCGTCATTAATCGGACATGGGGAATAACATATGCATATTGGTCATGCACACATAACATATGATGGATGAGGCGTAGGGACACAGAACATGGCAAAATTTACTTTTCCACATTCCCTCCTTGTCACTACGTTTCCATCAGGAAACATCAATTTTCATGATACCATCTATCATTTCATACAGTATCATTTGCTCGTCTCGAATTGTCTTGGAACGGGATTTAGAACGGGGCTTGGGACTAGGAATACAAGAGGTAGCACACATGCTGCAAATCGCAGGGCCACATTGTATACAGAGGCAGCAGCTAAATATGATCGCTACTGCTATACTTAGAAAGGACAGGACTTTCCATCCCCATGCGGAAATTATATTCCAGAACCAACCGGACCATGTCCAGGTGCCTGGATCTTGATGTAACAGATGGGCAATTTTATGGAGTCTGGTTATAGCTGAATAAACAGACGGCGCGTTATTTGGAATGAAAATGCAGCAACTAGATCCGATGACTCTACAGGCCCCGCCCCTATCGGCCAGTATGACGTCAAGGACGAGACGATTTTGCAAAACGACAAATCTCATAGCAGATTGTTCTTCGGTTAGGTTACCTAGAGCAGAGGCAGTTTCATTTACTACAGCTTCAAGGGTTCTTGTTAACCTACGGATCAGTTTACTATTCTGGACAGGTCCTATAAAGAAGAAGAAACCTTTATTGAAATCTGTATACTGTTCTAGAGTAGTTTCAGTATAATCGACAATTGGGGACTCCCTTCTATGTCTAATGTGTACTAGATGTGTGTTTCTGTGATAATCAGATGGGGCTAGGAAAACAGGTGGCAGTAGGAAAGCAATGTAACAGGTTCCCTCCCAATCGAGGGGCAGACGGACATATGCAGTTTGACCACAAATAAAATAAGAATGACGTGAAGCTTTGAAAATAGATTTCCCACTGTCACTATACTGGATAACAGTAGTACATTCACTATGACCTACATGTACAGAACCATAAGTACGGACACATAATTCGCCTTTGACTGGTAGTACTGAAATAGCAGGTAAGTCTGGAGTAGTATCAGACTGAACATTCAGGACCATGAAATTCGACGAATAATTACCTAAATTATAAACTTCATTTTCTAGATCTAAACCTATTCTGTGGGGGAGACCTTGCTTGTCTGAAAAACATGTACTGTTAAGAAAAGACATATCTGTTGAGGATGACGTTAACGCGGACCATGCTCCACACGAACCATTGTGTGAGAATGGATAAGGAAAAAGTGGCAGAACTCCCTTCGGTGTCTGAAAAGGGGGGAGTCGACCACACACCCAACAATTAGTGGCATTGCTGGTCTGGTGTGAATAATGTAACATACGGATAAATGTGTTGTTGCGCATAGCGAGGCGGTAAGAATATTCGTGAGGAGGCAGATCACTAAACGTGTGCTCTACTGTAGCATTAGCAGACATATTTACATGAGGAACTGGAAAACACAGGAAAAATGCGTAGCTGGTGCAGGAAATCATTATGCTGAGAAATAATATGAAACTCAGAAAAACGATACATTTGATTGAACTTTGACTGACTCTCTCACTATGGGGGTCTATTTTATACATGTCAGAAACAATCTAACCGTTTCACCTAGGGGAGGACTTATACAATCAAACTGACTGACTTATTTTACTAGACCTGAGCTTCAACTTATACTCCTGTTGCGGGGTTTTCTCTAACAAGGGAGGGGTTGTAATAATGTCTTGTGCGGGACAGTCCTTAAGAGCAATATTCTGGCAGTCCTTCGAATCCTGGAAATCCTCGGAAATGTCTTTGGTGACTGATTTCAATCCTTTGAAAAGTTTTACATGAGAAAGGTGGACCCACCCCTTCCTGCCTTCCAACTTGACGGCAGTTCGGGTGGTCAAGAGGACCTGGCGTGGCTCCTTCCAACGTGGTTCCAGCGGACTTGATCTGTCAAAATTTCTGATCATCACAAAGGAGCCTGGAACGATCTCGTGCGGTGCCACCTCGGTATTGTCTGGAAATGCGGCGGCAACCTGTGAACGACATGAGTTGAGGGCAGACATCAAGGAAGCTAGGTAATCTGTCAGCATATTACATGAAACATCGGTAATACTTCGGGGTCTAGGAGTACCCCACATGTTAGGGGGGCGGCCGAATACGACCTCATACGGGGACAGACCTGATCTGGAATGTGCGACCATGCGCATATAAAACAAAGCGACTGGCAGAGCTATTAACCAGTCCACACCTTTGTCTTTACAGACTTTTGCAATGCGGATTTTCAGGGTCTGATTATGCCTTTCGACTAGTCCAGCTGCTTCTGGATGGCGTACACAATGAAACTTCCACTGGTACCCTAACAACAGGGAAACGTGCTTCATTAACTCTGAGGAGAATGGCTGACCGTTATCAGAATATACGACTCTAGGGAGTCCGTATCTAGGGAAAAATTCACGAACCAACTGCTTGGCAGTGGTCGCGGCTGTGTAATCTGGGACTGGATATGCTTCTGTCCACCTGGACAAAGCGCATACAACTACAAGGACATACTTGAAACCTCGACATCGCTCCATCTGAATATAATCCATCTGGAGGACCTCAAAAGGGTGGTCAGGGGGCTGGAAACCACCTTGTTCCACCGGGACACTTTTACCTGGATTAAACTGACAACATATCATACAGGTACGGACTTTCTGCTTGGCTGCAGCTCGTAAATGCTTATTGAACCAAATATTCTGGATACTGTCTAACATAGCTTTTTCTCCTAAATGTGCTGGACTATGTGCGGTATTGATAATGACTTGAACCATAGAATCGGGGAGAAACCATGTGGCTCTACCCTTCGTTAACCATCCTTGATCTGTCTGGACCCCTCCTTGTTCGGACCATTTCTTGATTTCATCGGGAGTAGCATGTAACTGGATATCTATGACATCTTGTGTAGGGTCCTTAACTGTCATGCATGTAATCGGATCTGGAGTATGTGTCAGATTAACTGGAATGTCTGGAGTCTGTGCTGTAAGCTTGGCTGTGCGGTCTGCTAAATCATTACCTTGGGAAATAATGTCAGTGACTTTCGTATGTGCTTTGCATTTCATAATAGCAATAGATGTCGGTAAATGTATGGCATCTAACAGGGCTTGAATAAGGAGACCATGCTGAATCTTGGTTCCATGAGAAGTCATGAAACCTCTCTCCTGCCAGAGCACTCCGAAGTCGTGTACAACTCCGAATGCGTAACGTGAATCTGTGTAAACATTAACTTTCAGGTTCTTGGCATGTATACAGGCTTGTGTCAGAGCGACTAGCTCTGCTGCTTGAGCGGACAGGGTGTCAATACGGTGTGTTTCAATAACTTCAGTGTCGGTAGTCACTGCATACGCGGCGACTAGTTCTCCTGTACTAGTTCTCATACATGAACCATCCACATAAAGTGTCAGGTCGGGATCTGGTAACGGAATGTCTGTCAGGTCTTGTCTTGGCTTTGTCGTAATGTTAACTACTTCCACACAATCATGTGGGTCTGGATTTGAATTAACTGATGGTAACAGTGTAGCAGGATTCAGAACGTTGCAGCGTCTAATTTCTATGTGTGGCTGGAACAGTGTCAATTCATAACCTGTTAAACGTGCAATTGTCAAGTGCTGAGTTTGTGTTCGGTTTAAAAGAACTTCTACTGAATGTGGGACTTGTACTGTCAGGGAGTGTCCTAAAACTATGGAATCACTTTGTCTGATAGCTAGTGCTGTGGCTGCAACTGACTTGAGGCACGCAGGCAACGCCTGGGCGACTGGATCTAATGTGCTCGAAAAATAAGCACAGGGCTTGTATTGACCTGCTTGATCTTGTGTGAGAACAGATAATGCTGTACCTTCCCGTTCAGTAACGAAAAGTGTAAAAGGCTTACTGTAGTTCGGTGTAGCTAGAACTGGAGCTTGACATAGGGCTTTCTTTAACTCGTTAAAACTAAGTGTATGGTCAGATGTCCAAGGGAGGACAGTCGATACGGCTGCCTCCTGTGTCGTTAACTGTATCAGTTGCTTGGCTAGAAATGCATACTGGGGAATCCATTGTCTACAATAAGAAGTAAGGCCGATAAAAGCACGTACCTCCTTCTGGGTTCTGGGCTGGGGAAGACTCGCTATTAACTGGATACGGTCGGGTGTCAACTGCCTACCCCTCTTGGACAGCAAGTGTCCTAAGTATACCACTTGCTGGACACAGAATTGAAGCTTCGAAGGTGACACCTTGTGCCCCATCTCGGCTAGAAAATACAGAACTGTAAGTGATGCTCGCTCGCAAGCACGTTCAGAACGGGCTGTGATCAGTAGATCATCGACATACTGGAGCAGGGCAGTGTCAGTTGGCATGTGAATGTTGTCTAGTTGTCTCTTGAGTGCTTGACTGTAAATACTAGGGCTTTCTGTGAAACCTTGAGGAGCGCGTGTAAACATATAGCTCCTTCCATTTAAACAGAATCCGAAAAGAAACTGGCTGTCTGGATGAATTGGAACACTAAAAAATGCATTCTTGAGG
The DNA here is from genome assembly GCF_964261635.1 of Lissotriton helveticus. Lineage (NCBI taxonomy): Eukaryota > Metazoa > Chordata > Amphibia > Caudata > Salamandridae > Lissotriton > Lissotriton helveticus. Next base: position 558,619,675 of record NC_136059.1, read on the forward strand.
TCTATGACAGTGAAAAACATGGCTTCGGAATCAATGGCTGTTAACAGGGAAGAAATATCTGGAACAACTGGGTACTGAGGAATAATACATTTATTAAGCTCTCGTAAATCAATCACTAATCGATATACTGGGGGTGCATTTGGATCAGTACGTTTCATGACTGGAATGATCGGAGAATTGCATACATTGGAGTCAGTTTCTACAACTACTCCTTGAACCATGAGCTCGTCAATAATTTTGGATAAGGCTGCTACAGCCTCAGGTGGCAATCTGTACTGTCTGATTCGGGGTAACACTACACCTGGTTTGAGAGTCACACGATGGGGTGTGATTTGCATGTAACCTACATCAGTTGGACCTTGCGCCCATAAATGCTGTGGAACATTAGACAATCTTGAATCAAAATCTCGTAACACATAGTGACCCTTAAAGTCACGTAGGAACAGACGTATTCCCTCTGGGGAACAGCAAATAACTGCACCTAACTCTTTCAGTGTCTTAATACCTAATAGATTTTCTGGACATGACTTAGTAAGTAACAGGTCAGTAGTGCGGGACAATGGACCTACTTCTAGAGTAACTGGCTTAGATATCTCATTAACGATGGGTTTTCCTGAAAATCCAAGGGAAACATTTCTTGAGCCTGAGAGCGGAGCCCCTGGAACTTCGGCATGACTAATTGTGGTCCTACTTGCCCCTGTATCGATCAAAAACTTTCTGTCTTTCCCCAATACTTGACTGTGAACATAGGGACCTTCTTGATCTACAGGTATCTCGATGAGAGGCAAGCCTACCTCCCTCTCTAGGCTGTTTCATGAATATGACTGGTACTCTGGATACTCAGACTGTGCATACTGGTACATCTGTGATGTGACATGCTGTGTTGCAGCAATAGGCTGCGGTGCGGAAACTGTCTGTTGTGCATTCTGTGGCTGAGGAATCTGTGAAACTTGTTCTTGTCTCGGCGGACGTGGTCTTTCTTTAGTCTTACCAGTAGCTATGTTGTGTTTCAGAACTGCACACTCGTTTATAAAATGACCTGGCTGTTTACAATAATTGCAGTTCCCTTTAACGGGAGCTGCAGGATGACTGGCTTGATTTGGACCCCTCTTCTGACTGTCTTGAGGAACAGATTGTGCAACTAGCACTTTCATTTTCGTGTCTTTCATACGTTTTCTCTCGTGTTCTTGCTCTTCTCTGATTCTATTCTGGTGATACTGGAGCATCTGGAGCATCTGGGACGGAGTATTAGCTTGCCAGGTGCTTTCGACTTTCAAAACTCGGTTTTTAATTTGTGGACTTGAATTCTCGACTAATTTGGTGACGAAAAGATGAGGGTATGACTCACTACTTGTCTTGAGACCACTGTTGATACTGAAACATTTTTCAAATCTAGAATAAAAATCACTAATATCCTCGTCTTGCTTCTGTTTACAGGCTGAGATTGCATCCCAGTCTTCTTTCCTAGTTGTCAATAATCTGGGTAAAACTTGAATCAATAATTCTGGTAAATCTTTACATTTATCTCCAAGACCGGTACCTGGTACTCGTGCCTTGTCTTCAGCTTCTAGAGCTGCCCAATCGATCTTTTTCTCTCCCACCTCCCATTCTTTTTCCTTTAATTTTTCATACACCCCTGCGGGTAACAGGACCTTTAACATTTTAATGATATCTGGGTAAGTGTATTCTCCCATACGGAGCATGTCTTTTAATTCTCTATGGAACCCTGCTGGATCTTTGTCATGACAGGGAATTAATTTCTTCATTTCAAGAAGTTCCATCTTTGATATTGGAGTGTATACAAACACTCGTTGCATTACGCCACCCGCCCCTTGGACTGGGTGGACTTCTCGTAACGGATTCTGTCTGTCTATGTAGAATGATTTACTTTCTGGGGGTGAGACATGAACAAAATGCGGGTTCAAAAACGTTCTATACTTGTGACGCTGTTCTAGAATGACACTAACTAAATCGGTACCTAGACCTCTCCATCTATACTGGAGTAACTCGTTCAGGATATCGTGCAACGGGCCTGGATCAGAATGTTGACCCTCATACAGAGTAATGAGGTGCTGGATCATATACATACCCACCAGTCGTTGCTCGGCTGGGGGCAATTTCAGAAACATTTGTGCCACTATTTCGTCTGGAAAAGTGGTAGAATCAGTAATCCAACGGACTGCTGATCGGGCTAGTTCTTGTTCATGCATAGTACTTAGTTCACTGTAACCGACTCGTGATTTCAGAATGTGATCGGTAGCTTGAAATACTTGTTCTAGGGAACCTTGTTCTGGTGCTAGATGTTGAAAAATAGACTTGGGTTCTAGACGTAAATGGCGATCTGGAAATCTGGATTTTCCTACATACGCTATTCTGGCGGGATTCTCGTTCTCTTCCTCTTCAGGATCAGAGATACTTTCTTTCTCGCTTACTTGTGCTGCTTTACGCTGGTCGTGTAACCTTATTATTTCTTTACGAATTTTCTTGTACATACTCTCCATGGCACTGACGGTCTTGTGCTTACCCTCGGCTATATTATCACTCCACCTTGTCAGGATTCTCATTTCGGCCGGATCTTTAGACGGGTAATCTTGTTCTCTTATTAAACAATTGATCAGGAACTTTAATATCATGAGCTGAATCTCGGCTTTCCTTTGAGACATAATTTCGCCAATACTTTCTGGATCATCCCCTGTACGGATGAAACGATATATTCTGTCTAGATCTTCTTTCATATTCGGTAAGGTGACTAGATACTCGGTCACCCTCCTTATACGTAAGGAATATAAAACCATAGTATATTCGCCTGGAACTGGATCATAGACACATTCGTTAAGGGCTTGCCTGATTTCTGTAACAGACTTATTACTTTTAGGAGTACGCTGTGATGCTTGAGCATGTAATTCGAGTGCTGATAAACGCTTGTGTGGCGGCGGGGTTTGAGGAGTAGCTCCTCCTGCGGCCCCTAAACTGGAGTCGTCTACTGAGGCTCTACGTCCTGGCAGAGTGGGAAATGGAACTGTAGGCTGGACCGGGGGTACCGTAACAGGTACTCCGGTGTCTGGAGAAGCGGGAAGTGCCTGATTTACAGGGACTGGCGGGGCGCGAACAGGATTTGCATATTCGGGGACTGTGTCGTCCAGATAGGACGAAATAAAAATATCAGCTGCGGTCGGTTTGTGACGTAGCTTGGTCGGAACTAATGGCGGCGGGAAATTACTGGATGCCTCTGGGGTCGCTTTTGGCAAACCTTCGGCAAGAAGAGGATACATACCCTTAATGAGGGCATGCCTCTGTCTGTCTGACTGTTCGGCTTTGACTTGTTCACCTATCTCGATTAATTCTCTTTCTTGGGCTCGTTCTTGGGATTCTCTACTTAACTCTGACTTTCTGACTTCCTTTTCCGTTCTTTTATGAGCTTCCTTGCGCCATAACTCGATGGCATCTTTCTGTGACTGTCTGGCTTTCTTTTTCCATAATGCTTCTTCTACTCGCATGATACATTCGGCATCCCATGTACCCGATACGGGCCATCTATACTTTTCTTCTAACTGTTTGGTATACTCTACCCATAAATCTAGATACATTATGGCGCTTATGCCATGTTTCTGATACATAAAATGACCTGGACTGTCCCTAGGCGGGACAGGAACTGCTTCCTCTAACAGACCCTTTCTAGTTTTTAACTGACGTAACTTGGAAAAGAGCGGCATTCTAAACTTGAATCGGAACACAATACAATACACGAAAAACAATAACAATTGGGAAAACAATTCAGGCATACCACGACATTGGAAATACATTAAACAATATCATAACATAACAGTTCGAACAGAATACTACCTGAAAATACTGAAAACAGAAACAGAACAGAATTCTCGAGAACGGAACAGACTAGAGTTACAGAACAGACTAGAGTTACTGGATGCACTGCTGTAACAGTACGGAACATACCGGTCCCATAAAGGAACGCATCAAGACCCGTATCCACCTAGGTGAACACTTCGTTTGTGGGCTTGGGTACCACCAACCCACGGACCAGGAGTCAATTTAGATTGGTCCTGTCTAGATACTACCCCAGCAATGGTACTCACCGGGCAGCACGGAACGGAAAGCCTCGAACGGGACTGGACTACGACGGACTTCGGACTTCGGACTTCAGTTACGGGTGGGCCTCCGGATACCTCGGACCTTGGACTCTCGGCTTGGGCTCTGGTCGGGACTCGCCGCGTTCCTCCACCGTCTCGTTTGGATGCTGGACCGCCTCCTCCGTCTCCTCCGTGGGCCTGAGGGATACTTGGAGCAGAAATATCTGCCAGTGCACGGTATGGTTCCGTCACGACTGCAGAGGGTCAGGGGGTCGGCGTGGCTTCACCGACGCGTGGGGAAAGGGCAAGTCCCTATTCGGGCGCCATTATGTGGTAAATAAATAAATAATACCCTATTTTTGACTAGACTTATAGCATAACAGATAGCTCAATAAAATAAGAGTCAAGATTCGAGGTAGTAGGAGTTTCTGCAGGTTTATTACAGCATAAGGACAGGATCAGGACAACCTGCATGGGAATAGGACAATAAGGCCCGGCAGCTGCCGGGGCTGGGTCTGGGATGAGCGCGCTAACATTCAATAACAAAACATTGATTTATATACATAGCGCAAACACATAGCATTACATTGCAGTAGGCGTAGCAGTGGGTGGAGCAGAAGGCGTGACGCGTAGCAGTCGCGAGAGATAACAGTAAAAAGAGGTGTAACTGGGCGTATACATAGACATGTGGTGCAAACGTAACAGAATATGTCATGAATGGGCGGAAACTTTGGAGGGGGCTACCTAAGGAGCCGGGACCTCTAACCTAATGGTGCGCGAAAACTGGCAATGACGTGTTACTAGGAGAAGCTGGGGGCTATGAACTCTGTGCTAGGAGCAGAGACTAAAGTCTGGAGGGTCGGAGCGACATGTACCTAAACCCTATCTGGTATCTGATGTTTAGGGAACATGTTGATATAAACTAGAAGTCATGAGGGGAAAAGCTAACTTGATTCTATGACTGGACCATGCATTATTCTACATGTAGTGCGTGATGAAGAATATTAAATGACCATTAAATACAGTATTTCTCTAACATGGAGACGAGAAGGCTAGACAATGACGGAAACTATTGATGCAGTTCAGTAGCTTAGGAATGCAGAAGAGGAGGACTGAACTGATAGCTGGAATCATAACATACTCTTGGCAGACTCAGAGGCAGAGCCAAGCTGCACCGGGCACTGCGAGGCAGGAAGTAAGTGAAGGGTCGAGGATACAGGTGGGGGCTGTATCGCTCCTTAGCGAGGCTTTCAGGAGACAGGAGCTGAATCTGTGGTCTGGGCCCTTTTGAGGCCTAGAAACGGGGATTTTATAATGGAATAACGTGCACACTGGGAAACGTGGCAACATTACTTTACATAAGCCTGATATTCGTAGTATTCACGAGGACTGGAAAATAGCATACCAGAGGTGGACACAACTGGAATTGCGTCATTAATCGGACATGGGGAATAACATATGCATATTGGTCATGCACACATAACATATGATGGATGAGGCGTAGGGACACAGAACATGGCAAAATTTACTTTTCCACATTCCCTCCTTGTCACTACGTTTCCATCAGGAAACATCAATTTTCATGATACCATCTATCATTTCATACAGTATCATTTGCTCGTCTCGAATTGTCTTGGAACGGGATTTAGAACGGGGCTTGGGACTAGGAATACAAGAGGTAGCACACATGCTGCAAATCGCAGGGCCACATTGTATACAGAGGCAGCAGCTAAATATGATCGCTACTGCTATACTTAGAAAGGACAGGACTTTCCATCCCCATGCGGAAATTATATTCCAGAACCAACCGGACCATGTCCAGGTGCCTGGATCTTGATGTAACAGATGGGCAATTTTATGGAGTCTGGTTATAGCTGAATAAACAGACGGCGCGTTATTTGGAATGAAAATGCAGCAACTAGATCCGATGACTCTACAGGCCCCGCCCCTATCGGCCAGTATGACGTCAAGGACGAGACGATTTTGCAAAACGACAAATCTCATAGCAGATTGTTCTTCGGTTAGGTTACCTAGAGCAGAGGCAGTTTCATTTACTACAGCTTCAAGGGTTCTTGTTAACCTACGGATCAGTTTACTATTCTGGACAGGTCCTATAAAGAAGAAGAAACCTTTATTGAAATCTGTATACTGTTCTAGAGTAGTTTCAGTATAATCGACAATTGGGGACTCCCTTCTATGTCTAATGTGTACTAGATGTGTGTTTCTGTGATAATCAGATGGGGCTAGGAAAACAGGTGGCAGTAGGAAAGCAATGTAACAGGTTCCCTCCCAATCGAGGGGCAGACGGACATATGCAGTTTGACCACAAATAAAATAAGAATGACGTGAAGCTTTGAAAATAGATTTCCCACTGTCACTATACTGGATAACAGTAGTACATTCACTATGACCTACATGTACAGAACCATAAGTACGGACACATAATTCGCCTTTGACTGGTAGTACTGAAATAGCAGGTAAGTCTGGAGTAGTATCAGACTGAACATTCAGGACCATGAAATTCGACGAATAATTACCTAAATTATAAACTTCATTTTCTAGATCTAAACCTATTCTGTGGGGGAGACCTTGCTTGTCTGAAAAACATGTACTGTTAAGAAAAGACATATCTGTTGAGGATGACGTTAACGTGGACCATGCTCCACACGAACCATTGTGTGAGAATGGATAAGGAAAAAGTGGCAGAACTCCCTTCGGTGTCTGAAAAGGGGGGAGTCGACCACACACCCAACAATTAGTGGCATTGCTGGTCTGGTGTGAATAATGTAACATACGGATAAATGTGTTGTTGCGCATAGCGAGGCGGTAAGAATATTCGTGAGGAGGCAGATCACTAAACGTGTGCTCTACTGTAGCATTAGCAGACATATTTACATGAGGAACTGGAAAACACAGGAAAAATGCGTAGCTGGTGCAGGAAATCATTATGCTGAGAAATAATATGAAACTCAGAAAAACGATACATTTGATTGAACTTTGACTGACTCTCTCACTATGGGGGTCTATTTTATACATGTCAGAAACAATCTAACCGTTTCACCTAGGGGAGGACTTATACAATCAAACTGACTGACTTATTTTACTAGACCTGAGCTTCAACTTATACTCCTGTTGCGGGGTTTTCTCTAACAAGGGAGGGGTTGTAATAATGTCTTGTGCGGGACAGTCCTTAAGAGCAATATTCTGGCAGTCCTTCGAATCCTGGAAATCCTCGGAAATGTCTTTGGTGACTGATTTCAATCCTTTGAAAAGTTTTACATGAGAAAGGTGGACCCACCCCTTCCTGCCTTCCAACTTGACGGCAGTTCGGGTGGTCAAGAGGACCTGGCGTGGCTCCTTCCAACGTGGTTCCAGCGGACTTGATCTGTCAAAATTTCTGATCATCACAAAGGAGCCTGGAACGATCTCGTGCGGTGCCACCTCGGTATTGTCTGGAAATGCGGCGGCAACCTGTGAACGACATGAGTTGAGGGCAGACATCAAGGAAGCTAGGTAATCTGTCAGCATATTACATGAAACATCGGTAATACTTCGGGGTCTAGGAGTACCCCACATGTTAGGGGGGCGGCCGAATACGACCTCATACGGGGACAGACCTGATCTGGAATGTGCGACCATGCGCATATAAAACAAAGCGACTGGCAGAGCTATTAACCAGTCCACACCTTTGTCTTTACAGACTTTTGCAATGCGGATTTTCAGGGTCTGATTATGCCTTTCGACTAGTCCAGCTGCTTCTGGATGGCGTACACAATGAAACTTCCACTGGTACCCTAACAACAGGGAAACGTGCTTCATTAACTCTGAGGAGAATGGCTGACCGTTATCAGAATATACGACTCTAGGGAGTCCGTATCTAGGGAAAAATTCACGAACCAACTGCTTGGCAGTGGTCGCGGCTGTGTAATCTGGGACTGGATATGCTTCTGTCCACCTGGACAAAGCGCATACAACTACAAGGACATACTTGAAACCTCGACATCGCTCCATCTGAATATAATCCATCTGGAGGACCTCAAAAGGGTGGTCAGGGGGCTGGAAACCACCTTGTTCCACCGGGACACTTTTACCTGGATTAAACTGACAACATATCATACAGGTACGGACTTTCTGCTTGGCTGCAGCTCGTAAATGCTTATTGAACCAAATATTCTGGATACTGTCTAACATAGCTTTTTCTCCTAAATGTGCTGGACTATGTGCGGTATTGATAATGACTTGAACCATAGAATCGGGGAGAAACCATGTGGCTCTACCCTTCGTTAACCATCCTTGATCTGTCTGGACCCCTCCTTGTTCGGACCATTTCTTGATTTCATCGGGAGTAGCATGTAACTGGATATCTATGACATCTTGTGTAGGGTCCTTAACTGTCATGCATGTAATCGGATCTGGAGTATGTGTCAGATTAACTGGAATGTCTGGAGTCTGTGCTGTAAGCTTGGCTGTGCGGTCTGCTAAATCATTACCTTGGGAAATAATGTCAGTGACTTTCGTATGTGCTTTGCATTTCATAATAGCAATAGATGTCGGTAAATGTATGGCATCTAACAGGGCTTGAATAAGGAGACCATGCTGAATCTTGGTTCCATGAGAAGTCATGAAACCTCTCTCCTGCCAGAGCACTCCGAAGTCGTGTACAACTCCGAATGCGTAACGTGAATCTGTGTAAACATTAACTTTCAGGTTCTTGGCATGTATACAGGCTTGTGTCAGAGCGACTAGCTCTGCTGCTTGAGCGGACAGGGTGTCAATACGGTGTGTTTCAATAACTTCAGTGTCGGTAGTCACTGCATACGCGGCGACTAGTTCTCCTGTACTAGTTCTCATACATGAACCATCCACATAAAGTGTCAGGTCGGGATCTGGTAACGGAATGTCTGTCAGGTCTTGTCTTGGCTTTGTCGTAATGTTAACTACTTCCACACAATCATGTGGGTCTGGATTTGAATTAACTGATGGTAACAGTGTAGCAGGATTCAGAACGTTGCAGCGTCTAATTTCTATGTGTGGCTGGAACAGTGTCAATTCATAACCTGTTAAACGTGCAATTGTCAAGTGCTGAGTTTGTGTTCGGTTTAAAAGAACTTCTACTGAATGTGGGACTTGTACTGTCAGGGAGTGTCCTAAAACTATGGAATCACTTTGTCTGATAGCTAGTGCTGTGGCTGCAACTGACTTGAGGCACGCAGGCAACGCCTGGGCGACTGGATCTAATGTGCTCGAAAAATAAGCACAGGGCTTGTATTGACCTGCTTGATCTTGTGTGAGAACAGATAATGCTGTACCTTCCCGTTCAGTAACGAAAAGTGTAAAAGGCTTACTGTAGTTCGGTGTAGCTAGAACTGGAGCTTGACATAGGGCTTTCTTTAACTCGTTAAAACTAAGTGTATGGTCAGATGTCCAAGGGAGGACAGTCGATACGGCTGCCTCCTGTGTCGTTAACTGTATCAGTTGCTTGGCTAGAAATGCATACTGGGGAATCCATTGTCTACAATAAGAAGTAAGGCCGATAAAAGCACGTACCTCCTTCTGGGTTCTGGGCTGGGGAAGACTCGCTATTAACTGGATACGGTCGGGTGTCAACTGCCTACCCCTCTTGGACAGCAAGTGTCCTAAGTATACCACTTGCTGGACACAGAATTGAAGCTTCGAAGGTGACACCTTGTGCCCCATCTCGGCTAGAAAATACAGAACTGTAAGTGATGCTCGCTCGCAAGCACGTTCAGAACGGGCTGTGATCAGTAGATCATCGACATACTGGAGCAGGGCAGTGTCAGTTGGCATGTGAATGTTGTCTAGTTGTCTCTTGAGTGCTTGACTGTAAATACTAGGGCTTTCTGTGAAACCTTGAGGAGCGCGTGTAAACATATAGCTCCTTCCATTTAAACAGAATCCGAAAAGAAACTGGCTGTCTGGATGAATTGGAACACTAAAAAATGCATTCTTGAGGTCTATGACAGTGAAAAACATGGCTTCGGAATCAATGGCTGTTAACAGGGAAGAAATATCTGGAACAACTGGGTACTGAGGAATAATACATTTATTAAGCTCTCGTAAATCAATCACTAATCGATATACTGGGGGTGCATTTGGATCAGTACGTTTCATGACTGGAATGATCGGAGAATTGCATACATTGGAGTCAGTTTCTACAACTACTCCTTGAACCATGAGCTCGTCAATAATTTTGGATAAGGCTGCTACAGCCTCAGGTGGCAATCTGTACTGTCTGATTCGGGGTAACACTACACCTGGTTTGAGAGTCACACGATGGGGTGTGATTTGCATGTAACCTACATCAGTTGGACCTTGCGCCCATAAATGCTGTGGAACATTAGACAATCTTGAATCAAAATCTCGTAACACATAGTGACCCTTAAAGTCACGTAGGAACAGACGTATTCCCTCTGGGGAACAGCAAATAACTGCACCTAACTCTTTCAGTGTCTTAATACCTAATAGATTTTCTGGACATGACTTAGTAAGTAACAGGTCAGTAGTGCGGGACAATGGACCTACTTCTAGAGTAACTGGCTTAGATATCTCATTAACGATGGGTTTTCCTGAAAATCCAAGGGAAACATTTCTTGAGCCTGAGAGCGGAGCCCCTGGAACTTCGGCATGACTAATTGTGGTCCTACTTGCCCCTGTATCGATCAAAAACTTTCTGTCTTTCCCCAATACTTGACTGTGAACATAGGGACCTTCTTGATCTACAGGTATCTCGATGAGAGGCAAGCCTACCTCCCTCTCTAGGCTGTTTCATGAATATGACTGGTACTCTGGATACTCAGACTGTGCATACTGGTACATCTGTGATGTGACATGCTGTGTTGCAGCAATAGGCTGCGGTGCGGAAACTGTCTGTTGTGCATTCTGTGGCTGAGGAATCTGTGAAACTTGTTCTTGTCTCGGCGGACGTGGTCTTTCTTTAGTCTTACCAGTAGCTATGTTGTGTTTCAGAACTGCACACTCGTTTATAAAATGACCTGGCTGTTTACAATAATTGCAGTTCCCTTTAACGGGAGCTGCAGGATGACTGGCTTGATTTGGACCCCTCTTCTGACTGTCTTGAGGAACAGATTGTGCAACTAGCACTTTCATTTTCGTGTCTTTCATACGTTTTCTCTCGTGTTCTTGCTCTTCTCTGATTCTATTCTGGTGATACTGGAGCATCTGGAGCATCTGGGACGGAGTATTAGCTTGCCAGGTGCTTTCGACTTTCAAAACTCGGTTTTTAATTTGTGGACTTGAATTCTCGACTAATTTGGTGACGAAAAGATGAGGGTATGACTCACTACTTGTCTTGAGACCACTGTTGATACTGAAACATTTTTCAAATCTAGAATAAAAATCACTAATATCCTCGTCTTGCTTCTGTTTACAGGCTGAGATTGCATCCCAGTCTTCTTTCCTAGTTGTCAATAATCTGGGTAAAACTTGAATCAATAATTCTGGTAAATCTTTACATTTATCTCCAAGACCGGTACCTGGTACTCGTGCCTTGTCTTCAGCTTCTAGAGCTGCCCAATCGATCTTTTTCTCTCCCACCTCCCATTCTTTTTCCTTTAATTTTTCATACACCCCTGCGGGTAACAGGACCTTTAACATTTTAATGATATCTGGGTAAGTGTATTCTCCCATACGGAGCATGTCTTTTAATTCTCTATGGAACCCTGCTGGATCTTTGTCATGACAGGGAATTAATTTCTTCATTTCAAGAAGTTCCATCTTTGATATTGGAGTGTATACAAACACTCGTTGCATTACGCCACCCGCCCCTTGGACTGGGTGGACTTCTCGTAACGGATTCTGTCTGTCTATGTAGAATGATTTACTTTCTGGGGGTGAGACATGAACAAAATGCGGGTTCAAAAACGTTCTATACTTGTGACGCTGTTCTAGAATGACACTAACTAAATCGGTACCTAGACCTCTCCATCTATACTGGAGTAACTCGTTCAGGATATCGTGCAACGGGCCTGGATCAGAATGTTGACCCTCATACAGAGTAATGAGGTGCTGGATCATATACATACCCACCAGTCGTTGCTCGGCTGGGGGCAATTTCAGAAACATTTGTGCCACTATTTCGTCTGGAAAAGTGGTAGAATCAGTAATCCAACGGACTGCTGATCGGGCTAGTTCTTGTTCATGCATAGTACTTAGTTCACTGTAACCGACTCGTGATTTCAGAATGTGATCGGTAGCTTGAAATACTTGTTCTAGGGAACCTTGTTCTGGTGCTAGATGTTGAAAAATAGACTTGGGTTCTAGACGTAAATGGCGATCTGGAAATCTGGATTTTCCTACATACGCTATTCTGGCGGGATTCTCGTTCTCTTCCTCTTCAGGATCAGAGATACTTTCTTTCTCGCTTACTTGTGCTGCTTTACGCTGGTCGTGTAACCTTATTATTTCTTTACGAATTTTCTTGTACATACTCTCCATGGCACTGACGGTCTTGTGCTTACCCTCGGCTATATTATCACTCCACCTTGTCAGGATTCTCATTTCGGCCGGATCTTTAGACGGGTAATCTTGTTCTCTTATTAAACAATTGATCAGGAACTTTAATATCATGAGCTGAATCTCGGCTTTCCTTTGAGACATAATTTCGCCAATACTTTCTGGATCATCCCCTGTACGGATGAAACGATATATTCTGTCTAGATCTTCTTTCATATTCGGTAAGGTGACTAGATACTCGGTCACCCTCCTTATACGTAAGGAATATAAAACCATAGTATATTCGCCTGGAACTGGATCATAGACACATTCGTTAAGGGCTTGCCTGATTTCTGTAACAGACTTATTACTTTTAGGAGTACGCTGTGATGCTTGAGCATGTAATTCGAGTGCTGATAAACGCTTGTGTGGCGGCGGGGTTTGAGGAGTAGCTCCTCCTGCGGCCCCTAAACTGGAGTCGTCTACTGAGGCTCTACGTCCTGGCAGAGTGGGAAATGGAACTGTAGGCTGGACCGGGGGTACCGTAACAGGTACTCCGGTGTCTGGAGAAGCGGGAAGTGCCTGATTTACAGGGACTGGCGGGGCGCGAACAGGATTTGCATATTCGGGGACTGTGTCGTCCAGATAGGACGAAATAAAAATATCAGCTGCGGTCGGTTTGTGACGTAGCTTGGTCGGAACTAATGGCGGCGGGAAATTACTGGATGCCTCTGGGGTCGCTTTTGGCAAACCTTCGGCAAGAAGAGGATACATACCCTTAATGAGGGCATGCCTCTGTCTGTCTGACTGTTCGGCTTTGACTTGTTCACCTATCTCGATTAATTCTCTTTCTTGGGCTCGTTCTTGGGATTCTCTACTTAACTCTGACTTTCTGACTTCCTTTTCCGTTCTTTTATGAGCTTCCTTGCGCCATAACTCGATGGCATCTTTCTGTGACTGTCTGGCTTTCTTTTTCCATAATGCTTCTTCTACTCGCATGATACATTCGGCATCCCATGTACCCGATACGGGCCATCTATACTTTTCTTCTAACTGTTTGGTATACTCTACCCATAAATCTAGATACATTATGGCGCTTATGCCATGTTTCTGATACATAAAATGACCTGGACTGTCCCTAGGCGGGACAGGAACTGCTTCCTCTAACAGACCCTTTCTAGTTTTTAACTGACGTAACTTGGAAAAGAGCGGCATTCTAAACTTGAATCGGAACACAATACAATACACGAAAAACAATAACAATTGGGAAAACAATTCAGGCATACCACGACATTGGAAATACATTAAACAATATCATAACATAACAGTTCGAACAGAATACTACCTGAAAATACTGAAAACAGAAACAGAACAGAATTCTCGAGAACGGAACAGACTAGAGTTACAGAACAGACTAGAGTTACTGGATGCACTGCTGTAACAGTACGGAACATACCGGTCCCATAAAGGAACGCATCAAGACCCGTATCCACCTAGGTGAACACTTCGTTTGTGGGCTTGGGTACCACCAACCCACGGACCAGGAGTCAATTTAGATTGGTCCTGTCTAGATACTACCCCAGCAATGGTACTCACCGGGCAGCACGGAACGGAAAGCCTCGAACGGGACTGGACTACGACGGACTTCGGACTTCGGACTTCAGTTACGGGTGGGCCTCCGGATACCTCGGACCTTGGACTCTCGGCTTGGGCTCTGGTCGGGACTCGCCGCGTTCCTCCACCGTCTCGTTTGGATGCTGGACCGCCTCCTCCGTCTCCTCCGTGGGCCTGAGGGATACTTGGAGCAGAAATATCTGCCAGTGCACGGTATGGTTCCGTCACGACTGCAGAGGGTCAGGGGGTCGGCGTGGCTTCACCGACGCGTGGGGAAAGGGCAAGTCCCTATTCGGGCGCCATTATGTGGTAAATAAATAAATAATACCCTATTTTTGACTAGACTTATAGCATAACAGATAGCTCAATAAAATAAGAGTCAAGATTCGAGGTAGTAGGAGTTTCTGCAGGTTTATTACAGCATAAGGACAGGATCAGGACAACCTGCATGGGAATAGGACAATAAGGCCCGGCAGCTGCCGGGGCTGGGTCTGGGATGAGCGCGCTAACATTCAATAACAAAACATTGATTTATATACATAGCGCAAACACATAGCATTACATTGCAGTAGGCGTAGCAGTGGGTGGAGCAGAAGGCGTGACGCGTAGCAGTCGCGAGAGATAACAGTAAAAAGAGGTGTAACTGGGCGTATACATAGACATGTGGTGCAAACGTAACAGAATATGTCATGAATGGGCGGAAACTTTGGAGGGGGCTACCTAAGGAGCCGGGACCTCTAACCTAATGGTGCGCGAAAACTGGCAATGACGTGTTACTAGGAGAAGCTGGGGGCTATGAACTCTGTGCTAGGAGCAGAGACTAAAGTCTGGAGGGTCGGAGCGACATGTACCTAAACCCTATCTGGTATCTGATGTTTAGGGAACATGTTGATATAAACTAGAAGTCATGAGGGGAAAAGCTAACTTGATTCTATGACTGGACCATGCATTATTCTACATGTAGTGCGTGATGAAGAATATTAAATGACCATTAAATACAGTATTTCTCTAACATGGAGACGAGAAGGCTAGACAATGACGGAAACTATTGATGCAGTTCAGTAGCTTAGGAATGCAGAAGAGGAGGACTGAACTGATAGCTGGAATCATAACATACTCTTGGCAGACTCAGAGGCAGAGCCAAGCTGCACCGGGCACTGCGAGGCAGGAAGTAAGTGAAGGGTCGAGGATACAGGTGGGGGCTGTATCGCTCCTTAGCGAGGCTTTCAGGAGACAGGAGCTGAATCTGTGGTCTGGGCCCTTTTGAGGCCTAGAAACGGGGATTTTATAATGGAATAACGTGCACACTGGGAAACGTGGCAACATTACTTTACATAAGCCTGATATTCGTAGTATTCACGAGGACTGGAAAATAGCATACCAGAGGTGGACACAACTGGAATTGCGTCATTAATCGGACATGGGGAATAACATATGCATATTGGTCATGCACACATAACATATGATGGATGAGGCGTAGGGACACAGAACATGGCAAAATTTACTTTTCCACAACACCAAGCATTAATGGCTTGTTATTCTCTTCACTTACATGATCGTGGGAGGCGCACTGCGCAGACATCACAGCAACATACACTCTAGGCGGCGACTAGCAGGAACTTCAGGATAGCCACCATGGCGGTACCGGAAGGCATGGGAAGGATTTGGTGCCCCCTTGTGGTGATTGGTTTATTTATTAGAGGCTATTGGCTCACTGGTAAATATAGCCTGGCCTGTGCAGAGCCATGCAGTCCCTCTTCTTCCATCATTATAAGGTGGAAACACCACAGGCATTTTGGCTAATTTAACTTAAGTTCATGTTCACATGGGCGGGGACAGGACTAGGGTGTATGGTCTGCCCCTTTACGTAACGCATAATCAGGTAATGCTGGGGAGGTAGATCCAGCGAAGTTTTGATTACCGATTTTATATAGCGTGCAGGGCTGAGTGCCCAGGCAGTAATAACATCCCCTATTTCTCACTGGCATTTTTATTATGTTCGGTCCCAATACTCCTACCAGTGCCAATGGTGGCTAATTATCTCCAGAGTAAGCAGGTCCGGCTAAACCCGGCTGGGTCAGTTCGGTGACAGCTTACATATCTATGCTTGCAGCTAAACAAATGGCTTGGGTGCTAGCAAAGGGGTGTGTTCAAGTAATTCTCATGGTCCTTCTAATAAGTCTATACAGCTTCAGATCCAGTGTACAATCCTTCTTGAGGCATTTGTCTCAAGTGGACCACCTTCTTCCCAAAGTTGGGACAATCAGCCCATGACCATGTGGAACAGAATATATTCCTTTCTTCAAGGGCGAATCGGACATCTATCAGTACCACCCTCCTAGCGATAGTAGGGTACACATAAAAACTGGTTCCTGTAGCGCATTGGGGCCTGCTGGCACAATGTGCACAGCTGAGTCTTCAGAGCAAGTGTGCAACCTTCTCGAGGCAATTGTCTCAAGAGGACCGGCTTCCTCCCAAAGTTGGGATAATCAGCCCATAACCATGTTGAACAGAATATATCCCTTTCGTCAAAGGCAGTTCGGACATCTTTCAGATCCACCCTTCTAGCGATAGTAGCGGTACGCATAAGAACTGGTTGCTGTAGCGCGCTGGGGCCTGCTGGCACAATGTCCACAGCCGAGTGGGAAGGAAAAAATAAATAAATCAATATATTCTACAGCTACCGCTTGAATTTGGCAAGACATAAGCTGACCCACTTACAAGAGGTCGTGTAGCAGTTGGTTTAGACAACAGGTCCAGCCTCTCAGGACGCCGCTTGGTTTAGGGGTCATAGGCCACGTGTCCTGGATTGCATGTAATAAAATGTTCGCTGGAGCGCTTTGGTGCCTGCTAGCACAATGTGTGCACAATATGCGCAGCAGAGTGGGTCGGCTGAGTTGGCCAAATTCAAATGTAAGGCCACAAGCCCTGGTTTTCAAGTAATCAACTGTTGGCATTGGCGCATTAATAAGGCCTGTTGGCACAAAGGTTGAGTTGGCCTATTCAAATGTAAGGCTAAGCGTCCCAGATTGCAATACTGGTGGTGTAGCGCATTGGGGCCTGCTGGCATAGTGTGCGCAGTTAACAAATATTAGGAAAAGCAGCAGTTCTTGTCCTTACTGCAGTTCACAGGTGGATGTCTATAAAGTTTGACACTCTGAATAATGTTATATATATCCAAGTTGAATACTGTTACGTTGGTATAAGGCCCTATAAAGTTTGACACTCTGAATAATGGTATATATATCCAAGTTGAATTCTGTTACATTGGTATAAGGCCCTACGCCTTGGACCACTTAGTATAGGTGGTAATAAGTTAACGTATTCGAAGGTTTAATCTCCGGTACAATATAATTACACCTCATTCAGTATAATATCATAAGTACACCAGCAACAATACCTGTGGAGGGACAGCTTGCTCTGGGTCTTATCCGTATTTGGACAAGCACAAAGACATAGGGAGCAACCTCAGTCAGCAGGGGGAAGCTGTAAATCATCAGAAATATCATCAACGCACGCGGTTCCCAAAATAGCAAAGCGTGCGCGAGGGCTCCTGGCAGAAGGGTCACATTGGGTGGCTCCCAACAGGCATCAGCCGGTATTTACCTTCTTAGGTTCCAGACAAGAAACAGAGGGGGCCTTTCTGGCCTCACCCAAGATGCTCAGTGGATGTTCTTTGGTTGTTGCGTTGTGCTCCAGTCACTCTGGCTGAGATGATGTCTTAGGGGAGGCCCTCGGTGGTGTTGTTTCCTCCAAAATGAAGGGTACCGGTGGCTGACTGGTCTTTGGTTCGGATTTGTGTTATCATGGTTTCTAATGGGGTAGGGAGCATGGGTCTTGGGCTCTAGGACAACATACCATTTCCTGAGCTTTGCGGCTATGTCCACATATACTTACCCGCAATGTTAATATAGTGGTCAGAAGTAATACCGCCAGTGGTATGGGTTTTCGTAGCCAGTGCCACGTTGGGCACAAATTGGCACAACTACCTACAGACGGGAAAAAGAGATTGTTCCGTCGGGGTTTGGGTGCAGCAGGTTCACTAAAGGGCAGCAAATCTTTCTCCAAACTATACTAGGATATTGGGCCGCACAGTCAGCGCCGGGGGTGAGGAGGCGAGTGCACCAGGGAGCTTCTCACTCTGTGGGGGGGTACTGACAGATAACAGCAAAAGGGCATCCACAGCGATGGAGGTTCAGCCACTAGATGGACCCCAGGAGGGGGTAGGATGGAATTGTGCAGAGGGTAGGCATGGAGGGGACTGACCTGCTGGCAGTCCTGGACTCTACTGCTCTAACCCGCAACGTATGGTCGGAGTATAATCTTGGGGATACTGCCTGTGTACAGGTACCGTACCCCCGTGGGCCAGTGCGCTATGTGGTTTCAAGTAATGCAACTGTTTGCTGTAGCGCGTTGGAGCCTGCCGGCACAATGTGCGCAGCTGAGTTGGATGGACGAGTCCGCCACATTCAAGGTGCGCAATGCGGTGCCATGGGTTTCAAGTAATGCAACTGTTTGTTGTAGCGCGTTTGGGCCTGCTGGCACAAAGTGCGCAGCTGGGTAAGAGGGCCGAGTCGGCCAAATTCAAGGTGTGCTATGCTGTGCCCTGGACATCAAGTAATGCAACTGTTTACTGCAGCGCGTTGGGGCCTGCTGGCACAATGTGCGCAGTGCTGAGTGAGACGGCTGAGTCAGCCAAATTCAAGTTAAAGTGTACGGCCAAGCTAAAGTTCAAACGTAATGAGTGTACGGCCAAGCTGAAGTTCATGTGTAATGTATGGCCTAATTTCCTTATGGCATTGACATGTCGGCCGAGTCGACCAAACTCAGGTTAAAGTGTACAGCCAAGCTGGAGATCAAGTGTAATCTCTGGCATACTTTTCCTTTCTCCTTTTGACATGTGTATGTCGCTAAAGGGTGATGTTGTGAATAATAATATATATACAAGTGGAATCTTTTTACTCTCATAATGGTTTGTGGTGATTATCTGATTTGACAATTATAAAAAGTCTACGCCTTGGACAACATAACCAACCTGCTTCTGAGAGTTCTTGGGCCACCGTGGAGGTGGAAAGGTGTTGAAGGTGGGGGAGGAGTGAGTGTTACGTTGTGCACATACTATGAATAGGTGCCCCCATGCCTAGGGGAGGGGCACCCTTAGTTGCGCCATGGAGCCAAGCCTCCTCCAGGGGTCAGAAGCCGGAAGAGGATGGAGCTCTGCTGATGCTCCTGATGGAGCGAGGTGGCAAACACAAAATTGTGTGTACCTCTCGTAAAGTTAATGTCCCATAACATTAACGTTTATTAATTGCATGTTTTGCAAACTTAACCAACCATAGAATAAAGTGCACACATTATTTTTATTACACATGGGGAAAACTAACTTTGCTTGCATGTCAACAAATAAACCCAGCTAATATGTATTGTTAATGTGTTGTGAATTAATGCACAGCTTGGAAAATAATCAAAACGCAATTTAAATGTGCTTATTGTATTCATTTATGTGATGAAGAGGTCGAAATGTAAGTATAAAATGCATTTATGTGGCTTATTTGCTAGTTAACAACTAACTGGGAAACATTAGTTAGGTGGGAGGTAAACAGAATGGGTTTAAAATTCAATAGTTAATATAAATCTGTGTTTGCTTCTACGATAGTTCCAAAAGTGGCCTCTGAGGCCTGAGCAAAGATGGATGCTTTGGTAAACTGCGAGCTAGAGCTGAACTGCGCAGGCGCGTCAAAACCTGCAAGTCAGAGTGAACTGCCTGTGCTCGAGGAGGTTCAAGGCTCATGTGGCCCGGACCTAGGATGGGTGCCAAACCTGGGTGACTGAACGTTGAGGACATGGGAATATTGCCTGATGTTGCCACTCCAAGAAATGCCTAGGCCAAAGACTGTCCTAAACAAAGACTCTTTATTCCTCACAGAAATGTCGAGAAAATGATGTCGTAAGGGTGAGATGATGCTCACCCACCCCGAAATTGTCCAATGAAATTTTGAATAAGAGATGATAGTTACATTTTAGATAGATTAAGTTAGGGATTTAGGGTATAAAAACCCCTGGTTTTGTCTAGTTGGGGTCGCTTTTTCAATTTCCATCGGAGATGCTGCCCGATTGCTGACCGATTCCTGGATGTAAGAACTTTAACTTTCTTTTACTTGTTTGCTTTGCAGGATTGAAGGATAAGATGAGGGTGTTAGTTAGGGATATTAGGAGAGAATGTCTTTGGAACTATCTGTTCTTTGCAAATCTTTAACTGTTTTTCTAAAATAAAGCGATTTTTCTGAGCTCTAAATAAAATGATCATTTTGAAATAAATTTTAAGATTTACTGAATAAAAAGGTTTACTAATGTCTAAATGTCAGACATGATAAAGTTTTACTGAATAAAAATTAGATAAATGAAGAAATAAAAGCTGGTCTTTGAATTCTTCCTACGCCTAATTTTCATTCTAGCAGATCCATTGCCCTTATGGTGGTGTGTCGGAATAATTTAAGTCTGAATAAAATCATGGTAAAAAGTTTTAAAATCTGCAGGTGTAAATAATAGTTAAATAGGTTTAGACGCTCCACCTAAATGTTACTGCGTTTTTCTGCCGCGATTCACCAGAGCCTTGAAGCCGAGTGTAAGTGAACAGGGTAAATGTGCAGTGTTATGGGCCCCACTGATGCATGATTTGTGTGTTCTAAGGTTTTCAGGGTAATGGTGGGTGTTAATTAGAAATGATTTCTAGAACCGCGCTGTAGCACTCCTATATGTAAAGGAAACCGAAACCTAACTATGTGATTTAAGGCGGCTTCCCAGGGGTCTCGTCCTCTTTGTCTGCTTGGAACCCAGGGAAAACGCAGGAGCGTCGATAACCACCCACACACCCGGCACAAGAGCAAGGCAGAGCGCTGACAGATAACAGCAAAAGGGCATGCACTGCGATGGAGGTTCAGTCACTAGATGGACCCCAGGAGGGGGTAGGATGGAATTGTGCAGAGGGTAGGTGTGGAGGGGACTGACCTGCTGGTGGTCCTGGACTCTACTGCCCTAACCCGCAACGTATGGACTGAGTATAATCTTGGGCATACTGCCTTTGTACAGGTACCATACCCCGGTGGGCCAGTGCGTTATGTGGTGCCCAGGTTTTCAAATAATGCAACTAGTTGCTGTAGCGCGTTGGGGCCTGCCGGCACAATGTGCGCAGCTGAGTTGGATGGCCGCGTTGGCCAAATTCAAGGTGCGCTATGCGGGAGCTGGATTTCAAGTAATGCAACTGTTTGTTGTAGCGTGTTGGGGCCTGCTGGCACAATGTGCGCAGCTGAGTAGGACGGCCGAGTTGGGCAAATTCAAGGTGCGCTATGCTGTGCCCTCGACTTCAAGTAATGCAACTGTTTACTGTAGTGCTTTGGGGCCTGCTGGCACAATGTGCGCAGTGCTGAGTGAGACGGCCGAGTCAGCCAAATTTAAGTTAAATTGTACGGCCAAGCTAAAGTTCAAATGTAATGAGTGTATGGCCAAGCTGAAGTTCAAGTGTAATGTATGGCCTAATTTCCTTACTGCATTGACATGTCGGCTGAGTTGCCCAAATTCAGCTTTAAGTGTACGGCCAAGCTGAAGATCAAGTGTAATACCTGGCATAATTTCCTTTCTCCTTTTGACATGTGTATGTCGCTATAGGGTGATGCTGTGCATAATAATATATATACAAGTGGAATGCTTTTAATCTTGTAATGGTTTGTGGTTATTATCTGATTTGACTAGAATAAAAAGTCTACTCCTTGGACAACATAACCAACCTGCTTCTGAGAGATCTTGGGACACTGCGGAGGTGGAAAGGTGTTGGAGGTGGGGGAGGAGTGAGTGTTTCGTTGTGAGCATACTATGACTATAACCAAAGGAGGTTACTCATTGTACCAAGTAATTGTAGCTAGCTATATAGAGGTCAGAAGCTTAGTTCTAATCTTTTAGAACGTTGGATGATGGTTTCATGTTGACCTTCCAGAGGGTAAGGAGGTTTGTGTAGGCGTTCCACGGGAGACAGATGCTGGGCTTGTCCTCTGATAGTTAGCATGTACTTGTATGTATAAACGTGCTATTGTACATTCATTCGTGTGGCAGCTCATCTTATACCTCTCCCCAGTGCTTTAAATGGGAAACAAATAAGTGCAGGTACTCTTAAAATGAGCTATGAGTGTAGCAAGTGGGTGGGGCTAGATGTAGGGCTAAGGACAAGACATACAGGACACTTCTACTATGTGGCCAAACACTTATATATTCTTAAGTGCGCACTCACAGAAACAAGCAGCAATGCTCATACAGCACATTCCAAAAATGTCCTTTAAAATACCTCCCTAGTGTCTGGATACTCTCCCTCGTTCACTCGATTTTCTCTCACACACACACACACAAACATGCGCACACAAGCAGGCAAACACCCAGACACAAGCAGACAGACACTCACACAAAATACTCAGGTGGGATAAAGGCCATTTTACACCCCTTATCTCCCTTGGTTTTCTTAATTTCTGCTATCGCTGCTGTCAGCGGGATGCCTGGATTCAAGTGTGTGCACCAATGCACACCATGGTGTGAATGTGATTGACAGCATAGGGCCTGAGTGGGCCCTGCTCTGTCAAACACATGGTGGTGGGGAACACCGGACATTATGCAGATGAGCCCTGCTGAATTGTTTAGAGGTTGCTCAGCTTGGGCTAGGGACACTTTGGCTGTCAGACAGCCTTGTTTGTGCGCATGAGCCAAAGCAACAATGAGTCAATCTTTAATGAGTACCGGCACTCTCCTTAGCAGCAGAGAAGTGCCCGTACTCAGAGCGGTAACAATGAAAAGTGCTGGTACTCAGTACCGGTGAGTATGTACCGGCCCATTTAAAGCACTGCGGGCTCTCCCAGAGAGCAGTGCTTTAAATGGGAAAAAATAAGTGCAGGTACTCATTAAAATGCGCTAGAGGTGTAGTGAGTGGGCGGGGCTAGGGGCGGGGCTAAGGACAGGACATGATGATACTTAACGACTTCTATAATAGTTGCAGCACACACCAAAACACATGATAAATGTGGTTATATAAACAAAGCAGGTTAACTCATTACATAAAATGAAAGAGAAATGCAATAATATGTTAACATTGACTTTTTTTTGCAATATTTGCACCTTCTTAATGCCATACTGTTAATTGCTGTTTAGCACAATACTATATATTTTTGAGCAAGTGAGTAGGAAGAAACTGAAAATACCCCCACTTCGAACCAAAGCTCTTATGGCACCAAGCAAATCATCATGACCCTCCCCATAAGATATCTCTTGTCTCTTCCATCGATCTATCCATTCATCCTTTCATCCAACCATTTACCTGCTGATGTCCACCATTTACCGTTTACATTCTGTTGTCTATTCAGTTTTTCATCCATCATTCAGTTGATTTTCACCATTCCGTCTGTCCACCCTTCATATCCAAACCTATCCATCCCTCCTTAAACCTATCCATTAATCTTTTCACTCATCCATCTCTTTATACACCTTTTCACTCACCCATCAATCCTTTCGCTCATCTATCCATCAACCCTTTCACTCCTTAATACCATCCACCCTTTCATTCCATCTACCCTTTCACTCAATCCCTCCTTTCACTCATCCATCATCCACCCTTTCATCCATCTCTACCTTTCATTCATTCATCCAATATTTAACTTATCCACCCATCGTCGGCCCTTATATCCAATCATCCACCCTCTTTCACCCATCCATTCACTCATCCATCCATTCATCTGCACATCCACCCTTGCTCACTCATTCACCCATCCACTCACTCCCCAACCCTCCCTACTACGTTATTTATTAACCTTTGTCGCCGAGCAGACATGTACACACAAAGGGCCACCCATTTTCTTTAAAATACCTCCTGAGAGTGTCTTGATTCTTTCTCTCTCACTTTTTTCTTACAAAAAACAGGCTTACAAATGCAGGCAAACAGACAAACATAAGCAGACACACAAAAGGTTTTGGTATGTTAAAAGCCATGTTATACTCTTCAGTATGGCTTTTTTAATTGCCACTGCCAGGGGATTGCCAGGATTCCTGTGTTTACGCAAATGCAGAGGATGGTGTGAATGTGTTGACAGCTCAGGACCAGAATGGACCCCAGAGCTGCCGAGGTTTCAGATTTCTATGTGTGACATTTTCATATTTTCATTGTAATTATGAGTGACATTTCAACGATGTGAGTGACACTTTCTCACTAGCAAAATGAGGGTATCATATAAATATAAAAAAATTACACATTTGAGTAGAGCTGCTGTTTCAGATTGCTTATGTGTGACATTTTCATAGATTCAGTGGATTTACGAGAGTCAGGCAACAACTAGATGTGTAACACTTAGAGGGGCACATTCTTGCGAGCATAACCATGGTATGAAGTCAATGGAAGTAGACAAATATTAGAAATCGCACTCATTTGAGCAACAAGGAAGTCAAACTCGGCAGCAGGTACTTTTGAAGCTATTATTTAATTTCAATAAAAATCAGCACCCTCCACCCCAACCTCAGCTTCAGGTGCGGCCAAACCACATGCAACAAAGGGATCTCTGTGACAAAAACAGCAACTCACTGAGCTATCCACATACAATACAATACGCCTTTTGAAGACCCATTAACCATCTACGCTACTTATTGGTCAGAGTGCGAACTGCCAGTAGAGAAAACTCTGACTTCTCGACAGCGGCAACAATAATCCCATGAGTTATCTCTGATTTAGCAAGTCTAACTGTGCTGAGAAAATAAAGGGTGCTGCTTTGTAGTGTCACTGTCAAGCAGGGATGTTAAACACTTTGCACTATTAATAAATCAGCCAAACTGCTAGTTTAGACAAAACTTAGCGCATATTCAGCACTCACAGAGAACTCTAGTGTGCCCATTTGCAAGGCCCTATGCCGTGCTGGAGCCCTAATCATTTTTGTAACAAACAGTTTAAATGTCAGCAGCAGGAGAATATTAAATGATCTCTTTACTGCTGTACGAACGATCCACGAGGAGCTGCTGACTGGCACTGCGGGGATCGCTAGCCTGTCTCTTCTTCAGAGAGTCAGACAGCGAGCCCTGCTGCAGTGTCTCTGCTTGTGCCACCTGCTTCCACTATGAGACTCACGATGGCGTGGTGAGTCTGGGGCAGAAGTCAGGCTCTACTGGGCACAGCAATAACAGGAGGAGGTGAGCAGGTGATTGATTCTCAAACACCGGCTTCCTCCTTCAACTCCAGGCAGCAGGGTAATTTCATGGGTGCACTGGGGCCCGGCTGGCAGGCAGGAAATGAAACATCCTGCCACAGCATTGGCATATAAGAAGCAGACCGGCCAATGGAGGCCTTTGGAAGGTAGGCGCCTCAATGCAGAAAACAGATTAGCGCTCCAGGGGCCACTTCAATCGCATTGTCTGGTCATTAACACTCACATCAAACCGAAAGGACGTGTGAGATTCCGCCGCCCTTTTGTCTGATAACATTTATGTTCAAAGTGTTACCCTGCACTGACTTACTTTTCACTTATCACTACCTGAAGTGCGGCGCTTTGAAAATCACACGCGCACACTAGCAAGTAAAATGAATCTCTCCCCCACCTCTTTCAAGCACAGCATGACGGCGAGCACCGGACATTATCCAAAAGAGCCCTGCTGAATAGTTCAGCTGGGGCTCTGATGGGTGGGAGGGGGCTGCAGAAGCGGCGCCTCGGCTGCCAGTGACATGTCACACTCCGGCTCACCAGCACAGCCACGAGTCTACCTTTTTATGAGTACCGGTACTCTCCTTTTGAAGAAGAGAAGTGCCGGTACTCAAAGTGATAAATGTAGGAAGTGCCGGTACTCAGTACCGGTGAGTACCGGCCCATTTAAAGCACTGCCAGAGAGGATACATTGCAGGAGGTGCAAGTTTTGTTTCTGAACCCAATCCCGGTATGCCCAGTTTGGTGTAGAGTATGGAACAGACAGAGGTTGCACGTAGATTATATGGTCAGCGGATCCATTACACATCCTGCACGTGTGGCACACGCCCTCCTTTCATGAGGTGGAGACGGAGTGAGAGAGAGGTGACAAGGGGGAGAGAAGCTGAAAATAATATCGGAGAGGAGATGAGGGGACAGGGTTAAATCGAGCTAATCAAAGAATATTTCTAGCTGCATCGAGGCCTCGGTATATTGCCTAAGCTGGTGTACTCGAACAAATACGAAGTTAAATCACAATATTTGTCGAACACAGTTATTTCTGCTCATGCGCACAGACGAAATAGGACGCAGTGTCTTGCATGTAGTGCACATACACATAACATAATGATTAAAACATAGTGGGGTTATTTGCAAATATTTTTTACACGACAGATTAAAATGGTGCAAACTATTGCATCGATTTACTTTGCACTACAAAATCCTGTACAGCGCCTTGCAAGCATCCACGTAGACCTTAATAAATAATCCATATATACTAGTAGTTTACTTTGCTTTCTTTGGACACTGGAGAAAAAGCAGCTTTATTTTTGTTAATTGGAGTTGAGTCGCTGTTGAATGTCAAGCCAAGATGCAATCATAAAATGAGCCTCGGTTCTTGCCAGGAAATCTTCGCAGTTACAGCAGTGGCTCAGAGACCTCCCAGAGGTAATCTAGAGAAGGGAGTATTTCTTCCTTTGACCCTGGTATCAAATGAAATCGTTCTGTGAACAAATGATAACTTTTATTTAATAAATTGAACAACTATCACGAGGCATCCAGCAGTCAGAGCACAGGCAAGCGAATCTGCAAAACTAGCATGCACAGGCACAGAAAGCTGCCCAACCTGAAATACAGAGATACTGAAAAACACCTCAGGGAAATGTGCGCAGAGAATGGAAATACGTCTTATCACCAAGAGCATCCTGAGAGCAACCTACCGTCGAGCGTGAACACCTGCGTCATAGGCGTCATGAGAACTGGGGAGAGTTTCTCAGACAAAGAGGAAGATCAGATACGACAAGTTAATAAATTCACTGTTATAAACAGAGAAGACATGAAGCAGAAATACTTATTAAAAGTCTCACACACGAGCTGTTATTTGTATTGAATTGTGCCTATTGCTCTCACTGTGCGTGATTATCAGGTACACTAGCTGTAATAAAAGTATCAAACATTAGTTAACGTGTTAAAATGGCGGCGGTAGTAAATAGAACAAGCAGTGCACAGTGATGTTACAGGAACTGGAGGCATAGTTACGTGTGTCATGTTCTTGGCTTTAATTGTTGTTGTACTATTTTCCTTTTTAGGATAGTCTAATATTCCATGGGCCATATTCACAGGAAAAAAAACAATAAATGCATGGGTGAATATTTACATCTTCTCATGAACGTACTTTTATACTTTTTTTCTCTTCCCAAAAATGTGCATACGATTGCCTGGAAAGCTGTACCAGGCGCAGGTTACCTCGCACACTCCTGGGAATGTCACCTCCCAAAGGCTCTTATTCCCCTCTACATAGCATAAGTTCCTGAATGGGGGAATAGAGCCCCCAGCAAAAAAAACACCCTTTATTTCTCTGCAGGGAAACACTAAGCTGAGGTTTGTATTGGATACTTGTTACTCTTTTCAGTTCTGGATAGTCTGATCTTCACAGAGTTGGCCTGCTTAAATTAAGGGTGACCCCTTCCAAAACAAGTGTAGTTAGATTTTGTTGTGTATGGAAAGTTTCGTGGTGATCCTTCAAGTGGGGGCCAAAAAACAAGGGGGTGTCAAAAAAAGTATGTTTTCCCATGTTAATTCCTGTAGGACTTTTAGACACTCCTGGAGATCGAACCGCTGAACGAAATAACACACAATTTGGCAAAAAGATTGATTTGGTTACACAGATTATTCTTTCTGTTTTTTGGTGTGAGTCTGTTCCCGTAGTTTTTGAGAAATTTCAGGCAATAAAGATAGTGATGTCTGTGACAGTGGAGACTTCTCGAAAAATAACGAGCTTGTGCAGAGAAATGCAGAGCTCTGGCTATCTGTCACCACTTCAACCAGGAAGTGTTGGCAGCCATCTGGGGTTTTAACCGAGTCCCACAGAAAAAGTTTTTTTTTTAAAAAGAGGGCAGGGTAGGAATACCCTGACCCCCAAACCTTGGTCTTGGGATCCCCCTGACACCCCACCAGGCAAAAAAAGCTTTGTTTTAAAACAAAAGAATGCTGCAAAATCACGATATTCACTGGAAAATACAAGGAAAAAAAAGCAAGGGCTCCCGTGCCTGCTTTTAAATTACCCCTATTGAGCCAGGTCTGAGGGGCATAACATTAAAATACAAGGGGGCGAATAGGACCCCCTCCTCAGGCTTATAAAAGCCCCGGGGACCACCACCTCCCCGGGGCAGGGCTTTTAATTTCCCCTTGCGGCAACATATGCACCCTGGGGATCACCACCTCCCCAGGGCAAATGTCAAATAAATGCGGGTGTCTCGTGGGGGAACCCCCGAATAAATTAAAATCACTGCCTTGGGGAGGTGGCGGTCCCATGCGCCCCCTTCCCCGGGCACCTAAATATGTATGCAGAAGGGCAGGTCAAATTAATGCAGAGAGCCCGTGGGGCACCCCAGCAGGCCCAGGGTCTGCCACCTCCCTGGGGTAACTCATTCACATTAAGGGGGGCTCATGGTCATGGCACTGAAGCTCTTGCCGCCGATTCCCATGAGCGGAGTTTAATACCGTGTTGAGTCTGCCAGCTGCCGCCATAAATGTCACCGGGTGCCCTGTGAACCCGTGGGGCAAATGTCTGGCGCTGGAGCGGGCAGGGGTGCCGCAAGGTTCAGCGCATTTCTTCACCCCTCGGGAGTTGGGAAACCTGAGCGGTGGTATCGCTACCTGAGCCCGAGGCCTCCGCTACTCCTTGGGCTCTGAAACCTTTGGAAAGGCGGGATTTCTCCTCTAGAGTCTGCTTACCATTCTCCAGAATCCCGTCACAGGTCGACTGGACCTTTTTATCTGTCATAGAGTAAATTTAGGCAATCTAGTCACAACTAAATAAATCAAATTCAGAATACCCAATTGCTTTCCCCAAAGAACCACTGACTAAAGACTGAATTTAAAAGGTTTATTACATAACCAAAAATAACTGCAGATACAGGCACCTCAGCAAGAGGTTCAGAAGATAAACAGGTACTAATACAAACATAATCCTACGGAAAAGTCTCAATCGACTGATGAAAAGAACGAGGATCAATTCCAGAACCATTAAACTAAACAGGATAGCTATAACTTGAGTTCTGATACTCATCAGGATAAAAGACATCAATTCAGATTAGTCTGTCCCTACTCTATGCTAGATGACATCCCTACTCAACAATAGTCCAACCTAACCAAAGGTGTCATCTGTGGAGACTTCCTAAGAAGTTCACCACTTCTCTCTTAGACTAAAATTTCCATCACTGCTGCTAAGCTCCTTGCCCATGCGACCGCTCTCTCAAGCTCCTCAGCCATCTGCTCTGCCTCCACCCTCGGGGTGCTGTCCCTAATACAAAACCCCACAATGTTAACGACACGCCTATAGGTACGCCCATCTAGAAGGTATTGAGTTCTGTAAAATTCCACATGGCGAGGATTCATCTTTGTCCGTTCAGCCGTCCTTGGGTCCCAGGCTCTTCATCCTTTCAAGTCGCTTCTGTAAATTCCTGGTCTACTCCTCCATGTCTGAGTCTAGAATCCTAACATACACACACAATGGGCCCTTCTACTCTACTATCTGCTTGATGAGGCGCCTGCAAAGGAATACACACATAACTCGCAGTGTATGATTATTGCAACATTTCTTAAAGGTCACATCTATCCCTCCTGTCTTCAGCTCAATGTTTAACCAAGACATTTCTCAACAGGCCTGCACTGTTTCCATTAACTAGGCCTCTGCTTGAGTTTTAGGCCCAACGTTTTACATTTAACTTGTTCTCTTAGTTCACTAGACATTAAACCTTAACCATAAATGCATCTTCTACTTTAAGCAAATCATATATGTATATATGTAATTCGTTACGTTTCAGATAAAGCAGATCTCAATTTCTATTGCATTGTTAAACACACGTTGCATTAGGAGAAGGTTTCATTTTAAAAGCATCTATATATGTCAGCAAGCATGGGTTGCACTTTGTAACGTTGGCTCTGCACATTTTCTGATACCAATTCTCTTTAGCACTTTCCATACCTTGCATCTAACTATGATTAACAGGCCTCTATATATGCAGGTGCTGACTACTTGTACATATGCTGCACCCCTACAAATTTCACTGTAAATGGCGCTCTCTCAGTTCCCCCCTTTGATGACCCGTGTCATCACCACCCTCACATCATCCTCAGAATAAGCTTGTGAGCTTGTGGCCATTTTTCCCCTCTTGAGCATCTCCAATGCTCTCAAACTGCGGTATTGATTATCTTGCAGTCTTTCCATTCGCATCTCTTGCACTCTCATTGATCTCGCTAATCTATTCGCCTTGTACCACTTGCACAACCTCACTAAACCCCACAAGGCGATCACACATGCCACTGCTATGATAAGGGGTTTTAGTACAAAACCAAGGAAACCCTTTCCTAGGTTGGCAAACCAGCTTCCAACCTTCCCAAATCCCTTACCAACCGTTTCCCATGTATTCTCTTGGGTCAAGTCCTCGATCTCATAATGGATCGCAGTAATGTTGCTTATATATGTCTCCAGATCCTTAGAGTTGTCTGGTATATAAGTGCAGCATTCCTGAATCTTCAAACGTTTACAGACTCCGCCCTCTTTTGCTAGGAGGACGTCTAGGGCAAGACGGTTCAGTAAAACCATTGTCCTTATCGACAACATCTCACCCTCCACCAGCACTAATGACTTGGCTGTATTCATTGACAGTTCATCCACTACAGTTGCTAACCGTCTTATCTTGATGTCATTCAAAATGACCCCTAACATGTGTATCGCTGCTCCAAACACATCTCCAATCACTGCTCCAGCACTCTCCCCCCGCTTTACCCTCCTCTGGGACCCTCCCTCCAAGAGAGCAAAATCCTCAGTATGGTAAATCTTGGGAAAGATAATTGCTAGATAACACGTTCCATACCACTTCTCTGGCAATCTCACATACGCATTCTTTCCACAGACAAAGTATACAGTAGGAATCACCTGCACCACGCTCTTCAAAAAGTCCTTCGTGTAATACTCTAATGTAAAGGTGTGTTCGCACGTGGTCTGACCCACATACACATTTTCATAATACGTCTGTGGTCTGTGGAGGCACAGCTTCCCCTTCTGTACTTCATCTAAAGCTATTGGACCGTAACTCCCTTTTGACTTGTGCTTCTTCTCTTCTTCGGTCCAATCTACCTTTCCTTGACCTGAATCTCGCAACTGTTTTTGCTTTGTGTACCTATCTTCCACCTGCTCAATGAACTTCTTTTCCACCTCTGACAATGAGCAAGTCAAATTGTGTCGGTGTGCATACGGTGTGTCTAGTTCTCGTGTGGGAATGAAAAAATATCCCAGTCTGTCTTCCGATTTATAATAGTCCCACTTATTCAAATGCTTGTAATTTGGGACTTCTGGTAACACAGCATCATAATTTGAAAAATAATATTCAAAATGATTTCTACCATACAATATACTAATCAATAAACTACAGGAAATTCCATATGTCAATGGAAGGTGATGGTATCTAATGCCCTCATCTACTGAGGCTGGCAATTGCATACACACATAACAGTCTTTCGCATCCATCGCATCAATGTATTCATACAACAGTTTTGCATAAGCGTTCTGTCCAAAATTTCCTTTAGACAGGTCAGTATGTAACCTACGACTTTCGGCAGCCAGTAAGGCCTTCTCTCTTCTTTCTCTTTCTCCCTTCTGGCTAGGGGTGTCAGGTGCCTGCGTCCCCACTGCCTTCTCTACTGGTTCGTGTGGTGCAAAATAGGAAACTGAAACCACTATAACTATAAGGAGAATCACTCCTGCTAAAAGGGTGCCTACTATGCACTTGGCTCTACGATTCGGGTTTCCAGGTGCCATGGTTTTGGCTCAAGCAGTTCGTGCTCGGAAAGCACCCAAGTCTCTTTCTTTGCTATTTGAGTCCTTTGAACCACACCTGGCAACTTGAATATTCTGTTTCAGTTCTTCTTTTTCTTCAATCAACAGACAGCCCTAACCCTTCTCCGTTAACTGTGGAAAGTCCCTAACTTTGTTCTTCTTCCACTCGGCTCTAGGTTAGTTTTCAACAGTTATTCACAACAGTCTTTTCAAAGTCTTTCAACGCACATTTTTAAAGCTCAAAGTTCTTGTCAAAAGTTCAAAGTTCAATTTTACAGCTCTTAATAGTCTATGATTATGCTTGATCCGATTGCCTGCAACACATAATCCAAAAGTTCTATGCGAAGCACAACTACATCATAGGCTGGCATGTCCGGAACGAAGGTAGGGAAAATCAGTCTTTCCAGGAGTAAATCACGTATCTTGCTTAGGAGAGGGGGATTAGGAATGGTGAGTGTCAGGATACCTTCAATTTCAAGTCCAGGTATCAACAACACCACTTGCAGCTTAACATTGGGGATTGTACTGGTCACTTCCACTGACCTCACTCTCCCGGACCTCAGTACCCCTGGCATTGGTAATCCTAACATTTGTGAAAGGATAGGTCCACTCTGGAGTGGCATATCTTTGGCACGGCACTCGCACCCTCCTCGACCTTCTCGGTCCACTCTGCGCCGCTCCTTCGTTTTCTCCTTCCAGATCAGACTCTTCGGACACAGGGGCGAGTTCTCTTTCGGAAGCCAATCTCACATTCATTCGCCTCCGCCTTTCGGGCCAATGAGCTTCTGCACCTCTTGCTCGCCGGCCTCTCGTTTGCACACCCTGTTCGTCCTCCCTGTCAGCCTCTTCTGCACTCAGATCACCTTCTCCGCCACTTCCCTCTTCTGGGGCGGATTCAGTGTCACTGTCGTCGTGATCATACACAGCTTGATCAGGGGAGTTCCCAACTTCTACCGGCACCCCCACAGCTTGACTTGTCCCCTCTTCTGGATCCTCTTCATCGTTATTGTTTTCATCCACGGGAGGAGCTGTTCCTTCTTTAGGTGCTGGAGCTCGTCGGGTGTGAGAAGCATGGACCCAATTCGGCAATCCGTCACACTTCACAGCAGTAGTGGTCACAAGTATCACCTGGAAAGGTCCTCTCCAGCGTACATCCAAGCATCTCTTCCTCACGTGCTTCCGTACGAACACCCAATCCCCTGGGCACAGGTCGTGACAGAGGTCGCTAGCAGCCGGAACTTCAGCAGCCTGCACCTGAAGGAACACAGAACGGATGACATCAGATAGTCCCCTACAGTAATCAAGAATCAGGTCATCTGTGATATTCAGCAAGGCAGTTGTAGGAATAGATGGCAGTCTCATAGCCCTCCCCATCAAGATCTCGTGAGGTGAGAGCCCTGTCCTCCTATCCGGGGTACTGCGCATACTCATTAATACCAATGCCAGTGCATCGGGCCATTTTAGGGACGTGGATGAGCACACTTTTGCCATTCGGGCCTTCAGGGTCCCATTGATCTGTTCTACTATGCCAGAAGCCTCTGGACGGTAGCTACAATGCAGTCTTTGATCAATATTCAGAGCAGAGCAAAGCATCTTCACAACTTCGCTATTAAAATGTTTTCCTCGGTCCGATTCCAGAGAGGTCGGAACCCCGAATCGTGGCACCAATTCCCTCAGCAATAGTTTAGCCACTGTGAGTGTATCGCACCTGCGAGTAGGGTATGCCTCAACCCATCTAGAAAACACACACACAATCACCAAGACATACCTAAGGCTATTACACCTCGGCATTTCAATGAAATCTATTTGCATCCTGTAAAAAGGTCCGCCAGACTTTCCAATGTGACTCAGTGTAACTGGTGTTCTCTTCCCAACATTTATCTGTTGACATGTCACACATCTCTGACATACTGGTTCCGCAGCCTGTCTAAACTTGGGGTTATACCATGTCTGTCTGAACACGCGCAACATCGCATCTCTCCCCAAATGCACAGGACCATGTATCTGTCGTGCCATCGCACTCACCAGCTCATTCGGCAACACAGCTCTTCCATCTGCTGAAACCCACATGTCCAGATCTCCCTTGACACAACCAGCCGATTCCCACACCCTTTTCTCATAGTCTGACGTCTGTCCTTGCATGTCTCTCAATTCTTCCCAGGTATCTGCCACTTCAAGCATCATGCTTAGCTCAGTTCTCTCCTTTGGCCCCTCGATCGTCTGTTCAGTATATGAATATCCCTGCTCTGCACAGTAACGTGCAACTTCATCAGCATAACGATTTCCCATAGTCACGAAGTCCGTGCCTTTGGTGTGTGCTGTACATTTAACCACTGCTATCGCTGCAGGACCCTGCAAGGCCTCCAGCAATAACCTGACAATTTCGCGATTCCTGATTGGGGAGCCAGATGACGTCATGTAACCCCGCTGAGACCACAACTGACCAAAGTCATGGACCACCCCAAACCCATATTGGCTGTCGGTGTAGATGGTAATCCGAATTCCGTTGGCTGCCAAACAGGCACGCGTCAACGCAATGATCTCAGCCACCTGCGCGGAGTGTACTCCTTCCAGGTAGGCTGCTTCAATTATTCCAGAAATAGTACAAACAGCAAACGCTGCTCTCAACTGACCAGTATTGTCTCTTATGCATGAGCCATCGACAAAGTAAATTTCATCTGGGTCTGTCAACGGCACATCAACAATATCCGGCCTTGGTTTGGTGCACAGTTCAGTTACATCGAGACAATCATGGTCTTCCCAATCATCTTCTATATCGTTTGGTAATGGCAACAAGGTAGCAGGATTCAAGACAGAGCACCTCCTGAGAGTCACATTCTCCGCAGCAAGTATAACCTGCTCGTAGCGTGTGAGCCTGTTGTTGGTTAAGTGCTGCGTCCTGGTCCTGGTCATCAACAATTCCACAGAATGAGGTACATGCACTGTCAGTGGATATCCCATCACTATGCTCTCACATCTTTCAATGCTGACACCTGTTGCAGCAACGGATTTGAGACATCCGGGCAACGCTGCGGCTACTGGATCTAAGGTAGCCGAAAAATAGGCAACTGGTCTACGGACTCCTCCATGATCCTGCACTAAAACTGCTAAAGCACATCCTTCCCTTTCGCAACAGAATAATGCAAATGATTTATGGTAATCTGGCATTCCCAGAGCCGGAGCACGACACAAGTCCTCTTGCAGCTCGAGAAAAGCCATCATACAGTCTGTGTCCCATGGTACCGGATCAATTACATCCTTGTGCGTCAGTTTCTGCAAGGGTTTTGCCTTCAGAGAAAAGTTTGCAATCCATTGTCGGCAGTAGCCAACCATGCCCAGGAACATTCTAACCTCCCCCTGGGTCGAGGGCACAGTCATTCTCATGATCGTTTATATTCTGTCTGGTGACACCTTCCGCTTTCCCTGCTCGATTCGGTGACCCAGATACTGCACTTCTTGCAGGCAGTACTGTAACTTGCTAGGTGATACCTTGTGCCCATTCTCTCCCAAATGGTTCAACAAGGCTATGGTGTCAATCCTACAAGCGTCTTCGGAGTCTGACGCAACAAGGAGGTCATCTATGTATTGTACGAGAACTGAGTTCTATGGCAGTACTAGACTCTCCAAATTCCTTTTCAGCAACTGATTAAAGATCGATGGGCTCTCTGTATACCCTTGTGGGATACGGCACCATGTTAATACGCGACTCTCTATTTTGAACGCAAAAAGAAATTGGCTTTCCTCATGTAGTGGGATGGAAAAGAAAGCTTGACACAAATCAATCACAGAAAACCACTCAGCTTGGAACGGTATCTGAAACAGTATTACTGCTGGATTCGGTACCACTGGACAACATGGGACAACTATGTTGTTAATTTTTCGTAGATCCTGTACTATCCGGTACTTCCCGCTTGGCTTCTGCAAGCCCATTATCGGAGAGTTACAGGGGCTGCCCATAACCTCCTTCAAGATCCCTTGTCTAATCATGGACTCAATCACGGGTTTTATACCTTCAAGTGTCTCTGGGGTCAACTTGTACTGTGGTGTTCTGGGGAAGTCAGCGTTCGGCTTTATCTGTATTCTAACAGACTCTACTCCTTTGATCAGTCCGATCTCTTCCCCCGTAAAGTCCCACACTTCCGGTGCGACTGAGTCTCTCAAGTCCCAGGGAAGTTCTTCCACAGTTATGGCAGGGTATAGTTCAATGCACACATGCGAATTTGCAACTTTAAAATCAGCATCGTCATCATTAGTCTGCAACTCTACTCCCTTGGGGGTACAATAGATGGTGCAGTTCAGCTTACACAAAAGGTCTCTTCCTAGCAGACATACAGGGCTAGAATAACACACCACAAACTGATGTCTATCTCTGAAACTTCCGATCTTTACCGGAACTGGCTCAGTAAGGGGATTTGTCATTCTTCTGTTTGCAACCCCCACCACTTGAATAGTCTGTCCTGAAAGGGGCAAATTAGGGACCACTGCGGACCGCACAGTAGACCTGGAAGCACCAGTATCTACCAAGAAGGTGGTGGGGTGTCCATCTACGTCAGCCTCTACAAAGGGTCCCCTCTGATCTACCTCTAGTACTGCTCCAAGGGTACAGTCTTCCTCCCCATTCAGGCACCGTCCTGACACTGGATCAAAGTAATAATGCTCATCTCCCTCGACTATGAAGGGCATCTGCTTGTAAACCTTGTTCCCTACTGAAATCTTAGGTGGTTGAGGAACCAGAGCCCTAGGGGCCGATGTCCCCCCTTTTGTCATTTGGGGCTTAGTCACTGTCACCTTCCGCCTCGGAGGGGCTTCGACTTCCTCGACTTCCTCCTCCTCCTCCTCCTGCACCTGGTTGTCCGGATTATGGGGGCACTCATGTTTCCAATGCCCGACCTCGTGACACTGATGGCACTTGGTCGTCTTTTTCAGGGTCGCTATATCTATCCTAGGTCTCGGACCTTCCTCATTGTCTCTTTTCTGTCCCCCTGACTTCCTTCCCAAAGTGCCATTTCCTGATTGGCCCTGCCCTCCTGCTTGCATCTGGACTAGCATCAGTTTGTCCTTAAGCGTCTTCGTTTTCGAATCTATCTTGTCACTGCAGTACCTTGCATACCTCAAAATCTCGTCTAAAGGCTTGTTTTGCCAACAGATCAAATGTTGCTGTATAATGAGGCAAATATCAGGCCTCAATCCCAGCACAAACTTGGATACAAACTGTCCCATATCCTTCGGATCCATCACATCTAATCCACTGTACTGTTTAAAAATCAGCAATAGCCTCTCATAGTACTCATACACCGTCTCTTTTGGTTCCTGCCTAGTCCGATCTATTTTTACCCAGTCTATGTCCTGTGGTGGTACTTTAGTCTTCAGCCACGTGATCGCCTGCTCGTACTTTGCCATTACTCTAGGTGACGGTCCATTTGTGGTGCTATCTCTCTCTGGCTCCGCTGTGGGCCATTCGACACTGACCTTGCATGCTATCCACAAATCACTTGGAACCACAATGTCAAACAGTGTGTTTAAATCAATCCACAGCACCTTTGAGATTTTAACGAACCTCTCTACCTGCTTGTACCATTCCACTGGGCTCTCTTGCAACTTTGGGAAAGTGTTAGTAAAGGCAGCCAGGTCTCCCCTGCTCCAGGGTACATGTACATATCCCCCATGGGCCACCTCCCGCAAGGGGTACGCTTCGGCATGCATCAACCCTCCTCCCGGGGGTGTCCCAATAACACTCCGCCTGACAGTCTTTTTCTTTGACCACCTTTCCTCCCATCTCTCCAAGTTAGACCATGTTCGGATTCCCATGATCAGCTCCCTGATATGTGTCTTTAACCCGATCACTCTCTTTTCTTCCAGGTCTTGATCAGAGTACTGTAACCTATGGCCCCCTTGTAGGGCTTTCGTTTTTGTGAAATCCACCTCATACTTTTTCACTAATTCTGAGAGCTTCTCATGAGCAGTCCTAGCCTTCCGAGTGACATCCTTTGCCACGAACAATAACTCATCCGGTCCGTATAATTCAATCCTTTCTAGTGGCAGTGTGCCTTCCACAATCTCCTCTACTTCTGACTTTAGTCTCAGCACATCTAACCTTCTTGCCTTTATTGCCGATCTCAACGTGCCTTGGCTAGAAGTTTCCTTAGAGTCCCTCCCGCTGCCGTTCTGACTCTCTCTCCTGTTCTCTTCAGGTGTGTTAGGAGGAACCCTTCTACCCTCACAGGTCTCGCAGACCCACTCCTTCCTGCTGTTTCCAGAGGTGTGGTGGGACGTCCCCCTACTTCCCACACCTTCTCGTTCCCATTCTTGTCTGCTTTCGCTAGCTGCACAGTGAGAAACCATCCTATTCTCCTCGTTCTCTGACCCATATACATTCCTCGACCTGTCACTCTGGGTATACACAACTGGTTCCCAAGTTCTCAAATCTGGCCTTAACTCCCTCATCGACTTCGGCCTTGGACCTCTCAGATCCATCGATCCCCTCCAACCCCCTCTGTCTTCCGAAGGGTCTGCCGATGTTACCAAAGGGGTGCTCCGTTCTATAGGTCGAGGTAATGTCTTCCACCCATCTGCCACATGAGTTCTACCATCGCTTGCACTTCTCTCACTCCTCATCTGGGGTAAATTCTCATTATGTGTCTGTTCTGGATTGTACACTGATACTATGGGACCTATGGTAACCGGTACTGTAAGTGTGTCTGGCAGTTTCTGAGAGTGGACACCCTCTTCCACCCGTACCTTCTGTACTGTAAATCTTCCCACTACTCTATTTACCGGTGAGGGTGGAGGTGCCTTTTCTCCCTTTTCTGGGGTAAACTTGTCCCCTGAGGTGTCCCATCCGTTCCCCATTGGAACTCCGCCTTCCCCTGTTGGAGCCTCCCAGTGCTTTCTCGATTGTTGCGTTCCCTCTAGCTCTGGATTGTATGGGGGTGGCCTTTCTGACAACAGCCTCTCTATCAGGCTGTCGTCTGTCTCACTGTCCTCATCTTCTGTACTCTTTTTCTGCCCATCCCCTTTACTTTCCAGTAACGGATACAACTTATCTACTGTAATGGTTTGTACCCTCCATCTCTTTTCCATGGCATCCCATCTCGCTTCCCGAACCGCCCTTACCGATCGCTTCACTCTTTCCTGTCTCCTGTCTCTGTTCCTGTCGTGGGCTGCCCTGATCCATGCATTGAGTGCTTCAAACTGTGTTGGTCTGGGCAAAGGTCGCAATGCAGCCATAATTGCTATCAACTGGTATAACACTTCTAGTCTAAACGTACCATATTTAGGAAAGGTCAATTCCTCGTTTCCATCTGTCATCTTACACCAATTATCAAGCCACAATATGGTATGCAACCCAACGTTCTTTGCCATGTAATAAGCTGGAGTATCCTCGGGTGGAGCCTCCTCCCCTCCCCGAGGTTCTATCTTGTTTTCTCCTTTGAAACATTTCCGCAATATTTTAAAACATTTCATGATGAAACCCACAACGTTTCCTTGTTTACAACCCTCGTTTACTTCCTGATGACAATCCACCAATCTCAGCGCGGCTTCACGCCGACCGCCCTATCACAGCGCGGCTTCACACCAACCGCCCTATCACAGCGCGGCTTCACACCAACCGCCCTATCACAGCGCGGCTCCTTCTGACGTCACTCTCCTCCGTTTCGCAGCAGTTCCCCTCCTTTCTCCGATGTCTCGCCGGTCACGCATGCGTCCCAATCATACACTAGAAATGATTACTTCCGATCAAGCAACCACTTCCTTGACTGTACGGCTACAGTCTAACTGTAATTGTCGCCTTTCTCGGCAAATGCCTGTCCGCGAGCGAACAGACAATCACCTCAACTGTCTCCGGTAACTTCCGACCAGCGTCCGTTACCCCCACACTCTTTCGGGCGATCAATGGTACCTCTTGAACCCCTTTCTCAACAGTCGACAATTACTGTGGATGTTCGATACACCCAAACCACTTAAACTCTCCTTGAGCTTAAGATTTTCACCGGTTGCGCGCGCTCACAACCTGATCTCCTTTCACACTACAGGCATTCAACTCCGCTAGACATTACAACACAATGACACAAAATAACACCGCAATCTAGCAACGCATGACCCTTTTCATACTCACTCTCTTCCGACCTGCTGCTTTCCGCCGCACCGTTACTCTCCGTCAGATTCCATGGAACGCCATCCTCCTTCCGTGGCTCTCTGGACACTCTTCATGTTCTTCATGTTCTTCTCTATGGGCCTCGGGGAAATCTCAACCTACTTCTAGATTACCCTTACTCCAGAAGATAAACCATCCTAATCTGCTACCAACTGGAAAGGCGGGATTTCTCCTCTAGAGTCTGCTTACCATTCTCCAGAATCCCGTCACAGGTCGACTGGACCTTTTTATCTGTCATAGAGTAAATTTAGGCAATCTAGTCACAACTAAATAAATCAAATTCAGAATACCCAATTGCTTTCCCCAAAGAACCACTGACTAAAGACTGAATTTAAAAGGTTTATTACATAACCAAAAATAACTGCAGATACAGGCACCTCAGCAAGAGGTTCAGAAGATAAACAGGTACTAATACAAACATAATCCTACGGAAAAGTCTCAATCGACTGATGAAAAGAACGAGGATCAATTCCAGAACCATTAAACTAAACAGGATAGCTATAACTTGAGTTCTGATACTCATCAGGATAAAAGACATCAATTCAGATTAGTCTGTCCCTACTCTATGCTAGATGACATCCCTACTCAACAATAGTCCAACCTAACCAAAGGTGTCAGCTGTGGAGACTTCCTAAGAAGTTCACCACTTCTCTCTTAGACTAAAATTTCCATCACTGCTGCTAAGCTCCTTGCCCATGCGACCGCTCTCTCAAGCTCCTCAGCCATCTGCTCTGCCTCCACCCTCGGGGTGCTGTCCCTAATACAAAACCCCACAATGTTAACGACACGCCTATAGGTACGCCCATCTAGAAGGTATTGAGTTCTGTAAAATTCCACATGGCGAGGATTCATCTTTGTCCGTTCAGCCGTCCTTGGGTCCCAGGCTCTTCATCCTTTCAAGTCGCTTCTGTAAATTCCTGGTCTACTCCTCCATGTCTGAGTCTAGAATCCTAACATACACACACAATGGGCCCTTCTACTCTACTATCTGCTTGATGAGGCGCCTGCAAAGGAATACACACATAACTCACAGTCTATGATTATTGCAACATTTCTTAAAGGTCACATCTATCCCTCCTGTCTTCAGCTCAATGTTTAACCAAGACATTTCTCAACAGGCCTGCACTGTTTCCATTAACTAGGCCTCTGCTTGGGTTTTAGGCCCAACGTTTTACATTTAACTTGTTCTCTTAGTTCACTAGACATTAAATCTTAACCATAAATGCATCTTCTACTTTAAGCAAATCATATATGTATATATGTAATTCGTTACGTTTCAGACAAAGCAGATCTCAATTTCTATTGCATTGTTAAACACACGTTGCATTAGGAAAGGTTTCATTTTAAAAGCATCTATATATGTCAGCAAGCATGGGTTGCACTTTGTAACGTTGGCTCTGCACATTTTCTGATACCAATTCTCTTTAGCACTTTCCATACCTTGCATCTAACTATGATTAACAGGCCTCTATATATGCGGGTGCTGACTACTTGTACATATGCTGCACCCCTACAAATTTCACTGTAAATGGCGCTCTCTCACCTTCACAGCACAAGGGGGTCCCGGCCTGGCCCTCTGCACCAGCTTTGGGGACTGGCGAGAGCGTGTTGCCCGACAGCAGTGTGCGCCGGGGAGTGGGAACAGGGGTTTGAAGGATTGGGCCTACCCCGGAGGCCTCCTGACTGCACCGGCCTTCCATCCGCCGGATTGAGACCTTGGTGGCTTGGGGTGCTACGGCCGCCTTCGTCCGGCTCTCCCTCTGAAGATCCAAATGCCACACTTCCCTAGGACCGCAACTCGTCATACACAGTTGCACAGGGTGCCAAGCGTTGGCGGGCGCGCTGCTACATCCACTGCAGGGGCCCCTACCGGAGGAGGTGATGGGGTCTGAAGACCCTAAACAACGGAAACTGGCCTTTGATAAACCGTCCGACTCGGGCCGCGCATCCCACTTGCTGGATCGTGTGAGCACCTTGGGTGGGACGGACCGCCAATCGATGGGAGAGGGGATGACAGCCATCTTGGCGGAGCTCCATGTGGAGTTCTGCGTCCTTGACAACCGATTGGATACTCTGACTTCCAGGCTAGACAGAATGGGGGAGCGTATCGATGGCCATCATACCCGGTTTGGAGAAGTCGAGCAGAGACTCTCGGACCAGGAAGACCGCACCAAAGATATGGCACGTAGACTGGAGAGTGCAGGGCACCTCTTGAAATCTGTTGCCATAAAAAATGAAGTTTGGAGGCCCGGTCCGGGAGAAATAACGTACGCATAGCGGGACTTGCAGAGGCCACCAACATGGGCCGGCCAGAAACCTTTTTCGAGGGGCTACTAAAAGACCTTTTTGGTGCCGCCACGTTCGTCATGGAGAG
The DNA here is from genome assembly GCF_964261635.1 of Lissotriton helveticus. Taxonomy (NCBI): domain Eukaryota; kingdom Metazoa; phylum Chordata; class Amphibia; order Caudata; family Salamandridae; genus Lissotriton; species Lissotriton helveticus. The sequence goes on from NC_136059.1 coordinate 558,662,411, forward strand.
GGCTCATCGGTCCCTGGGCCCAGGCCCGCAGCCAGGACGCCCACCACGAGCCATTGTGGTGTGTCTCCTCAATTACAGGGACAGAGATACCTTCCTCTGCCTGGCGAGAGAAGCTGCTCCAGTGACCTATTAACGTTAGATCCTATCCCTTTATCCTGACCATACTTTGGTTATCCAGGAGGTCCGCCGCAAGTTCATGGAGGCAAAACAACGACTTTGTGCCCTGGACTTGAAGTACGCAATGCTCTATCCTGCACGGCTCAGGGTGTTGGTGGGCGGTAAGCCTCGTTTCTTTGAGAACACCCCAGATTTTTTGGCCTTCTGCAAACAACGTGTGGCTGAGTCCCGTCGCAGTCCTGCCCGGTCCTCCCAGCACTCCTCTCCGGACAATAATCTGGCTCCCAGTGCTGAACTCTTCACGTCAGACTGAGATTTTGCTGCTTGTGACATTGGTTCAGGCTTCCGGCCTGCTCAGAGGCCTTTGGTAACTTTGCTTTAGTTTAACCACTCTTTTGTCCTTTCATATGGTCGTTTCATATTCCCATTGACTCAATTTGTTCTCCTTCGTCTGGCCCTGCTATGACTGCTTTAAATTAGAGTGGTGTGTTGCTCCTGTTGTTCTTCACATGTTTGCTCGCTTACTGGTGGACTCACTGTTCAGTCGATTGTTCGAGATTCCAGTATGGGGGCTGTTGCTGCGGTCTTTCCTGCAAATGACAATTTTACAACTTTATTGTTTCAGTGATGTGGGCACCGGCTGCCCGAGGCATTGCCTCTCCCCTGGATGATTCCGTATAACTTTATTCTGGGATTTGTTGTTGTTGGGATGTTGTAGGTTTATGGGGGGAGAGATTTGATTCTCTGGGCCTTTGGGCTCAGGTGTGGGTGGTGGGTAGGATCCAGGGGGTGGCGGGTTTTGAGTTTAATTTTTTGTGTGTCTGTATATTGGTTCATTGTGTTTCTCAATTGATAATGCTATTTGGTGGCCTCCGTGCTCCTCTCGCCATAGTATGGTTGCAGTTATTCATGCTCTGTTTACTCCTCTCTAAGCCATGGCTGTAGTTCAATCTGTAAATGTTTGCTTACTTACATGGAATGTTAGGGGGCTCAATAACCCGAGGAAAATGCAAACTAGTACTCGCCTTCTTGCAGGAGACCCATCTCACACCACAAGGCTCCCCCTTTTGCCTCCTCCTGGGGTTCCAAAATATTTTTTACCCGCTTCAGTAATTTTTCACGGGGGGTCTGCACGTTGATACACAGCTCCCTCCCTTTCACTTTACTGCATAAGGCGGAAGACCCCAACAGGCGCTACCTGTTAGTTAAAGGTACAATGCGGAGCCAAACAGTAATTTTTTGGGTATGTCTATGCCCCGAACACTGACGACCCAGACTTCTTTACTAATTTACATGCACTTCTCAGCCGACACAATTGCGATGTCTTCTTCCTGGGTGGGGATCTTAACATTTGGGTAAATCACGCTCTCGACTCCTCCAACCCTCAAGCTACGCCGAAGGTTCACTCTCTTACGGAACTTAATGAACTGATTGGTACACTGGACCTCCGGGACACTTGGCGACAACATTATCCTTCGACCCCTGGCTATACCTTTTATTCGGCACCCCATTCAACACACACATGTATTGACTACGTTTTTGCTTCGGTGGCGGGTTGCCACTGGATTGTGGGGGTGAACGTACTACCTCGTACTCTATCTGATCACTCCCCCCTTATATTACGCCTGGTGATCCCACATTCGGCGGGTTGGGAGCGGCACTGGTCCTTCCCGGCCTCGGCTCTTCTTGATGAGGTATTCCGTGCTGTGGTCCAGGAGGCCATTACAGAGTTCTTCACCCTGAATACAGGATCAGTGGCACACTACTCCACCCTATGGGATGCCTTTAAGGCATTCATACAGGGAGTTATTATTTCCAAGCAGGCCGGGATGCTGCGGTCGATCTGTGGCAGCCTTGCCGGAGTGGAGGCTGAATTGGCTCTTCTGGATGAGTCCTCCCCCGACACAACAGTGCAAGCCAAGTGTAATGCGCTACTATTAGACAGAGAGGCAAATCTACTTGGCAAATACCACTTGGCGAGGCGCTACGGCGAGGGTGAGCGCCCTGGCAGGACTCTGGCCAATCTGGTGAGCCTCCCAAAAGGGGCTGGGCATATTACGTCCATTGTCTGTGAGGACGGGGACGCTGCTACGTCTGACTCGGAAATTGTGGCAGAACTAGTGGCCTACTATCGCTCTCTCTAATCCACTACACTACCCCAGAACTTTTCGCAGCACCTGTCATATCTGGAGGAGATAGCTATGGTCTGGCTGACCAGGGACCAAGCTGACTTTCTGGCACACACCTTCACGGTTGATGAAATTACGCTGGCTATCGACAAACTCTCGGGCTCCAAGGCCTCCAAGGCCTCGGGCCTCCATGGGCTCACTGGAGTATTCTATAAAGCGTATAAGGAGTGCTTAGCGCCCCAGCTATTGGAGCTGTTTGCCGAGGCGTTGGAGTCGGGCACATTGCCCCATACCATGGGTGAGGTGGCCATCTCCCTGCTACTTAAACCGGGCAAGGACCCTACACATTGCTCACCCTACCGCCCGATATCCCTCATAAATTTTGATAACAAGATTCTGGCTAAAACGCTCTCCTTGAGGCAGTTGTTGTTAATGGACCAAATCCTCTCCCCGGTGCAGCCGGGGTTTATATCACATTGATCTACCGCTCTCAATCTTCGCACGGTTTTCTCTGTCATTAACCATATTGAGCCCACCACGTCAGCTGCAGTTGCGCTACTAGACGCAGAAAAGGCCTTTGATTCACTTGAGTGGCCTTTCCTTATGGCATCGCTTTGCAAACTTGGCCTTCCTTTCAATTTCATAGCTCTTATCGCCCTACTGTATTCTTCCCCTACAGCCCGCTTGCGGGTTAATAGGTCCTTATCCCCTCCTATTTCCATCTCCCATGGCAGCCGTCAGGGATGCCCATTATCCCCGCTCCTGTTCATTATTGCAATGGACCCTCTGGTCCGTCACCTCCAGGAACAACACTTGTTCCTTGGCTTACAATTTCCTGCCGGTCCACTCTTGATGTCCCTGTACACAGACAACGTCTTGCTTTTCCCGCCCCATGATCAGACTATTACTAAGAGTAATCAAGGCGAAACTTTACTCCTCTTCATTATTTCACTTAATTACATCTTGTAATAAATTTGATTGCCTGCTTTATCAGCCAGCCCAATGATTTGATAATTCTTTAGCTAATTATATAAATTCTGTATGCATATTTCCTTGTTGAGTTTAAACTGGAAAAGCTGTCTATGATAGCTCCAGAAACCTACTTGCACTGGTTTTTAAAGTCGATAGGGCAAATTAAGATTAGCTAACACATTGATTTAGAAGGAAACAAACAATACGTTTGAGGGCTATGTTAATCCTTAGATTACATATCTTGGAGTATTGACCACAAAAAAACACTGCAGAGACATTGTGGGATGGCCTCTCTACAACTGCATTGTAGTTAAAGAAACCTGTTAAAACTATGCCACATCTTGTATAACTTAAAGAAGATATGCATATGTTTTCTTCAGAAAAATCTATTTAAATGTCAGTAGCAATTTTACTGTAGTGACTCCCCTTTCTGCGAAAATGACAAATGGCTTGAAACTTTTTTGATTGTTATATTTGGATACAGCTGAATTAAATGTTCAGTGCATTGCTTATTTATGTGTGCTGCCGACTTTGGTTACAAGGGGTAGACTTGCTGCATTTATTTGTACCCTCATGTAGTGAAAGTATCCAGTGTAACATTTTTGAAAACTCTTCTTATTAAAGAAACTATTAGATAAAAACATGAATCGCTAGGATACTCCATAGGTGGGTTAATACATTCTTTTTTGTCCAGAGGCTACATTTCTTACCCAAATATTATTTGTTAGTTAGTGTTTGCAAAACCCAGCTTTCACCAATCCCTTGGTCTCTTTGCGCTTATATAGGCTACATTATGGTGATGTGATTCATCTAGTGAGTTTAAACTGTTATTACTAGCATGCAACGAAAGATAAATATCCTTCTCTCTCTGTGAAGATCAGATAGCATATTTTTAAATATTTGAGTGGAATTTTGATCTTTGTGGAGCTAGGACTAGGGGCAATTTCAGCTTTTACTGGGCTGTACATATTTTTTTCGCAATTGTTTTACTGGTTTGCAAATTCATTCAATAAGATGGATCTTCAAGTTGGCTCAAGCCGATATCTATATCTAGATATATTACATTACTTATACACACAATCCATCCATATACTTATATATATCTTTATATTTATTATGTTACTCCCAATTCAACATCTCCAATGCACTACCCTATATCTCAACCCATGCCTCTCTCTATATATGCTCAACCTCAACACCCTGGCTCATCCCAAACCTCAATATACTACTCTCTCCAATGCACTACTATATTTCTCACCATATACCTATCTCAATATATCGTCTTCCTCCGCCGTCTACTATCATACTCAAAATAACAATTTCTAGACTCTTCCCCCCTCTTCCCATCCTTTGCATTATCTCAAACTTCTTTTACTATTCAGTCTCCCAAATGGCCCTTCTAAACCCTTCCCTCTGACTCTTCCCCCCACTCATCTCATACCTCCTCCTGCTTCTATGATCTCAAAATAAACACTTTATAGACCCATCCTTCCTCTAGTCCTGCCCTATCCTTTTCAACACAAATAACGGGCTCACATGCCCACCGCTCAAATTAATTTAATATTATCCTTTACTAATACACCACTAATCCTTTTTGGGTTCCGGACTAGAGTGCTCATCGCCCAATATCCCTTCAACGCCCTTGATTTGGATATCCAAATCAAGAAGTCCATCAGGAGTGCTTAGCTGCTGCTCTGGATTTTTATCTTGAATATATTCATTAGTCGATCTTGTCACCAGAAACTCTTGAAGAGTCTGGCAAACTATTGTGACTTCTGTTGCACTGTTGAGCAGTGTTCTTGCCCACTTCTTGTTCAATGAAAGTGTCCTGACTGTTTGTGGCATATTTATTGGAAATCTGCCACTTTCTTGTTTTTAAATTGTGTTTTTTGTTGTGGAATTTTCTCTTCTTTTTTATGATGAGATCAGAGGAGAGTTGTGCATCCTTTTCCAGTTTTTTGTACTCTTTCTGTCTGTGTTTGCCTTGTACCACTCTCTCTGACGAGTCCTGAAAGGAACGAGAAGGACGTGTATCAGTATACTGATACCTATCAGGCTGTTAAATTGTATCACAGTTGCGTAAATTATAGCGTTTTTCAGTGTACTAAAGTTGTGGAGATCCACTCAGTGTTATTTGTTTTTCATTTTCGTTATTTTTATCCCAGAATTTTTTTTAGCATACTCAGGTGTCCACTTGGTGGTATCTTTATCATATTTTTGTGGCCTGGTTCCCAAATTATCACGATCTATAGATGCATAAGTCTCAGAAATAATTTTAGATAACTTGCATTCCTGATCCGCTATGGGAAAAGACACAAGACAATGGCTTATTGCCAAAGATGAAGCCTTCCCTTAAATGTTGCTTAAAATCATTGAGGAAACCATGACAGCATTCCCAATTAAATTATTCCCCAAGTCCAGGGCAGGGGCTGCCTCATGTTTATTTTGAATTTGCTTTAGCACTTCAGGCAAAACCCCAATTGATGGGGTGCAGTGTGCTCTAGTAAAATGTCCGCAAAGACAGTAACTAGTGTCACGCAATCTCCAACTGGGGGATCCATACCAAGTGGAAGACAAATAGTGAGAATTCTAAATTTATCTTGGGGTCTTATATGGAACAATCTGACTTTCTGCAGATGATGGATGGTACTGCAGCCCGTCTGTCCCACAACTAGAATTCATATACAAGATTGATACTCCAGGGGACACGCTCAGAATCTCCTTGCGTCCCAGCATTCCAGACTGAGATCTTTCCGGCCTTCAGAGGGCTGTCCACCAACCCCCCCTTTCCTACCTGTCCTGAGGAAGACCCGCCGTGACCACCAACTGGGGCACCATAGGGTTGAAACATCAACGCTTACGCTAGGTCCAGTACTACCGGGATCCTATACATCGCAAGATAGGAATCTCTGGAGTGAAATCAGCTTCTGGCCTACAACACACTTGTATATAGATTACCATGATTTCACTGTATATTTTGTACACCACTTGAGCACTGTGCACTATTGTCACTCCTATTCACTTTGTATTCCTGTAAATAATTTATCTTAACAGTCTCCCTGTGTATTGAAAATGTCATTGAATGAAGTAATTCTGATATAAACAATAACAACAACGCATTCATCTCAGTTCTTATTCATTAAGTGCTAAGTAATATAGCTCAGTTCTTATTTTTTAAGTGTTGAGTGTTTTGATCATATGATGCGTGTTCCAGAGATTGCTTTCCAGATTGCATTTTAAGCATCTTCAACTAACGTTTGTTCTACCCGACAGAACCATTTCTTGTTTAAATTGAAACTTACCCAGGTTCTGAGGGACACAGGGTTACCCCTTTATACTTAATCCTTATATGGGGATACACTGCTTCAAGCTGATTTGTTTTTTGTGCAATCCAAACTTTGATACAGTCTAACTAAATGACCATAAAGACCGAGCACATCACAATTATTTAAAGCTCCTGCATTTGAAAATGGTGTGTAGCCACTAAGAATGACCTGTTGACCCCTCATTACTGAGAGTGATGGAGCGAGATTCAGAAATGTTTTTCATTTCAACTCGTGAAGTCACATTTCCATAATTAATTAATAATATTATTGATCTGTGCTGTGTGTGTATTAATTCAACCTTGTTTAAAGTTGCATACACAAAAGACACGTGGGAAACTAACATGTGTGCTCATAAATGTGCATTATGTTGCATTCTCATGTTTGTGGAAATAATAAATTAATTTTGTCTATTGTCATGTCAAAAATTAACTGCAGCTGTGTAGAATAAATGGCATGTGCTTATTTTGCTTCCCTGTCTATGTGGTGTCACTCTTTTCTCTATAGGTGCATAAATAATCCTGAAGAATGGTAAATATAAATGCTGCTTTATTTGTTTGTTTCTGCTAGATAATTTAGACTAATGGGTTAATCATTAGCAATGGAGGGTGGCAACAGAACAAACTGTATTTCTTTCATTAATTTCTCTTTTGTGTTTGTTTATATAATAGTTATACAAATGAAGCTTAGAGATGGCTGCAGAAAAATAATACACTTTTAAAAATGACGCAAGCAAAGGTGGCGCAGAAAAATGACGCTTTCTGAAAAGAGGCCTGTTGATGAAACTACCACAAGAGAAAATAATTCTAAAAAGGATGAAAAGCCTATGAGCTTTTATTTTGAAAGGTTTTGGAAAGAACTGCTAAAAGTGACTCTGTGGAGAGGTTTGTAAACGTGCCATGGGAGCTCAGAACGGACAGGCTCAAGGTTGGAAGGAAGAGACGTGATAGATTTTTGCATTGCTTGAACTTCTTTCGCTACAAATTGTAGCAGCCTGAGGAAGTGCTGCCAAGACTTCTGCATGAACAATGAACTAGTGAATTATGCCCGGACATGTGGAAGGAGATGTCACAATTTACTGTGGCATGAGGTGGCTCAGCCAATGGAAAGCTAGAATTCGTCTGATGGAATGTGAAAAATAGTTAGCTCAGCATAGTTTTAGGGTATAAGAATCAGCTCAGAGAGCAGACATTTGGCTTGCGCTCAAGATTCCTGAGGGACGTGTTATGCTGATGGACTACATACGTAAGGACAGGAGTTTTTATTAAATACTTTATTTCTAGGTGATGAGGGTAGTGACAGAGAGATAGTTAGGATTTGGAAATGCTTAATTTTACTTATTTCTGCTAATGAATAGTAATTCTTGATTTATGCTCTTTTTATTAATTCTGAATAAACCTCTCTTTATGACATTTTCTAATGCTTGCTTAATAAAATTCCAAAACCTGAGTTTTTCTAGATGTGTTTAAATAAACTTTCAAAATAACAAGCTGGTCTTGATTATTGTGGATAGTTTAAAACAACATATTTAGATCTTATCGCCTCATGATTCAGTCGCTCTATTGTTGATATGGGCCTAGTGTTGTAGTGTAAGTTTGGTGGTAGTAGATAGAGTCATTAATGAAACATTTTGGTGAGAGCGCTGGATCAATTTTCTGGCAGCAATCGGATGGTTTTATGTTGTTTTTGACATGCATGTTACATGTTTGACACATATATGTTGGTATATTCATAGGATTAATGTATAACATATGTTGAGTTAGTCAGTTTGTTTAATGTAAGGGTTTTTTCCAGCAGTGTGAAAATTCCCAGGTTAGCCATGGCTTGAGATGTGTAACGCTGTGATCAGGACGCTGATATGTAAGCAGGTTACACAAGCACATTTGTTCTGCTTCAGAAGGTGATATCGCCGTGTATCATCGTGTTGTCGCCGTGCAACACATGTTAGGGATAGGTGTGAATGTATGCATAGTGAGGATTATCTAAGAAATTTGAGCAGCATGAGTATAGGGACAATGAGCCCGCTCTAAAACTCACTGTGAAAAGAGTAATAGTATATATTCAAGCTTGAGTGAAGGGTAAGTGTTTATTTTTCATTCCAAAGGTGAGAGTCCTGAGGAAGAAAAATTCCTCTTCCAAAATTAAGTGAGAGTCCTAAGGAAGAAAAATAAGCGTTGTTTTCTCTCCTAAGGTGAGAGTCCTGAAGAAGAAAATAAACGTTGTTTTCTTACTGGCGATTCTGGATTACTACGGTTGGTTAGAGTCCATACTGAAGTTTTCATGTATGTATAGGGTTTTCCTGTTTGAAAGTGTGTGAATGCTCTGTAATGTCAATTGGGTTGAACTTGAATTGCTAAATGTACCTGCATTCGACTGAAACTCTTTTGATTATTACCTGTTAGAAGGGTAGGGTAAGAATTGCTCTACTGGCAATTGAAATTATTCTATGAGAATAGCGCCGTCTATTCCAAGCTGAGAATACTTGAATGAATGTGTAAAACTATTCTATTTAGAGAAGCAGGCAGATGAGTCCGTTTTATGTAATTACTAAATTGTACCAAAAGTAATTTTAAGGTACTTAGGAACGTTCAAGATAAAGTCTGTACTATTCAGAGACTTTATAAGGTGTTGCGCGCTGTTTAAATACACTTAAAAGAATTGCGCGCTATTTAAATCCATTTAAAAGTAACACGATCGAAAATTGTGAAGGAGGAGCTGTTTTAGAGAGCGGGAGTGTGTGGGGAGAGCCTGAAACCGCAGCAGCTGTCTGCGTCAGAGCAGCCGCGCTCTGGTAGGCTGAAGCTCCGGTGTGTTATAGAGAAGCAGTGCTCTCATTGGCTGAAGCGTCGTGTAAAGCTGCGCTGTAATTCGTTGACAGCGTTTCTGTGTTGCGCTCTAATTGGCTAATGAGCGTCACCACTGGCTACCGAGATTTAATATTTAGAAAATGTCCCCAAGTTAAATTGCATAGTAAGAGTACATCCTAGTGGATCGGCTCTATGCATGGACAGATGCCTGATATATAGTGAAGAACACAATCGAATATAAGAAAAAGTCCCCGCTTTAATTTCCCTCGCTACAATTGCGCTGTTTAAAAAGAAGAAGTGTGTCAAAGCTTATGATTGTAGCGAGCTTATTGTAAAGGAGGGGGAGCTGCTTGGAGTGAAAGGGGAGAGCTGTCAGCTGCAGCGACTGTCTACGTCACAGCCGACGCGCTCTCATTGGTCAGAATATCGCAGCTTCATAACAAGGCTGTGCCCTGATTGGTTAAAGTGCCGTCGCGTCATAACAGAGCTACTCTGTGATTGGCTGACAGCGTTTTAATGTTTAAAAGTGGTTGCCCGTAATATTAATACTTTACAAGTGCCCCAAAGTTTAGTAAATATTAAAGAGCAAATGATGAGCTGACACACTCGATTGTGGACGTGGGTCCCCGCTTTGGTTTCTTTCTTGACAGCGCTATTATTTTAGAGGGGAAAGGCGCGTTACAACTGGTGCGTGTGGGGAGCGTTGCACATTGTATTTCAGTCTCAAGGTGTTTTCGAGAGAGACTGTTTGAAGCGCGAAGGGAGAGAGCTTGGAGCTGCAGCGGCTGGGTGGGTTAAAGCCGCCGCGCTCTGATTGGTAGAAATTGACCAGCGCGTCATAATAGGGATTCGCTAAGGTGTTTGAAGCATCGGGGCAATGGAATGCTCTGATTAGCTGGGAGGTCTGACGAGTCACAGCGAGGTCGCGCTGTGATTGATTGAAGTATTGCCAACAGAACTGTGATTGGCTAATGCTCGAATGATACTGTTTGCCGAGTTATTACCGAGATATAGAAGTGTGACATAGCTGATTGATTGCGTATCACATGCTAATTTATGTATATCCGCCGACGAACGTTGCATGCTGTGTTAAAATTAATGACTCATTATTGTAGATGTGCTTCTCATGTCAAGTATTGAGAGCTTATTTCCAAAGAAGGGACTGAGCGTGAGAGAAAGAGAGAGACTGATAGCTACAGCCACGCTGAGATTGGCTGAATATCGCTAAAGCTACGCTCTGATAGGCTGAGAAATTCGTGATGTCACAGCAAAGTCGCGCTGTGATTGGCTGAAGCGCTACAATAAATTTTTTTTGTTGTGAATGTCCCCGGTTTCAATTTCTATCTTCGCTACAGACATACTGTTAATTAAAAGGGAATGTGTGACAAATATTGCGCGCATTTTATAAGGGAAATAGCTAAACACGAGGGGAGAAAGTCTGCAACAACAGTAAATACGTGTCAAAGCAAAGGCTGCACTGTGACTAACTGAGCTTCGTGAAACATTGTGATTGGCTGAAGAGTTTTGGCAATTTGTTTATATTTTACAATTATACTAGCTTTAGGTTTTCTTTTCTGCTATAGCCTCGTTATTGTCACAGCTGATGTGTGTTTTGGGTTTTTGAAACAGCTGGCAAGTGTCAAGTACTGTATTTGAGCTGTGATTTACTCTGAGTATTTTTAGTTTTGTTCTTTCTTTGATGTGAGTGTCCGGAACTGATCTAAAACGATAAATTTATCGCAGAGGTGTGGTTCATGGTTGTTGGAGTCGTTGATCACAGTATAGTAATTACCAACACCCTATTGAAGATAAGAGCAGGGGGATATATATTGACAGTAAAGCATTAGCAACTGACAATAGAAATGCAAATACAGTTATAGAGCACACCAAAGAAGGAATAAAAGTGGCTAATATCAGCAACATTGTATCACAATTGGTGATTTGTGATTTCTAAGTCAAATTAAGTTACTGGTTTAAAGCTGGTTGTGAGAGGGGGAATTTATTGGCAGTAGAGTAGGAACTATCCATTATTAAATTAGACAGAGTGTATTAGGGAGGTTATCTGTGTTTAAAGTGATTGCGCACGCAAAAGAATTATTTTAAAAATACCCAGTTCTGTCCTTAAAATTTGATTTATTAATTAGATTACTTCCATTAGTATTTTAGTTGGATTATTTTTCTACTGCCTAATTTAAAGTAAGAACACAGTAGAGAGAGAAAGTTTGTTGATTAATTTTAATAAAGGTAAGTATTTAAAAACATGGATAACAATTATCTAAAGAAAAAGAAAATGACTTCCTGGTATAAGAAAATGAAAAATGTTGTTGCTAAATGTGAGAGCAAATTAAAAATCCCAAAATTAGCGAAAATAAATAATAAACGTGTCAGAGTAGAAAATATTGATCAGTCTAAAATTAATGTTGTAAATACAGATCAGAACAGGAATTCAGAACAGAACAGAATAATGAAAAACAAAAAGTCCCAGCTCAGATTTCTTCTCAAATTGATGCGACAGAAAAGCATGATGAAATGCCTAGTACTTCTGGAATTAATATTCCTGATCATGTGAATTCATCAAAAGATTTAAAACAGTCCATGAAATATATGGAAACAGTGACAGTCCCTGTGTTTGAAAAAGATGAATGTAGTTGCACAGCTTTAATGGTCCCATTTAATTCTGAAATTCAAAATTTTACTGAAAAAGTTTATTCTATTGTACTTGAAATTGAACTAGTAATAATTACAACTGAGCAAGAAAGAGTAATGACTCCAGTTCTAACTAGTGAGAAGTCTGATATTGATCTGATTGGTTTTACACAGCTTGATGAGTCAAAATTATGGTCAAAAGAAAAAGAGATTGAGATAAATGAGCTAAATGAACAGCTACAAATACAGAGACAGGTGATGATTCAGCAGAATGAGATGGCTTCACCGCCATTGCCAAATTATGTTAATAAGCTGACAGACAAAACAGATACAGAATTAAATAAAAAACAGGAAAACAGATCACAAGGAATAAATGTACTTCCAGTATCTTGGAATGAATATGATGGTCTTTTAAGTAAAAACATTCAAGTAACAGATGAAATTGATCAACAGATTAAAACATTGACTTCTACAGGTTCACTTATCAGAATTGCAAATTTAATTAAAGGATTGACTGATGACATTAAGTTGTCAGAAAAGATTGCAGCATATATAAAGAATGATGAAACTTGCTTTGAGTTCACTAATACTAACTTTTGTAGTTGAAACATGGCAGGGAATAAAAGATTTACAAGATGAAGCAACTGATGAGGAGAAAAACACATGGTTGAGAGCAGAATGTAGACAGCGAGATGAGGATGAGATTTGGACACACAAAGATGGCAGAGTAGTTTTACTAAATAGCATGATTACTGACATGGACAGAATGTACCATAGAATTGTAGAATTTCTTTATCAGAGGTGTCTGTCTTGCCAGCAAGTGAACACAATTAAGAAAACAGTTGTGACATTGGGAATAGAAAGACAGGAGAGTGATCTATTGACCAGATTACAAATGGAATTCATTGAGATGGCACTGTATAACAATCTGTGCTACGTTTTTGTGATTTTCTGTTTGATTTTAAGATGGGTGGAAGCATTTCTTACGAGACATGATAATGAAATTACCGTTACAAAGTTATCAGATGGCAGAAGACATATTGAAAACAGGCTGCTCCATTGTACAAATAGACCTGAATTTCAGATGTTGAGGAGCAAGAGAATAGTACTATAAAGGACAGAGATGCAAAAATGTGCCTAGCTACAGGTATAAAGTGGACAGATGTCCTTCCACTTGTTTTGATGTTTCTGAGAAGTACTACTGATAAAAAGACAAGTTTAAGTCCACATGATATTGTTATGGGCAAGGTCATGAATAAGGCATTCATACCAGTGAAAAGAATGATAACTATTCATGATAGCATCAATTTGGAGAACTACAGGAATTTATCAGATGTAGTGACTTCTGTGTCTAATCAAGATGAAACTGAAGTGCAAACAAGAGAAAAAGAGCAAGCACATGATCTGTTACCAGGTGAAAGGATCAGGAAAAAGGTTCGTCTAAAAAGAAATTGTCTAGTGCCAAGGTGGCAGAAAGGGAGGCCAGTTAGTCTTGTCACAACAATTGGAGTGAAGTGCAAAAGACTGAAGAGATGGATTAACACTGGCCATACTTTTCGTGTACCTACACCTGAAAAGCATGATGAGGATAGTGTCATCACTGCTGATTCAGCTTCTGAAGAAGAGCCTGAAAAGAATCCAGATCTTGAAGATCGACAGGTTGGTAGACAGCTGGAGAATCTGAATGGAAAACAAGCCTTGAATGAAGAAGACTTGAAAGTTGTGACTGAAGATTCAGAAAATTATGGAAATCTGCCAGAAAAAGAAGCAGAAGAAGAATCTGATCAGATTGTGATTGAAGACCAGGAGAGTATTGAAAAGCAGAAAAGAAGCTCTGAAAGCAGGAACAAGAATTCTGAAACTGGGAAGTTGAAGGTAATTGAAGAAGAAGAAGAAGATGAATTGCCAAGTACCAGCTACAAAGATGATGTTCCTAACAGAGTGAAGCTGCGGAGTAAAGAAGTACCTGAGTCCAGAATTGAAATTTCTGACACTGAAACTGATCAGAGTGATGAAAATTCTCAAATAAGAAAATTCAGAAAAGGAGCTTGGAGAACAGAATGTAATGTGACCGAGCAAAAGAAGAAATTATCAAGAAGAGATGGTAATTGGCCAGGAGAAAATGAAAGCTTGAAATTCAAATTGGTACACAGATCAAAAGAACAGATTGATGAAATATCAAGTCAAAGAGATCCTGAAAAGAAAAGTGAGGCAGGAAAGAAGTTAGAAGTGATACCTATAGTGGAGATAAATAGTAGCAGTAAGGAAAAGATTGAAGAGAATAGAGACAATGATTGAAGTACTTACCTGTTAAAAATTTAGGTTTCTGTTTTTGGCATTAGGCTGAAGAAAATGAGTTAGGTGACACAAGGTCGAAGAAATTGTGTTAGCTGGAAAAATAACTTGTGACATTAGGTCGAAGAAAAACTGTTAGAAGGTTTCAGGGTATATATAAAAAAAAAATTGAAAAAGGGAGGTGTTAGAAATTTTTAGAAAATTTAGATAACATTTTTAAAATGTTTGTTTTATTTTTCCTTGCAAGCTTAATGAAATTACTTTCATGTTTTTGTAAATAATAGCTCAAGATACTCAATCTTTAAGGGATGTTGTAAGATGTCTCTGATATGTGTGCTCCTAATAATTTTACTTTAGTTAGTTTTAGTTGTCATTGAGGAAAAGAAGAGAATTTACAAAATGAGAAAGGCATAAGAGAGAGGGATAGAACTGGAGGAGTTTCTTAAAACCCAATATGAGAGTTGTAGGCAAACTGATGAGACAAGTCTTTAGAAATACTAACACAGGCGAAATTGAATCATGTTCATCTTAGATAAAATTTTTACTAAAATTTTTGGTTTGGTTTGGTGATTTTAAAATCACCAGATGGGGGAGTTGATGGAGCGAGATTCAGAAATATTTTTCATTTCAACTCGTGAAGTCACATTTCCATTATTAATTAATAATATTAATGATCTGTGCTGTGTGTGTATTAATTCAACCTAGTTTAAAGTTGCATACACAAAAGACACGTGGGAAACTAACATGTGTGCTCATAAATGTGCATTATGTTGCATTCTCATGTTTGTGGAAATAATAAATTAATTTTGTCTATTGTCATGTCAAAAATTAACTGCAGCTGTTTAGAATAAATGGCATGTGCTTATTTTGCTTCCCTGTCTATGTGGTGTCACTCTTTTCTCTATAGGTGCATAAAGAACCCTGAAGAATGGTAAATATAAATGCTGCTTTATTTGTTTGTTTCTGCTAGATAATTTAGACTAATGGGTTAATCATTAGCAATGGAGGGTGGCAACAGAACAAACTGTATTTCTTTCATTAATTTCTCTTTTGTGTTTGTTTATATAATAGTTATACAAATGAAGCTTAGAGATGGCTGCAGAAAAATAATACACTTTTAAAAATGACGCAAGCAAAGGTGGCGCAGAAAAATGACGCTTTCTGAAAAGAGGCCTGTTGATGAAACTACCACAAGAGAAAATAATTCTAAAAAGGATGAAAAGCCTATGAGCTTTTATTTTGAAAGGTTTTGGAAAGAACTGCTAAGAGTGACCATGGGAGCTCAGAACGGACAGGCTCAAGGTTGGAAGGAAGAGACGTGATAGATTTTTGCATTGCTTGAACTTCTTTCGCTACAAATTGTAGCAGCCTGAGGAAGTGCTGCCAAGACTTCTGCATGAACAATGAACTAGTGAATTATGCCCGGACATGTGGAAGGAGATGTCACAATTTACTGTGGCATGAGGTGGCTCAGCCAATGGAAAGCTAGAATTCGTCTGATGGAATGTGAAAAATAGTTAGCTCAGCATAGTTTTAGGGTATAAGAATCAGCTCAGAGAGCAGACATTTGGCTTGCGCTCGAGATTCCTGAGGGACGTGTTATGCTGATGGACTACATACGTAAGGACAGGAGTTTTTATTAAATACTTTATTTCTAGGTGATGAGGGTGGAGACAGAGAGATAGTTAGGATTTGGAAATGCTTAATTTTACTTATTTCTGCTAATGAATAGTAATTCTTGATTTATGCTCTTTTTATTAATTCTGAATAAACCTCTCTTTATGACATTTTCTAATGCTTGCTTAATAAAATTCCAAAACGTGAGTTTTTCTAGATGTGTTTAAATAAACTTTCAAAATAACAAGCTGGTCTTGATTATTGTGGATAGTTTAAAACAACATATTTAGATCTTATCGCCTCATGATTCAGTCGCTCTATTGTTGATATGGGCCTAGTGTTGTAGTGTAAGTTTGGTGGTAGTAGATAGAGTCATTAATGAAAAATTTTGGTGAGAGCGCTGGATCAAGAGGACCCAGTGTTACATGTTGCAGTGTGTCTGGGAGGGTGCCTTGGAACCAATTTGGATGTTCCTGACATGTTAATGGTGTTCCTAAATATTCATATATTCTATATGCAGCTGGAACTGCTGCCTAAGCACATGTATGAAATGATCATGTATTAAAAATTGACTGCAGGAAAATTAACCCAGAAATAAAAAACTTTGCGTTTTTAAGCTTTGTTTGCCTCAACCACGAACATAACATCTCCACCACCATTGATGAACCCATGTGCAGTTAAATGTGCAGTTACTGACTGTCTGAAATTAACCGTAATATTTATTTGTTGATCTCTGTTTTATGAATTGAATTAAAAGAAAGGGCAACACTACAGTGGGGTAATCCTTTTGAAGGTCTAAGCTTAGAGGTGTGGCCAAGTTAGCAGATGGGTAGGGCGTACTATCCCACTCTTCCGCCACCTGCTGCTGCAGGATGCCTAAAAAGTCGAGCCCAGGCCCTTGAGAGAAGTTTACAATACCTGGGCCCAGCCGGAGACCATGCTGATGGTGCCAGGGGAAGATTGCCTGCTAGTTGCCTGAGGATAGGTCTTTCTCAGGGGCTAAGGCCTCCAGCCGATCCTTTCAAGATGGCAGTGGCAGCACAGTGAAAGTGCATGGAATGGCTGTGTTTGTTCCAAGAGCAATCCTGAGAGGAGATTACAGTTGGCGCTGACGGCGACACTGCGAGTGGCTCTGGAGCTGTGTCTGGGAAGGAAATCTTCATTCATAGAAGGTGAGTGGTGCACTCTGGCCTCAGTCATAACAGCCCCGTGATAGGATTGAATTGAAGCACACTGGCAGTTTGGGTCATGCCTAAATCACCTGGGGCAGCACTGGGAGGCTGCTGAGTGACTATATGCGCCACTGACACTGCACACAGTAGCTCTACCTTGAACGTGGGCGTCCCACAGCCTACATATATGGAGGGATGGTAAATGACATGGGGACAGTGGGTGGCGGAGATGTCACCCAGTGATCCTGAGAGCTGCCGAGACCTACCAGTTACTTTAACAGCTGGCAATGGCCCGGGTGCTCCCCTCCCCACAAAAACTCTGCCAGGTATCATCGTGCTGTCAAGACATGACAAGCAGCTGGTGTACATGCTGTGACTGGCTTAGACCTGAGACTGAGTGACTGCTGTTACCTTTCACCCCTCCTATGTCATTATAGCAGTGACTGTAAGTCGTCTTTCCCTCGGCTCCACGAAGGGCCTTCTTTGCTCCACGCTCAACGATATGGCCTGGCTGGGCATACGCTACTAGTAAAGAGGAAGCTGCCTCCACCAGCGATGGCGGGTGAGGCTTTGCGGTGCCTCACTGGACTGTGTGAAACAGGCACGCAGAGCTGTGCAGGACTATTCAGCTCAGTAGGTGAAAGACAACCCCTCAAGCTGCCAGGGGGACGAAAGAGAGGTCACTCAAGGAGATGCTCCCTGAGTCCATCAGAACCCCAGCGGAGGAGAGTGCACAATCACAAAGAGCAGGCCTGGCAGCAGATGAGGGTGAGGAGGAGGGCCCATTCACAAGATTCATACTTTTCAAATCCCTATGAAAGGATGTCCAGGCAATGAAACGGGAGCTAGCAGAGGACCTTGAAGACGTGCAACAAGATCGGACTAAGGTGGGTGACAGTAACTGCCCTCGAAGATCATGAATCCGGCTGGGATGAGGAGATTGAGCATCTCCAGCAGAAAGAGTTGCATCTGCGAGACTAACTTTGCAAGCCCAAACAAAAGACCTCTAAACACATTCTCGCCTCAACAATATACGCATCCATGAGGTACTGAGTTAACAAAAAATTTACAGATATAAGGGTCTATGTGACGGCTCTCTTCCTCCGAACACTAGACTTGACAGCAGAAATGGAGGTGCAGCTGGACAGAGTTCACAGGTGGGCTTCAGTGACAGGAGGGCGGACGTCCACCTAATATCCTTGCCTATGTCCATGAATTTCAACTGAAAGAGACAATATTGCAAAAGGCCTGGGGCACTCACCCCATACAGTTCAGAGGCCATAAGTTCGCATTGTTCCAGGATATCCTATCTCTAACTCTTCAGGGATGCAGTGACGTCTGGCCTGTCTCCGGAATCATGGGATCTCCTAGAATTTAGGCCACCCATTCCGCCTCATCTTCCAATGGGACGGGATACTTCATTAGCTGAAATCCCTGTAAGAGGACTGCCACCTTCTGAAACTCACTGAGGAGGAGGTAGAGAGTTTGTAGCATGGCCCTGGGAGGGAGCACTGGTGCAATTGCTGGAACAAAGTCCTGGCTTCCCCCAATGGACTTCGCCCAGACCAAGTTGCCATAGCTTTGGAGAAGCAGTCCTAGATACAATGGCTGGCAACCCAGAGAGGCAATACTCAACCTGAGACCCTCATAAACCTGAAGCTAACCTGATTTCCCTACTGTGATGGGGTAAGGCTATCTTGCTCCTGGGGCTGGGTTGGTGGGGAGATGGGTGGCCTCCAGGAACAGAGGTGGCTCTTGTGGATCCCACACCAGAGGAAATTCTCTGGATTTATCCATTTCTCACTGGTGATTTGATTGATTCTGTAGTTATGTTTTTTTCAGATCATGGTTAGGGATTTGTTGGGAGGGTACTCACTTGTTTTATTTTCTATAAAAGTATGCACAACGTGTCCCTTCCTGTGACCCAAGCTTTCTGAGTAGCATGATATCTGTGGCTTCCTCCA
This sequence comes from Lissotriton helveticus, assembly GCF_964261635.1. Lineage (NCBI taxonomy): Eukaryota > Metazoa > Chordata > Amphibia > Caudata > Salamandridae > Lissotriton > Lissotriton helveticus. The sequence continues at coordinate 558,681,453 of NC_136059.1, forward strand.
GTAATGCAGAACAGCCTTAGCCTTAACACAACTTCCTTCATAATGCTTTGAACCTCATCACCTTAAACGTGAAGGAGCTCATCAGCCCAGTCAAATGCAAGGCTATTTATCATAACTGGGGCATGCCAGAGGCAATATCTGCATCTTAACGGAAACACTCCGAATAGCTGGTGAATGGTATAGACAGAAAGCACAGCACGTCTTAGGACAATACTTCTCCTCCACTACCATCCAGGCTGGTGGAATTGCAATTCTCATTTCCTGCTCATTTAGGGGCAGGGTGACCGTTAGCCTACCAGAAACACATAGAGGATCAGGCTTTCATTCTGGCCTCCATATATGCACCAAATATTAACCAAGAATAATATGTAAAACAGCCATAGCAAAGGTGATGGCCTCTCCGGATCGAGCGGTACGGTTTGGGGGGACGTTAACCTCATGTTGAGTAATATACCTTTTATTCTCATGCACACAAAACCTATGCACATCTTGACTTCTTCTTGGTGACGAGCAGCATTCACACACAGGCATACGAGATTGAACCTAGGATTTTATCAGACCACCCTTACCCTTCGTAGGCACCCGTCCCGGCAGGTGCCTTGCCCATGGCGACTGAGAGAAGGCTTACTTAGTCCAACAGCTGGACATGATCCGCTGCATCACGCAAGTGATCGCAGACTTTTTAGTCATTATTGACACGGCTGCCACCTCCATAGCCACATTATGGGAGAAGTTAAAGGCGGTCATTAGGGATAGACTTATTGCTATCTTTGTAGCTGAACATAAACCTGCCGAGAGAAACAGAAGGCCCTACAGGGGAAGGTGAAAGAACTAGAGCTTATCCATAATAGAACAGGGTCCCCCCCTTTCATGGGTCTAGGGACAGTTTGAGTCCACACGGAAGCAGCTAGGCAGTGTAGTTTTGGACAGAGCCGAATATGCATTACTCCGGCTACAGAACTCCTTCTACACAGGGAAGGACAAATGTAGCAGGCTCTTGTCTAATAAGCTAATGGTTAAGCAACAGACCAAGAGAGCGGATACCCTCCTTTATCAGGATGGTGCTGAAATCACTGGGGGCGTGCCTTCAAGTTTGCCCACACCCCTGTTGACTGCCCAATAATACGCCTCTTCGGTCTATCAACATAGATGAAGTGGTGACGCCCATTGCAAAACAGAAACTTCTAAAATGTTGCCTGCCCTATTTTATAAAACATTCTGCCAAGAACTTGCCCCTATTCTCTCTAGACTTTTAAATTCTTTAGCGGACATTGGCAACCCTCCGTGCTTGATGCTTCCCTCACTGTTATACCTAAACCTGGGAAAAATAACAGGTAATGTGGTTCTTAACAACCCATCTCTCTTATAAATGTGGATGTTAAACTATTTACCAGTAATTTGGCAGCATGGTTAGGGCACTACATGCCAGGCCAGGTGGACCTAGATATGGCGGGCTTTGTCCCCCAAAGCCAGGGTGGAGATAACACCAGGCGATTCTCTACCTCATGGATAATGCCAATCCCTTCCAGACAGAAATCCTGCCTTGGCCTTATTTGGAGGCAACAATATGCTACTTTGGCACTGGGAAGAGATTTTGTGCCGTGGTTCTTAGTAACTATGGTACACCATGAGGAACGGTGCAAGTCCATCGCCGGGCTTTGGCCTCCCATCCCCCTCTGGTAGGGGGACCAGGCAGGGATGACTGCTGTCTCTTCTACTTTTTGCTCTTTACTAGGAACCAATGAGACAGAGGGTGTGGAATGATCTGCACATGCACTTTGGTAGGAAGAACATATCATTAGCCTCTATGCTGATGGCGTGATAGTCACATTTGTCAACCCACTGCGGGCCCTTCTGGCCTTCCTTGGAGAGGTAGAGAGATTTGGTGAAGTTACTGGCTTTCTCATCAATCTTCAAAAGTCACAGGCTCTTAACCTCTCGGTTGCATCCTTTGTGCAGACACAGCACTCCCCTCAATACCCGTTTCAGGTTGCGACCTCATCCGTGCCCTACCTTGGTGTTCCGATAGCCTCTATGGTGAGGAAGACTGTGAACATCCACTACCAAGATATGTTTCAGCAATGTACAGGCAGACCTTGCTCAATGGAAGCACTATCAGCTCTCAAGGCTCGGAAGAGTAGCGGCATTGGAAATGACCCCGCTGCCAAATGCCCTATTTTTTTCCAGGCACGTCTTCCAGAACCCCCGTAGGTGTGCTCCAATCTTTGCAGAGGGAAATCAACTGCTTTTTTTTGGGCAGTAGAGAGACCCCGGTTAAGCCATGATCTGATTTATTGCCCAGTCTGTAAGGGTGAGCTTCAGGATGCCTTGTCTCTTGCGTTACTACCAGGTGACACAACTTGGCTTCCTGGTGGAGTGGACTCATAAAGAGTCTAAAAAACACAGATGTTTTATGGATAGAGCAATAGAGGGGGAACATCTTTGAAAGATCCCCTTTTTTGACAACAGCAGAGAGTCTGGGGACTGTATTCATCCCGTTACCAGAGCCACTCTTGGGATATGGGGCCAGAGGGCCACTGGAAAGCATTGACCTCATTCCTGTCAACCTTGACCCCAATCTTGGGCAACACAGAGTTTACCCCAGGTCTATATCCTACTGCCTTCGAGGCTTGGCAGGGAACACATGTTTAACGCTACAGGCCCCTCACTTTTGAGCAGCTTACAACTGACTTTGGGTTACCAGAACTAGAGCGGCTGAACTATTTGCAGGTTCGTCACTGGGTTACTCAAAGCCCACTCACGCTAGCATCTGTGAGAAAAAGGAGACATGAGAAGCCTACTTAGAAATTGGTCATCTGCTGAGAATCGCTAAACAATCTTTCTACTTTTTTTCAGTAATTCTGTGTCCTGCCATTACTGAAGAGTGGTCAGTCTGTTTACTGTAGAAGAAGGAAGGTATCAGTACAGGCTCCCTTTGCATCCACAGGCCCCTTTATCTGTACAACAATCCTTGTGCTGCAGCTTGTCAGCGTTGTACTAAACATCAGGGCAGGAAAAAAACATGTCTCCAGTCCTGTACTGTAGGTTTAGGTGAATAATGTTTTTCATAATGACCATGGGCCTTATTTATGAAGGACTTGCGCCGCCGGTGCGTCACTTTTAACATGGGAAAAAGTGACGCACTGGTGGCGCAAGGCTTTTATAGATAAGGCCCCATGTATGTAGCACACAACGGAACTGTGATTGTTTCTTGGAAAAGAGTAATTGGTGTACATTTTCACTCAACTCATCGGTATTCGTTGCATCCTCTTTAAGAGAAAGAACGTTTGGATTCGTACTGCTTGGTTGAAGCTTGGACCATTGCATTCAGGTTTTTGTATCATATGCAAAGCTAACTGAGCAAGTTTAACAGCACAGGCACTTTTGACCTGCAGGTTACTCTTGAATAACTGCAACAAACCATTGAGCAACTTTTTAGGACTCAAATCTGTAATGAGCAGCGGATACATTAACCACCAGAACTATTTTACCATTAAAAGCTATCACTTGCTCAATACACTTCTCTTGCACAGTTTTGGTAACCCACTGAGCTATATTACCTGCTGATATACACACTCCAGCAGCTAAAACCATGAATTATCGCCGTGGTTTAGGACCTACAGTGAAGCTCGAGAGACAAGGTCACTGTCCGAATTTCCCATCTGTTGAGAGCAGCACTGCTTTTTTAGGTCTCGCCTACACAGTGTGCATGCGCTGCATAGGAAAGAGACCTCTTGAGATCGCTTCAGCTTTCCAGGCAAAAACGTGTGCACGTTTTGGCGATTTCCTTGCGGGACCGCGCAGCGCCATACGGTCGTACGCTCCCGCAAGGGAAACACTGACTGCTCTCGGCCGCACCCCCCCTCACGCGCGCCTGCACACACTGCTTGTTTTTGTAAGCATGGGCCAAGCTTGTACACAACTCCAGCTTCTCCCCCTCCCCACCTCGCATGCAGCCAATGCTTGTTTCTTTTGGAAAGAGCACATTCAAACACATGATATGAGCACTACTGCCTTTTTTTTCTTTTAAAGAAAACATTTATTAATGCGGTGCCCATCTTCGATTGGGTTTATTGTCCCCGAACGAGGCGCTGCTAGTCATTCGTCGCTGGCGGTGACCTAACCATCGCTAATGCCCCTGCTTGCGGTGTTGTGTTTCTCTCTACTACTGCAGGATTCACGCTCTCAGGGTAAGATCATGGTCCTTTGTTCTCCCTCGTGGCTTTGCATGTGGTGGTGGGTTAAGAGAAGTGAGTGGGACGTGTTTTAATCGGGGAAAAGAAGCCACAGGCTGCATTCGCTTCTGAATGGGGTTGTCTAGTTAAAGGCTAAGTGTTCTGTGAGAAACTTGGGCTGGTTAAGTGAAGACGGTCAGGAAAAGAGAAGGTCATTAGGTGTTGGTTATACAGCGCAAATTCCTTATTCAGAAACCTAGAGCTCGTCATTTATATTTTTTCTTTGTTTCTAGTAAAATAAATAGAACGGGTTTCCCTAATAGGAAAATGCTCTCTGTCATTTTAAACTCTTAAAGTTGTTTGGTATTGTCCCGTAAGGCTTGTTAAGCATCTGGAGAAACTTTCACATTGTAGTCAGGATTTGGTTGACTCGGGCTGTGCACGAGCCGAGACTTGAATATTTGGCAGTCATTCATTTTTATTTTTAAGACAGTAACGGTGCATTCTGGGACTTATAGTTTTGTTTTTAAAGCTTGCAGGAGGGTTAACAAATCAGAACGAGCTTAAAGTGACACATATGGCAGCGGTCCGACTACATATTTCTATACTTTATGGCACGGTGAGGGGTACTACAGGATTTTGTCTGCCATCAAAGCATTGGCATAGAGGAACAAGACCAGACCAACTGGCTTTGCCAGTACTTATTAGGGATGGTAGCCGCCGACATATGACTGTGCAAAGCTTTCCGTGTTTTGAAGAACTGTACCGCTTTACCCCTGTGGGTGCGGATGTGCTCTTTTTACCACTGAATATTTGCTACCAATTCTTGTGTGAACACTCCAGGTATGTTAGGTAAGGTGGCAGACTTTTTATCCATTCCTAGTTCTCGTGTGGACCTTCTGTTAATCTGGACTTTTGGTCGCCTTAGAAAGGGAAGACTCGGCGACATGGTAGTATGGGACGTCATCAGGGTGGCGACTCGCTTCAGGCTGTCAAGGGATTTAAGATTGCATTGGTAAAGGGCTGCTTTGTTTCTAGTGCGTCTCTGGTCAGTATACCTCAACCCAGGCTGCCCTCCTTGGGCTCGATTCTGGATCACTTCCCTGTCCCTGCCAGCTCTGTTTTAGGTCCAAGCCTGCCATAGGGAGCAGCTGTCTCCTTGCAGAAAGCTTATTGGGCACCTGTCAATATCTGACCTGCAAAGCAACTCCTCGCATTGCTTTCCATTGGATCTTTGCTTTGTCCCTCTTCATTTCTTGCTTGTATTTGACGCTTTCTTTGCTTTAGCCCATCTAGTCTTTGTCTCTCCAGTGGGGCATAGTCGGTTTAGCATCTCTCTGATTTGCTCCATTTATTCTTTCACAAGTGTCTGCTTTTCTGGAATTCTTTTTCAATTTTGTAAAAGCACTCCATGAGTGTGCATACAATTATGTTCTGTGTCTTTTCCGACTTCTCCCAGCATATTTCCTTTCATAACTAAAAAAACCCACTTTCCACAACTTTGTCCTTCGAATTGTACACTTTCATTTTTATACAACTTCGCACTTCAAGCTACTCTCCCATGCCCTTTAGCTCAACATTGCACTTTCTCTTGTTTCTATTCTTCCGCCCTTTTAACTTCTTCTTCTCTGTTAGCTTCCCTCTGTGAGCCCTGTGTGTGCTCCTCCCCCACACCCACACCTGTGCAGATTCTGCACGCTCTCTGTGCTTGTCCCTCCCGCTTTCTTGTTGCTTCCCACAACCAGTATTCTTTCTCCATATCTGAATTCTTTGACCCACCTGTTCTTGTTACTTTTTTTTGTTTACCAATCCGTAACCAAAAATAAAACAAGCATTTACAATGCAGTAGGTCTCAGGTTAATTAAGTTTGAGCTATTGGCATTGCTTAATATTGCAACACCAATTGCACCAAAAGTCTATAAATTGTAGGCCAAAAAAAAGTGTATTTATTTTTGTAGCAGTGGTGGCATGCTGCGCATTAGATGAATATGTTTGAAAGTAAAGTGCGCCATACTGCGATTGCTACAATAGTTATTTGTGGATGCGTTAACAATTGATGTGTGCACTTATGGCTGGTGGTGTGTGTGTGCCTGTAGAAATTGTGCACTGATGGCTGGTGTTGTGTGTGCCTGGTGGAAGTGTGCACTGCCGGCTGGTGGTGTGTGTGCCTGGTGGAAGCGTGTACTGACGGTTGGTGGTGTGTGTACCTGGTTAAAGTGTGCACTGACGGCTGGTGGTGTGTGTCTGATGAAAGCGTGCACTGACAGCTGGTGGTGTTTGGGCCCGGTAAAAGCGTGCACTGACGGCTGGTGGTGTTTGTGCCCAGTGAAAGTGTGCACTGACGACTGATGGTGCCTGTGCCTGGTGAAAGTGTGCACTGACAGTGTGGTTGTATGTGTGTGTGTGGTGGTGTGTGTGTGTGTGGTTGTCGGTGTGTGTGGTTGTGTGTGTGTGTGTGGTTGTGTGTGTGGCTCTGTGTGTGGTTGTGTGTGTGTGTGTGTGTGGTTGTGTGTGTGTGTGGCTGTGTGTGGCTGTGTGTGTGGCTGTGTGTATGTGGCTGTGTGTATGTGGTTGTGTGTATGTGGTTGTGTGTATGTGGCTGTGTGTATGTGTGTGTGGTTGTGGCTGTGTGTGTGTGTGTGTGGTTGTGTGTGTGTGTGTGTGTGGTTGTGTGTGTGTGGCTGTGTGTGTGTGGCTGTGTGTGTGGCTGTGTGTGTGGCTGTGTGTGTGTGGCTGTGTGTGTGTGTGTGGCTGTGTGTGTGTGTGTGGCTGTGTGTGTGTGGCTGTGTGTGTGTGTGTGGCTGTGTATGTGTGTGGCTGTGTGTGTGTGGCTGTGTGTGTGTGGCTGTGTGTGTGGCAGCTGTGTGTGTGGCGGCTGTGTGTGTGTGACTGTGTGTGTGTGTGGCTGTGTGTGTGTGGCTGTGGGTGTGTGGCTGTGTGCGTGTGGCTGTGTGTGTGTGGCTGTGTGTGTGGCTGTGTGTGCGGCTGTGTGTGTGTGGTTGTGCGTCTCGAGCTTTGAATCCTTTTAAATAACAGGAGAGGTGCGTGCACTGGTGCAGTGTGCGCTTCTGGGTATGCACACAGACACATACTCTCTCTCACTCTCACACATACCCATACGAACACACTCTCACATCACATACACACAAACACACACACACACAGACTGTGCTGGGGCAGGGCACAGTACATGCCGTTCTTGCCTTGAGACTCCATAGAGTTAGAGCGCATGTACCCTGGGAGGCACACACAACACAGGCGTGCATGTGCGCCTCGAGCTGGGAATGCTTTAAATAAAAGGAGAGGTGCATGCACTGGCGCAGTGTGCAGTGTGCAGTAGTGCAAGTGATTCCGATTGTTGTTGCTCATCGGAGATCAAGTTGATACATACCCTAAGAGGAACACCGAGATACCGCTTCATACCTGATATCACAAATCAGTCTGTCCCGAACATAACAAGTAAGTGCAGTGATGTAAACCTGTGAGAATGAAAACAATGGGATTTGATGTCTTCCGATTATCAAAAAAGTTCAACAATCATTACTGTGATTTCCGGCCATGTCTATGTAGCACCACATTCCTGGACTGTACATACAGGGACAGTGTGTAGAGGACATAGGACCTTGTGTACTCATAAGACAGAATAACAAACCTCCTTCGATACACCAGGCTCATGGTATCCTCCTGGGGGTCTATTACTTAGTTTAATTACAGCAATGCAATATAAATTAAATATTTAATGCAAACTGGTTCACTGTGTTCTGTCCTCCAACTGGAGACCCCTCTCACTTCATTAATCAGCATGCAATCATAGCTAGTGTTTGGCCACCTGGATTGTCCACTAGTCACCAGTGGGCCGGTCACAAATGGGTTATACAGATTCCAACATCATTGAAAGGAACGCTCAAGGAGTAATGTAGATGACCAAAGATTTATGCTGCAGCAACCAAGTCCAGAAATAACTATTTATTACGGCTCATTTAGAACTCCTACAGGGATTGGTTGGCTTCAATAAGAGCAAATTAACATTATTATTTATTGTCTAAACCTGATGCCAGGGACATTATGCCAGTATAGGAAATGGGTTTTTTAAAATGCCATTAAGGGATTTATCAGCAAAGGCTCTCTCTTTAAACTTGTTAGAAATAGAGTCAGCAGTGCAAATTAACTACTGCTTCTTGGGGCCTGCCAGTTAAAACAACACTGTGCTCTTTCCCTGGAGAAACTCTGTTATACGCGTCTCTGTAGGTTTTTTGAGGAATGGAGTAAAAACAGCACGAGCACTCCTGTTATGAAAAACAGAAACAATCGCTAGAGTTACATCAACTGGAGGACAGAGTGAGACGCCCAGTCCCGACTGCAGTTTGACCAGAGCAGCTCAGCCCCGCCCGGAGAGGCGAGAGCAGCGTGCCCACATGCGGTAAAGTTTCAAGCTGGAAGCATGCATACACATAGCTGGTTCCTGGCTGCCACAGCTCTACTTCACAACTGCGACGAGCTGTGAGACAGTCCATGGAGTCGGAGACACCGCGCTGCAGACTCCCTCTAATTAAAACGTTCTGACCAGAAGCGGCCTAATTAACCGCCGCCTTTAATTATTTCCCGCCATGGCTGCTCATTACAAAGGCGCTGCTGGTGCCAGACCCACACGTTCAATTCAAGCATGGTGGGGCGCTCCAAACAACAGCAAAGCGCGCCTATGTGCTGCTCGGACGAGTTGTAACGCCACGCACGTGCCTTTGTTTTGCTCCTAGCGCAGCCCCATGCATGCAGAAACTTCTAGGAGGGGGGATCAAGAAAAGTCACGTAGTGGCAAACAGCACCATCTTTACAGCCACCAAAGCCTGACGAACACACACACGGCTGTGCCCGCTCACCCATTAACGTGTCGCTGCCTGCGGTGTCCCTCCTAGCTACGCCGAACGGGCTGTGGTAACGCGTTTGGCAGCGGCTTTGAAGCGCTGCCTCGCGCCGCCGTCCCGGTGCGGCACATCAGGTGCGGGAGATGTAGCCAGGCAAAGGCTGCTGAGAAAGAGAGCAGTCATCGGCGCGTGGCGGAGACACCGTCGCCGTGAGTGTGCACATCTCACGCGCGCAAACCAAATCCACGCGTGGCCAACTCTTGTCTCTCCCTCTCCCATTCACAATGCTGGGTGCGTGACCAGCTCTTGTCTCCCTTTGTCGGATGAAACGATTACTATATTTCTCTGGCGAAAACGCGCTTCGCACGTCTCTAAGCCGAGACCTAAAAAGGTTCGTCATTTTGTAGGCACGTACATATTTGGTTCGCGCATCTACAAAATGCTGCAGCTGTCCGTGCAGGCTTTTTTACCCCTGTCTACACGTCATGTGGCATAGCATCAGTGATGCTGTGCAGCATGGCTAAAACCATTGGCAGAGCTAAAAGAGCACACAGGGGTGACCTATTGGCTTTGCCAGTGCTTGTTAAGACTAGTTAGAAATGGCTTTAACTGTTTGCCAGAGCGTATGCACTCAAAAAAATAAAGAATTAAAAAGCTTGTGTAATAACAAAAAACAAGCATTTGCAATGCAATAGGTCTCGAATTTGCCAGAGTTTAAGCTATTTGCATTGTAATGACAATGCCTTTTATTTATTTGTTTTCAAGACCCACACGCAAATAAAAAGCATTGTAATTTACAATGCCAATAGCTCAAACTCTAGCAAATGCGAGACGTATTGCATTGCAAATGCTTGTTTCTCCTTCTCAGGTTGATAACATGGCAGGTGTCACCGAGGTGCGTAAAAGCGCCTAATGCGGCCCCCGGGGGAAAGCAGGTCGGCAGACCAGTCTTTTCCCCGGGGTGTTCGCGCGATACCAGGACAAGGCAGGAAGTAGTTAGGGGGCTTAGGTCAGGGGTGGGAGGGGTTAGGAGGTTATTTAAGGGGACAGGAGGGGGAAGGACTTCCTCTTCCTGTCCCCGGTGCCTCAGGGAAAAGAAGTTAGTTTTTGGAGCTGTAGGTGGAGTGTGAATTAGGGGTAGTTTGGTCGCGTTCTGGTGCCCCAGAGCGACTTGGTTGGGTGGTTTTGCTGTGTACAGCTAGGCGGGAGATCCATTTAGGCAAATTTTAAGGTTTTTTGTCCTCGGGACCGGGTTCGTCGTACGCGGGTGCCGTATCTCACGCATCTCGCGGACGGGCCGAGGGTGCCGAATCCCACGCATCTCGCGGACGGACTGGATTTGGGGTTGCCAAACCTCACGCATCTCGCGGTAGGTAAAAAATCACTTTTAGTGACATGGCAGCACCTGATGCAGAGGCAGTGAGGGCTGCATTACTGGTTCTGGGACGGGCAGGACGGTCGGACCTCCTGCAACCAGGGGTCTTGGACCAGGCTTGGGTGGGGATGACCCGCACGCCCCGGTCGGCGTCCGCGGGGGTGGCTGCAGCTGTCGCAGCTTGTATGGACGAGCCCGCTGGGGCTCGGGCGGGCGCGCCTAAAAAGGCTAGGGGTAAGAAGCAACAGGAGGCGCCCAAGACAGGGGGGAGGCGGCTCAGCCTCCCGGCTAAGATTGAGTCCATTGAGGCCTTTTACGGTGGGGATGGTGGGGCGTCCGGGACTCCGCTGGCACTGGGTGCCGGGGGGTCGGGGAGTGTGGGGCCACTGGTGGGGTACGAGGAGAGCAGTGAGGGCAGTGGGGGGGAGGATCTGGGTGAGTGGGAGGCGGCGGCTGGTGAGGATTTTGCGCTCACCCTGTCGGGGGGGGAGTCTGGGGGGGAGGAGGAGTTCACCATCCTGGAGCAACCGGTTGACCTTTCGGGGGGCCGGAAAGGGGTTGTCAAGCAGCAGGGTTCCAAGGGCAAAGGCCCGTTGAAGGCGCAGCAGCAGCCTGGGGCAGGGGGTGCTGCGGCACCCGTGCCTGGGGGGGGGGGGCCTGGGGGTGTCTGGGCGGTCGTCCATTTATGACAGGTGGGAGCACATGTCCGAGGAAGAGAGGGCCCGCGACCAGCGTCGCGTAATTTCCGAGTATGAGAGAGAGTGGCAGCGTTTGAGGGAGGCTAAGGGGGCGAAGGCAGGTGGGGCGCTCAAGGGCGAGGGGGCCCTGGCGCCTGCGCGTGGTAAGGGGACAACTGGAGGTAGAGGCAGGGGGGCCACTGGGTCACAAGGGCAGTGGGTCTGGGTGGACGGTTCAGGGACTGCCTTGACGGATCAGAGACCTGTTGGCACCGGGGCCTCCCCGAGTGCATACGGCTCGGGGGGGGGGGTGGGGACAAGCCGGCGGGGCCAGCTGGCAGAGGCCGGGGTGCAAAACGGCCTCCAAACGCCGGGGCGAAGACGCAGGGGGGTCCGCGGCGGCCTGCCCTCCATCGAGGGAGCGGGCACCATCGATGCTGGAATGCGAGTTTATGCCTGGTGTGAAAGGAAAGGGTGCCAAGAGAGTGGTGACTGAAGTGGTGCCGCTGGATGTTCAGGATGAGTGGTTGGACTATGAGGATGAGGAGGATGAGTTGGAAGAGGGTGAATTGCGCGAGTCGGAGTGTGTTGACAAGGCTAAGGTGGCATCTGCCACGGTGGGTGTTTCCCATGAGGCACGAGATGGCGCCAGTCGGGCCACCAAGGGGACCATGAAGCCGGCGGACGCACGGCGACGGGAGACGGACGCTCCTGCAACATTGTCAGGTGAGGGATCTTGGTGGGACGCATGGACTGACGGGGGGGGAGGGAGGGAGGAAGAAACCCTGCCGGTCGGTGGGGGTGGGGGATGGGTTGGTGAGGACGGGGGCCTATGTTGGGGCGGAGCCAGTGGCGGCTGCTGGGGGGAAGCAGGTCACGACAGCCAGTGCGCAAACCGACAAGGTGGATGATTTGGGGGGCAAAGATGATGGCGTGGGGAAGCTCCCCAAGAAGTTGCCTTATATGGGTTTGGCCGTGCCACTGGGATCGCATCTGTCGGAGAAAACAAAGGGGAAAATTTGAAGGCATGAGTATGTGGATGTGTTTAAACTGTTACATAGGGAGATTCAGGCGAAGGAAGGGTCTAAGGAGGAGGAATGGGAGCTGACCAGGCGGCCGAGGGTGCCGGTTACGATGGCGAATTGGACGTCGGCTTTCCTGATTTACGCGAGTATATATTGCGAAAAGCATGGTGATCGGGCGATTGCTCTGTTCAAGTATATGGACGTGATTAGGAAGGCGCAGCTGCATTTTGGGGGTTTTGCTTGGCTGAGCTACGACGAGGAGTTTAGGGCCAGGATCAGCGTCAATCCGGACAAGCCGTGGAGGGAGGTGGACCAGGAGCTTTGGATTCAATGGATGTCTTCGACGCAGGCGGCGGCTTCCACTCATACGGCTAGCGGTCTTCCGGTGACTTATCGGTCTTTTCAGTCGCGCCCCGCCCAGTCTGGGGCGGGTGGCCAGGGAAGTTCGGGTGGTTCAGGAAACCAGGCAGTGTGGTCCGGGGCTGCGGGACAACAGTACAAGCCAGTGTCTTCGGGAGCCTGTTGGGGTTTTAACAAAGGTTTCTGCAACCGCCCCTCCTGTAAGTTCAAGCATGAGTGTTCGAAGTGCGGGGGGCGGCATGCAGTTACACAATGCCTCACGTTGGCTTCGCCGTCAGAGCAGTGGAAGCTTGCCAAGGGTAGGGGTCAGCCTGGGCCGAAGGGCCCATACTCCGGTTAGGTTGGAGGCCATGTGTCCATGGCTCTCACGGTATCCTGATAAAGAAGCGGCGCTGCGTTTGTACTGAGGTTTCATGGAAGGTTTTCGGATTGGTTATCAGGGGCCGAGGGAGAAACGTTGGGCTGAGAACTTGCGGTCAGCCAAGGAGTTGCCGGAGGTAGTGGCGCGTAAATTGGAGAAGGAGGTTTCGGAGGGCAGGATTGCGGGTCCTTTTGCTGACTGGCCAATGTCGGATCTCATTGTTTCACTTCTTGGGGTGGTGCCCAAGAAAGAACCGGGGGAGTTTCGATTGATTCATCACTTGTCTTGGCCTGAGGGAGGATCGGTGAATGATTTCATTGCTGAGGAGGACTCAAGAGTACTGTATGCGTCGGTGGATGATGCCATAGGCTTGGTGAGGTCCTGTGGGAAGGGGGCGGAGTTGGCCAAGTGTGACATCAAGTCGGCCTTTCGCCTCCTCCCCATTCACCCCGCGGATTTTTCATTGTTGGGCATGCAGTTTGGAGGGTCCATCTTCGTGGACATGGTTCTACCGATGGGTTGTGCGATTTCCTGCGCTCTTTTCGAGACTTTCAGCTCCTTTTTGCAGTGGGCCTTTGTGGACCGCAGTGGACACCGGCTGGTGTCTCACTATTTGGATGACTTTCTGTTTGTGGGCGCGGGTCACTCTGGCGCTTGCGGTGCGGCCTTGGGGCAGTTTCAGTTGTTGGCACAGGCTTTTGGGATGCCTTTGGCACCGGAGAAGACTGAAGGGCCTAGTTGTTGCCTGACTTTTCTCGGGATCGAGTTGGATTCGGAGGCTTGGCAGGCGAGGCTACCGGTACGGAAGGTGGGGGAGATGCAGGAAGCTTTGAGAAGTGCGATCGAGGTTCGGAAGCTGGAGTTGAGGTCCGTGCAGCGCCTGTTGGGGTTGCTGACCTTTGCGTGCAGGGTGGTGAGGGCAGGAAGGACGTTTTGTAGGCGGCTCGGCATGGCCATGTCGGGGGCGGCCCTCCCACATCACAGGATCAGGATCACGCTGGGGGTCCGGTCGGACTTGCGAGTGTGGCTGGTTTTTCTGGAGGACTTCAATGGTGTGTCTTTGGATTTTGCGCGTGACCGGATGGTGTGGCAGATTCAGCTCTACTCTGACGCGGCGGGTGCTGCTGGCTTTGGAATTTTCTGGGACGTCCGCTGGTGTGCAGAGCAGTGGCCGGCTCATTGGCTGCGACAGGGCAGGAGCATTGCATTTTTGGAGTTCTTCCCCTTGTTGGTTGCTTTGCTGGTGTGGGGCCCGGAGTTCAGGAACAGGTCGGTGTTGTTTCATGTTGACAATATGACTGTAGTGGACTTGGTGAATAACCAGAAGGCAAGGGACCTGCGGGTGCTGCGCTTGCTGCGAAGTTTCATGCTGCTGTGTCTGCGTTACAATGTGCTGTTCCGCGCGCAACATGTGCCAGGCGTCAGTAACGAAATTGCGGATGCGTTATCTCGTTCGCAGTGGCAGCGCTTCAGGGAGCTGGCGCCGGGAGCGGAAGCTTGCAAGACCAAGGTGCCGGAGGGTATCTGGGCCTGGGGGGAGTGAGAGTGGTTGGGTTGGTTGAGAGGTCGATAGCGCGATCCACTAGGCGGGCGTACAGGTTGGCGTGGGCTGAGTTTGGGTCCTTGGTGGGGGGAGCGATGGGAGTGGGACGATTGTCCAAGGAAGGGTGTGAGCGTGCCGTGGTGCGCTTTGTGTTGGATTGCATGGATAAAGGGCTGCGCAGACGACGATTGCTGGCAAGTTGGCGGGCGTATCTTTCTACAGCATGGTATACTTGGGTTTTGATCCGGCTAGGGCGGATCTGCTGAGCCGAATGTTGAAAGGTTGGGGTCGGGTGAGGGCGGAGATGGGTGGGGGGGAATTGCCACGGGAGGCGGTCACGTTTGAGTTGTTGGTGCAGGTTTTGAGGGAGTTGCATTTCTGTTGTTATGACGGGGACGAGGTGGCGCTCTTCCGTTTATGTATGATTTGGATGTTTTTTGGTGCATTTCGGGTGTCTGAGTTGCTGGGGACGCGTGGGGTGCCGGGCCGAGTGTTTGCGGACGTGCGTGTGGACGGGTCTCGTTTGGGTATATGGTTGGGTCGTTCCAAGACAGACCAGTTGGGTCGGGGCAAATGGGTGTGGTTGTCAGAGAGTGGGTGTGAGGGTGTGTGCCCCGTGCGTGAATGGCTGGCATTTTGTGGTCGAGTGCGGAGCTTGGAGGGGGAGATTTTTGTGCATATGTCGCAAAAGCGCTTGACGTCCTCCCAGTTGTTGGCGGTTCTGCGGATGGCTTTGCGGAAGTTGGGTAGGGACCCGGCGCGTTTTGGCACGCACTCGTTTTGGATCGGGGCGGCCACAGCTGCGGCGGGTTTGGGTTGGTCGTGGGAGGAGATCCGGAGGATTGGTCGGTGGAGGTCGCGTTGCTGCGAGCGCTATGTGCGTAAATGAGGGTGGGGCGTGCTGCTTGGCCGGCTGCACTGTTTTTTTGGTTGTTGTTTCTCTTGTTCTGCTGAGGTACTAATCTCTTTCTCTTCGTAGGTTGTGTTCGTGGGCCGGGGGCCAAGACGGTCACCTGGATCGTTGGGCACTCTTTTTTGCACTGGGGGGAGAAGTATGCTGCCAGGCGGGTGTACGGCCGTAACCTGGGCCTGAGGAGCAGTCATCATGAAGTGCAATGGTGGGGTAAGAGCGGAATGCGTTGGGGAGAATTGCTACCATGGCTCACAAAGAAAGTGGCGCAGCTGGGCTGCCCGGACATGCTCATCATCCACTTGGGAGAGAATGACTTAGTGAAGCAGTCGGGGGTGTCACTTTTGCACTTGATGCAGAGGGATTTGGATGCAATGAGACTAAGCATGGGCGGATCTAGCGGATCTCGCGTACGCGAAATTGCGGATTTACGGATTCGCAATCCGCGAAGATACGCGAACTCTAGCGGATTTGCGGATTTTCCCGTTTTTTGTGTTGGCGCGCGTTCGCGACGATTTTGGGACAATTTCGCAATTGCGAACTTACTTTTCGGCACGCAACGGCCGCGACTATGTTGTTTCTACGTCTGGTTTATCATCACAGGTTCACAGCACCCTCTGCTTCACCACTGCCACCCTCTGGGACACCCATGCCACCCTCTGGTACATCCTCACTGCCACCCATTAGGTTTGTTTATCACTGTAGTTTATGGGGGGTGAAAAAAGCAAGCACACCCCCCCTACTTCAACTGCCATGAATTAATTGGGGGTTGATTAATGTGTCAGTTATTTAGAAAGTTCCAGTCTGGCTGGCACCTGCTTCCTTCCTTATCTGTAATTTGCTTTCTGTTGCAGTGAATTTTTTTTTCATAGGACCTTTATGGTCTACTTGTAGCTATTCTATGAGCCTGCTGTTTGGGTCATAGCAGGGTCATAGAATAGTTGCAAACTCTGGAGGGGCCCCTCAGGAAGCACTACAGTGAATGTTACAAATGTTAAGTTTGAACTTTTGCACCTGCTCATTGCTTTCAGTTTAGCAAAAACCGTTTTTTCTGCAATTTCGCGCGTTTTTTGGGGCGCGAATCCGTGCGAGATCGATTTCGGGAGCCGCGAATGCTTGCGAATACACTTTTTTTTTTTTGCGACGTGTATGTTCGCGGGCTTTTGCGCGTGTTCGCGAGGCGCTTGTAGCTATACGTTTGCCAAGTTACCCTAGCGGTCGTACACGGGCGCGGCCATCTTGTTTGCGTGACGTAATTCCGTTTCCGGCCGCTATGTGTAATCTCGCAAACTGTGCTGCTCGCTAGTACAATTTCGCGCGTGCTCGCGAGGAAAATCTTGCGCGAAGTTACCCACGCGGTTGTGAACGGGCGCGGCCATCTTGTTTCTCATTCATTGCTATGGTTCTGGGCATGCTTTCTGTATCCTCTCTGAATCTCTGCCATCCTTTGCTTGTTTGAAGTTTATTTAATCTATTTTACTTATTATCTATCCCTCTATTTTTCTAGCTGTATATTTTTGTGTTTTCTGCTACTTTTAGTTACTTTTAAACTACTTTTTTAAACTCTTTTCTTTTCTTCTTCACTATTCTATTTCTTCTTTATCATTTAAGTTTATTTCTGCCCAGACCATGGTAAAGGGAGCCGGGAAGCACCCTGAGAAGGGGAAGGGTCCCGCACCCCGTGCCCGGCTCCCGTGCGGGCGTTTGAGGGGGGAGCAAGTGGTGCCGCGGGAGATCTTCAGCGCGGAGGAAGTGGCGGCACTCATCTTCCACGTCCAGCGCCGCCTCCCCAAGACGATCCTGGGAGGCGGCAAGATCGCGACTGGCTATGGCATCCGGGAGCGCCGGAAGCGGTGGGAGAAGGTGTGCCGGGCCATGTTTCAGCTCTCTGGGGTCCGGCGCACCTATAACCAGGCCACCCACCGCTGGACCGATGTCATGGACCGGGAACGGGACTTGCTGGACGCGCTCGGCGTAGAGGTCCCCGGGCTTGGTGAGTAGTAGTAGCTATTCATCACTACTCTGTTTTATCCGGCTCTGTTATTTGCAAATCTTTGTTCTTTACCAAGAGCAATAATGCTGCCGATTACATTGTAGGTAAATTATATTTCAAAATCTTCTATGCATTTCAGGTGCACTGCTCTCCTTCTCAGTAGCCTTACTTGCTACTATGCTTATTTGTTTTGTACATTGTGTTCATTTCATTGGCCTGAGAAATTATGTATGAGTGTAGTGTAAAGATAAGAACTGCGTAATGCTAGACACTAAGGGTCATATTTTCAATTAACGGCGCATCCCTGCAAAGTAGCAGGGATGCGGCAGTAATTGTGTGCCATGCCACCATCACCACCCATTGGCCCAAAACGTCACAGAAGCCTTACGCATCTGTGCCGTAAAGGCGGCGCATTGATGGAGTTGCGTGCCAACGATGGCGCAGCTCCAGCAATGCTCTGGGGTACCCTATCTCCCCAATGCTGCATCAAGCCGTACGTCGGCTTCAAGCGCGCAGGGTTTGACTCATGCATCATTGTCTTAAAAGTGACTGATTGACATCTTGTAGATTTCCCTCAGCCACTTTTAGGATTCGTCCCTGCGCAGGTACGCCCTCCCTTGCGCCGGAACGCCCCCTGATGGCGCAGGGCTTTACAACGTGATGCATCGCCCATAATTTCTTTTTTTTTAATATATACGCCGCACCAACACCATGGCGAGTCTTTTGTTCTGCCGCAGCGTCACAAAAGTCACGCAACAATGGAGGAAAATGAGCCGCAAGGGACTTCTAAATCAGCCCCAACAGACTGAAGTCCACTCCTTCCTTTAGACACATGGCTATAAGAAGAAATAGTGGTGGTGGTGGGTGGATTGATAGTTTGAGTATTCACTGATCTGCAAGCAGGATGGACTTTGTCTGTCACTTCGCGTGCTGCGGACTGCTGCCTGCAGTGCCAGGCCTAGGCAAACCTCTTTAGTAGTCTGTTTATTGAGTTACATAGGAACTTTCTAAGTCAATGTTCCGCAAATCAGGCAATACGAATAACGTAGTATACCACATGAGATAGATCCCGTGGAATAGTTGTCTATCTATTTGCTATTTCTCCAAAAAATGTTGTTATTGTTCTTTTGAAATGGTTGATTTGGTTGACAAATCTCATCCATGTTTTGTGGTCTTTCTTTCTTTCATGTTGTACATCAGCTCCCCCCAAGGGCAAGAGGACACAGGAGGAGGAGGGTGCTCAGGATGCAGGCCAGGATCGGGCAGGCGAGGGCTCCTTTGCTGGCCCCAGTAAGTTTTAATTGTAATAAAGAGTACCTATTTTTTCCTAGCGTTCCTCATTCGATTTTTTCTAAATCGTCTTTGATCTTCTTGTACACTGGATATAAATTCTTATCCTGGCTCTAATATGACTCCCTGTGGTATTACTAGATTATTCTTATTAGTCTGTCTGTGTAGCTAACTAAGATTGGACATTTGGCAATTCCATTGGACTCCCATTCTATTCAGCAATAGCTCTATGCACTGTCTCCTTACTGACTAGATAGTGTGGCAGAGTCATTCAGCTCTGTAGTCACCGATTATTGATCCCCAATGATCTCTAGATTATCGTACGCAGGACAAGAGAGTATGGAGTCACAGCACAGTCAAGAAGTGTCAGAGGCACTCATGCTTGCAAAAATTCCAAAACCTTTAGCTCATCCACTCTAGTCTGGAGGACCAAAAACCACAGAGTCTATTAAGTTTAAAAGATTTATTAAAAGTAAACACATTTATTAAAATCTACTTTGTCATAAAACTATTTAACTGAAAACGGAAAAGTGGTTAGTGCTGACGATTAATTGGACACATTTCTTGTGGTCGAGCCGAGCTCTCACCTGGTTTGAACTTGATCCTGGTCGTGTTCTTAGGAGTCAAGCTTCTGTCTGTTAGGAGAAAAAGTGGTGCGTGTTAAAAATAAAAAGCAAGCATTCATCAGTTGTGCATAAAAGTGCAGCAAGACAACAGCCTTCCCTGGAAAAAGGGACATTTTTACTTTGGAGTAGACAGTCACAAATTATTACATTGTATTGAGTTTTTTTAACATTTCTCCTAGACCAAATATTATATAGTAGTGAGTGGTGTATTCTAACATTCTTAAATGTACTTTGTAGGTGTAACATCTGGTGACGGGGCCAGCGCGGAGGTGGCTGTGTTGGGCGAGGACTCGGAGGACTCTGGGGAGGAGGCGGTGCAAGAGCCGGCGGACGGTCCTGTGGGGGTTCAAACGGTGGTGGCGGAAACAGGTAAGCTATATATTCCTTACTTATTGAGATTGAAGACTGCATAGTGTGCTTTCTGCACAGGTGTATTACAAATCAACCAGGTAGTAGCCTCCTCAAAATGTACTTCGACTTATCTGTGAAGTTTTTGGTGAGAAGAATCCCAATAAGTTCTTAGACGAACGTGATGGATGGGATGAACGAAAAGCGAAAGAAGGGTGTAAGTAAGTGGGACACGAAATTGTATGATGGCTGGCAAAGAAGAACGATATGTGTTTGCTTGGCCCCCGAGGTGGCTTGGAAGGAAAGAATATGGTATGGTGCATGGCTGGGTCAATGATGAAGCAAGGATGGGTGGAAGGACAGCAGCCTGGGTGGGTGAAACAGAAACTGTATGTGTGCGTATACTTTGACTGAATGGATGCCTGGAGCATGGTATTCTCTGACTCTTAGATAGCACATGTGTATCTAGAGAGAGTAGATGGTCGCCAGATGTACTAAGTGTTACCTTGAAGAGCATGTACCACCGCACCCGCACGTCCGTTCCAGTGCAGGGAAGGAAAGGAAAAGGAATTGTAAATGTGTCCAATACTACCATGAATAGTAGCAGTACTTTGTATTGCGTCTGCAATCACAGCATATATCTGGTTATTACGGTGGACACTCCGTACCTCTCTTAATAACTTTAGTTTGCTTGTAGTACGTCATTCATGTGTGGGTGTATCACTGTTCACTCAATATTAAGCAAAGCACCTAAAGTCATCCCATATGTCATCAAATACGTCCCATGTGAAGTGATAGATAATCAAATTAGTTAGCTTCTTCATTGTCCTTTTCTAGTACTCATTTGCACTGTAGGGTGAAAGGTAAATTAATTAAGCAGTAGCCCTTGTAACAGAGTATTCTCAGTGCCACCCGTAATAGAAAAGTAATAGCTTCACCACCTGCATGTACTGGACCGGTACAGTAACGCAAGTCTGTCTCACTCATCATGGTGTGCAACTTTTTTTCTCGGGTGCAAGTTCACTGTGCTGTCCATGTCATTCTGCCGGCTTGCCTAAGATAACGTACCAATTTTCCTAAACAAGAGAGAAGAAGAAGAATAAGACTGGTGTACTGTCATAGTCGACTGTAATGGAAGTCCATAGTGGTCGTAGAATTTGTTCATTAAAGTACCACTAATGTTAGAGCAAGGATGCAGGAGTGGGAGGTTACATAGATACTGTCCTCAATAGTTATGTACTGTGCTTTCAATTTGCTACTTGTACTGTGACCCAACTTTCGGCTCAATCACTTTGTGTTATTAATGCTAAGGAGCATTGGTTACAGACTATGTCTTTCTTTCTTCATATAGTTGCTCCTTCCAAATCAACAACACGGAGGGAGCAGGCTAGAATGGCCCGGCAACGGAGGCTGGAGGCCACTGTCGCCGAATATCGGCGGCTGGTGGCCCTGGAGGAGGAGGAGGACACGCAGTAGAGCGGTGCAACAACAACATCCTCGGCTGGGACCGCTGCATCCTCCTCCAGGTCCCGCAGTGCTCCAGCGGGACCGAGCCGGGCTAACAAAGCCAACCGCCACCGCCAAGCAACAGAAAAACCAGCTGCCCCCCACAGGAGCTGCAAGGAACGCCAACGCCACCTACGAGTCCGAATGTCCAACCTGGAGCAGGAGGTCCAGAAGTATAAGAACTTGGTGAAGGGTCTCCGCTACGAGCTTGCCACCCTCCGCAAGGAGTATGATGCCCATGCGGCAAAATGCACCAGCACCAGCACCCTCCAGTAGTGGATTGTCCCTTGCCCTTTTTTTATAGACTTTTGGGGGGTGGGATTTGGGAGTTGGGATCGTTTTGGGACGTTTCAAAGACAATCGTTGGGGTTAGGGTGGGTCTTGAGGGAGATTATTTTGTTAGGGCTACATAAATATACATTTTTAAACTTTATCTGACCATACCTGTTTTTTACTGCTTTTCAGTCTGGTGGGTGGGGGACGGGGGTGTAACAGTAACTTTGTTTTCCTGAACAGTCGTAGGACTTTAGTAGTACAACCGTCAATCTCTTGTCTACTCCGAAATAATACTCCATTATACTACCTCCCACCAAACGCTTATCTTACCTGTAATTAGTGTTAGAAATTAGGGCTAGGCCCAGGGCTGGCTCCACGTGAAATGGGGATTAACGTTGTCAATCCTGGGCGGGTGACATTTCCTCATTGCGGTGGTACTAGTGGTGTGACACAGTGGCAGTTGCATGCCTATGGAAAAAAAGAAAACGAAACCTTGTTTGTCCTTACTGTAGCATTACAACGGTTACGGTACGATCGAGAATATAGCAGGTGACAGTACACTAGAACAGTGCCATAATGTAGCCTAACAAATGGTAAAGTATTTGCTTGCAAGTATAAGTAACTAGTACTTGCGTTGAATTTATTTGACATTGGCTACTACTACTAGAAGATATAGTACTGAAGCTGAGTAAGTCTAGAAGATATCCTCGTATTCCTTCACCAGCCTGTTGCTATGACCTTATCCTCCCCAGCAAGTGTGTGGAATTATTGATGTCATTTTAGTCAGACATCAAGCAAAACAACACAGCCCGGGGGAAGAGGGTTAGGGTTTGTAAAATGGATGGGAATGGGGGTTTCTTTTTGGGTAGGTTTTGTTGAGAGAAGAAAAAAAAAGCAGAGCATGGACAAACAATAATTGAAGATAAAGACAATCTTTGGTTACAAACTAAAGCTAAGCACATGCAGTCACACTCATAGAATAAAACAATGGATACTGGATCTGTATTGCGTATGTTGTTGGAGTTGTCCTGTTGAATTTGGTAAGTAAGTTGCATGCAGCAAACAATTCCTCTTATTGGCGGCACTCCTCCATTCCAGCTGACGCTTCGTCCATCAATGTTGGTGACCACTGACAGAAGACACCCTGTCCACTGCCTGCCTGGCGGATGTTGACTGAAACCCGGCCTGTAATTATTGAACGGAAAACAGGAAGTGCTATTACAATACCACTGATAAATAAATAAAAGGTATGTACGCTGTGTGGTTCAAAAAGTGACACTTTGATTTCCCTAATAGACAGTACAATATTTTTGAAATTGCGTGCTCTGTCTGAGTCACCTTTTTAAGGATAAATAAGTATGGCCAAAATATTATAGCGGATCTTTCCCCTCAAGGTAGGTGTACTGTAAACTGTGTTTTAGAACAAAATTTGACCTTCCCAGCAATGCTCCCACCAAGACCCTTACTAAAGCCAGTCGCAAAAATGTAGAAGATCTCCAAAAACGATGCCTAGCAGAAAAATGGTTACAAAACGTACTTTGAAAGTAACAGTAGGCCCAAATACAGACCGTGCATTGTATTCAAACCACTTGCAAGCAAGCAAAAGTATCCATAGCCAGCATTGCTCCAACAGTGCTCTACAACACCAGAACTGCGTTGCAATAGAACCCCCCGAAACACATGCAATCCTGCTGCTAGGGCTAACCCTAACGAACCCTAACTTACAAAAAGTGCCAAAACTGGTGTTTCCTTATGGATTTTGTCCAAAACACTTCTATCCGGTATTAGACCTTCCCAGGAATGCCCCAGGCAAGACCCGCCAACCCACCCGGAAAAAACCACCCGACAACACCCCCAAACAGCGAAAAAGCTAAATCTCATACTTACAATATCTCTCGGCCTTCGGTCCAAACGCGGCGCTGTGCAGCTAGGTCATCATCATCATCAATCATCATAACTCCTGTTTTCCACCACGGATTTCCTGAAAAGCAAATGCAATCAAGATTAGATTGTCGCAGCAGTGCTTCGACAGAGACCCCGGCCGCAACCCACCCACGAACAGCAGGAAGCCCCCCAAAACGCTACATTGAGCAAGATGACAGAAGAAATAGCAAAAAAAAGGCTGTTCCTTAAGGATTTTGTCCAAAACACTTCTATCCGGTATTAGACCTTCCCAGGAATGCCCCAGGCAAGACCCGCCAACCCACCCGGAAAAAACCACCCGACAACACCCCCAAACAGCGAAAAAGCTAAATCTCATACTTACAATATCTCTCGGCCTTCGGTCCAATCGCGGCGCTGTGCAGCAAGGTCATCATCATCAATCATCATAACTCCTGTTTTCCACCACGGATTTCCTGAAAAGCAAATGCAATCAAGATTAGATTGTCGCAGCAGTGCTTCGACAGAGACCCCGGCCGCAACCCACCCACGAACAGCAGGAAGCCCCCCAAAACGCTACATTGAGCAAGATGACAGAAGAAATAGCAAAAAAAAGGCTGTTCCTTAAGGATTTTGTCCAAAACACTTCTATCCGGTATTAGACCTTCCCAGGAATGCCCCAGGCAAGACCCGCCAACCCACCCGGAAAAAACCACCCGACAACACCCCCAAACAGCGAAAAAGCTAAATCTCATACTTACAATATCTCTCGGCCTTCGGTCCAATCGCGGCGCTGTGCAGCTAGGTCATCATCATCAATCATCATAACTCCTGTTTTCCACCACGGATTTCCTGAAAAGCAAATGCAATCAAGATTAGACTGTCGCAGCAGTGCTCCCAGACACCAAAAATCACCCACAAACACCCGGAACCCCGCCAAAGAGCACCCCAAAGGCAAGCAAGTCAGCAAAAACGGCAAGAAATTTCCACCTCATATTTGGTCCAAAACACTTTTGTCCATTATTAGAGCTTCACAGCAATGGGCCCAAATCCGTCAACTCACCCGCAAAGAAGTACAACACCCCCACAAGTGCTGAGTCTTTCTTCATTGGGCGTAATCCAGCACTCTGCTTTGAGGGAAATCGCAGTCTGGAGGAGGAGGATAGAGGAGCATGTTCTTCAGAACTTGTGAACCTGAGGAATGTAGACTGCGGCACCTTCAAATCAATAAGCAAACAAGTGAAGACAGTTCTGCTGATGGTCTTGTTTTTGGGATTAGGTGATTAAAGTTTGAATTAAATTAACTGTGCAAACCAAAGAAAGAGAGACAAACAGGAATAAAAGTGAATAAGGACGAAAAAGAAAGTTCTTGATTCATTGTCTCATTTTCAGGGCTCGGTGTCAGGGAATAAGAAGAAGATTTCGTCATCATACTCTGCGAATTCAGGCAGGATGAGGTCAGTGCCACCGAACAGAGAACAAATCCCCTCATCTACGTTGCCGTCCTCCTCGTCTTCATGCGGCGTGCTTTCTCGTACTTTGTAATCTGGTGGTATGAGGTGCTGATTCATCTTGATCATTGTCAGCCGCTCCACATTTTTGGGCGAGAGGCGGCTCCGTTTGGGAGTTACAATGCCACCAGCAGCACTGAAAACACGTTCAGAAGACACACTTGCGAGTGGGCAAGACAAATAGTTTATAGCCAGGTTGGAGAGCTGTGGCCACAATTGTTTTTTGCCATGCCAATACTGCAATGGCTCATCATTAAGAAAGACCTCTGTTGAGTCATTCATATAGTCCTGCACCATCGACTCAAGGTCATCAACGGTTCCTCCACTTTGCTTACTTTTTGCTGTGCCTTTGACATTTTTTCGAGAACCATACCCAAGCAAACTTAGCCAATCCTCTACAACAGCCACTGATACTGTTGTGTGTGGTGCAGATGATCCAGTTGCCTTTAACGGCTGAGAGGTCACTTGTGCCCCAGCCACAGGTGCAGAAGTGGATTCTTGTGACTGGGGATGGCCTGCTGATGCTGATGCTGATGTACTGTCTTCTCCTTCAATAACCTGCCGTTCTTTTTCAAACCTCTTGGCTGACAAGGCTAACCAATTTTTGTACTTTTGAACATCTGCATCAGCAAAAGGAAAGAATGCTTCGCCTGCCAGTGCCTTTTTGTAGCGTGGATCCAGAATAGTAGCACAAATGTAATGCTGTTCTGACTTGATGTTTTTAAGACGTTCATCACCACGTAGGCGCTCTAATAATTTCTCAGACAAAATAAAATGGTCTTTTTTTTTTCATCTTTTTCAAACTCAGAAGACACCGCCATCAGTTGGTGCTCCAGCATGCACAACAATGGGATAGCTTTTCCCAAATTACAGTCCTCCTGGCTGACTGCACGCGTGAAGAACTCAAAAGGACGAAGCATGTCTGTCAGGCTTTTAACTATGTCCCATTGCGCCGCACCCAACCGCATGTCCTCCTTCTGAGATGTACCCTCTGTGAAGAAATAGTGATCGAGTACCGTATACTGCTCATACAGACGCTCAAGCATGTAGAAGGTTGAGTTCCAACGTGTTGCCACCTCCTGGATGAGTGCTTTCACTGGCATTTGACGTTCAAGTAGCAGTCTCCTCAGATGCTTCCGGGCCTTAAAAGAATGGCTGAAATGGTTGCACATTTTGCGGCAGGTGGCCATTACCTCGAACGCTGGACTGTGTTTATCACTCAAGAATTTTTGAACTACCAGGTTGATACAGTGCGCCAAACACGGCACTCTAAAATAGTCACCCTGAAACATGGCCTTAACTACATTGGCGCCATTATCCGTGGAAACATAACCAATCATGCGTTTTTGGGGGGATAGCATTTTCAAGACCTTTTTGTTAAACTCTTCCAAAAGGTTTTCTGCTGTGTGACTTTTCTCCAAGCCAAACATGGCTAGTGTTGCATGTTTCCGAGCAGCTTTAAAAACTTGGTCCGGGTCAACACCTGCGTTTAGCTTTGCTTTAACACCTGAAAAAGAGACCCAGTGTGCAGTGATGCACATGTAATCAGCGCCTGCGCCACTGGTCCACATGTCTGTTGTCAGATGTATTGTGTGAACAGCACTCTTCTGCAAAGCTGCCCCAATCGCCTCCAGCACATCTTCATGTAGTGCTGGAACCGCAACTCTGGCAAAATAGAACCGGCTAGGAACCTTCCATTTAGGGCAGAGCGTTGCCACTAATTCTAGAAAACCTACCGCTTCTACAAAAGAAAAAGGGAGAAGGTCCACAGCTAGCATTTTAGCCAGCTTAGTGTTATACAGACGCGTCAGTGGGTGGTTGCGTTCATATGGCACGTCTGAAGTAAGCATTGTTCTAATGTTGCCCTGGACCAAGCATTTACGGGCTGATAATGACTTTGTTGACCCAATTTTGCTCGCTGGTGAACTTTTGTGCGTTGGTGTCTCAGTCGCTCCAACACTCTTAGTGTGCCTCACATTGGGTGTGCTGCTGACAGGGGTACTGGGTGTAAGGGAAGTGTTTGACACGTCTTCTTCCTCCTCGTCATCATCAGATGAAACATCAACGTTTCCTTGAATTCGGCCTTTCTTGATCGCATCTAGGTGCGCAAACCATTTGACAGTGTGCTGTCTCCTAAGATGACCTCTCTGGCCTCCGGTACCATAGTTGGTACCTGGCTTACCACGACTAACTGCTTGCTTACAAATGGTACAAATGGCAAACTTTGGATTTTTTGGACAAACAGTAAAGAAGTCCCAAACTGGGGACTTGAAGTGTCTGTGGGACATGGAGGAGGCGGCGCCGGCGATACTGGTGGTGGTGGTCATGAAGCTAATGCCAGATGAAGTGGAGGATCTGGATTGCCCAACTTTTGTACGTTTTGCACTTTCACCGCCACTAATTAAGGTCGAGGTTGACGGAGGTCTCTTCTTGCCAGAAAGAAATATGGAAGCGGGACGAGTTGGTGTACTACTTAACTCCAATGATTGTGGTGTTTCCACTGCCTCCTCATCGACAACATCATCATCATCATCACGCTCAGCAGCTCTTCGGGCTAGGGTCAAAATGTCTGTTTGCTGCATGCCCGCTGGGGCTGCAGTGACCTTTATGATGACTGGGTCGTCGTTGGCAGAGTCTTCATCAGCAGCAGTATCCGCCACTTCTTGTTGAGCCTCATCACACTCCATAACTCTGAGACTTTGGACGAGCTTCCTTTTACGCTTAACTACCTTTGTCGGATCATGGTGTGCCTCACTCTCAGACAGCTGTGGTGCTGGTTCCCAAGTTTGATCCGTATCATCAGAAGGAGGTGTGCTTGAAGAAGATGTAGACACCACCCTTAATCTCTTCCTTGCTAGGGGTGTGGAAGACAATGAAGGATCATCAGGAGGAGTGGCTTCCTCAAATGATACCTCGCCTTGATTGTCGATTTCCTGATGTGCCCCTACTTCGGGAGGAACAACTATTGTGGCCACTTGTGACCCTCCATGCACCTCTGCTTGCGCATCTCCTTGCGCTGCCTCTCCTTCCACATGTACTTGGGCTTGTACTTGCACATGTGATTGTTGTTGCGGCTGTGGTTGTTCAACACTCGTCAGATGAGCTACAACAACCTGTGTTGATTGAGGGACATTGCTGCTGCTTTCTTGCGATGAGCCAACATCACTGGTCGATGGTGATTGAAGAACTATACTGGCTGCCTCTGCAGCACTCAAGGGCTTGGACTTAAGTTGGAGTGGTGGTGGTGGTGGCACTGAGCCCAATGGAGCGGGGGTGCTGCTGCCAGCTTGGTCCCCAGCCGATCCCGCTGCAGGCATACTTTTTTTTTTACTCCCAAAAAAAGGGGCGGGCGGCACACCAGTGTCCTTGGTAACTTGCTTCTTCTGCTCCTTACTGGCACCTTTCTTGCTAGAGGAGCTACGGGTTACTTTTTTTGGGGCCATCTTCTTCAGAGCAGGTCAGCAGGCAGCAGTTGCACGAGTTGCAGAGGGTTCTGTGTCCAGACGTGACGTCGCGTGACGTTATGCTGCACACACACACCGCTGCAGGACTTCTTCCTGGCACTGGTGGTTCTCTTGAGTCTTCTTGTGCACCTAAAAGCAATGGAAGACAGAGGAACATCAGTTCAGTTATACACCCCAAAAAATGGACAAAATACAGAAAAATGAGCACAATCCCATGCCATCCATGATGTTTACATTGAAGACACCCCACAGAAAGACTAGGGACATGCAAGTATGCAACACTCACTACCCCTGGGCATAATGGATGAAAAGTAGGCAAAATAAGTGCATGCCTCAGACACTGCCTCTCTTCAAAATGGCCCCTTACACCCCAAGCACATGTTGCCTGTACCAGCCAGCACTCAAGATGGCCACCACCACCACCCACATGGCCAGTCCACATCAACAGTACACCCCCAAAAAACAGAAAAACAGCCAGAAATCACCACAATCCAATGCCATCCATGATGTTTACATTAAAGAGAGTGAGACCAGACCACACCACAGGCACACTCAGTCCATGCACCACCACCCCTGGGCAAAAGGCCACACCAGCAGCCCCCAAAAAACGACAAAAAACAATAAAATAAGCACAATCCCAGCCCATCCATGGCCTCAATTATGTTTACATTCAAGAAGACACCCCTCAGAAACACTAGGCCCATGCAACACTCACTACCCCTGGGCATAATGGATGAAAAGTAGGCAAAATAAGTGCAGGCCTCAGACACTGCCTCTCCTCAAAATGGCCCCTTACACCCCAAGCACATGTTGCCTGTACCAGCCAGCACTCAAGATGGCCACCACCACCACCCACATGGCCAGTCCACATCAACAGTACACCCCCAAAAAACAGAAAAACAGCCAGAAATCACCACAATCCAATGCCATCCATGATGTTTACATTAAAGAGAGTGAGACCAGACCACACCACAGGCACACTCAGTCCATGCACCACCACCCCTGGGCAAAAGGCCACACCAGCAGCCCCCAAAAAACGACAAAAAACAATAAAATAAGCACAATCCCAGCCCATCCATGGCCTCAATTATGTTTAGATTCAAGAAGACACCCCTCAGAAACACTAGGCCCATGCAACACGCACTACCCCTGGGCATAATGGATGAAAAGTAGGCAAAATAAGTGCAGGCCTCAGACACTGCCTCTCCTCAAAATGGCCCCTTACACCCCAAGCACATGTTGCCTGTACCAGCCAGCACTCAAGATGGCCACCACCACCACCCACATGGCCAGTCCACATCAACAGTACACCCCCAAAAAACAGAAAAACAGCCAGAAATCACCACAATCCAATGCCATCCATGATGTTTACATTAAAGAGAGTGAGACCAGACCACACCACAGGCACACTCAGTCCATGCACCACCACCCCTGGGCAAAAGGCCACACCAGCAGCCCCCAAAAAACGACAAAAAACAATAAAATAAGCACAATCCCAGCCCATCCATGGCCTCAATTATGTTTACATTCAAGAAGACACCCCTCAGAAACACTAGGCCCATGCAACACTCACTACCCCTGGGCATAATGGATGAAAAGTAGGCAAAATAAGTGCAGGCCTCAGACACTGCCTCTCCTCAAAATGGCCCCTTACACCCCAAGCACATGTTGCCTGTACCAGCCAGCACTCAAGATGGCCACCACCACCACCCACATGGCCAGTCCACATCAACAGTACACCCCCAAAAAACAGAAAAACAGCCAGAAATCACCACAATCCAATGCCATCCATGATGTTTACATTAAAGAGAGTGAGACCACACCACAGGCACACTCAGTCCATGCACCACCACCCCTGGGCAAAAGGCCACACCAGCAGCCCCCAAAAAACGACAAAAAACAATAAAATAAGCACAATCCCAGCCCATCCATGGCCTCAATTATGTTTAAATTCAAGAAGACACCCCACAGAAAGACTAGGCCCATGCAACACTCACCACCCCTGGGCAAAGGGCCCCACCAGCAGGCCCAAAAAAACGACAAAAAACAATCAAATCAGCACAATCCCAGCCCATCCATGGCCTCAATGGTGTTTAAATTCAAGAAGACACCCCTCAGAAACACTAGGCCCATGCAACACTCACTACCCCTGGGCATAAAGGATGAAAAGTAGGCAAAATAAGTGCAGGCCTCAGACACTGCCTCTCCTCAAAATGGCCCCTTACACCCCAAGCACATGTTGCCTGTACCAGCCAGCACTCAAGATGGCCACCACCACCACCCACATGGCCAGTCCACATCAACAGTACACCCCCAAAAAACAGAAAAACAGCCAGAAATCACCACAATCCAATGCCATCCATGATGTTTACATTAAAGAGAGTGAGACCACACCACAGGCACACTCAGTCCATGCACCACCACCCCTGGGCAAAAGGCCACACCAGCAGCCCCCAAAAAACGACAAAAAACAATAAAATAAGCACAATTCCAGCCCATCCATGGCCTCAATTATGTTTAAATTCAAGAAGACACCCCACAGAAAGACTAGGCCCATGCAACACTCACCACCCCTGGGCAAAGGGCCCCACCAGCAGGCCCAAAAAAACGACAAAAATCAGCACAATCCCAGCCCATCCATGGCCTCAATGGTGTTTAAATTCAACAAAACAGTTGTATCATGCACCCCTAACCAACCCTGGTCCTACTGGATACTGTGGCTACCCACAATATAATTTATTTAATGTTCTGAAAAAGTTCAAAAATTTTACTTGCAGCAACTGTAATGCCCCAAACAAACTTACTTGTGAAAGTTGATTTCTAATCCAAAAGTGATCCAAAGACAGTCAAAAAGGCCTCAAATCCAAATATCCAGCAGCACCCACAAAAAGTAATCCTTCCAGCTCCAGATCCAAATGAAAGTGACCAGGAGATGGACAAAGCACTGGGAGGAGCCTGCTGGACAGGAACAGGAAGTTGGAGACTGTGGGGCACTTCCTTCCCCCCCCCCCCCCCCCAAAAATGGACTCCTTGCAAAAAAAAAGGCCATGCAAATGTCAATCTGAGGAGTGATTCTGATAAAAATCATAATTTTCTGAAGGTTTATCCTGTTTGCTGGTGATTTTCTTGTGCAGAATTGCAAAAGCTCTATTTTGCGAGTGCGAGATTGTTCCTTTCCGCCGCAACTACGTGTTCGCAATTGCGAACTCTCGCGAGGTGTGCTGTGCAAGGTGGCAAGCCGCGATTACGTATTCGCGGGCGCCAAACTCCCGCGGGATCACGCAGCAAGATCCAAAATGGCGCGTCACTCGCAAAGAAAAACAACTCGGCAAACGCTAAATGACGGAAAGTGAACGCCGTGCACCACGTCGCGCGCCGCAACCAAGCAAAAAATCCGCCGCGAGCGGATTCACGGATTTTCGACAAATTCGCGAGAGTTCGCGGATTGCGAATTTGCCGAAAATCCGAAAAATCCACGATCGGAGCGCATTTTACGCCCATGCTTAAATGAGACGCAATCTGGCTGGCGCCTGTATTGTGTGGACTGAATTTGTTCCACGACCGATCTGGAGGGGTGCGCTTAAGCCTGCGGCAGTCGAACGGGCACGCAGGAAACTGAACAGGGCTATGAGACTCTTTTGTGCAGATAAGGGGATCCACGTGCTGGCTCATGTCGGGCTTCAGCTGGAGCAGCCACTTCTTTTCCGGGACAACGGCGTGCACCTTTCTCACATGGGGAATGCCTTTTACCTAATGGAGTTGCGCAACTTGATTAGCCATTTGTGGAATGAATCTATCTGGTGTCCGAGAGTATGAGTTCGAAAGGTGCACGTGTGGTGGGGCAGGTAACCGCCCTCCGGGGGTTCCCTGGGTGGCGGGAACTGGGAGGGGTGGGGAGTCCATGACGGGCAGAATCACCCTTTCAGGGAGGGGGTTACAGGTGCAGGATGGGGGGAGTGGTAGACGGGAGTGCGATGGATGGAGATGACAGAGGAGTTGGAAAGTGAAAGGGGGAAAGTGAATGAGATGCAAAGAGGTCATGGTGTGAAGGGGGAGTGGCTGGTGAAGCACGTGAGTGGATGATGGGGTGAATGGCAGGATGTTGGGGGATTGTTAAAAGTTAATGTGTTATGTTTATTGCTGATGTCATGCCTGTCCTAATAAATGGCCTTTTACGCTAACTGATGCGTGGAGTGGTTATTTGTGCGATGTTTATTGTGCTAAATAAGTTGTGCATGTTATGTTTCCCCTGGCCTGTGTTATGTATTGATTTCAAAAGCTCACGCGAACAGTGAATATTCATTATTTGAAGGCATGGTGCGACGCTACTTAAAGTTCACATACTGTAGCATGCTTATTATTGCTAAAGACGTTCTAACCGTCCTCGCAGATGCAGGAAAAGAAGACACCGAAAAGACACTCCTGTCTCAAGACCCGGATGCGCGCTTGAGTCAACAGGCATCTTAGCAACAGCTGACGCCATTCACATCACTCTACAACCGAAGCTTTTCACTTTGCATAAACACCAACGGGCTTGGCCATTCAAAGCAGCTGCAAGCTGAAGGTGTTCGGCCAGCATGTCACACAAACATATAGCGCTGAGCCTTGTCCGTTTGTTGTTCCTTCTGGACATTGAACAAGGGGTGGCCTGGCTGTGCTCATTTCTATCAAATGTAGTAAGGCAAAAAAAGTTAAGCCCTAATTCCCACCCAGTAGTACCAACTGTTGTTATTTACTGGCTTGGGCACTGTAGACTTCTTGATTGTGAATTTTTATCATAAAATGTTTGACCAGCGTAACACACAAGTCGTTGATAAGGTAAATGAGGCGATCATGTAGGAAAACGCCCTAAGTTACCGACTTGTATCATATAAGTGAGGGACTTTAATTCTTCGGTCTGTGCTCACAGCGATTCACAGATAGGTGGGGTGAAAACAAGGTGGGCCAGCAAATCACTCTCTTTAAACATACTCTTTATGAGAACGTTTTAAATAACATT
The DNA here is from genome assembly GCF_964261635.1 of Lissotriton helveticus. NCBI lineage: Eukaryota > Metazoa > Chordata > Amphibia > Caudata > Salamandridae > Lissotriton > Lissotriton helveticus. The sequence goes on from NC_136059.1 coordinate 558,714,635, forward strand.
GTGATCTCAAATGACCGAATCCCCCGATTTTATTGTATAAAAAGATACTTCTGCTTATTGTCCTTCTTTTGTGGGAGGAGGGAAATCAAGCACAATTCATTTTATCCTAATTTCTAGCGATTACAGCAGTTTGGCTTTAGATTTTTGGATAGCTCAAAATTTTGCACGTTATACAATCCCCTAGTAGCCCACTTTAACATAAAACCTAGGTGGGGAACAGCCTTTACAACAAGGTTTTTACTTCATTGTGCCTTTACTTCGAATTTTATAGCACGCATATTTTTACCGCGAATATGCATTTACATCGCATGCCAATACCACGCATTTAAGGGAAGTTGGGGGATACTGGGGGTCTCCCCCAAAAATACATTGTTTTTAAATCTAAAAACAATTTGTGGTATTGGCATACATTGTGTAAATGTATTTTCGCAGTAAATACATGTGCAGTAAAAAATGCGTGGCAAAGTCATGCAAAGTAATTTCCTGCGTTGTACTGTCGTACAACTAACCTAGGTTAGGGGATGTGAAACTTCATATTCCTCCAATTGAATATAATACGAACAAAGGTCTCAAGTTAAAATGGGACCGGCTAATTCCGCAGGCCTTTGAAACAAAAATTATTAGGGAAAATATTGACCTAATTAATGGCTATTTGTCACTAGAGGGTGGGCCTTCTGATCAAGTTAGGTCCTTTGAGTCGCTATGTTTATCAATATCAATGGGTTTAACCAACCACCTACCACTTCCCCTTCATTATGGCAGAGGCGGCTGGTGGATTTTCAAAGTGGTGGGGCGAAAAATGGTACCGTAGTTTATCAAGCGAGCGAGCGAGCCCGAACTGCAAAAGGAGGGTGCGGGGGAAACGCAAGAAAATTTTACAAAAAATGGTTGAGTTTAGTTGAGCAGAGCTTTACTTTGCAAATTGGATCACAGCCTAATAAAACTTTCCAACTCAAGTTGATGAGAAAGAATCATTCTCTCTGGCAGAGGAACCACTTTATTAAACTCACTGTGACTTTATCCTTTCCTGACTGGGTTACTACAATAATTAAGTCAGGGCACCTCTGGAATAACAGGCCTAAGAGGTTAGATTCCAGCTGCTAAACTATGTGATTTAAAAAACCAACCACACCACCAGCACTTTAAATGTGACCCACTCGCTTCGTCAAAGAAAATTCAAAATGCTGTACTCTGTGCAGAGACTCATCACTGGTGATAGAAAGTGTAGCCTCACAAAAGGCAATAACATACATTACATGGAAAATGAGTGTCCACATTAAAGGTAAAATATCAAACTCTAACAAATGTTACATTGCAATAAATCACACTGGGTCGATAACCAAGACAAAATAAATATCCTCACGATCACCTCAATGTCATTGGAAAGGCAATAAGAATTCTACATTTGTTAACATAAATGTTCGAGAGAGTGGAGCACTAAGAGTTTGGGTGCAAGCAATGCAGGAAAGTGGACCAGCTCTAAACTAGTAATAGAGGACAGGGAACGATACTGGACAGTGAGGGGTTAATGAATTGGCCTGTCTGGTGCATCAATGTGACCTGTCACCTGCAGATAATACACACACATACACGCCTCAGCAGTAGGGCACTCAGTCGAGTTCATGAAAGAGCAAGGAGCTCGCAGATGGAGAAACTTGATTGGTGGAGGGGCGTGCAGATTATGCAAAGCTTGGTACATCACGTGCTGCTATTGCCCATCTCTGCTTCTTTTAAGATGAAACGCTGGGTTGGCCCTTTTAGTATTTGTACCAGTTCCCCACAGGTTAAACTCGGAAGTCCATAGCCTGCACATTAACTCAATAAGCCATCTTAAAACCATGGAACCCAAATGCTTTGTGGATAAACGCTTCTCAGCTGGGTGAAGGTAGGGAATGGGCGAGGGGATGCTAGGTGGTGACATCGGATATATTTCTGCAATACAATACCTTTGAAAGTAAAATGCGCCATGAAACTCCATTCCAGGGAATAAGTGCTTCAAACATGCCCAATAAATACATCCATCAGCTATTATCACCAGAGAGTGGTTTTATAAACAGAAGTAGCTCAGTGGGTTGAGCTGGTTGGGTAAAAGCTTCATTTCAATTGCGGTGGGTATGAAGTTTGGTGTACGAAACCTGTGAATAGCAGGTCTGAATCACAGCCTTGTTTCCACGAGGAGGCTAAAGCCATCATGCCTAACTTAACATTAAAGGTCACTAGTATGCGCTACACATTTTGTTTTTTTGTTTTTGCAGTTTTATATAGCACGAATTCGACCAGAAAGTATTTCAGTAGCATTACAGACGGACACATTAATTTTTTAGTAGACAAGGGGAGATTAAGGGATTTGCCTAGAATCACGGATCTCGAGTCGATGCCAAGACTCGAACCTGGCTTCCAGTTCTAAAGGTGGCCGCTCTGACCGTTGCACCAAATCCTCTCCACACATATAGTTGATATAAGATGCAGACCTTTCATACACCAAACTTCACACTCTCTGCAATTAAAATGAAGCTATCACCCAACCAGAGTCACACCAGAACGTATTACCCGTTCCAAAGCATATCAGTACAGAATGCCTCGGGCCTGTGCAAAGTATAGGCGTAGATTCCACTTGTGCAGCAGTCGCAGTCGCACCGGGGCTCAAAGACCTGAAGGGCTGGCTGAACCTTGATCACGACTGTATTTCATCATTCAAAGAGAAGCTACTGCCAGTGGGCCCATATCATTCTTTGCACCAGCCAGGGCTCGTGACACAATGGCTTCACTTCTGGTGCAGACTGAGACCCCCCACAAGTCACAGTGGCAACGCAGTTCCAATGGTACCTCGTGCACTACCCTAATGGCTGCCACAACTTATGTATCGCTTCATAGGACCACCAAGCAGTGTGACGAATTCCAATTTGTGTGGGAGCAGGAGTTCTATTATTACTGCAAATGGGAATTAGTTACGTTTTCTCTGGGCCCATTTTATAACTAAGCCAACAATTTCTCAGCAGAATGATCTTTGGATCCATAGATTCGGGATTCCAATCCTGATCGGCTAACTTGACAATTACTGGTGTGATCTTGGGCACAATTTACAACTCTTTGTGCCCGAGCTCACGTGTTAAAAAGCAGCGAACAACAATGCACGTAAGATAGACGAGGTGACATTGATAAGAAGAATCCACATCACACGGTAGGTACATTCAAGAATGAAAGTGACTTTTTGCCAGTGCTTATTTGTGAACAGCATGTGTGGGATGCTCTGAGGTCCGGGAGGAGGAAGGTACGTCTCTAATAATGTACTGACACTAAAGAAGAAGAACTGTGGTTCGAGCTCAGCCTTTTTCAATTGACAGTGTGACCCTCGGCATGTCCGTGTATGTTCTATTCAAGCTGCAGAGTAAGACGGGCAGCACAGACGCGGTGTTAACGTCCCACCTCCCTCCACACTGCATCCTGGCCTGTGTAATCAGCTCTCGGCTGCACCTCACCCATCCCAGTATCCCCAGCACACCACCACATGTGTGAAACACTCCTGCTGCAATGCAGATGGTTTCTGTAAAGTGTCTCACTGCGTTTAGCAGCTAGATCCGTGCGTGTCAAGCACCTGAAATAAGGATACTGTGATCATGCGAGGAACATGGGCATCTTTGCCCTCACGCTCACTGGCCATGGTGGGAGGTGGCCCTAAAATGGGGAATAACTGCTCAGAACCGGAGTTGGAGAGTCTTTACCTACAAGGTTGCCATTTTTTGCCTGCTCAGAGCTGATGGAAGTGTGTGCGGGAGTGTCAAGGCGAAAGGGACAGCATGTTTTTTTTTTTTTGGGGGGGGGGGAGGTGGAGGGCTGCAGGGCGCACTTGTGACTATCTGTGAGCAGCATTGTGTGGGCCCCAGGCTTCTTTCATTCAGGCTTGACCATTGAAACGGTGGTTTGTAAATCACCCAGTCCCCGATAGTCTCATCCTGTAGAAAAGATTTGAAACATAAATAGGCCATGAAGCCTTTATTATTAGCGCATACCTAAAAAACAGATCCAGTCCCACGCAGCAACACATATCACTGCCAATGCCAAGCTATTTCTAGATATACGGTGCGTCTACACAGTGACTTCTTTTCTTTTATGTTTGAAAGCTTTATTGAAAGAAAGGTCATAAAACAATAAGGTGACATCAGCAGAACAAAATGAGGGAAGAAAAATGTGTGGAAAAAGGAAAAACAATAGCTACCGATGGCACAAGGAAAAATCAAAGCATTTTCTGGATTTTAAGGGGGAGGGGGGGGAAGGAAAGGGTGGGGAGTAGAAACCATGTTAATACAATCCTAAAAACAAATATAAGCATAAGCACTGTTGGCAACAAATTAGATTAAATGCACAATCATTAAATAGAAGTGAAAAAAGCATTATATATAACAGGAATGGAAGTAAAAAACTACAACTGTGAAATCAAAGTAATGTAACTGCAAGCAGGAGTACAAACGTTCAAGGAGGCTTAAAATTCTCAGAAGAAAGTGGAGTATATTTCCGTTTGGCGGACTGATCTAGATATAAGGTAAGGGGCAACCAGTAAAGCTCAACATTGCGAGAGGGTTTACATGAGGAGGCAAAAGCAACGTCAAGCCTATGGGAATGACACAGGAGGTTCCACCAGCAACCAATGGAGAGTTTCGTAAGAGACTTCCAATTAGAAGCAATGTGTTGGAGTGCAAGGGCCAACATGAGGTCAAAAAGACCGCGTGAATGCGGGGGGAGAGCAAAAGATTCTGAGAGGCTTCCTAAAAAGACCAGAGTGGCAGAGTAGGGAATAGAGAGATTGAAAATACGGGAAATGCGAGACCATACCTGTATCCAAAAAAGTCGAACTGAAGGACAGAGAAAGAAAAGATGAAAAAGATCAGCATTGGGAGTATTGCATGTCCAGCAGTTAGCTGTGGAAGAAGAAAGAAAACGAGAGAGAGAAAGAGGAGAAAGATAAAGTCGGTGATAGAAGAAAAATAAGGATTGAGTGAGAGATGCAGTACGAGAAGTCTTCAAGGATTTAGTCCAAAGCTTGTCCCAGAGAGTTACCGACCAAGAACAATCCAGGTCTTTTTCCCAAGAGAGTTCCAATTTTGATTTGATACGATCAGGATCAGGAGCCGAAAAGAAGCGATAGATAAGAGAAGCTTTAGGAATGGTCGAAAGAATGGCAAGAAGAGGGGAAGAGGGGAGAGGCAAGTCAGCAGATGGAAGAGAATAATAACGATCGAGGACAACTTCCATAAGAATGTAGTATTTCTGCGCAAACGAACTAGGGCATTGAAACTGGGACTGGAATTGAGGAAAAGAGCAAGGTGACGAGCCATCAAAAAGATGATGAATCCAAACGATGCCCTTCGACCTCCAAGAAGACCAGGCAAGAGGTCTATTGCGTAGTAAAATAAGTGAATTATACCAGATGGGCAACAATAAAAAGGATTCTCGAGAAACAGGGAACGTGGATACCAAGGGCCGTAAAAGAGAAGAAGTATGTTTGAATAATGGAGGATTAAGACATGGAGATTTAGCAGTGAAGTGAAGTACATCTTGAAAGGAATAGGGCAACAATAAAGAACGCTCTATAGAAAGCCAAAAGGGGGAAAAGGGAGACAAGTCCGGTGATAACCAACGAGAGGCCTGACGAAGAGAAAAAGATTTATGATAGAGACGAAAATCTGGAAAGTTGACCCCTCCATTCGATTTGGTTCTACGAAGGGCTGAAAGAGATATACGGGCCTTTTTCTGCTTCCAGAGAAATTTAGACAAAACAGAATCAATACGACGGAAATAGAGAGCTGGGATATGGACGGGGAGCATTGAAAGTAAATAAATCAAGATCGGGGCAATCATCATCTTGATAGAGTCAAGACGACCCCACCAAGAAAGATATAGAGGATTCCAAGAAGAAAACATACGATCAAGTCTAGAAATGATTGCATTCATGTTAAGTTGGATAGAGGATGAGATGGAGCTAGAGAAGAGAACACCGAGATATTTTATCTTATTGCTATTCCAAGCAAAGCCAGTGGAAGTAAAGAAATGTGGAAGGCAAAACTTAGTTAGTGGAAGAATCTCCGTCTTATCCGAATTAATTTTATATCCTGAAACAAGGGAAAACTTCTCAAATTCGTCCAATAAAGAAGGGACAGAGGTAACTGGGTCTGAAATAAATAAAAGAATATCATCCACATATGCAGACAATTTGAGCTGATGTTTTCCATATGGAAAACCAGAGATAGAAGAATTATCACGAATAGAGGAAATAAAGGGTTCAAGCGCTAAAATAAAAAGTAGAGGGGAGAGAGGACAACCTTGACGAACACCACGTTGAAGCGTGAAGGAGGATGTAAGTTGACCGTTTACGAGGATTGATGCTTTGGGCATGGAATATATTGGAGAAATAAAAGAGATAAATTTAGGACCGAAGCCATGCCATTTCAAGGAAGCCATCAAAAAGGACCAATCAACCCGATCAAAAGCTTTTTCAGCGTCAACCGAAATAGCTGCTAAGGGGATAGAAAGAGAAGAAGCCTTACTTAAAACATTAAGGAAAAGTCTGGAGTTGTCTGACGTAAGACGGCCCTTAACAAATCCGCATTGTTCTTTCCCAATGAGATGTGGCATGAATGGATCAAGACGGAGAGCCAACAACTTTGCGAAAAGTTTATAATCTACGTTAACGAGGGAGATTGGACGATAATTCTTACAGAATTTAGGAGTTCGACCTTCCTTAGGGATGAGGCATATAGTGGCGTCCTGAAAGGAACCTTGAGCAATTCTGGTGGAGCAAAAGGACTGAAAAAGGGAGAGAAGTTTGGGCAAAAGAAGATCGGAAAAATGTAAATAAAACTCAACCGGAAAGCCATCCGGGCCCGGTGTTTTGCCTTTAGTAAGGGAAGACAGAGCGGTGGATAGTTCAGGAAGAGTAAGATCCGTGTCAATGTCTGATAAGTGAAGTTGGGAAGTATCAGGCTTAGGTAAGTTATCAAAATAAGAATGAAGAAGAGCCGGTGTAGGAGGATTCTCGGGAGAGTATAGAGATTCATAAAAGGATTGAAATTGTTCCAGAATTTCATTATCAGTGTGCAAAAGGACATTAGAGGGGGAATAGATAGAATCTATGAGAGTCCGTTCTTTACGTGACTTGAGATAATTGGCAAGCAATTTGCCCGATTTGTTGCGACCCCCATAGTAACGTGCACTACTCCGAAGAAGAAAGGAAGAGGCCGAATCAGTGGTAAGTTTATTGAAGGCGATTTTGGCTTGAAGAAGTTCAGAGGACATATGATTTGGAGAGGAGGTATAAAACTGATGTTCCAAGGATTTGATATGTGCAAGAGCAACTTTACGCTTTTGAAGAAACTGCTTCTTTTTCTTAGAGACGAAATCAATAATAAATCCACAGGCTGTGGCTTTGAAAGAATCCCATAGAACATGGGGAGATATATGAGGGTCAGAGTTAAGTTGAAAAAATTCGGAGGTGAAAGATCGAAAAGAGGAAGAGAAAAGAGGGTCAACGAGGAGGGAAGAATTAAAACGCCAACGAGAAGATTTAGGGAAAGGAGGAAGAAGATCAAAGTCTGTGACAATAGGAGCATGATCACAGAATACAATAGGCTCAATAGAGGAAGATAGAAGAGTTTGAGATAGAGAAGAGGAGAGGAAAATATAGTCTAAGCGAGAGAAAGAGGCATGTGGGGGAGAGAAAAAAGAAAAGTCTACAGTGTCTGGGTGGGTGAGTCTCCAAGAGTCTACAAGGTGTACCTGGGTAATGGTGTCCAAAAATTGCTTGTGGGGCTTGTGAGGGGTAAAACGAACAGAGGACTTGCGATCTAAAAAGGGATCAATGATCTGATTACAGTCTCCACCTAATAGGAAATAATCGTCTTTGTGTTGGATGGATTTTGCAGTAATTGATGGCCAAAAAGAGGAGTCAAAACTTGTTGGACCATAAACATTGAACAGAGTAATTGGAATTGCATTAATAAGCAACTTAGCCAGAATCCAACGACCCTCTTCATCCTTTTCCTCTAGGACCACCTTGCATTTGAGACGTTTGTGAATCAAGATAGCAACACCATTCTTTTTGTGAGAAGCCGGAGAAAATAAGACAGTACCAACCCACAGCCTCTTTAACTTCAGGGATTCAATATCAGAAAGGTGGGTTTCTTGGATAAGGGCAATATCAGGATTATAAGAGGAGAGGTGGGACAGTACTCGCTGCCGCTTAATAGGATTATTAAAACCTTTCACATTCCATGAAACAACTTTAAAGATCAAAACATATTAAACTGTTCAAAATTGATAAGTGCAAAGCATACTGTACGAGCAATAAGCCAACCATTAAAAGAATAGAAAGGAGAATGGGGGAAAGGAGAAGAAAAAGGGGAAAGGGAAGGAAAGAGAATAAGGGAGAGGAAAGAGGGTCTGCAAAGGGAAGAAAAGGAAGAAAAGAAAGAAGGCATAGTAGACAGTACAAATCCATAAGGATGACTGCAAGAGACATACCTGAAGGGGGAGATACACAAAGGGAGATGGGGAAGTGGTGATGCGTAACAAGACGGGTAGACCAGGATCAGAAGCGTAACCGCACCGAGACGTCACAAAATCACAAAGGATGATACATGATGAGGGGAACAAGCGATACACATCTGTATGAGGGAAGAAAGAGAACAATTAATAAATCAAGGAACATGTGACACACATCATATACCCATAAGACAGGACATAAGCAATATAGAAATCAAATATTGAGGAGGTCGGTTGAGAGCATGGTTCGACGACATACAAGAAAAAGAAAAGGACGAATTGACAACGGGAATCAATGAGAAAGAACAAGAATAGGTAAAAACAAGGAGAGTACTAAGGAAATAAACACGGAAAAACAGAGGAACAGCTAAAGACCATTTCAAGAATACAACAATATCATTCAGCCACTGTTTGAAGGAGAAGAGTCCATTCCATCATTGTTATGTAAAAGGAGGAAGTTTCGCAGTTCACCAGGATCTTGAAAGGACCATGTCTTATTTTGATGAGTGACTCTGAAGGTACAGGGGTGAAATAAACCATATCGCGCTCCAAGGGAGCGCAAAGAAGGGCGGAGAGCCAGAAACTCTTTACGCCTGGAAGCAGTAGCATTAGAAACGTCTTGGGACAGGTACACTCGTTGACCAAGCCAGGAAATCTGCCTTTTGGCCCTTGCCGCCGAAAGAATTGAGAGGTCTGTGAACTTCAAAAAGAGAATAATAACACCCCGAGGTTTTGTAGAGGAGGTTGTACGTGCTCCCAGTCTATGAGCCCTTTGGATGCTAATGGACGTGGAAGGGGGCATTTCCAGAAGCTTCGGAAGGAAGGAGGTAAAGAAAGTCACTGGATCCTCACCCTCAAGATTCTCTGGTAAACCATAAATACGAAGGTTGTTCCTCCTGTTACGATTTTCCAAATCCTCCGTATGTTGTTGCAGAGAGAGAACAGTCTTTTCCAATGTTAAAATGCGTTGTGTATTGGATTGAACCTCAGGGATTTGCTGTTCAATTGAGGAGATTCAGGCATCCATGGTCTCCCATTTATCTTTTAAAAGTTGCATATCCCTACTCGTCTCCTCAATGAAAGGACGCATTGCACGAATCTCTTCCAAAATTAAATCAATGGAGGATGAGGAAGAGGCTTTGTCTGGTGAAGAAGAATCTTGTATTAGCCGTTTGACGGAAGTAGCTGGAGGTGAAGATCTATTGGACGATGCCTGCCCCAAAGAGGAACGCTGAGAAGAAGGAGTCGTCATCGTGGTAGGTGGAGTAGATGTAGGAAGGTTAGTGGAAGAGCGCACAGAAGCAACCAAAGAAGGAGTAAAAACAAACTTTGGTTTGCGTAACCTCACCATAGGAAGCGTGCACTCCAAACAATTGAATTAACCACTGTGCTCTGAGGTGCGGCCAAAAGGGCGGGAGACACAAGCCCCTGCAATTAAATTAAGTGTGTATCAAAGGTACATTCCAGGAAAGCTCAGACCATTGCCAGCAGACTGTAAGACGCTTCCATTACACCACAGTGAAACCATAGCACACTTGAATACACGTGAAGAATTCCAATAGGAAGATAAATATCAGCGCACAAAACCTCCTGAAGAAGAGCTAGTCATTGAACATCAGGTCTCCACAGAAGGAGAATAAGCACCTCAGGAGCAAAAAAGAGCCTTGATTACAATAGGAAAGGCACATTCAGTTGGTGAGGAGGCACAGCACGGAGACCAAAAGTGAGGTAAAGGCTAAGACAAAGCGTAGGGCTTCACAAAGCCAGAGGAGGAAGTTCGGTTCATTTGTGAAAGTAGTGCGCACACAATAAAAACGGGATATATGCTCATAAGTAAATAGCATCAGTAGTAAAATATGTCCAGTGCACCACAGGTACGCAGAAATGACGCGTGAGGCGTCTATGCTAGGAATAAGGAAGCTGCAGGCACCATAACAGCATCGCGGGGAGAAAGTTGCGGCTTCCAAGTCAGCCCCGGCACTGAGAAAATGGCGGCGTCAGTGCGCAGATAAAAAGAGAAAAAAAAAACGTACCGTAAAGTGAAGTGAAGTAGGGCACATGAGGAGTGGCAAGAAGTCTCACAGGTTCACCCAAAAATCCAGCGCAGGAAGTGAAGACTGCAACCAGAACATCACGGAGTAGCCGCAGAGGCAGTGGGTCAGCAAAGCCGGCAGCGCTGAGGAGACGGAGCCCATAAAATGGCGGCGGCGCGCTGAAGTGGACTTCTCAGCTCGGACCCATGTTGAAAGACGGCACCTTGGGAGTTGCAAAGCAGTTCACAAAACTCCCAAAGCGCTCCGGTTCCAGAAACAGGATAGCGGCATGAGCAGTAAATCCCCTCACCGGGCGAAAACTGCAGCGAGGCGTCTCAGTGCGGCGGAGCTCCACGCCTAGCCAGCCATCCTGCGTGGCACCCAAGCCACGCCCCTACACAGTGACTTCTTAATCATAACTACAGGAATATCAAAAGTACAGGCGCCGTCTGCCTGCTGGCTGCCTACCGAAAGCATGCACACAGTCCGTGACTAATTAAGAAGCAAGTAACACTGGCGACCGGGCCTGCTTTCACTGGAAGTGAGTCTACATGTGATTCTGTGAAAGGTCCGACCGCCGGTGTTTAAACTAGTTACCACCCGCCACGCTTTCATTCACGCTCCTGAAGCTGCAGCCATCATCGTTATTAGTCGGGTCAGGTCAGGTCACACTTGGCTGTAGTAAATAATAATACTTACTTTATTCAGTGTGCTGCTCCAGGCCTCTACCACGATGTTGTTCTGTCGCTCCAGGCTCCGACTCGTGACTGCAGAGTGCACGTCCCAAATTGGAAAGTTCTGGATTGACCCCTTCCCCAAAGCCCAGCATACCAATCAGTAGTCTAAACAACAACTGTTACTGGGTCTCTCACGAGGAAGAGGCAGAGGCCCAGCCCCACCCCACTACTTTCCCCCGAAGCTGAACTGGCCCGCCACCAGCCATTGCAATGAATGGGAAGCTTCAGACTCCTCCCTGGGCTCTCCGAAGTTCGCCCAAATTCAAAGCTGGATTTTGGCAATGAGACACAGGTCCTGCCCCCCTGTGTGTCATCACTGCTCTGCTTTCTGGCTCCAGGGCGAAGAATTCTTCGCCCTGCCAAAAGCATGAGCAGCAGAGGCAAAGAGCCAAGACTCAGAGCCATCAACCCCCCCCCCCAAAAAAGAACAGATTTGCCCATGTTTGTTCACCGAGCAGCCAGCATAATTTATTGCTAGCTGCTCGGTGTTCCAGCTCACATTTTTTGTATCCCCCAAGGGTGGTAGGGCGGTGCCCATCTCGCCCATGAACACCAGCCACCCCTGCATTATGGTGGTTCCATAGCGCATGTACAAAAGCTCACACAGAGTTAAAGAGAGCTCTCTATGCTGTCTCACACAATAAGGACCTAGTCAAGGCAGCACAAAACACTTATAAAACAGTAATTCATTTTAGAAAAAATGAACTTAGAAATGAGATTTGGTCCAACTTTTTGACTTCTGGTCGTATGAAAGATATAAAACAAATTCTGGGATGTTATTAGCCGCCCACGTTTCTCAGAAGATCCTCCATTAAAAATCAACCACCTGATTTCAGGGCTTGCATAGGACTCATATTTTACATATATTTTCAACCCTTTCAATAGGTTGCTTATTTCAGCAGAAAGGAACACCATCATGATTATAAATATGGAACAGGGCACTCAGTTTAGCCAATCCATTTCAGTCAAGGTTGTGGAGGCTACCATTACTCAGGGTATTCGAAGGAAAGCACTTAGACTAGACGGTGTCCCTCTTAATCTTTTTAAATATAATCTCACTTTTTGAGCACCATTGCTTACCAATATCTTTAGGGTTGCTATTGTTAGCCCATTGCCTGTGTCTTGGAAAGAGGCTAGCGTACTCCCTATTTTTAAAAAAGGTGACAGAAATGACCTAGCATGTTATAGGCCTATATCTTTAATTGACACTATGCACAAGTTCCCTGGTAGGATGTTTTTGGCACGGTTAAAGGGATGGGCATCCGATAACAATATACTCGCTAAATCCCAATATGCCTATAGACAAGAAATGAGAACAGTAGAACAATGCCTGAATCTCTCATTGATTGTCAATAAGTACACCCAGTCCATGAAGATCTCTTTACATCTGGCCTTCATGGACATGTCTAGCGCCTTTGATACTGTCAATCAAGATAAATTCTGGAGTATGATGGGAGATATGGGGGTGGGGGAACCTTTAGTTACTCTTCTGCCAAGATTACAGGGACATGTTTAGCAGTGGCTGCACTGTTGTCTGCTTTCATTCTAAGCAGGAACATGCAGGCGGGCAGTGGGCTTTTATTATTTATTTTCACCTCTGGCAGGGCCAAAGATAAAGGCCGAAGTTAAGGTGCCATCACTCTTCCTTTTGTTCTAATCTGATCCTGCCGGCTGTGGTCTGGAGGCTCACACTCAAATGCACATGGAAAGGAGGAGGAAGAAAGGTTCACAGCTTGTTATCACTTCATGGGTGCTTAAGAAAAGCATGCTGTTAACTTTGTTCAATCCCTGTTTATGTAAGAAATGAATGCACTGTAAGAATATTAGATGTGTCACTCTGTCCCAATATTTTCACAAATAGGAAAGCAAATCCCACTATTTTATTTTTTCGGTATCACTACTCATCCCAGTGCAGGGTGTCAGAGTGCTTTACATAACATACATATTATATATTGACAATAAATCATGTAGGTATGTAAATCAATGTACAAGATGTGTGTTGCATAAAACAGTGATCGCTGTGTTGAAAGCAGAAACCCATTTACCTATCTAGCTAAAATAATAATCTGTCATCCACATGTTACACAAAGTGCTATTTTAGGGTTATGTTACAGCCTCGTAAACTGGATCATAGGAGAGTCATGAGCAGGCTCCATGGGCAGAGTAATCTGCATGCCTCTTTCCAATGAATGCTCTCTTAAAGTCAGTGAAAGCAAACACCAAGCTCCCTCGGAAGACACAGCTTTACGTTTGACCTTTGTCTTTGAATGTCCAGCAAACATGACAAGATAAAAACAAGATTTTAAGGCATGTTTACAGAAAGTGAGTTTGTGGAAGAATACGGTAAACTGGGTTTGGGCAATGGAAGGGATGAACATCAGATGGACACCCTAAAGCAGATAAAGCAAGGAAATAAAAAGCCAGAAAAAGTGAGTTACAAACCACAAAGCCAACAGTAAGTAACGGACGGGATGCATTCCTTGATCAACACTCTGAATGTCCCCAAAATGTCATTAGCAAACCAGACAGCTGGGCTGTCTGGTAGGCAGCAGCCTAAAAAGGCCGAAGACATAGGAACAGGGACAGCTGAGAAGAAAGACAGTAGCGACCGAGACAGAAAAACCAGCAAGAAAAAAATATAGTGAAACACTGTCAAAATAAGACAAAGAGAGGTGGAGAAAATAGACATAGGAGAGATAGACAGAAACAAAAATAGTGAAAAAGGGGCAAAATAGAGTGAGAAAGGTACAAATGTAGAAAAACAAAAAGAGACAAATAAAGATAGGGAAAGATAAATCCAAGGACAGGCTTAGAAATCCAAGTAGAAAGAGATAAAGACTGGGAGAGACAGAAGAAGAGGAGAGAACATTGATATAGAGAACTAAAAGACAAGAAAAGACATAGAAAGACAGAAAAAAAAGACACAGGGACAGATATATATGAATACATGTAGGTATATGTTATTTCTATAGAACAAACCTTGCCAAAAAGACAGCAAAGCACTGTACATGATAAAAGACAAGCATAAAGTCAGCAAGTAATAGGAGAGGAAGCTCACGCATGCACAATTATTGCATTGTGATGTGATGTTCTTGAAATAGGTGCATCTTCAGCACTCTTTCCTAATGTGGAGCAGATTTGAGGCTATCCTGATGGATACGGGATAGTGTTTCAGATCTAGGTGCATCAATGGAAAATGCCTGTTGTTTTGTTTTTTGTTTTTTATTCTTAGTCTTTCGTCTGATGGTGTCCTGGCAGTGGATGTGTGAGAATCACCAGATACTGAGCTTGCATGCAAGGTAAGTGGGGGTACTGGTTGTGATTGCTTTGTGAATTATTCAGCTGGTAATGAAGATGGTGCAACCTGGCAAGGGGAGTTCCATCAACATGTGATCATATTTCTCCAGGCCCTAGATGAGGTGTGCTGCAGTATATAGGATGCTACTAAGGGGTGCCAATGTAGAGTCTGGAAGGACATGGAGTAGGGTATTACCATCATTCAGATGCAGAGTGTGTGGGAGTTTGAAAGGATATCACTGTCACCATCAAACAGTTGAAATCACTGTTTATTAAGCACAGCAGTAAGAGTGTAGTCATCCCAAGCCAGCCAGCAACAAACTGACCAACTTAGAACAATGCACTGCCAAAGCAACCTAGATCACGGTAAACATTTTAATGCTGAGAAATCCCCCAAGATACACCATACAACATATCCTCTTACCTTACCAATACATACAATACACAAGAATGTTAAAATGTGGAAAAACAATAGGGGTAAAGAAAAATTGTATCATATATAATTATGAGTTTATATATATGATAAATCACATAATGGAAAGCTAACTAATTTAATCAAGAATCAATACTGGTGGTTTACGATTCCTGACACGTTTTGCCCTTGCACCATTTGAATTTTCGCCTAACATGATTCTGGAGTCTCCTTCACCCAAGGAAACTGCCTTAGCCCCATTAGACGGTGAACACAGACATCAACATGAAGCCACTACACTCCTTCTTCAACTCCCGACACTCACCACCCCTTTGATATAATGCAACTCTTCTAATGTTCCAACCATTCCCTTTCTCAAGAACAACAAAACACTTATGCACATCTTTATTGTTGAAAGACCTCAAAGCTTAGTGAGTCCATAACCAACACTGCCAGATTTCACCTTGACTCAGTCACCCTTCCTGACTTGCTCTAAATGGCTCCACATACACCTGTCCTTCCTCCCACCATGCAACATCCAATCCTTCATCCATGCTGGAATCAACTTGGTACTGAAACCCTACAATGCATCATCACAAATGGAGATTTATGAGTGGTATGATGCTCAGCGGTCCGCCAAGATACACCATGCAACAGTGGGATTGAACAGCAGTTCTAAAGTCACTTTCTAGAAGAAACTGTTTGAATTTCTTAAGAAGAGAGAATTGGATCTAGGCCATCTCTGGTTTTTGGTAATGTGTTCCTTGTCAGAGAGGTTGGTGTCCCGGGTGAATCCAAGTCATTTAGCATTTAGAGAGACTTGGGGTTTGAAGCCTTCAAGATCCATGGCGTTGAGCCAGGTGTATTCTGTTTCTTGTTTGTTGGTCTTGACAAATAATAGGGCTTCTGTCTTGGCAGGGTTGAGCTTCAGGTAGGCACTGGACATTCAGGTCTGGATGATGGGCAAACAGTATTTGAGCCATTGGATGCCTGAAGCAGAGGAGTCTTTCAAGTAGAGGTATGTATCATCCGCATATCGGTGAATCTGGATGCTGTTATCTGTGAGTAGAACACGAACCAGCTCCATGTAAAAGTTGAAGATGACAGGA
The DNA here is from genome assembly GCF_964261635.1 of Lissotriton helveticus. Classification (NCBI taxonomy): domain Eukaryota; kingdom Metazoa; phylum Chordata; class Amphibia; order Caudata; family Salamandridae; genus Lissotriton; species Lissotriton helveticus. The sequence goes on from NC_136059.1 coordinate 558,730,758, forward strand.
ACAGTATGGAACTACAGAGACTTCAAATGTGATAGGTATCTTTTGTGACCTGGAGGTACTTGTGTGAACAAACTGGTGTTAGTTGGAAAGGCAGGAGGGGAACCAGTGAAGGACATTGTAAGTGAATCCCATTTGTTATTCGCAGGTCTGACGGTGGGATGGTCGACTATATCAAAGGCAGCTAAGAAGTTCATCAATATTAGCAGGCAGGGGTCATCTTCATCTGCGCTCAAGAGTACATTATTTACAATGCATAAGGTGACGTTCCCCATGATGCAACATGATCTGAAGCCACACTAGTAGTCGTGCATTAGATGATTAGCATTGATGTGATCTTGGAGTTGAACATAGACTGCTTTTTCAATGAACGACAGGGTGAGATAGAAAGCTAGAGAGAGACATAGAGAGAGGTGTAGAAAGGCTAGAAGAGATAAAGGAACACAGGGAGCAATGGGGAGAAGGTAATAAAGAGAGACAGATGGAGAGAAACAGGGTTGAACCAGGGATTTACAGACCAGTAAGTTTAATCAATGGGCTGCAGCAGATCTTTTGTAGACACATCCTGGGCAAATTGACTGACTGGCTCCAAACTAGTAATACATTTTCAACCTGCAAGTGGGCTTTAGATCACAAATCAGCACTTCGGACCAAATTTTGAGATTTAGCATTGTATACTGGAAGACAGTAGCTCTGGGGAAAGGCCATCTCCACATTGCTTTTGTAGATATAAAATCTGCATTTGACATGGTACCCCAGAGCAAGCTGTGGGGAGTCTTGAGTAGTATGAGAAGAGAAAGACTGAGAAAGAGACCAGGGAGACAGAAAGAGAAAGACAGGAGAACAGAGAGAACAGCATCAAAAGACAGTGGGAGACATTTGGCGACGCAAACACACAAAAATATGGAGAGGAAAAAAAAGTGAGAGGCATGAACACCCTGAAATGATGAATCTATCTATCTATGGGAACAGCAGTTTCCCCATTATAATCATGTCTCAAGGTAATGTTTAATTGTAAACGACTAACTATCTTTGAGTGTACTGATTCCAATTCTAATAAACGAAGGCTTAATTTGTGAATTTGTAACTCTAAAACACGTCTAAGTCGCAACCTTAATTTTATATGCCACACTCTTTTTAGGTCGCGCCTGAGTCAGCGCGAATGCACTGCTCTGCGAGACTTGCTGTAGTGGAGTATGGAAGAGAAGCCTCGCCCACTCTCCGCCCATATTATTCATTGGCTTGTGTCTTTGTCCTTCTTAAATGCTGGCTTCTTATTCAGTAATTTGCTTGTTAGTACCTCCTTAGTCCGGCCTTGTCTTCATTTTTAACCTCCCACGGCTAATTGCCCTTTAACTACGGTTGTTACACGGTATGTCTTTTTAGGTCGAGCCTAGCATGCGCTGCTCTACAAGGCTTCTTGTGTCTACTCTGTGTGGGTCTGACTCGTTCCACACATCGGATTGGATTTTGCGTGTGTCTTTCTATTATGTGGTAATATGGACTGGTAAATGTGCCTTCAACTGATTTATTTCAATACTTAGGGCCAGATGTATCAAGATACCCTTTTGCGATTCTCAAATAGCGATTTTTAAGGAATCGCTATTTGAGAATTGCAAAATGGTATGTATGTAGAAATTTGCTATTTTTTAGCTATTTCTTAAAATTCCTTAATTTCGATTAGCAAATTGCTAATCGCAATTAAGGAATAATTTCCCATTCATTTCTATGGGCCAGGAGGCCCGTAGGAATGATTGTGAAATTATTCTCAATTTGCGATTCGCAATTTGCTAATCGCAAATTGAGAATAATTTCAAGGGTGCAAAGGTGTCTTTTGGACACCCTGCTGCACCCCTGAAATTGACATGTGTGCGCATATGGCGTACATACATGCACTAAGGGCATGTATGTGCGCCACATGCCACCTTCACAAATGCAAAAAAGTGCATTTGTGAAAGAATTCGCAAATTACCACCAACTTCAAGTTGGTGGTAATTTGCGATTTCTTAAGGAGGATTCGCAAAAAAAAATGCTTGATGCATAGCATTTAAGGAATCGCAAAATTGCGATTCCTTAACTGCTTGAGCAAAATAAGGAATCCAATTTTTGTGATTCCTTATTTTGCGATTGTGCACATACATACCAAAACACAGTATGCGATTCGCAAACGCCGGAATTCTGCAAATTCCGGCATTTGCGAATCGTAAATGGCTTCATACATCTGCCCCTTAGTTCTCACTAGTTTATAATCTTAACTAAATGCAAGTTTGTATGGCTTTCTTGCAGATTAATTTCTTTTATATAGAATTGGCCCAAAAAAATATCAACATTCAAGGAATGTGAATGCAGAGATAACATACATGGTCTGAACTACTTCAAAACAAAAGTCAACATGACAATGCCTTTTTATTTATGTATTTTAGAAACCTGCAAGCGGTGAGTAAACACGCATTTTGTACTTGTAGTCGTTGCTTACGCAAAGCAAGGCTGTCAAAACTGTCCCTCTTTTACTGCCAGCCTTGCTTCTCCTAAGTAAGGACTTTAATTACAAAATACATGTTTAAGCACCGCTTGCAGGTTTTCAAAACACATAAATAAAAGGCGTTGTCATTTACAATGGCAATAGCTCAAACGCTTGCAAATGCGAGACCTATTGCATTGCAAATGCTTGTTAAGTTTGTAAGCACTTCTTTCTTTATTGAGTTTTTACTACTGCAGGTACGACATCTAGGCGCTGTGCAGAACTCCATCCATTGCCAGCTTGCTGCTCTCCGGATATGTTCTTAGAGAGTCTAGGCACTGTACAGAATTCAATCCGTTACCAGCTTGTTGCTCCTGGGATTTGCGCTCAGCGTCTAGGCGTTGCGCATAAATCCTCTCTTTGCTCACCAGCATGCATTGCCGCAGCGCAATTTGTGCTGTAACAGTGTTACTGTCACGAAGCAGTGAATTTCATCGCTGAATTTAGGCTGAGATTATGACTTTCCTTGATGTGTTCTTTACTATGACTTCTGCAGCAGAACAACAAAGCAGCATAAACTGCTTTTTAGACAACATCTGATGGATTTATTCAGTCAATCGCCCATTGGTGAACGCTAAACATTTTCTTTAGTGGATGGCAAGGGGTGTTTTATAGGAACAGTAGGTGTTATAGGATGAGTTCACATTTAAACACCTGCTTGTACTATTTTACGAAACGTCTAGACTGGAGCCACACTTTGTCCTTGAGGTTAGGGCATATCCTTTTCTGGGTCCAAGTGCCCACCTCCCACCGACCACTTTAGAAGGTATTGAGCTGCAAGTTTTCACACATGTGCAGTGTGCGAAAGGCTGGGCTTGGAGGTTATCGGATCTGAAGGTTCTGTGGAAAAGGGGTGACAATGTTCTGGCACGTGGGGAGGTAGCACAGCACCTCAGTTACATTTTACTAGTCACCGTTGGCAGGGGAGGTCGTTTTGTGTTTTTTTCATGCTTTCCAAAGCACCCGTGCAAGCCCTTAGGATGAAGGCCCCATTCATTTATCGTCCACCCTTATACACACAAACTCTCTCTTCCTCCCATCGCCAATTCTGGGCAGCTCCCCGGGTAGGGTCCGGGTGAGAGTGGGCATGGCTATGACTCTGAGGAGTGGGCTTGTGACCGAGGGATTAAAGGGAGGTGCGGCCAGAGTACAGAGTACAGCAGCCTCCTGGGCAGGGCCCAGGTGGGAGTGGGCATGGTTATAACTCTGAGGCGTGGGCTAATGACCGAGGAAATAAAGTGAGGGGCGACTAAGAATCGGTGGGTCTTTAGTGATACATTGGGTCCATCTCCGTGGGCATAATGGTCGTGTACTGCGGTAACATGCTGATCTCTCATGGGGGTGCCCTTCACCATGCCACATAATTCCAATTAGCATAATTTCACTCAGCGCCACACACTTCCACACCACATTATTCAGCTCTACACTTTTCTGTTTGCCACCACATAATTTGACAACAAACCACACATTTCAACTCAACAACACAATTACACAAAACAGTACATGCATCCTATCCACACCACAGAATTCCTCATCATTCCACACAATTTAAAAGCATACCACATACTTAAACGGAACATTCCACTCCACCACATAAAATGCCATTCCACATAATTACACTGTGACACACAATCCACTCCACGTAATTTATTTGCAAAGTTTTATATAGCGCTGACTAGACCAGGAGGTATCAGAGCGCTTTACATGAGGATCAGAGAATTACAGGTTCCATAATTACATAGACAAGTATAGACATAGGAGAAAAGAAAAAAACATGAGATTACACAATAATGTTAGATTATTAGCGCATACACACGTTTTACGGGGAGTGAAGAGGTAGAGAGGGAATGGTAAACGGGGGTAGGGAATGCAGGTAGGAAAAACACAACGGTGAGGCGAGGAAAACGATGTTCGATGTCCCGCTGGGTAGGTGCTGGCTGAGGGGTGAGCTAGAGCCAAACTCCTCTATAGCTGCAAATGACAGCTCCACCGGGCATCAGTCAAAGTTGCTTGGGCACCGCGGCTTTACATGAGGATCAGCGAGTTATAGGTTACAAAATGATATTGGTTACAGGAGCGAAGAATAAAATTAAGGAAAAAAACAGTGTGGCATCCTACCTTTGTAGCTAGTTGCTAGGATGTCACATGCTTCAGAACTCTTTGTGGATGTTCTGATAACTCAGTCTAGAATAGAGAGACAGTTAAGCCTGGACCTTACTACCTGTGAGACATGTATCCTGTGGATGAGATCCTATTTACTTAATAAATACTTAATTCATCCTTCTACCTGCATTTGGACTTCATTACATTGGCGACAGGACGGGATATTACAAGGAGAAAAAGAAGAAAGGATCTCAACAAGGATTTCTCAACTAGGACTTCCTAATCTTTATATGGGAAAACTCATAAGGTACTGTTTCCTTTTGAACGTTTTTTTTAACTTTGTGCGCTGAGAGGTAACCACATCCTCGCTCCAACACTATTGATACAGAGTGATCTTCACTTCAACACTTTTAGTGCAGAGCGCTGTGAGGCAACCTCTTCCTCGTGTCAACGTTTGTTGTAACTTTAAGCGCTATTAGGTGATTACAACCCCGTGTCACCCTTCTCGGTCTCAGCGCTTGTCACAGTTTCAACTGACTGCCCAGCTGCAACAACACATCAGGCATTTGATTTTGTTTAAGGCCTTCGCTTCGTAAGTGGAGTGGCATCTTTCAAAAAGTGAAGCCTTACTGTTTCCTTTCCCTGGCTCAAGCTTTCGCTAGCCTCGCGGTGTTCTTCTTCGCCTGTACAACACAGCACCACAGCATTCCCTATTACGCATGCGCATGCGAGTGCATTCCGCGTAACCTGGGTAACCCTCATCGCGCAAGAGCGTCTTCACACATGCACAACGACGTGGCAGCCATCTTCATTGTTAACTTCTGAAAGCGCTTTCGTGACTTCGAGAGCCGAGCGCAACCATTACATCGGAAGCCGATTTACATTAGTTTGGTGGCAGAATAAACAGGGAAATCAGGTAAAATAAATAATCGTCTGCCCTGACTTCTACTACAGACGTGTCAACGGATGTGTTAACAGCAATACAAGTTATTGTTGACTGTTATTGTTGGCTGACTAATGGACATGACACATCTACAGGTATTTGATTCTAAGACTTACTTGAAGGAATTCTAAAAAGATACAAAGACAGACACTGAAACTACTTTGTGTAATACATTTTTGGGGGTAAAATCTCTGCATTTGATAAAACATTGTTCCTGTTCCTGTATCACATAAGTTGTTTTATTCTGGTTAATATATTTTGAGTGTAATCTATATAATGCAGAATGTAACAGCGCCTCCATTCTTCTTACAAACTCCTGGGGACCCTCCTATTAGATGGAAAAAATGGCGTAAAGTCTTTGAAAGGTATGCAAAGGTTTGTGGAGCCAATTTAAGTGCGGAAAGGAAAACAGCTTTGTTACTACACTGTTTGGGTTCAGAAGGCCAGGAAGTATTTGATCATCTCCCAGAAATACAAGATAGAAATTTAAACAAGTATGACATTTGTATAGCAATGTTAGACAAACATTATCTTCCAAAAGTGTCTACTATTTTAGAGAGATATCATTTTGGGCGCAGATTACAGCTTGAAGAAGAAAGTATAGAGAATTATATTACTGCACTGAGAAAGTTAGCATCATCTTGCAAATTTGCTGCCTCTGTTGATGAGCGGATAAGGGATCAGTTTATGCTAAGGTGCAGTATTGAACGTGTTAGAGAAGAGTTATGGCAGAAAGATGAGCCTGATTTAGATGATGTAATTACCATAGCGAAAAGGATAGAACACTCTATTAAATGTGTGGACGTCATAAAAAAGAATGGTGAAAGCAAGGACAAAAGTACTATTAATGTTGTTAAGACCTCAAATATAACAAACGAAAATACCAGCCAGAGAACTGGTATGAGAGATGTAAGCAGTAACAAATCTACCAATAGTAAACCAGAGAGAAAATTTGATTTTGCACAAGTAAAATGTTTTAGATGTGGCAAAATGGGACATTTTGCGAACGACCGGCAATGTCCTGGGTGGAGGGCCACATGTAGCAAATGCAAAAGGAAGGGACATTTCACGGTTGCTTGCAAAGGGAAGGAGTACAAAGGAAGGGTTAATGAGATTTTTTATGATTTTGATGAAACAGGTGAATGTGATGAGAATGTTGATTGTGGCCAAATTCTAGTTCAAGTTGTTTTTGGTCCTCAACCAAAAAATTGCCCTACAGATGAAATTTTGGTTAATGGTCATTCCGTTAAAGTGTTATTTGATTCAGGTGCCAAGATCACCATTGTAGCAAAATAATTTTATCTCAAGAATTTACAAGGGAGTATTAAAATGTTTCACCCAGATATAAAACCACTTGCGTACGGCAGGAAACCTATAGAACTTTTAGGGTACTTTCTTGGAAACATTGATTACAAAGGGAGACTCACCAACTCTAAAATTTATATTTCACAAAAGGGAGACAACATTTTGAGTTGGTTTGATCAAAAGGATTTAGGAGTGATGTTAGACCCCAATTCTTCTCCCCCCATCATCTTGAAGGATCTTTCTTTAGTTAATAACAATGCTGTAAATGTAAATCAAAACTGTGATGACTCCTTTGTAGATAAGTTAAAAAGTGATTTTCCCAATGTTTTTACTGAAACATTAGGTTGTTTGAAGAATTATATTCACCATATTAAATTGAAGAAGGATGCTGTACCAATTTGTTCCAAGGTACGCAGTGTTCCCATTGCGGTTAGAGATCAAGTCAAAGCAGAATTGGAGAAACTAGTCAAGGAGGGCATCATAGAAGAGGTTGAAGCAACCCAATGGGTTGCCCCAATTGTAGCCGCCAAGAAATCGGATGGCTCTCTTCGTTTATGCATAGATCTTAGGGAGTTAAACAAAAGTGTGATGGTTGATCACTACCCCTTATCTAAAATAACAGATATGTTATCGCTCTTGAAGGGGGCAAAGGTTTTTAGTACGGTGGATTTGAGATCCGCCTATCACCAGATAATACTTGACGAAGACTCCAAAGATCTAACTGCGTTTGTAGCACCATTTGGCACATTTCGCTTTGTGAGACTTCCCTTTGGGTTAGTGTCAGCTGCTTCAGTTTTCCACAGGGCTCTAGAAGGTGTTTTAAAAGGTTTGAAAGGTGTGAGAGTGTATCAGGATGATATTCTTATTTTTGGAAATTGTGATGCAGAACATGATCTTAGACTAGGTGGAGTTTTGAAACGGTTGTCTGAATCTGGTCTGACGGTGGAAGTGGAAAAATGCACATTTAAAAAGAATTCTATTGATTACCTTGGACACACAATCTCGAAAGATGGTATCTCGCCAAAAGCAGGTTTGATCAATACTATGATGAAGATGTCTTCTCCGAAGAACAAAGATGAGTTAATTAGCTTTCTAGGTATGGCTGAATACTATAATAAGTTTATTTGTGGGTTTGCCTCTTTGTGTATTGGTATGAGATCCTTGCTGAAGAAAGGATGTGAGTTTATATGGAGTGACGAGTGTGAAAAAGAATTCATCCTTCTAAAAGAAAAATTGAACAATGCCCCCAAGTTAAATAGTTTTGATCCTGGGAGGAAATCTGTCTTGATAACAGATGCCAGTCTGAAAGGGTTAGGAGCAGTTTTAACACAAATGATTGAAGGGCATGAAGTGGTCATTTTGTTTTTGTCAAGAAGTTTGAGAGGCCCAGAGCTAAGGTATTCCGTGGTGGAACGTGAAGCGTTAGCTGTCTTTTGGGCAGTAAAAAAGTTAAAGAACTTCTTATGGGGAAGTACTTTTGAAGTAAGAACTGATCACAAACCCTTATGTGAGATCCTAAAGACCAAAGGGATTGACGCTGTTTCTAGTAGAATCACAAGATGGGTGATAGGATTACAAGATTACAACTTTGAGGTCAAATATCTCCCGGGTGTTGAAAATAAAGTGGCGGATGCCTTATCTCGTCTTGTTTCTCAAGAAGAGTTAGATCTGGAGGAAGACTGGGAAGGTGAAGATGAGATGGTTTGTACTGTAGGTGAGTGTATCATTGACAAATGTAAATGGTTAGAGGCTTCACAAGAAGATTTGAATCTTTTGGAAATTTTGAGATTGATCAAAGTTGGGTGGAAGGTTAAACCTAAAGATGGTAACAAGTTAGAGAAGTTTTGGCATGTTAGAGACCAATTGTCTGAACATGACGGTTTACTTGTTAGAGGTACTAGGTTGGTTCCTCCTATGTCAATCAGGTCTGAGCTTATTTCGCTGGCCCATAGTGGGCATATGGGCATTTCAAAGACAAAAGAGAACTTGAGGATGTCGTACTGGTGGCCCAGCATGGATTTAGAAGTAGAAAGGAAAATTAGGGATTGCATGGAATGTACGTTAAGTGAAAGAGTGGCGAAACCCAAAATCCAACCCATGGTTACTAGAACGCTTCCAGACAAGCCATGGGAGGAAGTTGGATTAGACATTCTTGGGCCTATTTACTCAGCAGGCTCTGAATGGTATGTCCTAGTTTTAATAGATTTCTTTTCTAGATGGCCAGAGATTGCCATCACTCGTGGAATAGAGACTAAACATGTGATAAGTTTTTTAGAGAAGCTTTTTGCTAGTGAAGGTATTCCCAACATCATTTTGACAGACAATGGGAGCCAACTTGTCTCTAGAGAGATGGAATTTTTTTTGTCTAAGCATGGCATTAAACACAAAAAATCTTCTCTGTACCACCCAGAGACCAATGGCACCGTGGAGAGATTTAACCGAGTACTCAAAGAGACAATCAGAATGTCTAAGTCTGCAGGTTCTGATTGGAGGTCAGATGTGCTCAAAAAAGTTAAACTTTATAGGTTATCCCCTCATGCCACTATGGGCAGAACACCATTTGAACTCTTCAGATGTAGGCGTGCTAACACGATGGTTACCCCACCTTGGGTTAATGACTTACATCTGAAGGGATCAACTGGAAGTGACGAGTGGAAAGTAAGTCAGGAGAGAAAGCTTCTAGCCAGGAAAAAGATTCACGACTTAAGACACTCTGTTAAAAAAAACGTTGTGCATGTGGGTGATTGGGTACTCATAAAAAATCCCTGTAAGAAGAATAAAATGTTATCTGCCTCATTCTTGAAACCCATTCAAGTCATCAAAGTTTTAGGCAATGCAATCAAAACCGCTGATCATCGCATCTGGAACTTGAACAGGGTTGTTGTGATCAAAAGAGACTTTGTTGATAATTCTAAGTTTCCTGTGTCAAGTTTTCCTTCCGCAGGTACCTCGTCACCTCGGACTGTTTTTAATCCTATCATCACCAGGAGATCTTCAAGGATTACACGAACACCTACTCATTTGAATGACTTTGTAAAATAACTATGTTCTGTATTTTAGATCTTCAAGAATTACACGTACACCTACTCATTTGAATGACTTTGTAAAATAACTATGTTCTATAATTTTTGTTTTATTATAAGGAGGGAGATGTGTGGCATCCTGCCTTTGTAGCTAGTTGCTAGGATGTCACATGCTTCAGAACTCTTTGTGGATGTTCTGATAACTCAGTCTAGAATAGAGAGACAGTTAAGCCTGGACCTTACTACCTGTGAGACATGTATCCTGTGGATGAGATCCTATTTACTTAATAAATACTTAATTCATCCTTCTACCTGCATTTGGACTTCATTACAAACAGTGATTACACAGCAACAAGAGATATTAACGTATAAACTAGAAGGGGGAGGTAGCCACAGGATCATGGAGGGAGGAGGCGGGGTAGGGAAGGAAAAACAACGGGGAGGCGAAGAAAAACTATGTCCAATGTCCGGCTGGGTAGGTAACGGCCGAGGAGGTGAACCAGAGCCAAACTCCTCTATAGCTGTCTAAACAGCTCCACTGGGCATTGGCCATGTTTCTCAGGCTCCCCGCTAAGTACAATATTAATTGTTTCTGCCAGATGGGGCTTCATCATCTGGGGGGCCTCTTCATAGCTCTAACTGCACCAGTCCAGGTGTTACTGGGAAACCCAGAGCGTAATTCAAACATCAAGCGGTGCTTGCTCTATGGCGCTTGTCCAGCTGTTTCCTCAGACCATGCTGCAGCACGTTCCATGCCTCCCTCAATAGTTCCTGTATTCCAGTGAGATCAAACAGTGAGGTTGGGAGATATTTGACAGGCTGACTTTCTTTCAAGGCAGGCTGTTTCTGGCAGAATATAGTAGGATCTGAGTCTCAATGACCTGAGCCTCTCCAATCCGTTAAAGCTGTGCACTCTTTATTAAGGCTAGGCATTCAGCAACATCAGGAAATGCCTGGCCCTGGCCTTTCATCAGCAGGTAGTAGCAATAGTAGATCACCGTTCTAGGGGCTCTGTCCCAGGAAGCCGCCATCTTAGAATCAGGCAGTCCTGATCTCCGGTGTTCGCGGCTCACCCGCTCTCAAGACCATCAGTTTAGTCACCCTGTGAGTTTCTCCTGCGCTTCCCCTTTTACATAGGCTCACCGGTATGGAAGCTGTTCTCAGAACCCGGTGCCAACCAAGGTCTCTGGCGCTTGGTGAAGCCTGATGGGTGCCATCTTAAGGACAGCCAATTCTCACGCCGGCTAAGGAGGGGGCCCGCTTAGTTTAAGTCGTGCTGTATGCATTTTTGGGGAGACACAGATGGACAAATGCTCTACCCTTGACTAAAAACGGGCCACCACCTTGATTCACAGCTAGCTTCAGCATGCTTCGCTATCATCCACACCGGGGCCGCCTCTCTGCACGTCGCTGCTGCTGTACCTCCTGAGTTCGCTGCACTGGACGCCCTCCGGTCCTGGGCAGCGGAGGGCTGAACTATTGTCTGGGTAGCACACTCCCAGTGAGTTTAGCTGCCAAAGGTGAGCCGCCTCCAGCCGTCTGCAGTCACCAGGGAGGGGCTGCCGCCATTCATAATTCCAATACACCCAATGCCACATAATTACTATCTACATATTTCCATTACACACCATACCACATAATTCAACTACACAAATCCACAACACAGAATTCCTCTACTAGCAATTCCAAACCAAATAATTCAACTCCACATCACATACATACACTCCAATCCAAAACAGAAGAGTAAAACACATTCTCATTTACAGCACCAATAATACCTCTAACTCTCACAAATGCGAGACCAATTTGCATTGCAAATGCTTGTTAAAGGGGCCTTAGCTCTTAGACCACACCCCCACAAGCAACTTAACCCCAAACACACACACCCCTTTTTCAATCCATTCAAAACACTACACAAAGTCCATCCAACAGAAGAGCGAAAGGTGTAGGTTCAACTACAACGGTCCTTCTCAGCGCTGAAAGTTGTTGAGAGGAAGGTGAATAATTAGGAGGCTGTTAGTTTAAATTCTACAGTGAGACGGTTGTGTATAAACGCAGAGTGGGGCTCTTTACACGTTTCGACACTTGTCATGTTATTAGATGTTCAGTGAAGGTTGGCAACGTTCAAGTACTACCTTCACTGACCCATCCATCACTGCAGTTTGTAAACTTCCTGTTTCGCATTCATGCATACGGGCACAAACACCTCGAAAATAACATTTCGTAGAATATGAAGTGGCCTTTCCTTTTGAAAATCACTGCACAATATAGATGCTTTTTTTACCAAACAAAAAGCTCGACGTTCACTATAACTGTCCTGATCTGCCTCCTAGTGGCATTTTGGCATACTGCTTCTTCTTTTCTTTTTATAGGATATGTTCATTGAGCATTTACAAGCAAGTTTTAGAAAAGCAATAAATGTTATCGTGTGGTGCGATGTATATCACAAACACATAAAACGGGCCACTGTGGGGTGGAACTGCATTCCCGGGTACGTGGTCGGGCAGCAAATAATCAGGAAATAATTTAATACACAATTTATAGAGATACGTTGACGTGCCAGGTTTAGAGGCAACAGTCCAAGGAAATATAACTAAGGAGAAAACAATTTGTCACTTAAAAAGAAAGGGTAGAAGGGACACAGACCAAGGACCTCTGATGTCCTAGAGAATCAATTATTATTTCTTGATCTTTGTTTTCGGGAAAAAAGGAGCGAAAAAATAAGAAAATACTCCACAACATAGGAACCAGAAGATGACAAGCACTGGCAAAGCCAATAGATCTCAACTATTAAAAAAAGGCTAAGGCCCTTATTATGAGTTTGGCAGCCTGTGGTGGCGGTCCGTGAACCTCCAGACTGGCGGTCAGCCTGACGGATTAGGACTGTGGCGGTTGGACCGCAAAGGACTGCTGCTGCCGCCAGAGTTCCACGATACTTGGCGGTGGCGCAGCGGTCTAGGGGCCAGATGTAGGTGTCAAAATACCGGTCAGAATCGGCCGAAAATACCGATTTTCGGCCGTTTCAGACCGGTATTTTGACATTGGTATGTAGGGGCACTGAAAACATACAGATTCGGTAATTTTACCAAATCGGTAAAATTATCGATCGGTAAAATTACCGAATCTGTATTCTCCTATGTGGGTAGCACTTCTAACAGTGCTACAGGGCCTTTAGAATTAGTTATTTACCATGTAATACAATTGCATGGTAAATAACGAATTCTTGTGTACATGCACATCTGTGCATGTACACCTGTGCCATGTGGCAGACAGACATGCCCTAAGGGCATGTCTGTCTGCCACATGGCGCACAAGCCAGTTACAGGGGTGCAACAGGGTGTCAAAGTGACACCCTGTCCCCCTTGTAAATTCGGTATTTTTACCGATTCGGTAATTACCGAATCGGTAACTGCCATTGAATCCTTAGGGCTTCAAGGCCCATAGGAATCAATGGCAAATACCGATTCTGTAATTACAGAATCGGTAAATACCGAATCATACCGATTCGGTATTTGTTACCGAATTTCTACCTACATTTGAATTACCGATTCATGAATACCGCATCGGTAAAATTCGGTATTTATGGATCTGTAATTCACATTTACCTACATCTAGTCCTTCCCCTAATATGCTGGCTGTGCCGTTGCGGCACTGCCAAGCATATTAGGAGTTTCCTCACCACCATACTTTTCAGGGCGGCATGACCGCCATTCAGAGTGTAGCAGTGAGGAAACAAACGGGGCCCTACAGGGACCCCTGTTGCCTCTGCGCCATGGGGTGCATGCATGGGGCCACATGTTGTTCCCCCCTGTGTGCATGCACCCCTGGTTCCTGCAGGGTATGGACTTGACAGTCTATGCCCTGCAGGAACTGCCTTTGATGCTCCCATTGTGTGTCTTTTTCAAAGCCACCGCAGTGGGACCGCCAAAGAACCACCCTCCAGATTAAATATAAGTAGGTACTTTGGTGGGCGGTCTTTAATGGCTTTGATGGTCTCGGATCGGGGTAGCAGCATGGCGACCCCCCTCCAAGAACACCAAAGTCATAATAAGGCCCTAAGCTATTTCCTTTGTTTCTTTTCATTGGTAATTCCAAATTGACAGATGATGCTTGAATTTGCTTGCAGTTCCTCTGTGAGGGCGAAAGGGCGTAGCCGCCCTGTATTTGTTTCCTCTACATTACAAATGTTAAATACAATTAGAGTATAGAGGTCCCCCCTATCCCTCTGGCCACAGTCCTTTTTAGGCCGTGCCTATAGCGGCAGTGCGCATGCGCTGCTCGCTCTACGAGGCATGCAGTAATGGAGTATGGAGTGGAAGCTCCGTGGAAGCCCTGCCAACCCTCCACCCATGTTTTTAAATGGCTGGTGTCATTTTCTTTCATAAATGCTGCCTTCTGATTGATTTTAAGGCTTGTTAGTCCCTTCGTATTATGGCCATGTTGTCATTTGTACCCTTCCATGGCTACTGGCCCCTTTAGTTCGAGTGTTACATGGTACGGTACGTGTTAGCACTACTTTGTCCGTGCCTTCTCCCCACTCCCCCCTGACCACCCATTGTCATGCAATAGGTCTTGCGTAAATGTGAGTCCTATTGCATTGCAAATGCTTGTTTAATTTCAGTTGCCCTGCCACTGACGGGTTAGGTGCACACGGCAGGCAGATGCCAATCATGAGTGTGTGCTCTGCGGGCAGAGGTGGGGCTTGATTATGGTAGTAGTTATGCTGGCTGGGTCTGCCCTAAGTGCAGTGTTAGTGCACATGTCAGGTTGGATGGGTGTCTTTTCATGACCAATGTGATATGAGCACTCGAGGCCTCTCCTATTTAAACACCGGGGCCAGATGTAGGTAGGCTTTTACCGGGTGGTAACGGCCGAATTCGGCCGTTACCACCCGGTAAAAGCAATTTGACATGTAGGTCCCTGTAATTTACAGACTCGGTAAATTTACCGGTAGGTAAATTTACCGAGTATGTAAAATACCGAGTCGGTATCATTACTGATTCCGGACAATTGGTATGTAGGTGGGACTCTTCTGAGTCCCACAAGCAGTACAACATCGGTATTTTACCATCAAATACTACTTGATGGTAAAATACCGTTTCTGGTGTGCATGCACATGTGTGCATGCACACCTATGCCATATGACAGGCAGACCTGCCCTTAGGGCAGGTATGCCTGCCACATGGCACCCGAGCCTCTTTTGGGGGTGCCAGAGGGTGTCAAAGTGACACCCCCTGCACCCTTGTGACAGTCGGTATTTTCCGATGTGGTAAATACCGACCGGTATATGCCCAATCAATCCTATGGGCTTCAAAGCCCATAGGAATGCATGGGCATTGACTGGTCGGTATTTACCACATCGGAAATTACCGACTGTTTCCGATTCGGTAATTGCACATTTGCAATTACCTACATCTCGGTATTTTTATTTTCCGACCTCTTAAATACCGAGTCGGTATGACTCGGTATTTAAGAGGTCGGTAAATAAAAATTACCTACATCTTAGCTGAGGATTACATCTGCAGCCTCGCCGGTTTCATAAGCAGCATTGGTATGGTCTGCTCAAGTCAATCCTGGCGCTGCTTTCATGCTGATGGGAGCAGCGTCTAGATTGGTTCAAGAGAGGCGACTGCTGCTAACAGCATACAGGGACTTCGTATTCTGGGCCTCTACTTCACTGTAGGTTTGGCCTCTCTCTGTCGATCGTTGTCGTATTTTGGGCAAGGTTGTGTGCTTTGCATGGGTGCATTCTTGTGGCTCTGCTTGAGTGCAGGTTCTGGGAGCTGGGTGGGGCTCTTGACTCATGCACGGTGCCCACAGGTGTGCCTGGATGTCTGTGTAGTGGGTGTGCACAGGGTTTGGTGTATGCGGATGAGCGTGGGGGTTTGTCTGCATAGGTTCTGGTATTTGTTTTGCAGTTTCTTGTAGACTCCTTGTTTGTGGATCTGTGTGCATGTGCATGTGTGGTGTCCATGTCCTGGGTTTGTGCGTGGGTCCCACTTGGGTCTGGGATTTCTGCCCCACCACTATAGGGGGCCACCAGCAGTACTGATTGCATGCACCAGCACCCAAAATGCATTGGTGCTCATGTTGGGATGGGTTTTCAAATTAAATAAAGTTGTTCCAGTTTGTCCACTGCTGCATTTGCAAGCGTGCCTATGCATCACGATGCTTGGCAGCAATTTTAATTTTCCATTCCAAAATGTCTGAGAGGTATTTTAGGCTGGCAAATTAAAAAGAAATATTAAAGTGAGTAGAATCATGAAACAAGCATTGGCATAGCCAATAGGACTATCGCCTTTGGGACCTATTGGCTGTGGCAGTTGCTTTTGGCAGGACTATACAGTATCGGGGGACACACTGGGCAGCATCTTTACTCGGATGACCAGCGCATAAAGGTAACTTTTTTCAGACATGCGCTAAAGAAATGTACTCTGAATCTCACTCAATTCAAATGCTATTTTCAAAAATAATACAAGCTTGTAGAAACGTTTGGTCAACGCATCAGATGCAGTGGCACTCAGTTCCAGGAGTCTTAGGCGGCATCTGAACTCCAGTTGTGGCTCCATTTTTACAGCCAACCAGCAGAGTGGGTACCTCTTTTTAGGTCTCGGCTGGCGAAAGCGTCATACGAGAGCTTCTTGGAATCAATACAGATTCCAAAGCTCTTGGAGGCGGAGTTGAAGCCCCGCCCAACTTTTTAATTGGTTTGCATCATCTTGCATGCAAAACGCTGGCTTCTCATTGTAAAGGAGGCTTCGTAGACCCTCCTTGTTGCCGCCTTGATTCCTTTTGGCCCCGCCCACCGGGATTTGATCTTTTACTGGCGGTGTGACGCTCTCTCCTTCATTTGTCCCCACGCACTTTTTTCTTCTCATTCAGCTTTGGCAAAGTCAGCCACGTGTTTATTTTCGCATCACACTTTCACTTAAAGTGAAAGCGAGATGCGAAAGTAAACACACGGCTGTTTCATGTAAACCTTCGAACGAATAGATCTGGGACACACACACGAGATAAAAATGCATCGTGGAAAATTAACCAATAAATACTTAGAAAGACGCACTATTACATATTGGAAGATTGAATTCAAAAGTTGAAGCGAGTGCATTTAACCCCCTTAGTGCTGCCGTCGGCTAACAGTCGTCGCCATCACTACCTTGCCAGTACCGTGCACGTCTGTTGGCCGATGCGGCCGCACCCGTTTCTTCGAATGTTCAGCACTGGCGCAGAACGTTCGAAACAACAAACGGGTTAAATACCATTTTAAATAAACAACATTATCCAAACGCCGAGTCTGCAAAACTCAAGCCTTCCCGGGAAGAGTTTCAACCTTTCGCTCTGTCTGTTAATATGCAAATCAACACGAGAAGGGGGTGCAATGCATGATGGGCTGCATTTCAATGGGCAGGGGACAAGACTGTTGATTCAGTAAGCTTACCTTCCTGCTGTAATACTGTTCAGAAAGCGAGACTTTCGTTCCAATCAATATTAAAATTCCTGATCACCGTAACAAAATGAGGGTCTTTATTGGTCCTCAGCGATGCGCTAGCATTACTTCAGCAACCATCCTTATCTTGGCTTTGCGCTGTTGTTCAATGAACGTATAGTGGGGGCAGCACTTCTAACACCTTAACAAGATATACGCATCACTATAGCGACAGCTTTAGAAAGGTGCAATTTTAGGAACCTTTAGTTCTACTCATCGTCCAACAAATAAGAAATCAACTATTATCATCGCTAAGATCAAAGATTTATAATCGTCTATAGGTGGCAGCACCATTGACTCAGTTAAATATGTCTGCTTATTTCTCGCCAGCGGCTAAAGAATGCAGCTGAGACCCTAGCATTTAAACTGTTAGTTGAGGTAAATGAAACAGCAGTTCGCCCATTATGCTATGCCCACGAAAGAGAATAAGGTGAATTACTATTTTAACTCTTGTTCTCGAACATCTGAGGAAGTGTTTGAGAGCCTTCCATTTCTATAGGAATAAAAAACAAGCATTGAAAATGCAATAGGTTGCGCCTTTGATTAAGTTAAAGCCATTTGCTTTGCTAATGGTATTGTATAGCAACGCAAATGGCTTTAACTTAACGAAATGCGAGACCTATTGCATTTTTAATGTTAGTTTCTTCTTGCATCAGGGTGTCTGGCACCATGGTGCCTGGCACCCTTACTGCCCTACCGACACCTGCCTGCAATAAAAACACAGCCTATTGAATGTCGTCATTGGCTATGGGAGCTGTGCCCTGATGTGCTGTGATCATTTCTACATGGACCTGCTTCGGTTATCAGACATGACAAATGATGTCAAAGACAGTTGTGTGTGAAACAGTAAAACATGCATGACAAAGTGCGTGAGGATTGGCATGAAGTTTTAATTAGCGCTCTTAAGCAGTGTCCTGATTTCGTGAGTGCCACAATCGCAACACCATCTATACACTATCACACAAAGAGAGAGGAAAACAATACTTAGATTTGTTCTTATTGTTGTAAATCCCATGCACCTGAAATTAAAGATGACTAAGTGATGTTTGAAAGCAAACACGTGGCATGGTTTGTTCTGTTTCAAGGGTGCTGTTTAATGACGTGCTGCTGAGACTATGTTTATTAAAGAGACATTCCTTTGGTGTTAATGCTCAGATTAGAGTGAGATTGGCTATTGATCCTGCCTGCACACACCCACATCTAGACTTTAACCTCACTAATGACCCAGTTAAGCAGCTTGTTTTTGCAGTTTTATTTTGCGCAAATCCGACCCGAAGCTAATGGAGCACTTTACATGAGCACGAGTTGCATTACACAAGAACACAAGCTTATGTAACACAGCTTTTACAAGTCCTTTCAGAAGTAGATGCCCCGCCTATGCTTTGACCCGCACAAGTAGGAGTGTTCTTGATATTTTATGCAGTTATTGTACACCCAGAACCTGGCAACCAGGCTCCTGCTAGTCAGTGGTCTCAGGATGTCAAACGAAGTCACTGTCCCTAAAATGTAGTAGCTGTGTACATACAACTACTGAAATCCTGATGTGCGGTGCTCCATTTTTGAGGTTCTGCCAGCACCTGCACCCCTAACAAGGTTGACATCTGATTAGGTGCATGTACAACACACCTACGCACATACTGCTGAAACATTTGAGCAACAGTAAGTACAGGCCTGCAAACTGGCAGCCGACAACTTGCAGCTATATAACTTATGTCACACAAACTCATGAACTGGCAGATGAAGAGTCCTGGAGGAAACCAGGAGGTACCATGGCATTTACAAGAAAGAAAGGGGATGGGTGCAGGAAGTCATTATTCTAAGTAACAATGAACCAAAAGAGAACATAAGAGTCAACCATGACACAGCCTCTTTCTGAACAAAGGACAAGTGCAGTACAGAGAGTGCTTATAGCAAAAGTTGAAATAAACACCAACTCGTGTTCTAGGATTGCAATGAGCTTTTCTTCTATGAAAACAAAAAAAATATACTAATGTGTACATAAAGAGTTGGAGACCTGCAGTATCACTCATGGGAGCGACATATTTATAGTGTCTTCAGCAGCTAGCAAAACGAAGGGATTAGAGAAATGGAGTAGAAATTAGAAAATGCACCCCTCCCCATCTGCAAGATAAGACTAGGGTGTTTTAAATTAGATCCTGAGAAGACTTTTCTATCTTGCAGCCTTTAGCCACATATCAAAACGAAAAGAATAGACTGTTGAAATTGAATGCTAGTGAGGAATACAGAAATCACTAGTTTTACGGGAAATCACATGCACCATGATCAAAACATGCAAAAAAGTAGAGTTTTCAAGAGAAAATCTAGATCTAGGGAATTATTTTACAGTGTGGTTGTCGGAAATTTAATATTTTAGTTAAAAAAATGAGTTTATTTCAGCGGTGAAGCGAGTTCAAAGTGGGCAATGGTAAGAAATATGTAAACGGTGCCAATTGCAGGCATGTGCATGGGGGGCGGAGGAGCAATGATAACTGCCAAAGTTTCAGATTGCTATGTGTAATATTTTTATAATTGTAGTGGATTATGAGTGACATTTCATTGACTATGAGTGACACTTTCTCGTGAGCAAAGTCAAGCAATGAAACATGTAAATATCAGAAATTACACCCATTTGAGTAAAGAGAAACTTTAAGAAGATCTTAAAACTGCAGTAAAGCACCGTAATGATGCTGCTGCAGAGCATCAGTGTGGACTCTGGGGCCTCTCCGTCCCACATGGGACATGGCCCAAATAGGGATGTGAGGCCACAAAAACATGGATTTCTTCTCAACTGCCTAGTGTTGCTTGGCAGACCGTCAGAAAAACAATTAAAACAGATTCCTCCTTTAGCCAGCCTTTGCCCACTGGGCCCCCTGGATCCTACCTGGCAATCAATCAAATCAGATGCAGAGCAAGTGTAGGCTCCAGGCTGATCTAGGTCCCACATGGACCCGCCCCAACAGTATGTGAGGCCCCAACTATACGGATCTCTGTCTTCTCAGCTGCCTAATTCAAATTAAGAGTCAACACATTATGTACCGGGCATTGGGCATGGAAGACTCAACAATCATGGTGTGCTGTCTTGCCCTGTAACTGTAAGGCCCCAAGAACCCCAGAGCCCCTCCAGCCTTCAAGCAATTGCCAAGAAGCTCCCTAAGAGTGAAGGTATCACTCCCCTGCACACCACAGGCACTAAATCCATGAAGCCCATTTGTCGCCGTGCTGCTCCCTGACAACCTCAATGCAGCACCAAAAGAGGAAAAGGTACAACAGCAGGCAGAGTTTGGCCCCAATTTCTTCTGCAGGAGGGTGTCAGTCTTCAGGCAGCAGCTCTTATTTTGCCTTTTCCTTCTCTTTGTCATCAAATCTGATGTTCAGGTCTTGGTTTGCCACCTAAATACTGACTTTAGGAGCATTACCAGGGAATACAGGTAGTAGCCAATGGGCTACCTAACTTTAATGTGTCTAGACCATCTGGTGACCACTTCCAGTGGGAAGGAGCACTACCCTAGCCCTGCTACGTTATTTCTCTACCATACCAATATGGTGGAATTTCAGGAGAGGGGTTCATCTTCCCTTCACCACCCTAGGGTTGGTCCAGGCTAAGGTGGGACCCTCCTCCTAATCTAACTAATTATCCAACAATTTTACAATTTCTCCAGCCAACGGTGGAGCAGGAAAGGGGGTTTGACCTCCCCCACTATCTGGAGGTTCCAGGGTTGGATTTCAAAGATGGCATTGCCTTTGAAGTTTTCTGCCTAGGAAGGCCATCCTGTCCTGGAGGAGGTGTGAAGCACCTCCTCCCACCGCAGGCTTTGTCTCTGTCCTCTGAGAGTGCTAGCTCTCACCCCATGAGGTTAGAAACGTGTCTGATGGCGGCAGACTGGTAAAAACAATTTGAAGACCACACACGTACTTGGTAGATTTTCAGGAGGCCCTCTAAATGGTCTCCTGTGTGCATTAATTAATAATTCTCAAACTGGCATCAGTTAGGATTTATTAACACAAGATGTTTGGTGTCAAAGAACTTAGAAATCAGTGAAGCCATCAAGGAGCTAGGAAAGCCTTGTTGACAAGTATCTAGCCTCTGTACTCTTTATGGCTTCCCTGTTTACTTACAATATCTCAGAATAGACTGAACATTGTAGGGGCATATCTGCTCAGGCTGATGTGTCCACACATAGGATATAGTGCACCCTTCTTTAGGGCTAAAGGCCTGCAGTAGGGGTTACTTACCTACACTTTATGCAGTGTATGGGAGCAAGGCACACATGGCTGTGTGCCATGTCGACTCTTTTGATTTCTCTGCCCCAAGACACGCAAACTGCAATGGCAGTGTGCATAGTCTTGGTGAGGGGTCCCCAGGGTGGCACAATTTGTGCTGCAGCCCTAGGGAACCCTCTTCAGTCCAAGTGCACTGGGTCCCAGGGATACAATTTACTAGGGACTTATAGGGATACCTGAAGTGGTGCCAATTGTGGTGCATTTTTAGGGAAAGAACACTGATACTGTGAGCCTGTTTGGCAGGGAACTAGTATACCTTAGTCAAAGTTGCATCAAAAACCAGGCAAAAACTCGGGGTTACTGCAACAGACACCAAGTTTCTCACACACACCCCACACGCCAGGTGACTCAGCTAAACCTGGGCGATTCTTCCTATCTGTCAGGTCTGAGAGAGCAGGGGACTGGTTGGAGTGTTGCGGGGCCTACTTTGCCTTACATCCTCCTGTCCAGGTCAGTCCTTCAGGGGAGCTGACCTATCTCAACAGTTTCAGGGCCCAATTTAAAATGCCCTTTTTTTTTATCTCTTTAGTGTCTTCGTCCAATAATTTTTGTTTGGAGTCAGAGGTGTCCACCCCTGCTAATTGTAACTTAGCCAGGGCAACACCCAGCTTACCCAAAGAGGTGACCCACATCTTATGTAACCCCACCATGACCAACAGGGTCAGGGAGTCTAACTTAGTGTTTGACATGGGGTCGGACCACCATGCCAAGCACTGGGCAGCCATGAAGGCTAACACCCAGCAGAGGCCAGTGACAGGTGAAGGATCTAACTTACAGGTTTCTTGAGGTTCAGATTGCTTGTCCGGTGCTATAAAGTGGGGGATTACTACCTCCTGTAGCAAACACCCTTCTTCCGTCCTCTTTTCTGTCAGCTGTGGAGCCACCAACTCAAGTTGAACACCTGCCTGACTAGTCAGGACAGTTTGTGGGGAAGGTAGGGTCAAGAGCATGATATTGTCGGTCGACGCTGAGAAGGTGTTTGACAGAGTGCACTGGCCATATTTCAAGGCAACCCTGAGTCAATACGGACTGAAGCAGAATTTTATTGAATGGGTGCTTGGTAGCTACGCTAACCCTTCTGCTTTGGTGCGAGTAAATGGTCTCATTTCAAACACCTTCCCCATCCAAAAGAAACAAGACAGGGGTGTCCACTCTCGCCACTCCTGTTTGCCTTGTATATGGAGCCCATGGCCCAGCTGGTACGGGACGATGCAGCAATATCAGGGGTGAAGTTTAGGGGCAAAGAGCATAAAATTAGCCTTTACGCCGATGACGTGGTTGCCACCTTGGAGAGTCCTAGGGAATTCCTTCCAGCCCTACCGGCAAAACTTGAACGCTTTGCCCAAGCATCAGGATTCAAGGTCAACATGCATAAGTCACAAGCCCTCAATTTATCTCTCGGCCAATAACCTGGGAGTGCTTCACGGAAACAAAGACTATAAGACGTATTGAACAAAACTCTTTCTACACAAACGGGTGGTGCACCACTCCAATTCTTGGGGAGACCGTCGTTCAATAGGACATGTCTTCGACACAGCAGGTCCTTTGGTCTTCATTGACTTTTGTAGGGAACACGACCTCCCAGAAACTGAACGCTATCGATACTTACAAATTCGACTCTGGGTGACGCAACCAGAGGTATGGGATGGCACAGGGAGATCCCTCACCCCATTCGAGAAGTGCTACGCACGAGGCCACACAGACACATGCCTGACATCAGCTCATCAAGCATGACCCTGGACCCTGGAAATCACTCGGACAGCTGCGATGGGAGGGCGGACTAGGCAGGTCATTGTTGCAGAAGGAGTGGGCAGATATTTACCACAGAGCCTGGCACACAGGGTACAATGTAGCAAACATTGCAATGGCCACGAAAAAAGCCACGTATTGGTACCTAACTCCCCTGCAACTCCACAGAGGCAACCTAACACAAAGTCCTCTATGTTGGAGAGCATGTGGCTCATTGGGAACCCTGACCCACCTGCTATGGGAATGTCCCCAATTGACGAGCTAATGGAAGCAGATACTAGATGACATCGAGTCCCACTTCAATACCCAAATTCCCATTTCCCAGCTTACATTCTCCTGGGTCTTCCCAACCCAATCACCTTTCTACTTAGAGCGCGGAGAGGCAGACAAATGGCATTAGCACGGGGGCGGCTCTACAAAACCCCCTCTCCCACTGGGGTACTGCAACTACGCCGACTCACCTGGGGTGGCTCCATAGACTGTGGGGGATACTTGGGATGAGAACATTTCATTTTCACTACTAACCTTGTTGCTTCCTTCCGGGACATGCGGGAGCCCTTCTTAAAACTATTGACCTCTGACTTTACAGAACTTACCTGTCCAAAACATCTGAGACTATTGCTCTTAGCTGATCCACCACAAAAGGCAACGCTTGATGATCAGATACAGCACAAGGCCCAAACGCTTTTGGGATAATCGATTAAAGAAGATTGAAAGAATATATTGTACTTACTCGAGCTTTTGACACGGGAGTGGGAGGGGGGGGGTGATTGCTCTGTGTTTCCCGGTTTATTGTCTCTCTACCACAGCCGTTCCTCTTGAATGAATATATAACAACAAGTACAGCACAAAGTTGAATTTTGTATGTCGTATACTTGAATTGAAACCAATAAAGGAAATGTAAACATAAAAAGGCATACGAACGAGTGGAGGGCGGAACCATTGGGCCCAGACCTGGGAAATCACACCTGTCTAGCATCCTACAAAATAAACTTTAAAAGAGCCTGTTCAAAGGGGACTTTACCACACTCCTTGACTTCACTGGTTTACTCCCCTTGAGGAGAGTGTGGTTCTTCCCTTCCAACTAGTCCAGCCAAGAACTGTACGAGCCCCTAACAAGACTTAAGATGAAAACTGTCCCTGCCTACACCTGGAGTCCTCTGCCGCTTATGATGTGGATCCCCAATAGGGTTCTCACACAGAGAATAGCATAACTTGCTTTTCATGATAAACTTCAGCCGTTTTGCAAATAACACATTCTGCTATTAGTCAATTTATGGCACACAATTTGCTAAATTTGTATGGATGAAAGGCTGAGTCTACCTCGCCAAGATTCAGACTCTTAGTTGCAAATTAACGAATTAATCAACGGAGAACGTTGAAATCAGTTAGCCCCTTGGCCTGCTCAGCAAGCTCGACCTGCTAGTGATGTGATGTGGCCATAAAGCACTAACCAAACAAAAATAAGTAAAAGTGATTATACAAATGTACCAGTTTTTATACGTGGTACTGTGTGCTATTTTGTCTCGACCACTAGAGTGCAGTGCTGCATCATAGTTACATCCGAGCTTTATATGGGCAGTACTTGATTCGAAACGAGTAAGATTTGGGGCCGAACGTTTTGCTCAGAAGCACGCAGCTCAAAGGTTAGGGTGTCAAATACCAAAGCTGTGTTGTAGTGATACCACCTCATTCCCCTCCACTACCAGACAGTCCCTGCCTCTTTATTTATTTATTTATTTATTTATGCATTTTTATATAGCGTGGACTTTACCCGAAGGTGTCAGAGCGCTTCACAAAAGGAACAGAAATGGAACATAATGAGAAACATTACAAAAGCATACGTTACGTTACATAAAGTAATAGTGACATTTGTGATCAAACAATATACATGAGGTAATAAAAATTGTGAGCAGCCAAAAAAACATGAGGTAGTAAAGGTAATAATGACAATTGTGAGCAAACTGAATACATGAGGTAGTAAAAATTGTGAGCAACCAAAAATACATGAGGTAGTAAAGGTAATAGTGACAATTGTGAGCAAACAGAATACATGAGGTAGTGAAAATTGTGAGCAGCCAAAAATACATGAGGTAGTAAAAAGTGCACAGGAGGAAAAAGTGACAAGTGTGCAGTTACAAGAGAGAACAAAGTATCATTTGAGGTATAATACTGCAAAAGGTGCTAGACACTCAGGCACACGAACAAGCGTTATGTAGGCAAGGTGGCACTTGTGCAAGTATCAAAGATAAAAACATGTGAGAGGTAGCAAACCGTGTGTTACAAGGGCAAAGTGGTGTGTGCATGTTACACAAGGGCACCAAACACAAGTACATGGAAAATACTCCAAAGAGGCAGACACTCCAACCCCAGGAATACCCTGGGAAGGCACTTCCATGGGCATGGAAAATATCAGTAGTGGGAAGTCTTCCTCCAAATAACAAGAGGACGTGAATTACTTTTGGAGGTGTCTCTGGAGGAGGAGAACTTTGAGGTCCCTTTTGAAAGCCTGGGAGGAGGCAGTGGTCCGGAGCTGAGGCGGGAGTGAGTTCCAGATTCTCACTGCTTTGCCTGAAAAGGATTGGGCCATTGTTCTCTCCTTCTTGAAAGTGGGAGGTTCGAGTAGAAGATTCTCCGCATTGCGTGAGGGTCTAGAGCCTCCAGAGAGTTTCAGTTTATTCGCCAGGTAGCGAGGAGAGGAGTGCAAGGCTTTGTGGGTGATACAAGCGGTCTTGTAGATAGCTCTAGCCTCGAAGGGGAGCCAGCGAAGGGTGGATAACATCGGTGTGATATGATCGCTTCTTTTGGCCCCATAAATGAAGCGAGCTGCTGAATGGAAAACAGACTTAAGTGGGGACAGGTGGGATTTGGGGAGGCCAGTAAGAAGAGAATTGCAGTAGTCTAATCTGGAGAGGACCAGCGATTGCACCAGGGTTATAAGGTCCTGTTCCGGGAAGAAGCGTCTGATTCCCCAAAGAAGGCGCAGTTGGTAACGAGCAGATTTTGCAATAGAATTGATGTGGGGGGTTAGATTGAGTTTTTTGTCTAGAATAACTCCAAGGGATTTTGCGCTGTCGACAATGATGGGTTTAGTGTTGAGTAGATTCAGCTGATCCATCCATGATTGAACCGGGGGGGGGGGAGAGAGTGAGGAGGAGAAGAGGAGGAATTCAGTTTTGGAAGGATTCAGAATCAGTTGATGAGTTGACATCCAGTTTTGGATGGAGTCCAGAGTAGAGCTTAGGAAGGAGAGATCATGGGTGGAGGCAACCTTGAGGTAGAGTTGAGTGTCGTCTGCATAGAGATGGTAGTGAATCCCGGATTTGCTTAGGAGGTCTCCCAGTGGTTCTAAGTAGAGATTGAACAATATGGGTGCAAGTATAGAGCCTTGAGGAACACCCTGACCTACCGCCACAGGAGAAGAAAGACTGTTCGCAATTTTGATAATTTGGGATCTGTCAGAGAGGAAGGATGCAAACCATTTAGGCACAGTGCCCTCCATGCCCATTCTCTGTTGAAGGATATTGAGGAGGGTGTTGTGATTGACAGTGTCAAAGGCTGCAGAAAGGTCCAGGAGAATTAGAAGACAGGACCCCCCCGAATCGAGTATCCTCAGCGCGTCATCAACCACTTGCAGTAGGGCTGTTTCAGTGCTGCAGTTTTGCATGAAGCCAGACTGACAATTGTCAAGAAGATCATTGTCCTTTATATGACAAGAGAGTTGTTTTGCTACACATCTTTCTGTGATCTTTGCAAGGAAGGGAATGTTAGTGATGGGGCGGAAGTTGTTGAGGTCCTTCGCATCAGCAGTGGGCTTTTTAAGCAGAGGGGAGACCTGCCCAGTTTTGAAGGGGACAGGAAGGGAGCCTTGCCAGAGAGAGAGGTTGACCAGAGTGGCCCAATAGGAAAGGGAATGGGTATAGAAGTCCAAGGCAATGGCACTGGGGATAGGGTCAAGAGAATGGTTGGAGGGCTTTGTTTCGCGTATGCACTTGAGAAGGGCATCTTCAGATATGGGGTCAAAGCTCTGCCAGATGGCTAAGGATTTGCGCTCCTCTGGAGGTGTAGGATGAGCGACCTGATCCAAAAGTGATTTCACTTTTTCATCGAAGAAAATAGCGAAATCCGCTGCTCTCTTAGTAGGATCCTCCACCTCGGAAGAAGGGGGGGAGCAGCTTGGAGACTTGACGAGCTCGAATAGTTTTTTAGGTCTATTTTGGCGGAGTCAAGGAGGGTTTTGAAGTGCGACGCTTTCTCAAGGAAGATATGCTTGTGGTACCTGGATCTTGCTGTGCGAAGCATGGCTAAATTGTCTGTGGAGGGCACTTGCCTCCATTGCTTCTCCAGGAATCTTAGCTGCTTCCTTTCCTCATAAAGGGATTTGTTGAACCAAGGTGCTGAGGGAGTGGGCCATATCCTTTTGCTTTTGAGTGGAGCGACGTTATTAATTTCAGCTGCAAGAACTGTGAGGCATTGGGAGGTGAGATCGTCAACAGCTATGTTTGGGTCTAGCCTTGGAAGTGATAGCAAGGCTGATTCACAGAGGGGACCGACATCAATATTTTTGGCATCACGGAACCAGGAGATGGCCCTCTTGGGTTGGCCAAGAGTTATAGAATGTGAAAGTTGAAGAGAGAATGGGATGAGGTGGTGGTCAGACCAATCTACATGGAATGGGGAAGAGGTAGAAAGCATGCCTGCTTTAGAAATAACAAGGTCCAGGATTGCGCCCTTAGAGTGGGTTGGTTCAATGCAGTGTTGGATAAGATCGTTTGTAGAGAGGAAGGTGGCCAGAGAGTTCGCAGAGGAGTCTTGCGATACACCCCAGTGGATATTAAAGTCCCCCACGAAGGTCTGATTGTCACTTTGTGTATATTGGTCGCTGATGAAGTCAGTGAGATCCTCTATAAACGAAGGGCCACTACGAGGCGGGCGGTAAATGATATGGAATCTGAGTGATGGACGGTGTTTCAATTGAAGCTCAAGAGAGAGGCATTCAAAGGTGAGGGAGGAACTGCTTGGAGAAGCCTTAAGTTGGAGGGCGTTTCTAAAGATGACTGCAACACCTCCCCCCGTGTTGTCAGTTCTGTCATTCCTAAATATGGAGTAACCTGTGGGTAATAGGAGATCAAAAATAGAGTGAGAGGTATCATTGAACCAGGTCTCAGTGAGGAAGAGCATGTCAAGTTTGTGAAGGGTGATGGTATCGGAGATTTCAAGTTTGTGTTTAACTGCAGATCTGCAGTTGTGAAGCATACAGCGCAGCTCTGTCAAGACTGTTTTGGTGACGGGGGCACTTGGGCTCTGAAGGGTGATTGGGATGTTGTACTTATGTGGGGGTGCTCGGGAAGGTTTAGGTGGATGCTTTGTTCTGACAGAGGTGATGGTCGGAATAGTGTAGATAGTGGGGTTGCTAGGGTATGTCTGTTGAAGGAGGGTGGCGTTCAAGGGCTTGTGTGAATTCAAGACGTTTGTGGACGAGAGGTTGGGCTTGGCTGTATTGGGGTGAAGGGGCGAGGTGCATCTCATGGGAGGTTGAGAGGGAGTAGAGGTGCATGGATGGGTGGAGATCTTAGAGCATAAAAGTGAAATGGCAGCTGTAAGCTGGGAGATGGATGTGATCAGAGAGCCTAGCGTATTTTCCAGTGAGAATGAGGCAGAGCACGGAAGGTTGGGTGGCTCGATTGAGACATGGGGTGATGGGATTGGTGGTGGAAGGCAGGAAGAGGTGGGGGGACAGGAGGTAAGTTGGGGAGAGGTGGGGGGACAGGAGGTAAGTTGGGGAGAGGTGGGGGGACAGGAGGTAAGTTGGGGTGTGGGGTTCACAGGTGGAGTAAGTGCATTGGGCGTTAAAGGAGAGTTGTCATTGTTGGTGTCGCAAGAGGGAGAGGAGTTAAGGACAAGTTTAGAGGTAGAAAGGTGCGGAACACGGCGGTAGGGTAGTAGGAGAGGGAGGCCTGAGTAGCGTTATGGGTATGTAGGAGGTTAGGGAGGAAGCGAGGTGCAGTAGTTGTGGAGGTCCTGACAGTTAGGAGAGGTGGCGGTGAGGGAACGGTCATCTGGCAGAGTGAGGGGAATTGAAAGAGAGGGAAGTTGTGGAAGGGAAATAGTCCTGCTGGGCCCGAGGGAGGGAGATGGGAGGGGTTACTGGGAGAGGAAAGGGGGTAGTGCAGCAGTACTGGAGGAGTAGGAGGGAGGGGAGAGAAGCAGTGGGAATGTGGTGAAAACGGGATGAAAGGTGAGGGGATGAAGGGGTGGAGAGGAGGGATGGAAGGAGGGATAAGCGAAGCATAGGGAAAATTAATCGGGGGAGAGGGTTGGAGGAGAGGTGAACTAAGAAGGGGGGTGATAGGGAGAAGTATGGGGGAGGAGAAGAGATTTGAGTATTGCGATAGTGCGGATGGGACGAGGAGCGTATTAGCTAATAGTAAGGCTGAAGTAATGTGGGAGGGGACATGCTGTGAGGGGGGAGGAATAGGAGATGAGGTAAGTTGGGGCGGGGAGGGAAGAGGACCGACCTGTGCTACTCGAGAGTGCAGCCAGTTGGAGTGGGGTGGGGTCGGCGGGGGAGAAAGGGAGAAATGGGTGGAGCTGGAAGGAGAAACAGGGGGAAACCCGATTGCAGAGGAGGGGAGTAAGGAGGGGAAGAGGTGGTCAAAGAGCGAGAGGCAGGTGTCTTTGCCTTGGATCATGACAGTACCGTTGTTATAGAGTGAGATAGTGAGGTAGCCATTGAAGCACTCAGAGGGGGAGATTTTTAGTTGTTTCCCATAGGGGATAGAGGAGGAGGAGGTGACGTTGAGGGAATTGTAAAAACTGTTGGACCAAGAGAGGGTGTCGCGAGTGAAGAAAATGAGATCGTTTTTGAGCCTCCCAAGACAACCATTGTAAAATTGATCAACAGAAAGGGAGTCCGGGAAACGTTCAATAGTGTTATGCTTCAGTCGTTTTATTGTAGCTTTAGATTGATTGGGAGGAAAAATGATTTTGTAGCAATTGGCTCCAGACTTAACTCGAGAGGGGGCCATGTTGTGTGGATGAGGCGAGGAAGGGTGGGGCAGGGATGAGAGGGGTGTTATTGGGAAAACGGTGGTGAGGAGAAATAAAAGGGCAAAACGGGGGCGCATAATCCAGGCGTTTATGGTGAGAAAATCGAATTAATGTACAGTCAGGGAAATGAGGTGGGAAATTGTTGGGCCCTTCATCTAGGAGTATGCGGTGCCACCTGGCACTAGATAAAAGTTACAGGGGACATAATTGCAGATAGTAGGGACCCATCACAGAGCAGATACAGACAAAGTAGAACAGAATAAAAATGACCACTCAGAGATCGTTAGAGTACACTGAACTGAGTCCCAGCCTGCTGCTAGAACCAAATTCGGTACCAGCCGCCATGTAAGCCCAAGTTCTCACCAGACTGCTATATGACCTGAAGCTCCTATGAGACACTAACGTTAGGGCAAAGAGCATAAGGTGGATCACAAGTTGATTAACAATGTCTAGAAAGTGCTCAGCAACCTCGTCATCTTCAGACCACCTCTGATGCCGCAGGAGTCATGACTCAATTTGAACTGATCAAACGGAGAAAGTTACTTAATAGGTGCAGCAGGCACTACTAGATGTGCACCTGTGAAAAGGTCTAAACAATGCAGCTGGTATTATTTGCTGTGCATCTAATGTGTGCACTACTTTCTGCGTAGCTGTAAAGAAGGGGCCTAAGCGATGCAGCTGGCGCTACTTGCTGCGCAACTGTAACATGCCTAAACGGTGCAGCTGGCACTACTTGCTGCGCAGCTGTAAAAAGAGCCTAAGCGATGCAGCTGGCACTGCTTGCTGCGTAACTGTAAAATGCCGAAACGGTACAGCTGGAACTACTTGCTTCGCAACTGTAGAAAAAGGCCTAAACGATGCAGCTGGCACTACTTGCTGCGCAGCTGTAAGAGGCCTAAACGGTGCAGCTGGCACTACTTGCTGCGCAGCTGTAAAAGGCCTAAACGGTGCAGCTGGCACTAATTGCTGCGCAACTGTACTGGTGTTAAAACTAAGAACCACACAGTTGAAGAGTTAAGTGGATGGCGATTATGATGGAAGAATGCATTTCTCGCAGAAGCCCGCAGAGCTGTCCGGTTGTTGCAGGAAGCATTGGCTGTGAAGAGGATACATCTGGAAGACAGACTGCTAGCTCACTTAATACAGCTCAGTAGTAGGGAATAAGTAATCTGGAAGACAGTGCGCGCTGGTGCGCGCTATGCGTGGCGACGAGGCGCTCACCTGCTCCCAGGTCTGCTCCCAGCTCTCCCCCGTGTTGAAGGGCAAGCTTGTGTCCATGAAAGATCAGACAGAGACAAAATGGTGTATCAGCAGAGGACTTGTTGCGCTGAAGAAAGAGAGAGTCTTCCCGCCCTCCTGTAGTGCTTCAGCAGTTATCGGGCTCGCTCACCGCACCCCTCTGTTCTCGCCTCTACTCTTGCTACTTAAACTGATGCATCCAAAGCCAGCAATGGAGGGAGGGGACGGGGGGAGGCCCTTAGCACCCTGCAGAACTTCGTTTCACGTGGGAGTGCTCACCGGGGCATCGCTCATCCAACCTCACTCGATGGCCACCCACAAGGCACCCAATGACTCATGCGCCGGTAGGGGAGAAGCAAGGAGAGGCCCTCAGGTCGCCACAGCGTTTCGCGGCATCACCGCGGCCGCCATCTTAAGGTCAGGCAGAGGGAGTCTGTTACCTCGACGCTGCTACCAGGCACCGCACCTCCGCTCACTCTCCGGGGCTTACTGCCAGTATCCTCGTCGTCCCAGTGCCCCCTTCTGATCTCGGCAGCACCGCCACGACCGCCCGGCAGCAGCTCCTCGTCGAGGCTCACCGGAGCTCGCCGGCCGCCATCTTGTCCTCGCTGACCGGCCGCAAAGTCCACTCGTGGGAGCCCCCACGGACCCCCGGGAAGCCAAAGGTACCGGCCGCTGGTGCCCTGGGAGCTCCGCCGCACTAGGCTGCTCCGTGGAGTCGGTGCTGCAAGTAGGGCCGCCACAATCGCCCGCCGGACAGCGCGCGGACCGGGAGCCGAAGCAGGCTCCGTCTCCGTCCTAGCCCCGCCTCCGGGTCAGCCTGATCTCATTACTGTCGGTCCTTTTTCATTAAATTAATCTCTATGGGGCACATGATATCGGGAAAGTCAATGATAGCGTGTGGCAGGTTCACCGTTCCGAAACTCGGATGATTAAAACCAGTGAATATGAGCGACTTGCAAAGACACGTCTCCGCGAGGCACGCACCACTTCGAGCAAGTGCAAATGCAGACGACTAGGGGCGGGACCCAAGGGGGCGGGGCTAATATATTCTATGTGGGGTGGGGTGGTGCAAGGCCAGGCCCAAGGGAAGCATTTTTTTTATTTTATTTTTATTTTGCATAAGATCTTTATTTAGATTGTATGGAGAAAAAGGACACGCAAGGTAGCCATTAGTTATATAAGGACACTTTATATTGAATCTACAGTCCTCTGTAAAATTAAAATATGGTTATTGCTTTGGAGGCTTACTGAGTGCAGTTCAAATGCGATCACTAAACCAACTTAAAGTTAATTCTTGGGACGTTGTTTTTTCAATCCACAAGTCTAGCAGTCTACAATATAAAGGGAAGCCTTTATTAACCCCTGGGAGTTTGTCACTCCTCCTGGCTGAAAGTAGGCGTCAAATTAAGGCCGGGGAGGAGCTCCAAGTAACCTTCAAACCCCTCTCACATATCTCAGATGAAGGATCCCACTGTGGATACGTTAACATCTTTAGGGAGCACTGGCTGCAAACAAAATGTTGGTAATCATCTATTTAATCACATTTTTAAAAGTCTACCGGAGCAGTGTTTGGCTTGTTAAATCTGCTCAGAGCTGCAACTTTAGACAATTGTGAAAAATATTTTGGGAATTCAGGGAGACCCCAATATTTATTTTAATACGAGAAGGGTCTACATAAAAACGTTTGAAGACCACTGGATAAAATGATGCAAATGTAACGAAATGTGGCAGCTTGGGTGTGGATGACACCACATCTCACAGGAACTGCAGACAGAAGAAGAACTGAGTTTCGGCTGTGTAAAAAAGTGAACAGCCGATCCAGCTGAAATGGTCACTGCAGATGGATCCAGGAATTGAAATACAAGTTTCTAAGAGGTCGAACTGTAACCAGATGGAGGAGGTAAAGAGAAACCATGGAAAGTTAGTTGGGAAGTCCACATACAAAGTCTATACAAAAATACAAAGATACATTTCATCAGAAGAATACAGATGACAATAAATACCCGGGAGGTACTAGCCAGAAAACTAATGATTTGTAGTGTAGTCTCCATGTTCTTTAGGGCCTGTTCTGTGACACTTACAAAAGCAGCTTGCAACACGCCTACAAGTCGTTTGACCTGTTTTGTTGAAATTGCAGAGCTTGAGAAATAACGGAAAGCACAAGTTCTATGCCTACGTGTCATTCTGCTGCTTTGCTATAGTTGCACATATTGCAATATCGTGTGCAAATATAGCATGATGTTTACAAATCATTGGATTGGATGCAATATTTGGTAAATGCCCAAATTGACTGTGTTATCATGGGAAGATGCGCTGAAATGTACAAACACTCCTGTGAACTTGGTTTGAGGGTGGGGATAAGCCTCTGGTTGAGTCTGTCCACACACAGCATTGTATTGATAGATATTTTACTTTTAACCCTCATTGTGTATCTGTTTTGTTGATATGGGCTTATACAGTAGAATCAGCTCGGCAACAACCCAGGCATTCTTAAAAACAACTCACCAAGAATGTGCATGAGGCAAATAAGAACCATCAGCATAGGATTTGACATTTTGCGATCGTTGAAAAGTTCCAAAAGAGAATGAATGTAGATATTACACAAAGCAGGAGACAAAGAAGACACGTGTGGGACTCCAGAGATCTAAAATATTTTAGTTGTTTGTTTCAAACGTAACATCTTTATGTGTAGACAAGTATAGGATTTCAGAGTACTATTTCATGATAAACAAGTATGTAAGTTGGTACGAAAATATAGGCAAAAATATGATACTCCCTCTTGTCCTTGGCAGTGATAAATCACTGTGTGCCAGAAAGCTTTAATCTTGTAGTGCAGACCCTACAGGAACAATAAATGTTTCCACAGCTCTACATATGTATAACCAACCAGACTCAATGACAACGTATTGGTTAACTGCCAGTGCTTAATTTGTAAAAGAAAAGGTGCAGGCGCCCAAAACTCAGCTCAGAAGCCCGACGCTAGTGTAAATAGGCGTTGGCGCGCCAAATTACAAGACTGGTATTCTAAATCCACCTCGTGTCTTTTTAAATCCACTATCAGAGACTCCCTGCCCATTATTTCATTCTTGAAGGCACCTGCTCTCTCCCTTTGCGAAGGTTTTGCTGCCTTCCTCTGTCGTCTTTCTTTTTATTCGTCTTTTCAATCTCTGTGTTTTTCCCTGCCTTGTGGTTGTTAAATATCAGGTGGGAAAAAAATAAGCACAGGTCCCCACAAATAAGTGCTGGTTAACCACTGGCTCAAATAAATTACTGCCCTTATACCCCTGGCCTTGGTGCCACAGTACCTATTGCACCAATGAAACAACACATATGATTTACAATTGTTATTCCTCATTGAAGTAGAAGTTACAATACCTATCGTTGTCCCATACATTGAGCCATGGAAAGGCCACCAGTAGGCAGATTATTGGAAAAGTGTCCAGGAAGTCTCAGCTACAAGCGACTGCTAAGTGCTGCATCTGCCTTTGTGTACTCTACCAGTGGCCTACTAGGAATGGTGATTGCACTCTCTCCTGTGGCGGTCGATGAGACGCACTAGCCCAGGGCTGCAGAGCTTACAACATGTCCAAAACCTGGAAAAACAATTGGGAAACAAGCCCGCAGTGATCCCTAAATCTTCTGGTCAGCACCTGTCAAACAGTTTAAGATATAAAACTTTATTTTCAGCTCAGGCTTCCAAAGTTTTTCCATACTGCACCTGGCAGACCGAATGTGTTCAGTCAGTGGAAACAGAAAGACCTCTACTTCCACTTAACAAATAGTGATCCGGCACTCCATTTAGTCATAAAGATACTTGTAAAGAAATACATTTTCAGAAACAGAAGGAGCAGATCATGATATAACTTCTGTATTCTTTTTTTTTGTAAAGACACGAGGTAGCCAACGCGTTTCATCCTTACGGACTTCTTCAGGGCAAATGTATTCTTAATTTGTTCTTTTCATCACTAGATAGGATAATTTTCAAAAAGAACAGACGTACTTGTTTCCAATAGCTTCCTCAGTGGAAAAAATTAAGAAATATTGTAAACAATGATGGTGACTTCATAGGTCGCATCCATAATAGTTAGCAGCGCTGTATTTGTATGTTTCGAACCTCGTAAATCAGCATCCTTGTCGACCAACGTTCCAGCGTCACGGTAGCATCGTTGACGCCACGATTGAACGGTCCATGCCTCATCCATATCGGCGATTCTTCCTGGATACTGACCCCGCGATTGAGCGCTTCTCGCCGGCTCATCCCACCGGCTCCCGCCACACCTGCGCTATCCAAGCCTACAGCTCGAACACCGTCGATTAAACCATCGCCATTGCGCCCTGGAAATCGGCCCTGCATACTACTCTGAACACCTTCCCTAGGCTGGACAGCCCCTAAATTTTCTGCACATTAGCGTACCTTTAAGCCCTTAATCCTTGGGATAAACAGGCTAATATAATTATAGGCATGTATCCCATGTCCTGATGATGGTCCAGATATCCTCATGGATGGATTGAAACGCAGTCGACACCTAAAAAGCACCTTATACATGTCAAAACAATGGTTCATTAAAAGTGTAAATGTGTAACCCACGATTTGTTGCTTTGTTGTGTCACTGTGCATTTCCTTGTGTAGCACACCGTCAGCTGTGCCTGAACCCCCTGCTGGTTCCCTCCCTTCCTGTTTGTATATTGCTAACTAGGACACAAGCTTGTGTCCCACTTTATGTATTGTTTTGTTAAAACTGTCGAATATCCTTGATCAAGTAAAAATTAGACCTGTGTCCGGCTGGACATGTCCCCAAAATATAGTTACTATTGACTCTATATTCATTTAAGAAATTAATCCTTGTTCTAGGGACCACTGTTGTTTAAAATATGAATAAATCCCTCAGCCATCCCTTTCCATCAGAGGACGGACCACAGGAACCGCCAGGAGAATGGATTGACTCTTTGAATTAAGCAGATGTTGTTTACTCCTGGATGTTGTTTAAGATACATGACCTCACAGTTCTGGGCTGCCCATGTTGTTAATCTCTTTGCTCCAAGGTTACGAAGATAATCGCGTTAAATTTAAATAAAAACGTATTCATATGTGTTCTCGTTTACTGTTCAAAAACATTAAAAGGTTGCAGCGGTCACATTTCTTAGACAATTTTAACACCAACAGTAGTTGACTGCATCAAAAACAAAAGGAGAGTGAATGAAAGACATCTCTTGTTTCCTTGCAATGTCTCTGAACAACCAGTGCTTCTTTACAACACTAAATACTTGGCAGCAAATCTGCTGCTTGTGTGGGTTAGCAACCAGATCAAATGGGTCGCTGCTTTTGAGCACATAATGTGGGATAGACAATGGCATTTCTTTATTCAGTGTTGGAATACATCCTGGGGTGAATGAGCTCACCAAAGATGTGTTAGCACAGGTAAAGAAAGGAAAGGGCCAAATGCAGTCTTAGTGTATCAGATTCACTCTCACAAGCCAGCGAGACAAAACTGCCTTGAAAGGTCTTCCTATTTTTAGTTTAGAAAACATACATCAAAATGCAAGGTGTTAGCACTGGAAAAGAAAATGCTACAAACTAACAAAAGCTAATGGAAAGTTTATGTTTCAAAAAAGGTCAACCTCAGTTTTTTACAGCATTTAAAACAATATTCAGCCCTATCTGGTCCAGTTGTCGGATACACTTTATAAACATTTTGCTTGTGGTTAATGAGTGTGCATGTTGTACAGAGAAAATATAAAAATATATTCGAAGAATTACAGACTTCTTTATTTATTTTGTTGAGGATGCGTACCGCTTTTTAGCTGCCTCTAACCTCTTAGGGAGGAAAGGATGGATGATCAAAAAAGAAGAATGGTAGATTGATTTGGAACTTTTTGGGACGAAGATGACATAATTGGTCAAATGAA
Organism: Lissotriton helveticus; assembly: GCF_964261635.1. Taxonomy (NCBI): domain Eukaryota; kingdom Metazoa; phylum Chordata; class Amphibia; order Caudata; family Salamandridae; genus Lissotriton; species Lissotriton helveticus. The sequence continues at coordinate 558,768,365 of NC_136059.1, forward strand.
AGACTGTTCAATGATTGAGATGCCAAAATGGAAAAGTCTTAAAGAAGATGGAAGGATCATATCTGTACAGGATTATATGGTAGAAATTGGTTCGGCAATCAGAAGGGTGAGGAAAAATCAAGAGTGCCCTGCATTTGAGCTTTAAGGACCTCTAAAGGGCCAGTAAGCCCCACGGGACTCACCTACAGAGCCTCGATATAGTCATACAATTTACGAGAAGATAAACCAAGTGGAGTAATGCCAGGGGATAAAAGACATGATCGGGACAAGGCATGAGATACCTGCCCACACAAAGAAATCAGTCGGCTTCACTCAAAGTACAACCGATGACGGTAAAGCTGTAGCCATTTGAAAACAGTTGCATTTGAGAAGGTTCGTAAAAGTTGCCCTGGCGCCAAATCCTAAACTTATCCTCCAGAGCCAGCTGCCATCTAATTCTTTCCGAGCTCCCTCTCCTGGGTGTTTTCTTGCCGGTTTTGTGCAAGGACCATTGGGCTCAAAGGGTTTCAGCCTCCCCCCCGTGTGTGTGAAGCTGAGACAGCTTACCAGACACACACACACACACACACAGTTCTTGAGCTGCTCTGGGCTGGCGCCTAATCGCAGCTACACCTGAGTATTTCACAGGTCTTTAAAAGATAATTTACTTGATAACGAGGCTTTGTTCTTTTTCACCTGTTCCTAAGCCCCTGCATCTCCACTCTGCCTATTACTTAAAGTTGCAATTTACTTTTGCTGCCACAGTGTGAGAATGCATTTCCTAAAAAGTAACCTAGGGCTTTGTTCTTTTGCAGTTTAATACAGCTGGAGCTCTACCCGAAGGCACTTTTGCATGAGTACCGGTTACATTATACAAAAACACATTGCTGAAAGTACTAGCTCCCGAACCCCCAAAAACAAATTTGTGTCTACATTGCTGTAAGTATTAGGCACCCTCCCACTGCCCACCTCCCCTCCCCCACCCATGACATTTTTCAGTGGAACCGCCCCTGCCCAGGAGGATAGTTGGCATTTAAGGGATGGGGCTGGGAGGCAAACAAAGGTAGGGCTTCTAAGGCAGCCATCTACATTAACCTGAATTAAAAGGAAAAAAACACGAAAGAAAGGCGAGCAAATGAAGTGCCTGCACTTTCTTATCCCGAACTACCCACCACTGTCATACCCCAGAATTCCTTACAAGCGTCCCTTTCTTCCAGGACACCCATGGATGAATGTTGACGGCACAGGTTGATTCTCACCTTTACACATTTGAGACAGCGCATTCAGAACGCCTCAGCACGACTCATCCTGGACATCCCTCGCCACAACCACATCTCCGCCCACCTGAAAGACCTGCACTGGCTCCCCGTCAACAAGAGGATCACGTTCAGACTCCTCACCCACGCACACAAGGCTCTCCACGACACGGGCCCGAAGTACCTCAACAGCCGCCTCACATTCCACACACCCACCCGCCAGCTCCGATCAGCCAGCCTCGCCCTCGCCTCCGTCCCACAAATTCGCAAATCCACCGTCGGAGGAAGATCCTTCTCCTACCTGGCAGCCAAGACATGGAACTCCCTCCCCACTCACCTACGGCTGACCCTGGACCATCTCTCCTTCAGGAAACAACTCAAGACCTGGCTGTTCGAGCAGTAGTGACCCCCACCCCCCTCAGCGCCTTGAGACCCTTACGGGTGCGCAGCGGGCTATACAAATTTCGTTGATTGATTGCGATGCTGCCAATGCTTTCATAGTTAAAACATCCAAGTGTGCAAACGTCTTTGTCTGTTTATCAGCACCGGTGCACTCCGGACTCAAATCCAGGCATCCTTTCAGCATCTTCCCCAGTACCCCATCTGCGAAAGAGCTCCTGTCTGTATACGTCAAAAGTGAACATTGGTGTATATAGGGTAGCCTGGATGTTGTTAGGCCTGTGGATAGTATTCTCCCATCCAAAAAATTATGAGCACTGCTCTGCATGCATGAAGTTTAATTTTCTAAAAATGTCTTTAAAACTTATGTCCTACTTTTTTTTTTGTCTGGGTAACATCCCTGATGCAGTCCTAGAAATGTGTTTCTGGTTGACATTATAATAATAAAGTATGTTGGCAATAATAATAATAATAATAATATTTTGTGGCAGATAAATAATGAGTATGTGGTAAGAAGCCAATAGTTCAGCAGTACCGGCGTGTCTCTCTGTGCTCCTGATTTCAAAATACCTGATAAGCTCAGTATCATTTCTTGTACAGGAAAGTTGTGTCCTCAGTGGCTGTAATAGAGGATTTTGAATGTGTTGCTCCTCAGTAGATAAGTATGTGTGGTGATGTGATGCTGGCAGAGGCCTGTGAGGGTTCTGTGATGTCACTTAGAGTGTTGGCAGACATCCTGCCCTGAAAGTTCTGTCAGTGGCAGTTGCTGCTTGTGCCTTGTGCCAGCTGGGACGGCTCTCTGTATCCTTACAATAAAACCTACTTGAAATCTACAACTGTGTTCGTTCTACATCTTATCAGTGGCGACAGAAGACGGGATGCCACTCTGCCATCCACGGCCATCTCCGTTTCCGGCTGTAAGTGTTCTAAGAATCAGGCACCCTTCGCCTGCATTTCAGCTCAACTGTGAGTAATTCTTTTTATTTCCCCACCCAAGGCACATTCACGCGGATAGGTATAGGGAGTCATGCCCGTTTTTAGCACACCCTTAAAACGGGTGTGATGTTCTCAGCTTCCTGCTGTTTGCTCGTTTCCTATTCAAGCCGGTGAGCGTCCTACTTGTACTTTGAGAGCGGAAACCCACATAGACTGTGGCTTCAAAACCAACATAGACTTAAGCTTTTACGGGAGTTTTACTGACTTTGAATTTCTCTCGTGCAGCTTTACTGGCATTCAATTTATCTTTTGCGCACCCTCACGAGCTGCCTGCACGTTCCAGCCTTTGTTTCCCTTCGTGTTTGTGGCTTCTACGACTCGCGCACCCGCTCATGCTTCCTCAAGTCTCCAGCACCCACCCCGAGTGTTCCGTTGCTAAGCAGCCGGCTTCAACCAGAGTGCTCCATATACTCCGGAAGGCTTTGTCCACACACGCTGACACACACAGCACTTACTTTTGTGTGTTGAGTTTCCTCATCTTTCCTCAACCACTTGGCCGAGCAGGAGAAAAGGAAAAAGGACATTGCTGACTCTGTAATTTCACTTAGCATTTCACACGGGTGTACCGCCTTCAACTTCCTGCTGAATTTTGACTGGCTGAGCAGAATGTCTTGATGTCTGGCACTACGTATTATTTTGAAAGGGAAAGCTTTCTTCTTTCTTTCTGCACTGACAAGCACAGCCCTCTTTGCGTGTCAACATATCCATTTGCTCGCAATTTCACTGACACACACAGCACTTATTACGCCTCTATTACAGTACATTCACAAGACTACCATCTCAGCGCAAGACTGCCATCCTGTGGTTTAATTGCAAACTGCATTGTTAACTTCCTCAGTACTCAGTGTGTTACTTCTGTGACACACACACTCATTTTTACATCGTTCTACCTCGGAACTTGCCACACCATATTCTTTTCACTTCCATTTTAATTTCTTTTCTTCATTTTCTTTTTCCTCTTTTCTTCTTTCTCTTCAACCTGGTTCTCTCTCTACATTCTTCTCCTTTGCTCCATTCTCTTTTCTTCACAGACATGCAGAGTGTCACAGCTCCTGCGCCTTTTTTTACAGGAACCAGGAGAACAGCAACTTGAATGGAAACTATGGATTAGATCCTTTAAAGCATATTTAGGCGCGATTGATGGCCAAAGTTTCAGACCCGAGAGGAAGAAGAATCTTATGTATTATCATTTGGGAGTTGAGGGTCAAAATGTGTTTGACCATCTACCTCCTTATGAACCGCCTGAAGGTGAAGACCTCGATGAATTTGATGTAGCGGTAATGCAATTGGACAAGTACTTCACCAAAACTAAAAACATTGTAGTACATAGATATACATTTTTTACGAGAACAAAAATGTATAAACACTTTCATTACAGCTTTAAAAGTTCTTGCTGCAAAATGTGATTTCGACAGCTTTACTTCTCAACTCGTAAGAGAGCAACTCGTTGCACGATGCTACTGCAAAAAGATCCAGGAAAAGTTACTCACTTATAAAGACCCTACTCTAGATGAAGCAGTGGACATTGCCAAGAGTATTGAAAACTCAATGGATGATGCTAAGTAACTTGAATCTGCTTTATCTAATTCCAGTATTTCTGGTGTTGTCACTACTAAAACTCCTTTTTCTTCCTCTTCTTTCTCAACCATCTCCAGAGAATCTACCATACCAAGGGGTGGGAGAAACTTTACACCTATTATAAGTGGAATAACCTTCACACCTAACAGACAGTCTAACAACAGAATAAGTTGTTATAGGTGTGGGTCATCCATGCATGTTTCTTCTTTCAAAAACTGTCCGGCTATTAATCAACAGTGTGTCCAATGTGGTAAAATGGGTCACTTTACAAAAGTGTGTATGGGGGAAGAAGAAGAAGTGTAAGATGCATACTCAATGATTCTGATGACCAATTTGATGATGATCTCACGAATCAAGAGTATGTTGTTGTAGTCAAGAACTGCTCTGATAAATGCATTACGCGACATCTTCCTGATCCCGAAGTACATGTTACTAATGTGGCTAATCATATTCAGCTCCTTGTTGACACAGGAGCACACATCACCATTTTATCTCAAGACAAGTACCTAAAGTTTTGGTCTACTAAGAGTTTGTTACCCCCTGACATACTTACAGTAGCCTTTGAAGGCAGTAGGATTGATTTGCTAGGCTACTTCTGAGCTGAAATAAGTGGCTTTGGAGTAGTCATCAGTGGTAAAGTGGATCAACGTTTTCAGTCTTATCCATTCAGGCTGAGTTTGGTCTAACTATCAAACCTGGTCTACCCAACCCAGTTTTTATTGACCATCAATCCAACCATATTCACTTTATTTTATTGTAAGGATACAGAGAGCCAGCCCAGCTGGCACAAGGCACAAGCAGTTAACTGCCACTGACAGAACATTCAGGGCAGGATGTCTGCCAACACTCTAAGTGACATCACAGAACCCTCACAGGCCTCTGCCAGCATTACATCACCACACCTCCCCTTTTGATAAAATAACTCTAGAATAGCAGAAAGGGGAAAGGATACATAAAGGAAATAAGGGGCTAAAGAAAGCAGAAAACAAAGTGAAGAGCAAGCAATAAAACTTATGCATAGACTTATAATTTTCGTGGTCTAATGTGCATTCTGGTGCTCTTCCTAACAATATCCCCCCCTGAAACATTTTGGTTGACCTTCACAGTTTCGGAATGAATGAAAGGATCCTTGACAACACGAGAAGTGCTCCACCAGTTTCTATTAGAAAACTTAACAGCGTTCTTACAAATGTCTACAATTTGTTGTTAGTGTAGAAATTTAGAAAAACATTTTCTTACTGAGATAGGATTTTTGACCCTTACCCAAGGAGTCTGTGAGTTTCTTTCGTGGTGGAGAATTGATGAGGTTGGGAACAAGCCTCAGTGGAAGTTTTCTTGGCAGATTACCACATGTACCTCATGTCGCAACCTTGATGGAAGGATTTGATCATCCAAAAGGGATACACTTGGGAGGAAGCTTTTCTGCCCCTCATAAGTTCGAAGGGAGAAAAATTGGTAGCGACATGAGGTGAGGTGCGATATGACTAGACAAGATCTTTCACGGCTTGAAAAACACAGGACTTCAATCAATCAATCATTTGTAAAGCGCACTACATACCCGCAAGGGTCTGAAGGCGCTGGGGGGGTGAGGGGGGGCCGCTACTGATCGAACAGCCAGGTCTTGAGTATCCTCCTGAAGGTCAGCAGGTCTTGGGCCTGTCGTTGGCTCAGTGGGAGGGTGTTAAAGCAATAAAGCGGAAGATAAACAAACAAACCTATGGCCTACCACTGGCCACCAGGGATAAGTCATAGGTGGTAGCCTGCGGGTGGTGGAGGGCCTCGAACTTCCTCAGCAGCGGCAGCTGGGGCAGGGAGACACAGGCGGTGCTGTGCGGAGGGGGAGCGAACTACCTGGTGGGGGTCAAGGGTCGCACTTGGATCTAAAGGCTGCTTGCACACACACCACTACAACCCTGTTAAACCTTTCAGCTTTGCCATTACTTTGTGGATGGTAAAGTGGAGTCCTGGTGTGTTTGATGCCACAAGAGTGCAGGAATGAATTAATTTCTTGTGATACAAATTGAATACCGTTAACGGTAAGAATTACCTCAGGATAACCCTCCCTGAGGAAGATGGCATTCAAACAGTTAATGACACTCTTGGGTGTAGTAATGGGTCCAACCGATGTTCATTTGAGATCAGTAGAGACCCCATTGTTGTGTTTTTGCATCTTTTGCCACAGCAGCACCATTTCAGCAGTAAAAGCAGCACTCCTGGGGGCACCTGTTTTGCACCAGGGATAGACAGGACAACTCTGCACCTGGGCTCCACGGGCCAGGTAAAATTTAACTGACTGTTGTGGCTTGGTCCTGGGAGCCACATCACCCTTACCCTGTAAGGGTTCAACGCAGCCCGACCTGCAAATGACCGATTGTGACTTGTGATGTTTCCCATTGACCGCAATGCTACATTTTCACTGTATTATTTTGCATTGATTTCATATTGCTTCAAAACCCTATTACTCTGGTTTTTTGAGTGCTATTCTGTTCATTTCGGTGTCTAAATTAAGATAAAAATACACTCTGTATATATAGATTGGTGTTGTATTTCTCTCAAGTAGTGTCATTTACTTATCGTCCATGTTAGTACTCTGAAAAGCTTAACACTTGTTCCTCTAAGCTTTTTGCCACACTACCAGTACTGAGCTAAGAATTTATTAGTAAGAATCCAAGGACCTTCTTTGGGGTTTGTGATGATTTTGCATGAGGAAGGCTAACAAGCAAGGTGAAGGCTAACAAGCAGCTCCACATGATGCTCCTCCTTCTTAATCATCTCACATGTTTGAGTGTTTTTATGGCTCAAAATGTAGTGATAGAACACTCAAGATTTTACTTGGAACCATGAAATAGTACAAATATTTTGCTGTTCCCTCTAAAATATATGGGTTTCATCATCATAATTATGGCCACCAACCCCCTAAGCAGAGCTTTACCATAGTCGGGCTTCTAGTGTTTTGTGGCATGGAGGATCAAGTTATGCACCAAGATTATCTAAATTATGACGATTATTTTTGATTATGCAGCCTATTCTATGACAGTATTGTTTACATTTATTTTATTTCGAAACACAATGTATAGTGAAATCTGCAAACTGTGTGGCAGATTACATGGCAAATGTGCTAAATTCATAATTATGTGGTAAATGCTGCAGCCACAGAATCGCATGAATCCCTGGCCCTCACCATTGTCCCAGAACTAAAATAATGAAATAAAAATAATCATTAAATTATATAACGAAGTGTCCATTGCTTTTGAAAATGGAAATCATAACATGAAAAATAAGATCAATAATGGCTGTCCGTTGAGTTCTGTAAAGCTGCCCGAAAACTTTTAGGAAAAGTTGAGCTTTTTGTAGGTGAAAAGTTCCTGCAAACCCTAGTGCTCGATTTTTGTTTTAGTTTCTCTGTCAATCCTACTATTTTTGTCTGGCACTGGTGTCTAAAACCACCTGGTCCAGTCTCTATGAGGTCGAGAAAGGTCTGCGAACTCCCTGCTTTCGGACCTAGAAAACCATACTTTTCTAGCTGTTTACAAATGGCATCAAAGAACAAGTGCTTCAATGTTAGCCCCCTAGAGCTTGGTACCCAAACCTTTATGGGAAGCCGTCCTCTGATTGGGCCTGACTGTCACCTGAAGCAGCACGATTTAAAACTGAGAGGCTCAATACATATTCAAAGGCTGGTTTTAAAGAAAACTAGGTGTATTTTTATTTTTTTTGTTTTTTGTTTTGAATTGTGACAGAGAGCAAGGGGACCTGGAACACCTTATCTTCCACTGCACAAAGGTAAAACAAATATGGAATAGGATATTCACCTTCATAAACAAGGTATATTTCTTGACAATGGTGGCCTGGTTTTCACTCAAAATGTGAATTTGGCGTTTTGCCAAAGCACACAAACAGAACTAACCTAAAGCTTTTAGCAGAAGGAAGTACAAATTTTAAGCAGACAATAAATAGGCAGTTACTGAGCGCATTAAATCAACAGAATGAACACATTGTACACACGAAGGAATAAATGTCGTGAAACAAGATGAGCTGGTTTGCAGAGCATGCTGTATAGGAGTCTGTTTTGTGCGATTTTACATTACAAGAACATTTTCATGTGGCAATGTGAGACTATTGGGGACGGGGTCCAAACGTCTGCAGCAGGAAAGTAAAGGAGTATTTTCCATGAGGCTCACACAATACAGGGACGCAGCAGGTTTCTCTTAATTATACAGAATTGTAGGGAGTGCATATTAGAGTTTTAGGAATCAGTGCGAGTCCCCCATTTTAGGGTGCAGTAAAGTCAACAAGAAGAAACTGGAAAAAGTTATGGCTTTCTGAACCATTCAAGGAAAATTATTAGGTACAATTAAAAGATATCATAGGCAAAGCCAATAGACCTGGCTTAGCTGTAACTCAAGATTTATCTTCATTGACTGGTGAGTTTGAGTGTGTGTGGTATTGTGAATGGGCGAGGTTGTGGGTGCAAGAAATAGTCGTGAATGAATGCCTTCAGCGCCAAACTCTCTCCATCCATCCATCCATGTGCTCAGTGTCTAATTATCCATTGACTCACACACTGCTCTGTCCACTCATGCACTCTTACTTTCTTGTATTCACTGACTTGCCCAGGGGAGTGAAAACAGACATTTTTTGAAGAGTATGTCAAATTAATAAAAATGTTCTCAAAATGAATATTGCAATTCACCCATCTCTCTCTCAATTTCTGTCTCCTTACATTTGTTTTAAATATGTTTTTAACTTTGCACTTAAAAGTACAGGGTTGCTTTCAACAATGAAAGTTTTCATTTGGTGCGCGTGCAGTGGAATCATGAACCATTGGATGAAAAATGCTCATTTGTGAATGGGGTATCTTTTCCTTTACAAAGTAGCTAGTTATAGTTAGGACCTAGTTTCTATAGGAAGAGCATTTTTCATTTTGCTTATAACTTTGGAGTCATTTGATGAATCTTCATGAAATGTTCCAACCTAATTCTTTGTTCATATCAGCTCCTATTTGGAAAGTGTGGGGGTGATTCATTAAGTGGGGGCTGAGAAAAAAGGGGGGTCCCAAAATGTGTTTTCTCCATGTTAATTTCCATGGGAAACTTTAGACAAGGCTACAGGTCGAACGGGTGAACGGAATTACCCCACATTTGGCAGGGAGAAGGGTCTTGGTCTAAAAAGCACACTTTTGTTTATTTGGTGTAAATCCGTTTAGTCGTTTTTGAGAAATATCGAAATTTACAGATATTGATATTTGGAAATTCTGCCATCTGATTGGCTGAGGCGTTATGAGCAGGTGCTTGCTGCTTATTGGCTGCGACTGTTTGCAACTAGGAAGTGTTGGCCGCCATTGTGTGATTCCGTTGAAGTGAGAAGGGGGAAAAAAGGGTGAAAAAAAGTAGAAAGGAGGAGGGGAGGAGCACTGTAACCTTTGTGGGGTGTTTAGGGTGTGCTATAGAGGGGGTGCGAAACAAAGTATTCAACCCTACCGGAGTGAAAGTGCTGGGCTACGGAAATTTAGTGAGGTATTGCGTAGAGTCTGATGGTGGTAAGGTGAGCTGGTGCGGGACTCGGGGATTAAAGCGTGAGCCCAAATTGTGTGTCTTATGCTGTGAAGTCATGCGCCGTGTCCACTGTACTACACCAGTTGAAGTAGTGTCAGCATGTGTTTATACCTACTAGGACGAACTACTGACCCCTACTGGTCTGAAAGTCCTGGGGTACGGAAAATATGTGAGGTACTGTCTAGAGGCTCATGCTGCTAAGTTGAGCTGCTGCCGGACTCGGGGATGAAAGCGTGAGTCCAAACTGTGTGTCATATGCTGTGAAGTCATGTGCTCTGGCCGCTGTACCACATCTGTCCGAGTAGTGTAGGAATGTAGTTATAGCTACTTAGACGAACTTTTGATTCAAACATTGTAACTTGTGTATGGTGCTTAGGGGGTGTTACACAGGGAGTGCAAAGGTAAATTTGCACGTATCAAATCAATTCGGTATTTGTGAAGTGAAAACTACTCACTCCTACAGGTGTGATGGCGCTGGGGGCGTAAGCTGAGCTGCTAAGGAGTCGGGGTATAGTCACTGAACTACTGACCGCTACTGGTCTGAAAGTGCTGGGTACGGAAATTAAGGGCTAGATGTAGGTAATTTGGATTTACCGATTCATAAATACCGAATTTTACCGAATCGGTATTTATGAATCGGTAAATCCAATGTAGGTAAAAATTCGGTAAAAAATACCGAATCGGTAGGATTCGATATTTACCGAATCGGTATTTACCGATTCGGTATTTGCCATTGATTCCTATAGGCCTGTAGTTCCATAGGAATGAATGTCAATTACCGAATTGGTAATTACCGATTCGGTAAATACCGAAAAATTCAAGGGTGGCAGGGTGTCACTTTGACACCCTTTTGCACCCCTGATTAGGGCTTTTGTGCCATGTGGCACACATACATGCCCTAAGGGTAAATGCACATATTTGCATTTGCATAGGAATTCATTATTTACCACCAACTAATAGTTGGTGGTAAATAACGAATCCTGAAAGCACTGTAGCACTGTTTACAGTGCTACCTACACATCAAAATGCAGATTCGGTAATTTTACCGAAATGGTAATTTTACAGAATCAGTAAATTTACCGATTCGGTAAAATTACCGATTCGGTAAAATTACCGAATCTGCATTTTCTTAAGCCCCTACATCTCAATATCCAAATACCGGTCGGTAACGGCCGAAAATCGTTTTTTTCGGCCGTTACCGACCGGTATTTGGATACCTACATCTGGCCCTCAGTGAGGTATTGCCTAGAGTGTCATGCTGCTAAATTGAGCTGGTGCTGGACTTGGGGATGAAACCGTTAGCCTAAACTGTGTGTGCTATGCTGTGAAGTCATGTACTCTGGGCGCTCTGCCCCACCTGTCCAACTTGTATATGGTGCTTAGGTGGTGTTGTACAGGGAGTGCGAAGGCAAATCAATACAGTATTTATAATTAAAAAACTACTGACCCCTATGGGTGAGTAGAGCCGGTGATCAAAGCGAGAGCTCTGTGCTGCAAAGTGAGTTGGTGTGGCCGCTGCGCCACAGCTGGGTGGATAATAAGTTTTAGCGAGGGTCCAGGTGTTTACCTGGCCCTTTACCGGGTGGTTACCTGGCCCTAAAATAGCGAGCCTAAGTTGTAAGTTATAGGGTGGCTCTAAAAAGAGCCCTTGTGTTCACTAGTTGGAGCTACATACAAGTTATTCAGGAAAACTCAATTTCCCTGATCTGTGAAGTGTAGTCCATCACTTCTGTAGATATCAGCTATATCAAAACGTATGTTGTTGTCGTAGATGGACCCCATTTTGTGGTCTCTTGCAGACACAGCTTTGTTAACTTTCTTCCTACATTTTTCAATCTGAGGACAAAATTGTTTTGACCATTTCCACTTCTGTCTTTGGCATATATTGGAATATACAAAGACAGTTTGAGGCAAAAGTAACATCAATTGTCCAAAGGTGTCCTTCATAAGCATTTCCAAACCTACCCCAGTCAATGTGCCTAGGTCGTTTCCACCACAGTGCACAATCATAAGGTCAGGGTGTTGGCGATGCAAACAGGTTTTAACTATAGGCAACAATTGGTGCCACTTCAATCCTCTCTGTACAAACCATTTAATGTCCACATTTTGTAAACCTAGGTCTAAGTCAATACGTCTCTGTTCTGCATACCTCTTGCACCAGAAAACATAGCTATGTCCTACGATCCACACTAGCATCTTGAAGGTATGGCTGAAAGGTATGGAAAGATGTCTGTAGCTCATGCAGTTCCTTCGTAGAATAAGAGATATGTTTAAAGATAGGGAAGTAGTTTTTTTCTCATACACAACGATACCTGATTGGAGATGAAATGCATTGTTTTTTAAAAGTAGGTTGCACATTTGTTTTGTGGAAAAGCATGTTTGTGATTGGGTAAGAAAAAGCAGTTTGAACGTGGAGTACATATTATAGGATAAAATTTGCTCAACTCAACCACACCTGCTACTTGCATTTGGAAGGCCCTGTTCGAACTTAAAACAATTGCGAACTTTTAACCTACACATGCCGTTAAATGTTCGAGAATATGTTGCAAAAAAATATCGTTAGGTTTAAAAAAATTGATGAACTTTTAACCTGCATGTGTTGTAGAATGTTCTAGAAAGTGTCTTGATAGAATACGTTGCACGGCTGACTTCGATGTGTTGTTAAATAGGAAAAAAACTGTTTATATGGAAAATTTTAAAGAAACTAATAGAGAGAAGTTTTAAAACGTAAAAGAATCAAGGAAGTGTACGAATGTGTTCTTTACTTGTATTTATGTGTGGAGGAACAAAATTAGAGAAACAGCACTTGGAAAAGGAAGAAGCGCCGAGTGGGAGAACGGGGGGAGATGGGCACAATGGCACACATGTACAAAGAATGGCCAAAATGAAACACACCAACAAGAAGCATAACCTGGCAACATCACACCACTGAACGAGCACAGAAGTGAAAGCCATGCTGCATTCATACAGGATGTGAACAAATACCGGTCGTGGGTGTGGTGGGATATCTGCGACCGTTGTCATCATGGATGAGATACCCAGCTCGTGGCACATGGGCGGGTCCACTGTGTGTTACGTTGCCAAAGAGCTGCTCCTCCCTCCCACAAGCCCCCACACTTGTGTATGGTGCACTGTTGTATCCTGTGCAGTCGTACGGCACGGCATTGTAATGCCTATTCTGGCATGTCCTGCGGCATTCGAACTACACCATGAGAGTGCCGTTTGGTAGTGGTGTATCCCACTTTACAACATCGTCTGCTGCGGCCCTTGTGGCAGGCCACACCAGAACACAGAGACACACTTACCGCACTTCCTGCACATGGACATGTCCGAGACACCCCTTTTCCCTTACCGGATAGGCACACCCCTGCAGTGACCTGTGTACGCCGGACCAGCGCACGTGTGTTGTGCTTGCAGGAGAATGCATGCGTAGCTACATGTCCAGGGTCACTGCCAACGCTGAGGTGACATGGTAATGTCTGCCGAAGACAGCACACTGTGATGTTGCAGGGCCCATGCCTATCATGCAAACACAATGACACACGGACACAGTTGCTCAGATGCAGGTTTAGGGGGCGTTGGTGGTCCTGGGGAGGTTGCGATGAGTCTTGTGGCTCTCATGGGTATCCCTGTATCGTGCTAATTGACTCTATGGCACCTGTGGGTGTTCTGGTGTGGCTATTGGCTGGGTTTCCTTTCGTGCTGCAGGTAGTCGTCCTGCTTAACACCAGCAGAAAGCAAGTGTAAAATTCCTGGTGGTAACATGAGTTATCGCCGGAGTGAATTTTGCATTACAGTTGTGAAAGTTGTCATGTCATTTTTTTGTGTGCAGAACAATATAAGAACTGGACAGTGTATCAAGATCCAGCACCTGATGCATTATACCTAATCAATATAAATACAATGAGATTTCTTCGTTGATTTTGTGTGTACACTGTAAGTGCAGGCACTACCTCAGTGCAATTCAATACAGGATTTTAGTATTTTGAATAAGTTGCAAAGGTGCACCTTGTGTCTTTTTGCATGGGATGGCTATTCTGCATTTCATTATCAGCATTTTAATCCTACTAAAGTTGATCTCATTCAGGAAAGAGGTAAAAACGTGGCTATTTACTGCTGGATAGTTCTTAGTCTTGACAGATCCTGAGTCTCTCTGAATCTACCCAGCGCCAAGATGCCCATGGGCAATCACGCGCTCTATAAATTCATAAATCAAATAAAATAAAATCATTTAAAGTTGAGATAAATCTAACACAGTATTCCAAAGGTGGTGCAAACTACAGAGATCACCAGTATTGCTGCGATAAGTGCTCCATGGTGGATACCAGCAAATAACAGTAATAAGAACAAGAACGAGTCACACAGCAGTTAAGAAAACAACCAAAAAACATATATAAACCATAAACTTTCTTTTATTTTTTTATTAATATATATATAAAAATTAAACTAATAAACAAAAATTAACAAACATAATAGAAAACAACAAGGTGGAAGAGTCCTGTGGGGACCATGGATGTCGACGACAGAGCCTGGAAAATAAAGCACAAAATAAGGACGTGTGTAATGTGCACATCAAAGGACTGAGAGAGAGAAACAGAGAAGGAAAAACAAGCCAGAGAGAAAAAGAGAAGTAAGGAAAGAAAGGGAGTGAGAAAGGGAGAAGGGAGACAGAGAAAGAAGGAAAGGAACTAAGAGAGTGAGAGAGAGGGATGGGGCGCAAGTTAAAGAATTGTCTTTAATCTTGATGAGGCACCTCAGTGCTTTCAAAATAAACTGCAAATTATTTTCTGAGGCCCACTGGAGGGTGTAACATTTTAATTAAAAGTCTGCAGCCTCGTAAAACCCACTGAAGGGCTGTACTTGAGTCAAGAGGCACTATGGATACCAGAATCCTGTGGAAGAAAGCACTCACCTTCAGCCCACTAGAGGGCAATACATTGTTTGAAAAAAACGAGTGCACCTTGAATGTTCATTTGCGTGTTGCTGCAGTAAGCCTTTGAAAAAGGAGCTGGGGGCTCTGAAATGTGTCAGGCGGCATGAAAACTCAGGAATTATTTTGCTGGTTCCCCTGCATTTAAGATTCAGTGAATTTGCCTGTGGTGGAGTGCGTCACCAAGCACAGGACAACTTTGAATTCATATTCATACACAGCAGTCTGGCCGTGGGGAGACTACACCACCTAACAAAAATATGGGGCGCAAGGTAAAGAATTGTCTTTAATCTTGATGCGGCACCGCAGTGCTTTGAAAATAAACTGTGCAAATTATTTTCTGAGCCCACTGGAGGGTGTAACATTTCAATTGAAAGTCTGCAGCCTCGTAAAAACCACTGAAGGGCGGTACTTTTCTCAAGAGGCACTTCGGATACCAGAATCCTGTGGAAGAAAGCACTCACCTTCAGCCCACTAGAGGTCAATAAATTGTTTGAAAAAAACGAGTGTACCTTGAATGTTCATTTGCATGTTGCTGCAGTAAGCCTTTGAAAAAGGAGCTACGGGCTCTGAAATGCTTCAGGCGGCATGAAAACTCAGGAACTAATTTGCTAGTTCCCCTGCATTTAAGATTCAGTGAATCTGCCTGTGGTGGAATGCGTCACTAGGCACAGGACAGCTTTGAATTCAAAGTAGGTAGTTATAGTTAGGACTTATTTTCCATAGGAAATTCGCAACATTCTATTTGGAATAACTTTAGCGCCGGTTGACGAATCTTCGCGAAATTTTTAAAACTGGTGGGGTGCTCCAGTCCGCTCCTATCCTGAGAGTCTTGGGGTAATATGTGAAGCGGGGGCTAAGAAAAAAGGGGGGTCCCAAAATGTGTTTTCCCCATGCAATTTTCCATAGGAACCGTTCATCTCGGCTACAGCACGAACTGCTAAACGGAATTACACCAAATTTGGCAAAGAGGTAGTCCTTGGTTCAGACTCGTGCCTTTTGCTTAAATGGTGTAAATCTGCTCAGTAGTTCCTGAGAAAATCACAATTAAAAGCACATATATATCAATGGCCGCAGTGGATCTGCGCATCCTGAGCGCACCCTACGCGCACCGTCCCGATCACGCGCTGAATGCTAATTGTCAGGTGGTTGTTAACATTCGAAACCAGGAAGTGTTGGCAGCCATTTTGTGCCTCAGTAGAAGCAAGGGTCTAGAAATCAGTGGAATAAGGGTTCAAAATGTATAAAGGGGGCAGGTTAGAAATATTTTGATCCTCTAGACCTGCTTAGGGGGTCCCCCCAATTTTTTTTTTTGTTGAAAAAACTGAGAAATGTGCGCTGGGTGCATGGATCCACCGTAAAAAATTAAAAGGAAGCTCGGGCTCCTGTGCTTGTTTAAAAATTAGTTACCTGGGGGGGGGGCAAATCCCGGAGTCTAAAATATTAAATTTGATTGGGGTCCAGAGGGGCCCTGTCGCCCAGGGACTGCCAACCCTCGGTGCTACAAATTAAACGGGTGGGGGGGCTCAAAGGTACTCCCTCAGTAAAATACTTGGGTAGGGGGGCTCAAAGGCCTTCTCAAATCCCAGGGACTACTACTCTTCGGGGCTTTGAAAAAAATGGTTCAAAGGGCTCAAAGGTCCCTCGAAGCCCCGGTGATCACCACCCTCCGGGGCTGTTTATATTGTGGGAAAGGGGTCGCGTGGCCCCCTTTCTGGAGCCATCGAGGGCCCTGGGGAACACCACTACCCAGGGCCGGCTCCTGCTGTGTCTCGGGGTGCATACTCCCGGGACACTGCTGTTTGGTATGGCAGGGTGGGAGTCGAGGTTCCCGCTCTGTCATAGCAAACTTAAGGGCATATTAACAGGGGATATTTCATCGTATTTTTTAAAAAAAGGCAAAAATGTGGTGAAAATGATATCGCCCTGTTTACTGTTTAGGCGTATAGACAAGGTTGGGGACCATGGGTGGAGCCCCAATGTCTCTATGGTCCTAGCCAGCTCCCCGCGTCCTTCTGAAGCCGCCATTACTTTTCCACATGGGGACCTGCTAATATGCAGCTCCCCGTGGGGAAAAACAATCTGCTTTGTATTTTGAAAGACTGAGCAGGTTTCCCTATTCTCTCTTTCAAAATCCAAACCAAGGGACATATTAGCAAGAACCTTGTTAAAATTATCGTCGTTTTAGCGGCAGGAAACTGCCGCTAAAACGCCCATAATGGGCTTGCTAATATGCGTTATAGAATTCCAATAGAAGCCCAGGTTAGATGTCCTGCACATCTAACCTGGGCTTCTATTGGAATTCTATAACGCATATTAGCAAGCCTATTATCGCCGTTTTAGCGGCAGTTTGCTGCCGCTAAAGTAGCAATAATTTTAACACCGTCCTTGTAAATATACCCCTAAGTTTTGGAATGTCGACAATGCCGTCGTCCATTTAAGTAGTCACAAAGTATTTAGTGAAGTGCACACTGTGAAACATGAAGCAGCAGTGTGTGATTGGGATCAATAAAGAATTGCCCATTGCTGAGTACAGAGTAGGCAAATTGTACATGGGGTTTTGTAACACCAGTGGCTATTGCTCGTGCCCTCTCTTGAGGTTAATTCGAAGAGTTGTGTACTTCTTTTGCTCCTAATGTACACAGTGTTCTGTCATCTCTGTTTGCTTTCTCCTCTGTCACGTAGAGTACTTTGGGTAAATATGAAGTTTTCTGTACAGCCAACACCTTTGAACCCTACCCCCCAAACCATAGTAACAGTTCATGGAACACTCAATTGAGCACACAGGTCACAAGTTCAGCACACAATGTTGCTAATGCAAATAGCAAGTGGGCTTGACTGTTAAAATTTTTCCATAGCAAACATTAATCGCAGCTACAACCTCTGTTAAAGTGTTGGTAAAGAGTTAGCCCCGACATTACACTTCTAGTTATAAACATCATTCTTTTTTTAGTAAAACTTTGAGCTCCATCAGTTATTCTTTTACAAATTAAGGGGTATCATTTTAATGGCTTCCTTGTAAATATGCCCCCAAGTACTGTGTTAATGTCACATGTGAATTGGGCGCGGAAAGGTACAGAGAAGTTTTGTAGTCTAGAAGACGGCCACCTTCCCAAGAATTATTTACTAATTGTTCGAGGAGTTCCAGGCAACTTAAGTCCGGGAATTGTCATACTCAGGGTCTTTATTTTAATATGCAGGGTGTTCCTCTGCAGTCTCTGAAGCCTCGGTGGCGCTAGTCAAATGTTGTCAGAAGAAGAAGATGTATACACTCAGTTATTTTTTATTATCCTTTATTGGAAAAAAAAATAGAAACGTAACTTTAATAGAACAATATTATAAACAAAACGTGAGAAGGACTCCAGTGGTAGCAGCGTAGGTAACCTGCAAAACAAAAATGAAATATAAGTATGTGTGGTATGTCGAAGAGGTAAAAAAGCTAGTTCGAATTAAAGGATCATAGTGAAAATGGAAGGGAGGGTAGTGGGTGGAAGTGAGAAGGGGAGGGTAAGTTAAAAGTAGAGAGGCAGGAGGAGATAGAGTGTCAGCTTATTGCACTCAGTGTTTAGTGTTTACTGTTCGTCATTCGTTTGTCTAGGACGCAGGGATCTGCGCGATAGAGTGTGGTTTAAGAAGTCCTTAAAATTAAATACATGAAGCCAGAGATCGCCGTTGTTTGATAATATACTCCTACATTATTACTTATTGGAAAATCGCTTGTGTGCACCTGTGCACCCAGAGTGCTGCACCCCAGTCCCTACCCTGCAATGTGCTCAATTGTAGGTCTTACACACTGAGGCTTCACAGCTCACCTGCTACCCACTGGTGTGTCCCACGAGCAGGTCTCCACAATGGAACTGTGTCTTGATACTGCCATGGAAGGTATTAGAATGCTCAGGGCATCATTGCAGGTGAGAGTTCCCGCTCAGCCCCTCTCAGCCAATTCATTTATCTCTGTAAAGAGAGAAGTAATTTAATGGGGAAAACGTTTGCAGGTAAAATAGGTAGAAAAGAGGAGTTGAGTGCATGGAACGTTTTTGAAGTACGATTAATCGTTAGTGATAATCGTGGTTCAAAGAGGAGTTGGAATGCACAAGAAAACACAAGATTAAATTATAATATATCATGTTAATGTACATAGCAATAGAGTGTATACTTGAAGTTTAATGTTCTCGTGTAATGCAGTGGCGGGAGCCTGTGTGAATGTACACTCAGTAAGGAAGTAACTAAAGTGTCCTAAAAGCTAACGTCACGTGTCTGTAGAGCAGCGGTTGTTGCTGGATGATGTCTTCAGTACAGTCCAGTAGGTCCTTAAAATTACATCGATGTGATTGAATGAGGTGAGAGATCACATCATTACGGAAGGCAAGATCGCTTTTTCTCACATGCACGCTCAGGGTAGTGCACCCCACCCCTCCCGCAGAATCACCCTCAACAGGAGTCTGTAAGGCAGCGCTGCTCGTAGGCTTAGGCCTATCTTATGATATAGATGGTATTTAAAATGAGACAGAGATGTGACTGAATGAGGTCAAAGATCGCAGATTAACATAACACTTGGCAATATTGCTTATTCGCACGTGTGCAGTGTGCTTGATACATCTTACCCCTCTCATAGGCCCGGGCTGAAGAGGTGTCTGGAGGGAAGTGCCTGCTGGCTCAAATCTACAGAATGGTCCAGCAGGTCTTTACAATGATTCAGAGATGAGACAGAATGAGGTGAGAGATCACGTCATTATGCAGGACAATATCGTTTGTTCGCAGCGCGTTTAATTGGAGGCATTGTGTATCTAGGCCGCTCTGCTTACCTTTTGCAAACACTGTTTTTAGCAGAGCTCACAACTTGAATTCTGCTTTGGATCCATACTGCAGACAGTGTAAAATTCAGCCTTGATTTATTTATCTGCAGTGTGGACAGCAGCGTTCATAACTTAAAAAGAGAAAGACAAACAGTGTGAGAGAGAGGAAGTGAGAGAAAGAAAGACAATGAAAGTGTGAGAGAGAGAAAGTACTAGATGGAGCAGGAGAGGTAGTGTTGATACTGGAGAAAATCTTCCCAGCTCACCATTTTGCCTCTGGTGTGTGTCCAACCACGTGCCGGTTCATAGTACACCCTCAAGTTTAGTGATCTGAAAGATAGTATAGAATCAGTAATTGCAGAGTACATACAACTGCACACGTATATTTCTGCGTTACATCTTTGCACACCCAGGGTACTGTATTACATCAACTCCTACTGCAAGGAGGTGTCTGTGCGCTCTTTTCCTCCCAGGGTGCTATACCCCATGCACTCCCACTGCATAGCGGTGAGTTCTCATTACTGCACACACAGACTGCTGCAACCCATCCACTCCCAGTGTCCGAAGGTGAGTGTCCATTCCTGCGCACTCAGACTGTTGCAACCTATCCACTCCCATTGCCTGGAGGTGATTGTACATTCCTACGTACTGAAGTTGCTGTACACTATCCACTCTCCCCGCCCAGAGGGGACTTCTCGTTGCTTCGGAAAGAAGCTTCTCTGCTCACCTTGTGCCACCGGCGTGTTTGAAAGAGGGTCCACCACGTATCAAAGCAACCTTCTCAGGTGTTGTTAGGATGGCCACGCATCATCGCAGATTCCTCAAACGTTGAGCATTGGAGGTGTTGGGGGGGACGCCAATTCGTGAAACACAACCTGTTAGATGAAAAGGAAGAGATGATTGTGAGTCATTTGTTCATCAAAGGAGAGAGGAAGAGAGAGAGTGAGAGAGTGAGAGAGTGACTCTGAAAAGAATATTCGTAGCTCACCTTTCTGTCACTGGTGTGTCTTCCACCACGTGCCGGGAGATAGTGAACCCTGAAGCTCCACATCCAAAATATAGTACAAGAAAGATGTTATGATTGGTAATTGCCTCTATCTTAATGTGGAGTAGAATAACATCGCTCTTTCACACACCTTCCCTTCCCCATTAAAAATACAACCATTTGTACAGTTCCAACTTGTTTAATGGACTTAGATTTATGAACAATTAATAGTAGTAACGTTTTGCATCCGGTTATAGAAAACAAGTGGTGCGCAGTCATACACGTGGTTTCAATCATCACGCCTGTGTCTGGGCACAATAATTGAAACCTCATGTGCTATTGGAGTCTATTACGCACAGCAATCGCGTTATAGATACCAACAGGTCATGGACGGAGCCATGCGTCCGTCTCTGGCCAATTGCGTGCAGTCTTTTAGAATAAGTCGCACGCAAAGGCTAATGGTTTGCATGGAAGGAAACAGACACGCAGGAGTGTGTGTGATTCTTTGGTTAGGTTCAGATCCTCTTTTTTTTATATAGAAAATGTTTCACGCTGCGTGAGCAATGCAGTGCACTTCAACGAAGGCACGAGCTGTACTGCGCACAGGCGCCAGTGCTAAATGAATTGAGAAAGGAAAGGTTGTCAAAATAAGGCCATAAATTTCTTTGTACATAGTATAAAAAAATAAATACTCATCTACTTCACTACGCATGTAGGAGCGACGGACATTTGACCGACTATAAAAACTTTCCTGCTACAGGAAAAAAAATACAAATGCGATAAGATAGGGTATGTAGGACTGCGTACGCATAAATCGCAGCATCGCTTTTTTGTATCCAGGATGCCATATCGCATCTACTTCCTCCGGTGCTCACCCAGGAATAACTGCTCAACTTTTTGCAGACAAAAGACCTTCTACATCATGCAGTCCCGCTCTGTCACCAAAAAGTCTCACATTTGTTGCTGAGTCTTGATATCGCTATGGCAAAGGACATACTCGTGCACCCATCATCATCGCAGGTTCCTCACCCGCTCAGTCCTTGCGGTACCACTAACTCAGTGACCAAAGAGGCCACGCACGTGGTAGTGTGCCCCCCTGTTTGGTAGTTCAGGCCTATATGAGGTGTCCGAACCACCAGGTCGAGCCATCACAGCGCTTGCGATGGGAGCAACTCTAAAATGGCGTAGAGCACGTGTCTTTTTTATTGGTAGGGTCACGTGTGTTGTGACGCCTGTGGGTGTGGTGTGGGTGTATACCAGCCATGAGGGAATGTGTGTGTGCCGTTCTGACAACTAGACCTTTGAGATGTCATCAGTGATGTCATCATTGATGTCACTGACCATGTCATGAATGATGTAATATGTGACATCATCAGCAGTGGATTGCGGG